>NC_060144.1:116176984-116807540 GCF_021461385.2 Schistocerca piceifrons | reverse complement strand
ACAGATGGTGCAATAGAAGTTATCACCTGACTCGGAACTCAAACCAGGGCCAAGCAAGCAGAATTTACCACTGTACTATCATGTAGCAACAGTGGAAGTCAGGATGGACCAAGCATGACAATAAGTGCTGCTCGAGTTCCCGCTTGGTAATGGTCATGTATGATTTACATGTTTCACTGTTGACCCTTACCCACTAAAGTGGGAAACCTCAGAAAAATTCATTAGGGTAAGGACAAGAGAAATATTGCTAATATCAGAGGATGGGGATATGCATACGGTAATGGCACTGGAAAAAACTCTTAGGACTGTCAGTGTGAAAGGATTACAATACACCCAGTCAGAGTGATTCAGACTGCCAAAGACACATGCAAAGTTCAGCTGTTCTTCGGTAAAATTAATGTCCAGGGTTGTTTGTGTGATATCCTGGAACCTCAACCCTACTTTCACCAAGGAGTACCACACTGGGTCCATTCCATGGTGTATCACCATAGTGGTGGGAGCAAACTGCTCCAAGCAAAGTAGACTTTTAGGAGTGCTATTTCAGCATTATGATTAGTGTCATCTTAATGCTGATGTTAGGTACATTAATATGATGCTTGAGAGTACACAGATGAAAGAAGGCAGACCTCACATTGCAGTGGTGTCAGCTGAATCTACCAATACATTTGGCTTAACTAGGCATGGCCCGCATCACAGTAGGTACCGGAAAGGTAGGATGGCAAAGCTTGTAGTTGAGAGTGTAAAGGGGGGGGGGGGGGGGGGTATCACTGTTCGAAAAATTTCTGTAGTGAATGAAGTCAGCTGACAGGTATCTCTGTTTAATGGCAGTCTCTCTAGCAAAAGAACCACCTTCAAAGAAGGCCAGGCATCTGAGTAATGAAGCAATTAACATATTTCATCAGAATATAAGAAACAGTAGAGGTAAAGTTAATGAACTGCTTGTTTATGTTAACTCCGAAATTATCAGTGTATCAGAGCATGACTTAGACAATGTGACAATTCAGAGACTTTCTATGCTGGGATACAGAAGCTTTCGCAACCCACGGTTGCTTCATCAGGAAAGAGGGAAGGAGAGGGAAAGACAAAAGGATGTGGCCCCAACACTGTTACCTGGGGCACCCCCCACTTGACCATACCCCACTCAGACCCCACATTGCAGCCATTCTCAACATTGTGAATAATGACCTTTTGCTGTCTGTTGCTAAAGTATGTAAAGGATGAGCCAGTCAGTAGGGAAATTTTAATTTATTTTCTTAGCTCCCAGAGGTAACTTCATTTTTCAATTACACACAAGCCATGGCTGGCAGCATCGGCTGCCTGTAAATTCTTTTGTCCCCCTAAGTTAAGTCTTTCCGCTCCCGGGATTGGAATGATTCCTTACCCTCTCTCTTAAAACCCACATCCTTTCGTCTTTCCCTCTCCTTCCCTCTTTCCTGATGAAGCAACTGTGGGTTGCAAAAGCTTGAAAATTGTGGGTGTGTTTGTGTTTTTTATTGTCTCCTAACAACATACCAACGCTTTCGTTTAGCAAGTTACAGCATCTTTATTTTTAGATATATTTTTGCCGCGTGGAATGTTTCCTTCTGTATTCCTTCTAACTAGAGTGCAGGACAACAGCAACACAACTACAGACAACATTTCTGTTCAGTCTACATAACTACAGGGACATTCTGTTAATAATAGGATAAATGGCCTTTCAAAACATGACACACACAACCTATATTAACAGGAATTTGTACGCCCCCCCCCCTTTCCCTCCGCATCCACGCCCCCCCCCCCCCCCACACACACACACACATTAAATATAATTACAAACTATTTTTAGAAATGTTAATCCAGTGACAACAGAGGCTTTTTTTAAACCTCATCAAATTTACATGAGTTGTAGGGAGTTTATAGTGCAGATAAAAGGCATAACTACAATGCTTTGCTCAATACATTTCTCTTTCATTTCAAAAGTTACTTTCCACTAGAATGTTTAAAACAGGGTACTGGCACTAACAGGCAACATGGATGGCTGACTCTGGGATAAGGAGATAACACAGATCAAAGCAGGAATTATATGAAAATGTTAGATGTAGTGACAACCAAGCTGCAGTAGTCCATTAGAGTCACTACTGTTAGGAGCTTAAAATGTCATTAGGAAGGCAAAGGGCATGTGGGATGCAAATAGAATAGCTAATTATCAGGATAAAATTAAAACCATTTGGTCAGTCATGAATAAAGTCTCTGGCCAACAGTTCAAGGTAGAGGCTATGAAGTCTGTAAGTAGTCAAGATTTTTTTCTTTTACCAGTAAGTCAGATATATGTGCAGTATTTAACAATCACTTTCTGACTATAGCAGGTGAATTAAATATAGCTTTTTGTTCTGTGCAAAATAGGGATAACTTCTTTCCTTTTTTTTACTCATTTGCTGATTACTTAAAAATCTATGCATTTTTTGTTGCTTTTCTGTCTACAAAGAAGCCTTTAGATCCTAAATCAACCTGTATAAATGATAGCATGATTTTTTAAATTAGTCTTTTGTGTCTCCTGAAACATTTATAAAATGCGAGTTATCCCTTTCCTATACTGAGGTTTTCAATTATTGACAGTGGGAGATTAGACATGTTAGTTGTAAGAAAAGGCTGCAGCCAGATGGCTGAAAGCTACATGGTCAATTCACACCCCCTGAAGTTTGTCATTCAAGCTGTCTAGTACTCAGAGAGAAAACTGTAAATGTTGTAGATTGTTGTCCACGTATGCTGAGTTCTGTTGCAGACCGGTCTACGGTAGAGACACCCAGGGATTGGGTCTCCTGAAGGAGAGACGTATTTAAGATCTGTCACTGTTTTTTTGGCGTTTCTGTGGGCATAGCAGCTCAGCCATGGGCATTTCTTTGGACATAGCAGCTCAGTCACAGTAGGTGACAAAGCCATGAACAGCTAGTTAGTGCCAAGGCACTGTCATGCCACTTGCGGCAACAGGATTGTTTCTGCACCGCGAGAAGACCAGGCCAAGCACTACCTTCCTATTAACGTGGTGGAAATAAGGGGATCTTGCAGGACAGCATCCCTCGAGTGAAACTCAGCTTGCTTTTTTCTCACACCTTGTAAACTGTGGATGAAAATCAACAGGCAGATTCCGTATTCCTATATTTCTGGAAAACATTTGACACGCTGCCCCACTGCAGACTACTAACGAAAGTACACTGTTTGCTGATGACGCTGTGGTGTATGGAAAGTTGTCATTGTCAAGGGATTGTAGGAGGATATAAGATGACTTACATAAAATTTGTAGTAGATGTGACGAGTGGCACCCAACTCTAAATAACGAAAAATGTAATGCAGAAGAGTAGGAAAAGCAAACCTGATATATTGGAATACAGCATTAGTAGTACTGTGTTTGAAACAGTCATCGATTAAATGTCTAGGCATAACTTCACAAAGTAATATGGTGGTGGTGGTTGTTGGGATGTTTAAGGGGGACTAAAAAGCTAAGGTCATCAGTCCCCCATTCCAAAAACAGGCGAGACAGAAATGCATGAAGCAGATAAATCCCCAAGGTGAAGGAGACACCCCCCAGGCCCTAAAAGAACACAAATGCGGTAACGAACACTACAGACACGAAGAGTACAGATGAACACCGGACAAAAGGAAACAGAAGAAAAGAAGAAGGCCGGAGACTGGTTGACTGACCATGACAACAAAAAAGGGAAAGAGTCAACCAACCGACTACACACTAAAATCTGCAACCAAATATGAGAGACTCGAGGACAAGAGACACACAAAGGGAAAGGAGCAGGACCTCCCTAAAGGGAACCATAAAAAGGACTACCACGGATAAAATTTAAAACGTTGTCAGCCATGGAGGCATCGTCACATAAAACCAAAGGCAAAGTGCCCGGGAGATTAAAAGACTGCCGGAGGGTGCGCAGTCGGGGACACTCCAATAAAATGTGGGCGACCGTAAGCCGGGACCCACACCGACACAGGGGGGGATCCTCCTGACGCAAAAGATGGCCGTGCGTCAGGTAGGTATGGCCGATGCGCAGCCGACACAAGATTACAGAGTCCCTGCGAGAAGGCCGCAGGGAGGAGCGCCACACATCGGTCGTCTCCTTGACAGCCCGCAGTTTATTCGGGGCTGTCATGCCACGCCACTCAACAGACCACATCCCAAGCACCTTACGGCGCAACACCAGCTGCTGATCGCCAGCCGTTAAGGCCGATCTCCAAAGCTGGGACGTCGATCGCCCCTTTCGCCAGCCTGTCAACACGTTCGTTCCCCGGGATGCCAACGTGACCTGGCGTCCAAACAAAGACCACCGAACGACCAGAGCGGGTAATGGTGGAAACAGACTCCCAAATAGAGGACACCAGAGGAGAAGAGGGATAGCAGCGGTCGATGGCCTGGAGGCTGCTCAGGGAGTCACTGCAGATGACGATGGACGTACCTGAGCAGGAACGCATATGCTCAAGAGCGCGCAATATGGCCACCAGCTCTGCAGTAAAAATACTGCAGCCAGCCGGCAAGGAGCGCTGTTCAACATGGGCAGCGTGAGCAAAAGCGTAGGCAGTGCGACCATCAACCAGGGAACCATCAGTGTAGACAGGCTCACAGCCCGGAAATGAGGCGAGGAGCGCAAGAAAATGGCGACGGAGGGCCACAGGCGGAACCGAGTCCTTGGGTCCCTGTGCCAAGTCCAGACGGACGGACGGCCGGGGCAAACACCAGGGAGGCGTAGGTGCACGGACCCGGAAGGGAGGCAGAAGAGGGAATGAGCCCAGTTCCGACAGCAGGGGCTGGATGCGGACAGCTATGGAAAGCCCAGACCGAGGTCGCCGTTCGGGCAGATGGAGGACCACAGCAGGGAAAAGCAGGCAATGATTGGGATGGCCAGGCGAGAAATGCACGTGGACAGCATAGTCGGCAAGCAGTCGATGGTGGCGAATCCGCAGCGGGGGAACCCCGGCCTCCACCAGTAGACTATCCACGGGGCTCGTACGGAAAGCGCCAGTTGCAAGCCGAACCCTACAGTGGTGTATGGGGTCTAACAACTTCAACACTGAGGGTGATGCAGACCCATAGGCCAGGCTCCCATAATCAAGCCGGGACTGCACAAGGGCTCTGTACAATCACAGCAGCGTGCAGCGATCTGCACCCCAAGACGTGTGGCTCAGGCAGCGGAGGGCGTTGAGGTGCCGCCAGCATTTTTGCTTCAGCTGAGTAATATGAGGAACCCACGTGAGCCGGGCATCAAACACGAGTCCCAAGAAGCGGCAAGTGTCCACCATTCCAAGCAGGTGGCCGTCGAGGTAAAGTTCAGGATGAGGGTGGACCGTTCGACGCCTGCAGAAGTGCATAACTCGAGTCTTGGCTGCAGAGAACTGAAAACCATGAGTCAGAGCCCATGATGCTGCCTTGCGAACGGCGACTTGCAGCCTGCGACTCCCGTAGTCATGGAGCTAAATGAGATGCAGAAGTCGTCGGCATACAAAGAAGGAGACACCGACGACCCCACGGCTGCAGCCAGACCATTAATGGCCACTAGAAATAAGGAGACGCTCAACACCGAGCCCTGCGGGACCCCATTTTCCTGTATATAAGATGAACTAGAGGCGGCACCGACTTGCACCCGGAAAGAGCGACGCAATAAAAAGGTCTGAAGAAAAGCCGGGAGCCGACCACGAAGACCCCACTCATGCAACGTGACGAAGATGTGATGCCTCCAAGTGGTGTCATACGCCTTCCGCAGATCGAAAAATACAGCAACGAGATGCTGACGTTGGGCAAAGGCCGTACGAATAGCAGATTCCAGCCGCACCAAATTGTCCGTGGCAGACCGGCCCCGACGGAAGCCACCCTGGGATGGAGCAAGGAGACTGCGCGACTCAAGGACCCAACACAAACGCCGCCCCACCATACGTTCGAGCAATTTGCACAAAACGTTGGTGAGGGTAATGGGACGATAGCTGTCCACCACCAGTGGGTCCGCACCGGGCTTCAAGATGGGGACAATAAGACCCGCTCGCCATTGCGACGGGAACACGCCCTCGCTCCAAATGCGGTTAAAGATGGTGAGGATGTGTCTCTGGCAGTCCCTGGAGAGATGCTTCGGCATCTGTGCGTGGATGCAGTCCGGTCCTGGTGCTGTATCAGGGCAATCGGCGAGGGCAGCGAGGAATTCCCTCTCGCTGAAAGGAGCATTGTATTTTTCAGAACGACGCGTGCGGAACGATAACGGCGTCTGCTCGGCTCGCTCCTTGAGAGAGCGAAAGGCGGGGGGATAAGTTGCAGTCACAGAGCTCTTAGCAAAGTGCGCAGCAAGGTGTTCAGCAATGGCGGCAGCATCCGTGCAGACAGCGCCGTCCAAGGAGATCCCAGGGACACCCATAGGGGTCTGGTGTCCATAAATCCGCCGTATCCGGGACCACATGAGCGAGGGGGAGACACGGGAGCCCAAGGATGAGACATACCGCTCCCAGCACTCCTGCTTACGCCGTGTAATAAGACGACGAGCGAAGGCACGGAGCCGCTTAAAGGCGATGAGGGTCTCGAGAGACGGGTGCTGCCTATGACGCTGGAGAGCCCGCCGACGGTCGCGAATAGCCTCAGCAATCTCCGGCGACCACCAGGGTACAGCCTTCCTCCGAGGGAGGCCAGAAGAACGGGGGATGGCAGCCTCGGCCGCTGAAATGATGGATGTGGTTAAAACACGGACCACCTCGTCAATGTCACCCTGTGGGGGAGACTCAATGGTTGCAGCGGAAGTAAAAGCCTGCCAGTCAGCCCTGTGGAGGGCCCAGCGGGGCAGGCGCCCAGAAGAATGACACTGGGGCAGTGACAAATAGATGGGAAAATGGTCACTACCACACAGGTCAGGATGCACTCTTCAGTGGAGGGATGGGACAAGTCCAGGGCTGCAAATAGAGAGATCGATGGCTGAGAACGAGCCATGGGCCACACTGAAATGCGTGGGAGCACCGGTGTTCAAGAGACTAAGGTCGAGCTGAGCCAACACATGCTCCACGGCCTGACCACGGTCATCGGAGACAGTCCCACCCCAGAGAGGGTTGTGGGCATTGAAATCGCCCAGAAGCAGCAAAGGTGGCGGGAGTTGAGCCAGCAGCGCAGCCAAGACATGTCGGGGGAGCTCCCCATCCGGAGGAATGTAAACAGAGCAAACAGTAATAGCCGGCGAGAGCTCAACCCTGGCACCGACTGCCTCTAAAGGCGTCAGAAGGGGTACTGGCGAGCTACAGACAGAGTGGTGAACAAAGAGGCAAACCCCACCTGACGCTCGTTGACAGGCAGCGCGGTTCTTATAGTATCCCCGATAACCGCGAAGGGCGGGGGTCCACATTGCCGGAAACCAAGTTTCCTGCAGAGCAGTGCAGAGAACAGGGGAAACACTCAGAAGCATCCAGAGCTCAGGCAGGTGGCAGAAATAACCGCCACAGTTCCATTGGAGAATGGAAGCAGGAAGGGACTGGGAGAGCATGAATGCGACTAAGAGGCAGACAGCGCCTCAGAGCCAACTGCCGCCACCGGGGGAGAGTCAGCTGAGTCCATAGGAGAGGCCCCCAAGGGTTCCGTGAGGGCAAGATCCGCGGCAGAGGCAAGGATCTCCACCTCATCCCCGGAGCCAGGACTATGTACAGCAGGCGGTACTGAAACCGCCGGAACGTCCTTCTTCTTGGACACATTCCGTTCCTTCTTCTCACGTCGGCCCTTAGGGTGAGAGGGCTGGGAGAGCTTCTCTGAAGGAGTGTCGGAGGCTGACGACGACGCAGAAGCCCTACGATCAGCAGGTGGCGGAACCTTCAGCCACTGGCTGACATCCGGCTGGGTAGGAGAAGAAATGGAGGAAGGGAGAGCCCCGAGGGACCCCTTCCGCGAGAGAGGAACCGGCGGAGGCAACGCCTGCGGAGAAGGAGGGGGAGGGATCGAGCCTCCCGCTTGTGGAGCAGATGTCACTCCCGAAGTAAGCGTGGGGGGAGCGACAGAAGAGGGTTTGCCCCCAATTGCTAAGGGGGCAACAGAGGAAGGCTTGCCCCCAGGCACGAGGGGGGCAGACAGAGATACATGGCCCCGAGGGCCCACTGAAGGCGGCACAGATGAGGCGACAACCGTCGCTCGCGTGGGCGACGATAACGTGGCTGCAGCATAAGATGTTCGAATGGAAGCAGGATACAACCTTTCATATTTCAGTTTTGCCTCTCGATAAGTAAGCCGGTCTTAAATTCCATGATCTTCCACTCATTATGAAGAATGGGGCAATCCGGCGAGCATGGAGAGTGGTGCTCCCCACAGTTGACACATACAGGCGGAGGTGCACATGGAGAATCGGGATGAGAGGGGCGTCCGCAAACTCGACATGTAGCGCTGGATGGGCAACAAGAGGACATATGCCCAAACTTCCAGCACTGGAAGCACCACATCGGGGGAGGGACGTATGGCTTGACGTCGCAACGGTAAACCATCACCTTGACCTTCTCGGGCAAGACATCACCCTCGAAGGCCAAGATAAAGGCACCGGTGGCCACCCTGTTGGTCTTGGGTCCTCTATGTACACGACGGACAAAATGTACACCACGTCGTTCCAAGTCGGCTCTCAGCTCGTCATCGGATTGTAACAAGAGGTCACGATGGTAAATAATCCCCTGGACCATATTTAAGCTACTGTGGGGAGTGACGGTAACAGGGACGTCACCCAGCTTATCACACAAGAGCAACGCTCGTGACTGGGCTGGGGAGGACGTCTTGAGGAGGATGGACCCATTCCTCATTTTAGACAACCCCGCCACTTCCCCAAACTTATCCTCCAGGTGTTCCACAAAAAACAGAGGCTTCGTCGTAAGAAAGGAGTCACCATCAGTCCTGCTGCAGACAAGGTATTGCGGTACGTAAGGCTCCCGCTTGGCTCTAGATCGGCGTCCCTCCCATGGCGCAGCCAACGAGGGGAACGACTGAGGGTCATATTGCGCAGCATCAAAGTCTACTCTACCTCGCTTAGAGACGCTGGTGGCCGTGCGACCACCAGCTTGGTGTGATTTATTGCGCTTCATTGCGCCACATCCGCCCAGATGCCACCTACTCCGAACGAGGGCTCTCCCCAAGGGCGCCACCCAGCCAAAGCAACGGGTACCTGGCCGATATCCTGTTGCCCGGAGTCCCCATGCCCCAGACAAGATGGGCACATACCCCTTGGCATGCATGGGGAGGAAACAGCTCTGGCATCTGTAGTGCGATCCCTGCGTGGTCAGGGGGCTACCACCAAGAGGGTACATGACGACCCCACCACAATGGACTGGCTACCGTGCTGGATTTTAGGTGTTGAAAGGGTCCACAGTTGTCGTGGGCGCTAAGAAGAAGAGTGCGCACAAGGTGAGAAGGAGACAACCCAGAAGATGTTGGGCGTAGTCCCCCCCCACACGACAATAGGTAACATACAAGATGGTGGAGCATGATGGACCAATAGAAAAACACCACGTAAGGTGTCCTTCCCCAAATGGCACGCACTAACAACGGAAATTTGGAAAAAAAAGGAGGTCAAACCCAAGAGGGGACCATCACAGAAGGCCGAAACGTTTGAGACTCCTTTTAGTCGCCTCTTACGACAGGCAGGAATACCGCGGCCCTATTCTTACCCCCGAACCCGCAGGGGAGACAAAGTAATATGAAATGGAATGGGGTGTGTAAAGAAATTGTAGTAGGGAAGGCAAATGGCTGACTTCCATTTATTGAGTGAATTGCTGGAAGGTATGGTTGATCTTTACAAATTGTTGGAAGGTATGGTTGATCCTTACAGCTAGAGTGTTTGGAACACCCCGCCAGGTCAGATTAAAGGCAGATGCTGAAGCTATTTAGAAGCAGGCTGCTAGATTTTTTACCAGTAGGTTTGAACAACATGCAAGTATTACGGAGATGCTTCAGGAACTCAAATGGGAACTCTTGGGAGGAAAAGTGATTTTCTGTTTGAGGAACACTACTGAGAATTTTTACAGAACCTGTAGTTGAAGCTCACTGCAGAATGATGTTACTGCCACCAATGTACATTTCATGTAAGGATCATGAAGATCAAGGAAATTTGGGCGTGCATGACACATAGGTATACAGACATTCATTTTTCCCTTGCTCTATTTATGAGTGGCAAAGGAAGGGAAATAAATGACTAGTAGTGCAATGCACTCTCACCAAGCACCATAAAATGACTTACGGAATATGTATGTAGATGTAGACAGGCCAAGTGGTTTCCACACCCCCGGCCACAGATACATTGTTCCGCACATGGTTAGAAGCAGTGTGTCGGCACAATAAACGAGGTTCCAACGCATATAAATGAACACAAATTTTAGCAGTGGTATTCACAGTTCGGCAGCACCTACCACAATACGAGGACGTCAACACGCAGCCATCGTGGGGAAGGGGCTCTGTCATCACTAGACCAACTTCTAGCTCACAACCCAGCCCTGCTCAGAAGTGGTTCTCCAACCAGGGCCACTTCACCACACAGTTTAACCAAACCTCAAAAACAGGCCCATGTCAACTGGTGCAAGGATAAAAAAAACACAACAAAGAAAACACAAAATCTTTATACGTCACCATAACAGAAAAGTAAATTCTGATATATTTGTACAATCTGCAAACTACGTAGCAGTCAACTATTTTGAGTGATCGAAGATGAACCAGATCCAACAAACATAGTTAATTTGTGAAGCATATCGGCCCGAGATACTGGAGTTCGTGGTCTTTTGTGTGTGTGTGTGTGTGTGTGTGTGTGTGTGTGTGTGTGTGTGTGTATGTGTGTGTGTGTGTGTGTGTGTGTGTGTTTACTGATGAAGGCTGTGACTGTAAGCTATATGTGAGTGTCTTTTAATCACATCTGTCTGCAACTTGACGTGTCTTCTTTATAGTAAGTAGCTATCTTATCTTTCCCTACATTGTTAAAAATTGTGTGGACATTGATTTTCATCACTTCATGCAGTTGATTCATCCTGAAACAACATTTTCAAAGTACCAACATCAGAGTTGACGCAATATTTCCAGTACTGGTTCAAATGCATGCAAAACTGTATGACATCTGCACCAAAAGGTTTCTCTCTAACAGTTTCACCACCTGTAAATGATGCATCTGCAATGGAAAGCAAAGCAGGCCTTACCAGTTAGGAATGCTACATTTTGGGTTAAATATTTCAGTTTCTTTAATTAATCAGAGCATTATATTTAATTTTAGGGGAACAAATGTTGCAGAAAGTAATTCTCTTCCTGGATGACATGTTAGTTACAAGCAAGACACAGAGGGCACATATCAGTACCACAAATGTCACTAGTGAAGATAAAACAGAAAGGATTTACAATAAAGTTATCAAAATCATTTTTTGGAAAAGAGGAAGTGAAATTTCTTTGTAATGTTATAGACAGTAAAGGTGCTAGACTGTACCCTTCTTCCATGGAAGCCATTTCACAGTGTCCCAGTCCAAGGAATAAGAAAGTTGTTTTTGGGACTGGTGGGAATTTTTAAGACAAGTTTTATCGGGAACTCACCTCACCTTTCCCAAAACTAAGATTTACTTGAACAAAAATCTGTATGGCACTGGGAGAAGAAGATGACCATATTTTTAATAATATAAAGACATGCTAAAATGAATTGATTTTGTTTCTTGGCAAAGTTGTGCAGGGGTTTAAAATGGCAACATACGCCTCCAATTATGGAGTGGCTTGCTAGATGTTCAAAGGTAAATTAAGTAATGAAGAGGGGCTACATTATCCTATAGCTTTTGCCAGCTATTTATTGAACAAGCACGAGAAAAATTATTATACTACAGGAAAGGAAGCTCTTGTTGTGACTTGACGGTTCCGACAGGTTCCTTGTTTGTTAGCAAGTAGAAAAACCATAGTATATGCGGACCATTACACACTGTCTTGGCCAATGAGCTGTTGGTTACTGCATCATAAGTTGATGCCCTGGGTAATGTGCCTTCAAGCATTTGAATTTGAAGTAAAATATATAAAATGAGAGTATAATGTTGAGCCAGATGCTTTGTCTTGCTTGATCAAAGGAATGTGTCAAACAAACTCTACGGAAGGACAAGGAACCAAACATCAAATCTACTTTTTAATAGGGGAACACAGCAGTCAGCTAGCTCCATAAAATCTGAACAAATAAGTGACCCACATTTAGGTAAAGTAATTAAAGACATGAAGTACAGGAAAGCCATGAATAATTCACAACAACAATCGTTAATGTATAAAAATATACAGGGCTATTACAAATGATTGATGCGATTTCATAAATTCACTGTAGCTCCATTCATTGACATATGGTCACGACACACTACAGATATGTAGAAAAACTCATAAAGTTTTGTTCGGCTGAAGCCGCACTTCAGGTTTCTGCCGCCAGAGCACTCGAGAGCGCAGTGAGACAAAATGGCGATAGGAGCCGAGAAAGCGTATGTCGTGCTTGAAATGCACTCACATCAGTCAGTCATAACAGTGCAATGACACTTCAGGACGAAGTTCGACAAAGATCCACCAACTGCTAACTCCATTTGGCAATGGTATGCGCAGTTCAAAGCTTCTGGATGCCTCTGTAAGGGGAAATCAACGGGTCGGCCTGCAGTGAGCGAAGAAACGGTTGAACGCGTGCGGGCAAGTTTCACGCGTAGCCCGCGGAAGTCGACGAATAAATTGGCTCATGCCACAACTGGAGACCGACAGCGCCGACTTCATCTTTCAACAGGATGGTGCTCCACCGCACTTCCATCATGATGTTCCGCATTTCTTAAACAGGAGAATGGAAAACCGATGGATCGGTCGTGGTGGAGATCATGATCAGCAATTCATGTCATGGCCTCCACGCTCTCCCGACTTAACCCCATGCGATTTCTTTCTGTGGGGTTATGTGAAAGATTCAGTGTTTAAACCTCCTCTACCAAGAAACGTGCCAGAACTGCGAGCTCGCATCAACGATGCTTTCAAACTCATTGATGGGGACATGCTGCGCCGAGTGTGGGAGGAACTTGATTGTCGGCTTGATGTCTGCCGAATCACTAAAGGGGCACATATCGAACATTTGTGAATGCCTAAAAAAACTTTGAGTTTTTGTATGTGTGTGCAAAGCATTGTGAAAATATCTCAAATAATAAAGTTATTGTAGAGCTGTGAAATCGCTTCAATCATTTGTAATAACCCTGTACATTATTGGAATGCTTCCAATGCAGATAATCCCTGAAGAATTTTTGTGTACCATATTCAATGACTGAAGAACTAGTTACCTATACAAGAAGATCACGGTAATTTTGGCATGAGAAAATGTGCTAGGCATATCTCGAAATATCATTAGTTTAAAAATAGAGAATGCCAGAAGGACTATGGAATTTACTTTCCATGGGCTTTTTTTTTTGTATACTTCATCACAGGACATCATGCAGGACAAAGACTGGGTAAACATAATGAGAAAGTAGGAACTGGCATTTCAGGTTGGGGATCTTCTTATGGTCAAAACACAGCTGTAAATTCGGAAAAAAAAAAAAGGAAACATTATTTTCATTTCTATGAGAGTCCACAAATAGTCCACAAGATGCCAAAGCTTTACCCCTACAAGAAACAATTTGTGGAGTTGCCAGAAGTCTTTATAGTGTGGATCCAGTCAAATCATTCTTCAAAATACACTCCTGGAAATTGAAATAAGAACACCGTGAATTCATTGTCCCAGGAAGGGGAAACTTTATTGACACATTCCTGGGGTCAGATACATCACATGATCACACTGACAGAACCACAGGCACATAGACACAGGCAACAGAGCATGCACAATGTCGGCACTAGTACAGTGTATATCCACCTTTTGCAGCAATGCAGGCTGCTATTCTCCCATGGAGACGATCGTAGAGATGCTGGATGTAGTCCTGTAAAACGGCTTGCCATGCCATTTCCACCTGGCGCCTCAGTTGGACCAGCGTTCGTGCTGGACGTGCAGACCGCGTGAGACGACGCTTCATCCAGTCCCAAACATGCTCAATGGGGGACAGATCCGGAGATCTTGCTGGCCAGGGTAGTTGACTTACACCTTCTAGAGCACGTTGGGTGGCACGGGATACATGCGGACGTGCATTGTCCTGTTGGAACAGCAAGTTCCCTTGCCGGTCTAGGAATGGTAGAACGATGGGTTCGATGACGGTTTGGATGTACCGTGCACTATTCAGTGTCCCCTCGACGATCACCAGTGGTGTACGGCCAGTGTAGGAGATCGCTCCCCACACCATGATGCCGGGTGTTGGCCCTGTGTGCCTCGGTCGTATGCAGTCCTGATTGTGGCGCTCACCTGCACGGCGCCAAACACGCATACGACCATCATTGGCACCAAGGCAGAAGCGACTCTCATCGCTGAAGACGACACGTCTCCATTCGTCCCTCCATTCACGCCTGTCGCGACACCACTAGAGGCGGGCTGCACGATGTTGAGGCGTGAGCGGAAGACGGTCTAACGGTGTGCAGGACCGTGGCCCAGCTTCATGGAGACGGTTGCGAATGGTCCTCGCCGATACCCCAGGAGCAACAGTGTCCCTAATTTGCTGGGAAGTGGCGGTGCGGTCCCCTACGGCACTGCGTAGGATCCTATGGTCTTGGCGTGCATCCGTGCGTCGCTGCGGTCCGGTCCCAGGTCGACGGGCACGTGCACCTTCCGCCGACCACTGGCGACAACATCGATGTACTGTGGAGACCTCACGCCCCACGTGTTGAGCAATTCGGCGGTACGTCCACCCGGCCTCCCGTATGCCCACTATACGCCCTCGCTCAAAGTCTGTCAACTGCACATACGGTTCACGTCCACGCTGTCGCGGCATGCTACCAGTGTTAAAGACTGCGATGGAGCTCCGTATGCCACGGCAAACTGGCTGACACTGACGGCGGCAGTGCACAAATGCTGCACAGCTAGCGCCATTCGACGGCCAACACCGCGGTTCCTGGTGTGTCCGCTGTGCCGTGCGTGTGATCATTGCTTGTACAGCCCTCTCGCAGTGTCCGGAGCAAGTATGGTGGGTCTGACACACCGGTGTCAATGTGTTCTTTTTTCCATTTCCAGGAGTGTAAAAGACAAAGAACGAAATATGTGTGATGCTGTTAAAGCGCTCTCTCTCTCTCTCTCTCTCTCTCTCTCTCTCTCTCTGGCTAATAGAGTACTATCTTTTATATAAGTATTTTTAAGTCCTTTACTGACTCACAGTGGTAAGTCCTCTTCTGACTAGTAGAAAAATTATGACACTACTGCTATAAACTTGTAAAAATGAATGAGAATGTGATAAGATCAAAACTTAAACAATAGCATGCACAATCAATGTCAAAAATTGCTTCCCGTTACGAGCATGAGGTACAATACTGGAGATAATTATAAAGAGAATGTTAAGTGAAGTGTTGTGGTGCTTGGCCACAATAATGAATGAAAGGCAAACATTCTGATTAAGGTGTTACTTCGACCAAAAGTTTAGGTTACCTTTTGTAGTGAGAGGGGCGGGTGAGGGGGTTGGGGGTGGGGTGGGGGGATATGGAGATGATGTAGGTGGCTGCATGGAGGCAGTAGGTACATGCTGACAGCTAGGGGCTGCTGTGGGATAGCAACGCTAACTGAAAGGTACATTACATGCTCCACATATTACACATCTCACTGATCTGGAGTGATATACAAGTATACAAAGTAGCATTTTATTCCATACCGAGGCCCCATGGAGTGTTAGCTGTATGCCGCTGCCTTCCAGCCATTTGCGCAATATATTGTTGTTGTTGTTCAGAAGAAAAGTTCATGCAGGGCTGTTGTATATTAGTTGATGTGCATCAGAATTAAGAATATGCAAACTTTACAAGCTGTAATTAAAATTGGTTATGTGTCTGCCCACATGGTTTCTGGACACTGGAATACTGCTCTCCCAGTAAGAACATCACAGAGAAGTTGGCACAGTTGTGGACGATGATGATGAATCACAGTGGTTGATCTCATTGGAATAATGACACAGTGGAAAGATAAGCTTTGTTGTAGTGTATTGCTAAATAACTGGTGACGATTGATCTTGTTTGTAGGTTCTACTAAAATTAATATGCGTAAATCTTGCAGGCACAAAAATTTAAAAATACATGGACATACCATTTTAATAATGTATAATTAAGTATATATACATATTGAGTGTCAATAATATAATCAACAGAAATTTATAAAATAGGACACTGCATTATATTAGTTTTTTTGTTATGCCTCATGTGCTATCAGGCATACGGTTAGGTAAATAACTAGTGGTAGAGGATATAATGGCTCAAAGCCAGTAACTCTATATCATTTCCTCAAATGAACATAGGTTTTAAAACATGACATTTATTTACCTAGTCTTTTCAAAGAACGTAGTGAATGTATATGTGTGTGTGTGTGTGTGTGTGTGTGTGTGTGTGTGTGTGTATAAAGAAATAATTTGTGTCTTCTCATATAGCAGGGAAACACTCATTACTTTAGTAATGAGTGTAATAAGAACCTCATGATAAATGTTAGTTCGAGTAATTTATTCATTAATATTTAGGACCCCGCAACACCTGAAAGGCTGGGCAAGCGAGGTTGATCAGAAAAATTAGCGGCTGTCGCTCCGGGATTTTACCACACAGTATGTACAGGTTAGAAAGTGTTAAAATATATTTACTGTTTCTTAAGTTGGTGAGTTTAATGTGTGTTTCTACCTTTGTTATTTTATTTCAGCTGTGTTGTACAGAGATATTTGTTTTCTTACATTTCAAGCAGAGATTGAGAGAGCTGCAATATGTTGATAGCAGCATCTTCATTGCTGCTGTTGGAGATGACATGTTGACCACTACTGCAACCCAAGTAACAGCCAGCAGTGAGAAGAAGATATTATTGATAACTGTTGTCCCCCTCTGGATCTCATTATAAAATTGATAAAATAATTGTATTTTAATAAAATGAATGATCAAATTAATTCAAAACGTACGTGTTACGATATAGTAAACTGTTTGCTTTCTGTCATCTTTCAGTCAGTATCTCCTATATAACACGTGTGTATGACACTAATAAAACTTTTATGAAGTGGAATTTATTTCTCTGCCTACCCAGTTAAGAAATATAAAGTGATTCTTTAATGTGTGGGTAACATTTTAACTGAGTTTACCTGCTGAGTGATATGGATTTTTCCCGTGTCAGAATGAAATTCATTTTCCCTATGGTGTGTTTATTGAAGACTAAGGGTGGAGCCTGATAGCATTTAAATTTAAATAATCTGCAAAAATAAACAGCATCTTTGACTTTTATTGGCAAAATCAGTAATTTCACAACGAAAAAAGAAAGCAAAACTTCACCTATTGATGAGCAAATCTGCTAATTAGCTACAAATTGAAACTGGTTGATTTCAGTTCAGGATTTAGGTGTTGGTTACACGTTGGTAGGAGGAAATCTGAGCACAGCCAGGATGATTAATTGAAAAAAGCACTATTTGAATTTTAAACACCAGAAACTTGGCTGTAATACCACACCAGCCAACTTCCTTCAGTTTTATTTTAGCCCAACCTATGTTGTTGCTTCAACTTCTTTGCTTGAGATGTCTTTCTGCCATTAAACTAGCCCAATGAATTCAGAGTTGTTCTTGGTCAGTTCTGAGTGAAATTGTGCATGAGACAGACTGTATCACAGAGAAGCATCAGTTACTTGTGTTTGTACATGCACTGGCTAAAATGCCACACAGCTACATTCATGAAGAATATGCAGATATGGCTACACGTTTATGGGTACTGTGATGGTAATGTTACTGCTGCTTTCTAAGAATATTGTCAGTGCTCTCCAACACATCATCAAATTCCTAATTGTGGAGTGTTTTAAGAGTTTCCAGCACACTGTGTGAAACTTATTCCCATTTTTCTTCTGAATGTGTAGTACAATAACTTGTGCAGAAACAGTTACACATTGTTGAAATGATGCAGTGGAGTTCTACTGCCAGCTCACATTGACTTTCTGCACATATCAATGTCCTATGAACATGTCTATCATTAACATTACTTGTGGGTGGAGAACTTTTACCCATTTTACATGCAACACATCCACAAACTCCACATGAGCTACAATGTCACATGGAAAGATTTCTGTAAACCGTTAAATGACTATCATAATTTTCTTCCATTAATACTATTCACTGATGAAGCCATGTCTGTATGGAATGGAATCAACGACACATGTAATGATCATTGATGATTGCAGGAAAACCTACAGCCTACAGTGGAAACCAATTCCAAGTTGTTCTTTCAATCAATGTTTGGTGCTGCATGACCAGTAACATGTTGGTAGGTCCATTCATTTTATAAGACCAAATCACAGAACACAATTACTCGCACTCTGTGGAAAATTAATTTGTTGAACACCTTGAGGATATTCCTTTGGCCACATGAGGCACAATGTACTTCAATATAACGACGTGACTATGCATTTTACGAGATGTGTAAGGGAACATCTCAACCGCACTTACCCTAATTGTTGGATCGGTTGAGGTAGTACAACTTACTGCCCACAAAGGCTGTCAGACCTTACGGTATTAGATTTTTGTTTATGGGGCTGGATGAAATCTCTGGTGAACAAATGATAGGTGACACGTGAGATGAACTGCTTCATCACATCATGGATGCTCTGGTCCTAATTAGGAAGACACACTGAGACAAGCAACCCAACATGTTCCCAAGGAGGGCACAAATGCATTGAAGTTGATGATGGGATATTCATTGTGAACTGTACCACAGTTGTAACGTGACATGTACAATAATGCTTAGAGATGAATGTGTTTTAAGATATGTATTTTTCAATTGGATAAACAAAAAACCTACTTACCAAGCAACAGCAGGAGAAAACATGTGTACAGGTTAAAGAAATGTGCTTTCAAAGACAGTGTCTTCTTCTTCTTCTTCTTCTTCTTCTTCTTCTTCTGGCAGAGGGGTAGAACAGGAAGGAAGAGGGACGAAGGGAAAGGACTTGCAAGGTGTAGGAAATGGGAGAGTTCAGAGAAGTTGCCCAGAACACCGTGTCAAGAGAGACTTATTGGAAGGAATAAGAAGGAAAGATTGGTTGTTAGAGACTTCACTGCTTGAGATTTGAAAACCTGAGAGCTTAAAGATGAAAGACAGGGTAATAAGAAAGATGGGTTACTGATAAAACATCACATAAGAGTTAATAAGAGCTGAAAGCTAAGTGCATTTATATTTGGCAAGGAGGAGGGACAGACAGGTCAGAAAATAAAATAAAAGATGTAGAAAACTAAAAGGGAATGAAGACAGTAATAGTTACTAGAAAGACATGCTGCAATCAAGGAAATTAAAGAAAATAATTAATGTACATTAAGGCCAAGTGTATGGCGACAACCAAGGATATCTTGTAACACTAGTTCACACCTGCAGATTTCTGAGAAACTGGTGCCTGGGGGAAGGATCCAGATGGCATGTGTGGTGGAACAGGTTCCAAGGCCATGATAGTCAGATGGAGAACATGCTCTGCAATGGGATATTGTGTGTTGCCAGTATACACCTTCTGCCTGTGCACATTCATCCTAACTGATAACTTGGTGGTAGTCACACCAATGCAGAATGCAGAACACTGTTTACATACCAGCTGGTACATGGTGTATCATTCCACAGGTGGCTCTCTCTTTGATAATACATCTTTTGCCAGTTACAGGGCTCAGGGGAATAAGTGCATAAGGATGATAGGGTCTAAGCAGTATATTGCAGAGATGGGGGAGGAGGGGGTAGGGGGAGGGGTAACTATTCTAGGTTTAGTGGAAAAAATGTCTGACATAATGGACCTCATTTCAGGGCATGAGTTTAGGAAGTCTTAATCTTGTCAAAGCAGCTGATTAATACATTTGAGGCCAGGACATGCTGAGTGATGAGAGGAGTGCTCATAAGTTGTTTTTGGAGGGATCATCAGTACCAGAACTGAATATGATGGAGAAGGAAATCTGCTTTTGAATGAGGCTGGAGGGGTAATTAAGTCCAGTGAAGATGAGGTAAGAATGGTGGTGTATCACCGTAAAGTGTTTGCATCTGAACACCCATGTCCGCCTCAAATGCCATGGCTGTATGGGAGGGAATGTTTGACATGGAAAGAAAGGCAACTATCAAAATTTGAGTACTGTCTGTTACCAGAATGAGATTTTCACTCTGCAGCGGAGTGTGCGCTGATATGAAACTTCCTGGCAGATTAAAACTGTGTGCAGGAGCGAGACTCGAACTCGGGACCTTTGCCTTTCGCAGGCAAGTGCTCTACGTAGGAGAAGAGGTACTGGCAGAAGTAAAGCTGTGAAGATGGGGCGTGAGTCGTGCTTGGGTAGCTCAGTTGGTAGAGCACTTGCCCGCGAAAGGCAAAGGTCCCGAGTTTGAGTCTCGGTCTGGCACACAGTTTTAATCTGCCAGGAAGTTTTATTGTCTGTTAGTAGGTTTACATGTACTAAATAGTACAGAACATAAACAATAGTGTACATTAAATGTGTTCTATCTTGGAAATCATTCAGAACATGACATTTGCCCAAATAAAGCTTTTTGCTTCAAATTATCGTTCCTGTTATAGCCCTAAATATAGAATATCGCTCGTGACAACCCGTATACCATATTTACTCAAATCTAAGCCGCACTTCTTTTCCGGTTTTTGTAATCCAAAAAACCGCCTGCAGCTTAGAATCGAGCACAAAGTAAGCGGAAGTTCTGAAAAATGAAGAAGAAGAAGAAGAAGAAGAAGAAGAAGAAGAAGAAAAAAAGGGTAGAAGACGAGCTCTTTCCTCTGCCCCAAGTTTTGACCATTGTATTTTCCTACATTATCCAAAGTAGTAAATAGAAATTCCGTATCATTCATCTTCGAATGTAGCAGTCTTTCAAATTTTTGTAGCAACAAAAATAAATTTCTTTACAAAAAACAGCAACAATGCACAAGGCTTTAAGGATTACTGCACGAGTTGATATGCTGGGGCCCATTAAGATTTCACATAGTGGCACCGATTGCTTCATGGAATTTTGTGAAGTGCTTGTTGGTGTTAGTGAACCATAATGAAGCACTTTCATTATAGTGCCAAATTCAAGAGCGGAGTTATTTCTTTTGCGGAACAAAGTTCTAATTGTGCTGCAGGTCTGCGATACAGGATTGATGAGAGCAGCATCAGGCGATGGCAACTGCAGAGAGACAAATTATTTGAATGTTCAGGTAGCCGGAAAGCATTTAGTGGGCCAAAGTGTGGCCAATATCAAGCACTTGAAGTGATTTTAAATGAATTTGTTAAGGAACAGTGTCAGAAATTTCTGCCTAAGAATGCCGAAATTTTAAAAATTAAGGCACATGAAATTACTAGAGAGCAAAAAATCGAAAATTTTAAGGCTAGTCGCAGCTGGATTGATCTGTTTATGAAGCACTGGGGTTTTTCACTTCGGAAGTGAACTTCAGTTGCACAGAAGCTGCCGAAAAATTATGAAGAAAAACTTGTGGAATTTGAGTGCTTCATAATTAGGTGGCCCACGGAAAAGCAATACCTTCTTGGTCAGATAGGAAATGCTGACAATACTCCTGTATTTTGACATGCCATATAATTATACAGTTGAAGCCAAAGGTAAGAAAGACATAAGGGTTCTCACATCACTGGGTGAAAAACAGCGGATGTCCGTCATGCTTGCTTGCACAGCAGATGGACATAAATGACCCATATTCTTAGTTTTCAAGCGAAAGACTTTACTGGAATCGGAAGGATTTCCAAAAACTGTAATTGTACGAGCAAATGAAACTGGTTGGTTTTCGGAGGACATGGTGCCGGAATAGATTAGGCGTGTGTGGAATCGTCGTCCTGGCGCAATGCTTGGTTTATGCAGTCTGTTGGTATTAGTTGCGTGCGCAGGCCGTACAACACCTGCAGTAAAACGAAAATTACAGGAAATCAGACTTGGCAGTAATTCCAGGAGGGATGACATCAATTCTGCAACAACTTGACATCTGTTTGAATAAACCATTTAAGGACAAGCTTAAACGCACGTACACAGACTGGCTTTCGAAAAGCAACAGACAACTGACACCAACAGGATGTGTAAAACGTGCAAGTTTGTCGCAAGTGTGCCAATGGATTTATGATGCATGGAAGAATATTCCAAATCAGACTGTGCAACAAGCATTTAAAAAATGTTCGATATCCGGTGTTCCAGATGGTATGGAGGACAATGCTCTGTATGAAGAAATTAGTAACAAAGAATTGAGTGATCGTGATTCAGAAGCATGAAATATTTTAAACATTTCATATAAGATGTATCACAAACCTAGTAAAATATTGTTTTAAATTTCAGCATTTAATTTCTAAGTTACTTTCATTTTTATTTTATAAGTATTGCTACTCTGCATTGCCCAGGATAGAAAAGCGTAGAGAGCTGCATAAAACCAGTCCACGCACTGAAAACAACAACAACAACAACACACACCGCATTTGAAGTCATCACTAAAAATGTACTACGAAAATCCGACTGGCAAGACTGTTTGGGACAAATCAACGATCTGAATTTTTTCCTACCTGTGACAAGAGATGATTGCTAATAGGAACTTTTATCAATCATGAATCACATGCAGTATTCTCTTCACCCTAAGAATAATATGAATTTAAACATTATGCCATGTATTCTTACATGTTTGCTGCTATCTCAATTACTTCCAGTCTGTCTAATAAACTACGAAATTAGAGTGAGACAACAGCAAACGCACAAGAATATACATATCATGTCATGTTTATATTTGTATTATTCTTATGCTGAATAGTGATACAGTCAGAAATGAAGAATGGCAGCTGACTAGATTTTTAAATCTAAGATGACTAATTTCTGTGCACAACGTAATATACTAAAGAGGCGTCTCCAAAGATTTTCAAACGGAGAAAAATTTTCGCTAAACTTTCATTCAGAACATCATCTATCATAAACAGTCTATTATTTGGTTCTTGTTGATCATTATCAAAGAAAGCAGCTGTGTAAGTAACAACAAATAGCAGTCTCTTGTCATTGTTTCGCTAACGAGACAATTCCTCCCCCCCCTCTCTCTCCCCCCCCCCCACCCCCTCCCTCTACATCTACATCCATACTCCACAAGCCACCTGACAATGTGTGGCGGAGGGTACCTTGAGTACCCTCCCTCTCCCTCCTCCCATTCCGCTACCCACCACTCCTCTGCTCTTCTCTTTCCCTCCCACTCTTATCTCCCTCTCCCGCTCTTTTCCCCCTCTTGTATCTTGTACATGCTCTGACCCCTCAGAACACCCTTTGTCTCATTTTGTTATAGAGCTAAGTCATCTGCCTTTCCTGCTCCTGCCTCACACCATCCCACTACTCCCTCTATGCTTCATGCACCCTTTCCTATTCCCTCCCCACATCCCTCAACCCAGACAACTGCTTTTAATAATTAGTAAACAATAATAAGTAATAAGTGTTGCTACAACTGTGGTAGTGTGTGGTTGGGAAACTGTGTGTAAATTTTTGTACTTTCTGTTCAAGGAAGATCTAGAGTTTGATTGCAAGTGAATATTATGGTCTGTTATAGCTGTCCATGCACCAAACATCAGTCTGTTACAGGTGGGAGGCTGCCTTTCTCTTATCTTATTAATTTTAAAGTAAAATACTTTGAGAAACAATAAAATGATTTGTACTAAAAATGCTTATCTTTCCTTGTTTTATTAAAAACGTTAAAGGGCATCTTACATGCAAACACTGAACAACTTATTTAGTTCCTGATATATTTGAAACTGCCAAAACAATAAATTACGTGTCTACCTTGAGCCATAAAAAGGTTACTGACCTCCCACTTTCAAACAAGTAAACCAGTCATGTGCATATTCACACGTTTGTGTATGCAGGAGTGTGAGTACCTACGCATTTGCATGTGATGAGAGAGAGAGAGAGAGAGAGAGAGAGAGAGAGAGAGAGAGAGAGAGAGAGAAATAATGTAGCAAGGCACTGTTCCCAAAATTAATGGGTGAAGATAGTTTACAAAACGTAGCCAGGTGCAAGTAGGACTTGTACACTGAGGGTTCCCTACAAGTTTAATAATATATATAGACATCAGGAAGGTCTACTATTTTTGCCTGTTTTGAAACTAATATTGGGAAGATATTGGTGAAGATTTCTGAGAGTGTTTTAATTTCAAGTTTGATGTTGGATAACAAATACAAAAATAATTTTTTAAATGCTGTACAATTACAAATTAACAGTTTTTTGGGCTGTTCCTTTACTTGTACTGTGAAACTCTGCTTCTTGCCAGATTTCATGATTCTAATCAATGGAAAGTACTCCTAAAGGTTCTGATGAGTTTGTTTCTGAGAGTATCAAATATATGACATAAATGGCCGTATCTTTTTCTTGCATTAACTTAGAAGCTTAAATTTTATTCATCACCAAGGGCCTAAAAACCTTAGTATGTGACAAATTTCAACCTGAGATGTCTACCCAGTCCTGAGAAAAAGGGCTTTTAACAGACAGACAGACAGACAGACAGACAGGACAATGAAGTGATCCTATAATGGTTCCATTTTTACTGAGTGAGATATGGACCCCTAAAAAATGGTAGAAGTGATGCTATGTGTAACATTCGAATTAAAATTTAAGAACTGCTGGGAGCAGATGCTTCAGGTATAAGGGCACTTCAAAAGTCACTTTTACTACATAATCAAGGAAATGGGAGCACACTTGCACTGTGCAGTGGCACTTGACTCAGCAGAAATATCCACCTACTTGTCAACTCCCACAACTGTCCATCACAGAGCAAATCCTTAAGAGGTATGGAAGAACCTCAGATATTTAAACCTCAGATATTTAAACCTCAGATATTCAAACCTCATATAATGTTTTAGTAAGACAGTACTTGAATATTTTTTTATTTCTATCCTGAATGAGTAGCAATTTTCAAAAGTTGACTCCACTTATCACTGAGAAGCAGAAATGCTTTCAGTGTCAAGTACTTAATAAAGCTCTTGCTTTGAAAGGAGAGTGTCAAATACATTGGAAGTAAGCATCTCTCACATGCTAGTGTAATTATGTGACAAGAATTGTGTACCACTCACTTTCAATAAAGAGAAAATGAGCTTATAAAGGCAGAATAACAATATCTCTGTTTTAAAAGTGAGTCTCTTACAATTTTTGTTACATGTTAATTAGAAGAGTAGGCATATTCATCATTTAATGATTTTCTGTTGGTACCTAAATTTTTACAATTTTTCAATATCATTCCTTTGAGTCAATACTGAACTAAGTTACTACACACCAGTTTAAAAATGTTAGTTTTGCTATTACTCAAATACTATTTTCAATTTAGAAGACCACTGATACCTGTATTAATATAAGATCAACACAATACATCAGCTCCATTAAACTTCCTCAATTTAAAAGCCAAGGAAACCTTAAAGCATTTTCATAAAAATATGACAAATTTCTTGTATTGATTTATGCACAAAATTGAACAACAGAACCCCCAAAGTAGAAATTTAAGTAAGAATCACTCTTTCTGATATGTCAAAAATCCAATATACTGAGAACTTCTACAGTTCACATCTGATACATCATCAGCAGTGACATCACTCAGATGATTAATCAAAAAGTAAATATACTGATACTACTGGAAGTTCTGCCACTTCTGTTCACACTAACTGGCACAGCCACAAGAACTATCAGCTACTATGCTCTACCTGCAATATATGGCAGCCCCACAGCAGTCAGATGGCGATCGCCATATTACCTCGACGTACAGAATACTGAATGCTTACACTTACTTTTCCAGATTTGTGAGTAAATAGATAAACTTGAAGGCAACAGCTGTGAGCCCACCACATTCAATCAATGTCAGCTCTCGCAGTTGAGGACACCCTGTTGAGATGGCTATCACTGTATCATCCCCTAGATCAGAGATTTGCGACAAATGAAGATATTCAAGTTTTGACAGGCTTCCGCTCCTGAAACACAAATAATTATTTGCATCTTTTGTGCAAAGGTTCTTAAAGGATAGTGTGAATCACTTCACCAGTAAGAGCATACTGTCCACCACTGCTGAGAAGAATACAGGCAGCAGGAATATGGCAAAAGGTTGACTGCATAGTTCTACACTCACCTGTTTAATTAATACTGTGTAACTGGCTTATTTTCACACAAGTGACCTAAATATATTAAACTGTCTCGCCCTTTTAGTGTACTGATACTTGTGAAATAATAACGCTCAAATTTTTCATTTGCCTGGCTGTATTATCAGTAATTGCTTGATAAACAGTGTATTAATTATGGTACTGTTCATGCAACTACTGAAATGAACTTCCTCTTGTCACAAAACACACATCATATCATTCACTTAAAACACATGACAGAGAGGTGGATATCATATCTGTTTCTTGTTTACAATGAGGATTTGAAGTTTGCATGCACATTTCCTAAGTATGTTCATCTTTGGCTCCAATTCTGTAGTTAAAAATGTGCAAAAAACCCAGGTTAGGGGTAAAATTTGAGTGAAATGTGCAAATAGGCAACATATCACTCTCTCGGTGAGACACAGAACGTCTCCACTTATAATTTTTAAGTTGGAAATGGTGTGTAATACATAGTATCACTTTCGTGCAGTGTTGTGTTGCACAAGCACCTACCAAAATGATGTGTGACAACTGCCAACATAAAAAAATTTAGTGAAGTAATGAATCGGCATAGTCTATTGTTCAGAAGTTTGTTTTCTTTATGTGTAGTAGCTAGGGTGGGTGGACATGGTGTACCTGCAAGCCGGAACAATGAGAGCAATCTTACTACATTTACGATACCTGCCGTTTCCGTCATTTATTCCATGTTGTCACATCCTAGCTTACAGATATGAAGAGAGTCATGGAAGAACAACAGCCATGACAATCCCAAGAGAAAAACTGCTATCTGTATACTAATTCGGTACCTGTTAACTAAGACAAACCATTTTGAACATAGTCCATAGTATTTGTGACATTCTGAATAAAACTTTTTTACACATGGTCACTGTAATTGAGAGTACTTATACGACACAATGTTCCTGCATCATATTTATTTCGAGAATCTGGATATTAGGTTTTCTCTTATCTTTCACCAATGACTACAGCAGTTTGAGAAATGAGGTGCGATGAGAAATGAGGTGCGACTAAAAGATATTGGCAAGTGTGAAGAAATGACAAGGTGAGCAAGTGAATAATAGGAAACTGTAGCTCCCAAACTTTGCATCCCCACTCGATATCACAATAATCAGTACAGAACATCACACGTGGGAGTCGTGACAGGACCCAGAACAAATGCTGTCGGGGATGAATAAAACTGATGAAGATTATTAATAATAACCAGAAATTTAAACAGTTAAAGAATATTGGTAAGTTTTGGACAAAGATTTATGCAAGTTGACAGCTGTTGTCCTTAGCAACGGAGGTCAACAACTAAGATTATGATGCAGTGCAAAAGCAGTTTGTAGCACTGCAACTTAAGAATTTTGAAGTTATCTGAGTCTGATGAATAACTATTAAACCCTCTGACTACAATTACAACAAAGAAGAAACTGATCTTTGAGTAGTAAGATCTCTTGGAAGGCTTCAATTGCACCATCAGTCCCACAACAAGTTTACAGCAGCCTTGTGAATCACAGTCGCAGCTTATCAACCAACAGTAGTGGCAGCATCAGCTACATATAATCCAAACATCACATCAATCCAGCTTCCCGTTGGCACCTCAACATGGCAAGCACGCAAGGCCATTTGGTGAGCATTATAAAATCCAATTCGATTAGTTTCGAATTCTTTTCGATGGTGGAGTTTGTGTTGTGAAGTAAAAACAGCTAGTGAATTCACAACCAGAGGTTTTGAATGTGCCACAGTGCTTTGGCCGGCTTTGTAACAGTATTAATGTACGTTTAATTACATACATATTATTACAGATATTATATGCCACTGGTGACAAGAAGTATGGATATGGAGGTGCCACAATAGTTTAGAACTTTTAGTGTGTTAGTAAGTGCTGATATATAGAAGTTAACTGCTAGTATAAATAACAGTAAATAAGAATTAAAAAGTGAAATAAGAACATCAAATGCCATGCTCAAGCCAACTGCTGCCACTGTGGTGCCAAATAATACCACACACTAGTGGCACATCAAGTCCCATCAGAAAAACAAGAGACTCGCAATAAAACATCGCAACTGCAAATGACACTTTCCGTCTTAGTAAGCAGTTACTTCAGTTTGTAATGAAGTCAAAGAGCAATTAGAAAATTTGAATAACGACTTAAAAACAATTACAAGAATTAACTGAGCAGGGGTCTAACATAGTTCACAAACAAACCTTAGGCTGATATGTAAGATTAAGGGTGTTGGACTAAAGCAATCATTTAGGGATGGCTACTATTTCAGGCTCTACTTTTGCTAGCTTGGAAGAGCATGTAGTTGATTTAATACATCATAAAATACAAGGAAAGATTGAGTCATCTGTTGGTATGCCTCATTCTAAGACAGAAACAGGGGTAGTGGGGAATGAATTACTGAAACTAAGTATAAATAAAGTAACTAAGGAGTTCAATAAGTAAAAATTGGACATATATAAAGATATGGGTAAAATTACTGAGCACCCAAAGAAAGAAGTTTGTGGTAATATTGCCACATAGAAGAAGGTGTAATTAGATGAATGATGAACACACTAACTTCACTTAACGAAGGCTTATTCAGCACTTGCACATACAAGAGTGCACAGCGAACTGCCTCCAACCAGAACACATACAGTATATATACAGCTACAGAACATTCCAGTACAACGATTCTTGAGATTTATGGATACTTTTAGAATGTACTCAAACTGAATATAGAAATTAAAATTGTACAATCCAGGTGAGTTTTGAACTCATGACCCTCCATGCAATAGTTTAGTATCATAATCACTACACCATGGAGCTACTCAGCTTCTTCTGTGACACTGATCCCTCCTTAACAAAACAGCATCTCTGTGTTATGTCCTCCTAGTCCGGGAACGAGTCATAGGTCCTGCATAGTCCCACACCTGATGACTGATTCTCGTCCTGGTGGTGATCTTCTTAGAACTCTTTTTTGCTACACTCTTCTTCACCTTTCCGCTTGTTGCCTGGAGCTTTGAATTTACTCCGGGTTGCAGGATCCTTATAGGGCTTCATTTGAAGAATGTGGACTATATCTCTGATCTTTCATCTTCTTGTGTGGGGGTCGAAATCTTCAACTTCATAAGTAACATAAGACAACTGTCTTACAACCTTATAAGGTCCAAAGTAGCACCTGAGGAGCTTCTCCGACAGACCAACCTTCTGAACAGGAGTGAAGATCCAGATGAGGTCACCAGGCTGGTAGACAACAACAGGGCAGTGGCTTGCGTCATACCTTTGGTGATCGTTTTCTTGCACCTGCAGTGTGCAGAGTCGAGCTAACTGCCAAGCTTCCTCAGCTCTGGTTAACACCCGGCCAATGTAGTCATCGTCCACATCATCAGGATGCAATGAAAACACAGTGTAAATCATTGAAGTCGCCTCACGCCCATGCACCAGGAAAAAGAGTGAAATACTGAGGTGTCTAGTTTGGCGGTGTTGTAGCACCACTGACTCTATAGAAGGCCCTGGCGCTACGTCATCAGTCGTTAGTGACGTCACAATGCCTAGGCATGCCACATGGCGTATGAGCGTGAGTGGTGGTTGTGCAGTGCCGTTACTTATTGTGTTTTCTCGACGACAGCAGTTATAGTGAGAGTTTTCACCATGGTGTACAAGTGTTGTGTTCCTCGCTGTAACAGGAATTATCCACATGGACCTAAGGTCTCATGTGTTTTCGTTTCCTAACGACAAAAACCTTCATCGCAAGTGGATTGCCGCCATTCGCAGGGATGCATTTTCACCAACCAAATATTCCAAAGTAAGTAAATCTGATAGTGTTCCATGTTTTCAGTTTTTTATAGTTCTTTATTCTTTATTTATACTTTTTGAAGACCTGTACGATATTGTACCCAGGCACCACTACTGGTTTTGTGTTGTCAGTCTTACGTAGTAAATGAATTTTGACCGGTCAGTTCAGCAATTAGTATTCACACTTGAATAGACGAAATCGTATTTTCTACATTATGTTTTATTTACTCGAAGGCACGATTTATTTGACCTTCATGTAGGCATAGACTGCTTTTCAGAGTATAGGTCATACAGTTAGCTGTGTTGTGCCAAGTCAGATTTTCGCAAAGATTTCCATTGAAAATAATAGTACGATGTGTAGATTCAAAGTTATGAGCTCTAATGCAATCAAATTAGTGTTCAATTTCAGTCATTATTTTCGAAATTATTTTCAGGTATGTGAACCACATTTTCCAAAAGAGGACGTTCTGAAACAAACAGAGTGCCTTGATCAGAAAACTGGACGGAGAATAGTGGCTCCACTCTACACACCGCGACTTAAGAGGTCAATCTGTGCAATCAATTTTTCCCAACCGTCCTCAATACCTGACAGTGATTCAGAATAAACGAGAAGGCCCAGAAGCAAGAAGAACAAGATTGGACAACAGCGCTTGTGTCTGCTGCAATATCTGAATCCTTGTGTACCTATAAAATGTTTGAGGAAAGGAGATGATTCACAACATTTAGCAAATTTTTGGGCTGTTTGGAATGGGAAACATTTAGTGAATGTTGGACTGTGGTGAAGAAAAAGGAATGTGTATTATTTGTTTTTATTGCCACTTCAAATTTTGTGCCATTTTTACCAGTGTCCACTTGTATAACTTGTGATTTAGAGATAAATGCTTTTGAAGAACAAACAGCCTTAAAAACTGTAGGGAGAGTCACATTCTCCCAAAAAAGATTCAGGATATTGGTCAAGTGAATGATATTTTGGAACTACTTCTGTCCGTAAGTACCAATGTTCAAAGCACACAGGACAACATTAATATAATCTGTGATGTGTTGCAAAACATTAGTGAAGTTACAGAAGAAAAGGAGAGAAATATAGAATTTCTAATGGAACAAGTTAGACTTTTGACTGTAGCCCAAGAACGGTTGAGGTATTCTCCTGAATTTACAGTTTTCTGTCCCATATTATTTTCAATTTCCCCACATGCTTATAGGTTTATGAGAAAGTCTCATTACATGTTTGTGCCACATCCTCATACACTTCAAAAGATATGTTTAAAGTTTGGTGCAAGCCCTCAGAAGGAACAGGTGGAAGATAACTTTCTTGCTTATGTTTAACAGAAGTTTAGTTATTTAAAGACAGAGGACCATGTTGTCTCATTAATAATAGATGAGATGCACATCAAACGATACTTGGACTATAAGGGAGGCAATATTCTAGGGACTGCATTCAATGGTGCCACTGCAGCTAGCTCTGCATATGTTTTTATGATCCAGAGCCTTTTGCTTTCATTGAAAGAAGTTGCACATATTCTGCCTGTAAACTCTCTTCAGGCATGTGATCTTTTTACGCATGTTAAAAATGTTATAACAGGCTTGCACAGTATTGGTTTTAAAGCGATATGTGTTGCGACTGATAATTCCATAAACAGAAAAGTATGGCATATTTCTCCAACATCACCAAAAAAAGAGTGTGGTTTATCCCCATCCTTCAGACTGTTGTTCACCATTATTTTTTATCACTGATAGTGTGCATGTGTTGAAATGCATTCGGAACAATTGCATCAAACAGAACAATGCCCAGCAGGTCCTCACATATCCAAATTTTGAAAAAATGGACAAAACTTTGAGATTAAAAGTTGCTTCATTTTCTACTCTGAAGAAACTCCATGCCTTGAAAAGTAAAACAATCATTAAGTATTCCTATGGCTTGTGTATGAAATCTCTGTGTCCATCAAATTTTGAAAGGCAGAATGTAAAATATGCTTTAAATGTTTTCAATCCATTTGTTGTACAGGGGCTTCTCACTTTAGGCGAGAAATACAACTTGTATGAATATCAGAGTACTGCAGATTTTATTAGTTTAATTGAAAATTGGTGGTCAGTGGGGAATGTACAAACAAAATACAAAGGTGAACATTTGAAAAATTCACTTAAGCATCCACTGACTGACAGGAAACGAGGATTGGCTAAATGTTTGGGACCAGATGGGGTTAAAGTATAACTGCCTTACACGAGACACCCACAGGACACTATCAAACGCCTAATTGAAATGGCCAAGTACTGTATTAATGAACTTGGCTTCAAGTACTTTTCACCAGGTAAAATACAGACAGATGCTCTTGAGGTAAGGTCTGGCAATTACAGAACATATGTAGGTTTGCAATACTCAGTATCGTAAAGACAAGTCTTCGAAACTGAATATAAGGTAAGACTTCAACACCTACTTCCATTGCAATCCAGTTTCTTTGGGAATGTAACTGTTTCTCTTGCAAATACTGATGAAAAAATCTCCCTACATTTCCAGTTGATCTGGAAACCACTACTGGATCATCTACATCAACTGTTAGTGACAATTCATATTGAATGAATACCTACAGATGTAAAGGAGGTTGAGAAACTGCTTCCTCTTCTTACATATTTATCTGGATACTGTACGTGGTTCGTTGGTTGGTTGTTTGAGGTTCAAGGGACCAAACAGCAAGGTCATCAGTCCCTTGTTTCAAATATGGTCCATTCCGCTAATGGGACATCTCAGGAAAGTCAGAACAATAAAAGGGAAAAAGCTAAAAACGTAAAAGGGCAGGCATGTTGTCAATGGTAAAAACAAAATGAGGGAAGTCAGCAAGAGAATGAACCCAACGCTATGCTGAAGCAGCATAGGCAAGACCACCTGTGACTTAAAAGATGCAACCGCTAGAATGTAGAAGCACATATGGGAAAAGGAGACTAACCAATCCTTAAAAAAGGGTAAAAACAGAGTAAAAGGGGAAGAAAAGAGGAGCTCGGTCAGGGAGGTGAATTGGGAATCTCCGAACACGGCTTACAGTGGGAGACACCCAAACACTCACCGCCCTGCCCCAACACCAGAGAGAGATTAAAAACCTTAAAACTGAGAATAAAAACCACTTTCCCGGAGGAAACCGAGAACCAGAGAGACCATCCGGGAATCGTCAGCCAACATCAAAGGTAAAATGTGGGGGAGTCTGTACTTAGCACGCAGAGCCAAAAGAAGGGGGCATTCAACCAAAATGTGGGCTACTGACTGGAAGGCTCCACAACCACAAAGTGGGGGTGGCTCATCACGCAAAAGAAAACCATGGGTCAGCCTGGTATGGCCAATGCGGAGACGGCACAGTGTGGTCGAGTCCTTTCGGGAGAGGCGAAAGGAAGAATGCCATGGGCCTGGTATCACCTTCATCGCACGAAGTTTATTAGACAGGGGAGTAGCCTCCCAAGAATTGGCCAATGACTGTGCGAAGTGGGATTTGATGTGAAGCCGTAAATCTGCTGCAGGAGGGGTTAAAGAAAACGGGGGTTAGTGACTGCTCCCCCAGACAAACAATCAGCGAGCTCATTACCCGGGATACCCACATGGCCAGGGACCTAAAGGAAGTCAATGGAACAAGCAGCACGGTGAATATCAGCGAGATGGTCATGGATGGCAGAGACCAAGGGGTGGCGCGAAAAACACCGGTCAATAGCAAGAAGGCCACTCATCGAGTCCGTACATAACAAAATGCGGTTGTGTTGGGACTGTTTAATAAAGGTAAGGGCCTGGGAAATTGAAATCAATTCCGCAGTAAACACCCCACATGTAGGTGGCAGCAGATGATTTTCTGTTCCAACAGAGGATGTGAAGGCATACCCCACATGATCAGCAGATTTAGAGCCATCAGTGTAAAAAACAACAGCATCCCGAAACTCCCGTAAAATTTGGTGGAAAAAGGAACGGAACACCACCGGGGGGATGGAATCTTTCGGACCTCGGCGGAGATCCATCCGAAGTCGAGGCCGAGGAACTAACCAAGGGGGGGTGGAGGGGAGGGAGCGAGGAAGACAGGACAAAGAAGGAAGCTGAAAATCACGGCAAAGAGACGCAAGGTGGAGCCCAACCGGTAAACCCACCCGTGGGCGGGAGTCGGGTGGGCGACTTCCATGGTCTGGGAACAGGAAAGAATAGGAAGGATGAGTGGGAGAGGAATGGATAGCGAGTGCATAAGACACCAGAAGCTGGGACCGCCAAACGGAAAGGAGGGGGGGGGATCCCAGCTTCAACCAGGAGACTATCAACAGGGCTAGTAGGAAAGGCACCAGTGGCCAAACGGATACCACGATGGTGGACTGGATCCAGCACATGCAGTGTGGAAGGAGCAGCTGAACCATAAACTTGACAACCATAGTCCAAGCGAGACAGAACTAGAGCACGATAAAGACTGAGGAGGAGGGAACGGTCCGCACCCCAAGAGGAGTGGGCAAGGAAGCGAAGGACATTGAGTTTACGGAAACATCCTACCTTCAGGAGTCTGATATGGGGCAGCCAAGTGAGCTTGTTGTCAAAAAGAAGACCCAGGAAACGAAACTGTGGGACCACAGGCAATCATTGTGCATCGAGATAGAGCTCTGGATCAGGGTGGATCGGAGTATGGTGACAGAAGTGGACTACCCGCGATTTTGAAGGAGAGAATTGAAACCCGTGTGAGAATGTCCACGCAGAGGCATGCCGTATAGCTCCCTGGAGCTGCCGTTCTGCAGATGCCATCGAGGAGGAACTAACCCAAATGCAGAAATCGTCCACATACAGGGCAGGGGTGACGAAGGACTCAAGACAGAACCCTGTGGGATGCCCGTCTCCTGGGTCCATGGAGAACTAAAAACAGTACCAACTCGAACTCTGAATGACCGATGGAACAGGAACTGGCGGATAAAAATCGGGAGTGGGCCCCGAAGACCCCACTGATGAAGGGTAAGTAAGATGTGATGGCGCCAGGCCATGTCATAGGCCTTGTGAAGGTCAAAAAACACTGCAACCAAATGGCGGCGCTGGGAAAAAGCCTGCCGAACTGCGGATTCCAAGCAAAGTAAATGATCGATTGGAGACCGTCCCTCTCGAAAGCCACACTGGTAAGGGGACAATAGATCCTGAGATTCGAGGACCCAATTGAGCCGACGGGCTACCATCCGTTCAAGTAACTTACAAACAACATTGGTGAAACTAATTGGCCGATAGCTGTCAACAGATAGGGGGTTCTTATCAGGCTTAAGGACAGGAACCACGATGCTATCCCTCCACTGAGAAGGGAAGTCACCCTGGAGCCAGATACGGTTAATCACCCAAAGAAGATGTTGCCGTTGTGGAGCACTGAGATGTTGAAGCAGTTGGTTATGAATGGAATCTGGGCCAGGGGCCGTATCATGAGAAGAAGATAGAGCAGAAAGAAATTCCCATTCAGTAAAAGGTTCGTTGTAAGATTATGACTCACAAGGGGTGAAACATAAGGTGGAAGCTTCAGCCCGCTGTTTTTGGTGAAGGAAAGCAGCTGGATAGGAGGCTGATGCTGATGCCACTGCCAAATGGGTCACAAGATGTTCTGCAAGAACTAATGGGTCCATACAAAGGCCATCTGGGAGGTGAAGGCCTGGGAGGGTGGACTGCCGATGGCAACCTTGGAGAGAGCGAAGTGTAGCCCATACCCGTGACAGAGGTACAGTAGAACCAAGGGAAGAAACGAATCGTTCCCAACATATCCACTTGCTCTGTTTGATTAAATAACGGGCTTTAGAGCAGAGGCGTTTAAAGGTAGTAAGGCTGGCTATGGATGGGTGCCTCTTAAAGTATTGCAAAGCTCGACGATGATCACGGATGGCAATGGCAATGGCCGTACTCCACCATGGGACTTGCCAGTGACGAAATGGCCCAGATGAAAGTGGGACAGCAAGGCTAGCAGCGCTAACAATCACGTCAAACACATCACGTAGGACGTCATCAATACAACCCGACAAAGAGGGAGAAAACACGACCTGTGCAGTGTATAGAGGCCAATCCGCACGTTGGAAAGACCAACGAGGTAACCTGTCCATCAGGGAGCGGGAAGGGAGCGAGATAATCAACGGGAAATGGTCACTATCACAAAGGTCGTCGTGTGGCGACCAGTGTAATGAAGGGAGGAGAGAGGGAAAGACCAATGGCAGAAAAGGTACCATGACTGGCACTGAAATGAGTAGGGGAGCCATCATCAAGAAGGAACAAGTCGTGGTCTGCAATAAATCGATCTATAAGAAGACCTCGTCTAGATGGAAAGGCACTGCCCCACAAGGGATGATGAACATTAAAATCCCCAAGGAGGAGGAAGGGAGGAGGAAGTTGCTGAAGAAGGGCAGTTAAGGCAGCAGGTGTAAGAGTCCTGTCAGGAGGGAGATAAAGATTGCAAACTGTGACCGCAGAGTCTAAGTGGACCCTAACAGCAACCGCTTCCAATGTAGTTTGAAGAGGAATCCACGTGCTAGCAATGTCTGTACGGACCAACGTACAAACGCCACCAGAAGCCCGCAGGGGTCCGACCCGATTTCGACAGAAAACATGGAACCCATGGAGGGTCGGTGAGTGAGCATCAGTAAAATGAGATTCCTGGAGAACCACACAAGCTGCAGAGTAGGACGAAAGAAGGGATTTCAATTCCGGAAGGTGACGATAGTATCCATTACAATTCCATTGGAGAACCACAGAACGATGATTTAAACGGGGGCTGAATACGCTAAAGCCAGTCATACCACCAGATCCCCACCCATGACCGACGAGGAGGGGGCGATATCCATGAACGACAGGTCAGAATCCGGTTGTGAAGTCGGGGAAGGGACCTCCGGTAACACCAGAGGCTCTTTGTCCCAGGACTTATGTTTCTTCTTCTTTTCAGGCTGAGATCAAGGAGGGCTGTGTGGCATCAAGGAGCCAGCTGCAGCAAGATAAGGAACAGAAAGAGACCGGGCGACCTGGGGGCTGACTCGCGGTCGTCGCGCGGCAGCAGACCTTTGGCCTGGAAGGTGCCGGGAAGGGGCATCCCGGGAGAGGCGCCCTTGACCGGCAGACGCCGAAAGAATGGGACACTTCTCTGGCTGGGGAGGGGGAGCAGCGCCCAGAGGAGAATGTGTGGGAGCCGGAGGGGAGGGGGGGAGGAGAGGGGTCCGGGATGGGGGTAAGGAAGGGGGGGTGGAAGGGGTGAAGATGTAACAAGGCGTAACTAGATGTCATGGACACAGGGTGAAGACGTGTATATTTCTTACGGGCCTCTGTGTAGGTTAAACGATCGAGGGCCTTATACTCCTGTATCTTCTTTTCCTTCTTATATACTGGGCAATCTGGTGAACGTGGGGAATGACTACCATGACAATTTACACACACAGGAGGGGGAACACAGGGACTCCCCTCATGGAGTGGACGTCCACAGTCACCACAGAGAGGGGCCTTTGAACAGCAGGAAGACATGTGTCCAAAACGCAAGCACTTAAAATACCTCATAGGAGGTGGGATGTACGGCTTCACATCACATCAATAAACCATAATCGTAACTTTCTCAGGGAGGGTATCCCCTTCAAAGGCCAGGATAAAGGCACCAGTATCAATGCGATTGTCTTTAGGACCCTTCTGAACACGCCGAACAAAGTGAACACCCCGCCATCCGAGACTGTCCCGAGGTTCCTCATCAGTTTGAAGGATGAGGTCCCTCTGAAAAATCACACCTTGTACCATATTTAGAGACTGGTGGAGGGTAATGGACACAGGAATTGTGCCAAGATGGGTACAGGCACGAAGGGCCGCAGATTGGGCAGCCGAAGCAGTTTTGATCAGCAACGAACCCGACCGCATCTTGCTCAGGGAGTCCACTTCGCCAAACTTGTCTTCAATGTGTTCCACAAAGAATAAAGATTTGGTATTGGTGAAAGTATCTCCATCAGTCCTGGTGCAAACTAGATAACGGGGGAAAGGTTTCGCCCCTAGCCGACGGGCCTGACCATCTTCCCAGGGGGTAGCCATGGAAGGGAAGGCCGAAGGGGCAAGAGAAGCAGCACTTGAGGAATCAGTTCCACGCAGAGAGACGGCCACAGAAGAACGGCCAGAGTTCTGGACCCGTATGCGTTTCATTTGCATAGTGTCCGCCCTGATACCACCCACTCTGATCAGGGGCTCTTCTCACGGGCACCACCCAGCCACAGCACGGCGGCCATTGCCGGGAGTTCCGATGCTCCAGGATGACAGGCAACCACACCAAGGCATGCATGAGGTGGTCACAGCTCAGGTATCATAAGTGTGATCCCTGTGTGTTCAGGGGGCTCAACCAAAAGCGTACATAGCAACCCCACCACACGGGCTGGTTACTGTGCTGGCTATGCACCCTAGCATCAGACAACGACGTGAAAGAAAAGGTGGAATGTACTAGGAGGGCGCACGTAGGAGACACTAGGTAAGGTGCTCTTCCCCAAATGGCTCACACTATGGAGGAGAAATTTTGTAATGGAGGTCAAATCCCAGAGGGGGACCAAGGCATGCCAAAAGGAAGAGACGATTACGCGACAAAGCCGAATTGTAAAACCATCACACCCAAGAGGATAGTGGGAGCCAACATAAGCAAGGACACCAAGAGAGGGAGAGGAGAGGGCGATGGGAAAGGAGCAAGGAGGGGAAAGGAGGGGAAGGGGAAGGAAATGCAGCCCTGGAGAGAAAGAAGGCTGCAATAGCTCGGGGTCCCGTGCTCGCCACGCACGTATCCACAAAAGAGTTGTGGACCCCCTGGGGGTGATACTGTACGTGGATTGCTTTAAAGAGACTTAAGTGAGAATTTTGTACTTTAGTCATGGTTTTGGACAGGGAAGCATTGCCTGAAGATAGTGCTTGTAATAATAGCAGCTATGGACAGGGGAGGCCTACTGTACCCACAGATAAGGTGAATGCTGTCATGTACAACTACATAATAGTACAGAAGCTAATCGAAAGTAGCAGAGGGACTGAATTCCTGAGACACAGCAATCAGAGAGAACTTGTAAATTAATTTGACAACTAACAGGGTAAACACATTAGGTTTCATCCTACCACACTTCACTTGTAAAAAAGGACATTCTAAAGATAGAGTACTAAGTGAGCTGTCACTTGTTTCTACAAATATTCTCCTCAATGATTATGTGAAGAAAATTAATGCTATGAATGTAATTGTAATTGTGTTATTATTATTAAAACAGAAGGAAATTGCTTTTAATTTTTTTTTCTAAACTCTTACCACTTAGGGCATTGAAAATGTCATACATGGATAGAAGATTATGTTAAATATTTGTAAATGAGTGGCAGGTCAAAAGTTGAAATTTATTTGAAGTACTAGGACAAACAAATTTCTGCTTCTCTTTTACAGTAATGATTATTGTCCTCACAGACAAGAAAATGAAACTTATGCTGTACTACACCATAAGTGTTCAACGCATACGGTTCAAGCAGTACAGTACGCAATTCATTAAATCCCTTGTCAAAGCACGTATTGCCATGTTTAAATTTCATAGTCCAACACCAACAAAGCTGTTGCTGTTTATACATTATTAATACATTTTATAAGGAAGTTAGTGTATACTGTGTTGGTTATGCAACACACTATGGCCACAATTAGTGTACTCCTGAACTTAAATTTCCACCTGTTTTAAGGACTGACATACAAGAACAACTTCATGGTCCAGCACCAACAGAATTCATGCTTCTTTACCTTATTTGTAAATCTGAGGAAGTTACTTTTGTACTGGGTTGCTTTTACAAGAAGCTGAACATATTGGTGCTCTTCTTTAGGTATCTTGGTTGACTATGGGGTGAGGAGCACTGAATGTTAATGAATAATGAAATATTTTGCGATTGTACATGTTGGGGGAGGAGTTGGTGGACAGAAAAAGAAGCAAGAGAGAGATACTCATTTTATCAAATAAAATTATCATCATCTTATAAACTTTCTCCTTTCAGTTGCAAGAGGGGAATATTTATCTTTTCTAATGTGCATGTTTAAAAATGTTTAAGCTCAGCAGTATTTTCGATGTAAGAAGCTGTTTTGTTTCCTGTTAATTCCTTTCGTTGAAAACGATTGTGATCTAATGACTGGCAACAGTTGGACATTTACAAATGTAAATTAGTCCACATTTCCAGTGATGATGTCAAATGAAAATAAATAAAAATAAATAAATAAATAAATAAAAGAAACGAATTCATTGTAAGGGGGTTGGGTTAAGTTTTGATATCAGAATGGATTAAGTAAATATAGTTACTTGAATGCAAAATTTCCAAAGCTTGCAGTGGGGAAAAGCATCTTCTCATACTGATCTACGTTTGTTTCAACAGGATTCAGTAATAGAGAACTATGATCTTCATTTGTAGCTTTACAATAGTAAGAAAATCTTTCATCTAAATAAAACTGCAGAATCCAAAACAATACCAAACATTTTGTCCAAAAATAAGAGATTTATAATGATAATCACGCCCAGGTATTTCTGCCTGCAACAGACCTGGCGTTCGCTGTGCCTAGCTGACGTGACGTCACGAACAAGTGCCGAGGCCTTCCTTTGAGTGGGTGTTGGTTGTAGGCAAACGTCATGAAAGATAGCACCTTAGCCCAGTTACTCTGCTCAACAGTCATGGGACTCGATTGAAAAACTTTCCCTCGATCCATAATTAACGACCTTGGGGCACCGTGTTTTAATACAATGTCTTCCACAATGAATTTGGGTACCTTGGATGCTTCAGCTGTTTTCACGGCTTTTATAATGGCACAGCGTGTCAGATAATCAGTGCAAACAATAATCCATCTATTGCCACTAGCAGACATTGGAAATCGTTCAAGGAGTTCAATCCCAACATGATGGAAAGGCGTTTCGGATGGTGGAATTGGTACGAGTTGGCCAGGTGGTTTCTAAGGAACTGCCTTTCTCCTCTGGCACTCTCGACAGTGTGACACACACTGGCAGACACTCCTAAATAAACATGGCCAGAAAAGTCTCTTGCAGATTCTATCATATGTCTTAATGAATCCTAGATGTCCGGCATCAGGTGTGTCATGGAATTTCTGTAAAACATCTAAGCGCATGTGTTTAGTAATCCCTGGTAGCCACCTCTTCCCAAACGGATTAAAGTTTTTTTTGTAAAGTAATCCATTAACTACCTTAAATTGTCGTTTCACATCCTCTGACCGATTTAAGGTAAACATAATTTGCGATATCTTGGCGTCATTCTTCTGTTCAGCAGAGAGATCCTGTAGGGCAGTGAGACAGTCACAATTTTCATCAAAGTCTTGATGGTCTTGCACAGGGATTCTTGAGAGACAGTCGGCACCTTGGTGTTCTCTTCCACTTTCGTACACTATGGTTATACTCTTGAAGACGTAGTGCCCACCTGGCGAGTTGTCCTGTTGGATCCATAAGACCTGTTGGCCAATGAAATAAATGATGGTCTGTAACAACTGTGAATGGCCTTCCATAGAGATACTGTCAAAATTTGCACATGGCCCGGGTCACAGGAAGACATTCTCTTTCTGTAGTTGAATAGTTTCTCTTGGCTTTTGTAAGTGTCCTAGAAGCATAGGATATAACCTTCTCTTTTCCATCCGAAATTTGCACCAGAACAACACCGATCCCATACTCACTGGCATCTGTGTGTAGTTCTGCAGGTGCTCTCTCATCATGCACACTAAGTACTGGGTCGTTCAGTCAGAGCTTTTTGCAGCACATAGAAAGAATCTTGTTGAGCAATAAGAACATAATGTGAGGAAGTTTCTCACATATCTAATACTTTTAGGAATAGGAAATTTCATTATAGATCTCATCTTTTCTGGGTCTGGCCATAAACCTTCGTTTGGCACAAGGTGACCAAGTATTTTGATTTCTTTTGCTCCAAAGAGACACTTTCTTGGATTAAGTTTCTGTCCGCCTTGTTGGAGACACTTAAGAATGGCCCTCAGTCCTTTCAGATGTTCATCAAATGTCTGTGAGAACAGTATACCTTAAACTCATATAGGCCCTCAGGGGTGATGAATGCAGTTTTCTCACAATCAGCCTCATCTATTTCGATTTGCCAGTATCCCGAGTACATGTTGATAAAAACTTAGCCCCCTTCAGACAATCTAGTGTATCATCAATTTGTGTAAGAGGGTCAACGTCCTTTTTAGTAATCTTATTAAGCTTCCTGTAGTCAACACAGAAGCACCAACTGCCATCCTTCTTCCTGATGAGAACCACTGGTGAGGACCATGGGATCTGTGGTGGCTGAATGGTATCATTCATCATCATTTTCTCTACCTCGTCATGAATTATTCAACGTTCCTTTGCTGACACACGGTATGCTCTCTGGCTTATCGGTTGATGGTCTCCAGTGCTACTCCGGTGCTTCACTGTCGATTTGTCTGTTTTTGCTCTTCGCCTGCAGACTGAAGCAATCAGAGAACTCTTGAAGAATGGCAAGTAGCTTCTTCTGTTGTTCCTTAGTGAGGTCTGGTGATAGTCGAGCTCTAAGATCTTGTCTCATAGTGGTAACACTAATTTCGCCCACAGACACAGCATGTGAGGTTTCTGTGACACTCAGCTATTCTTCAATTAACAGCTCAGTGTTTGCTATGCACATGTGTCTTGGAATGATCTGCAGTTCTCGGTAACAGTTCTTAAACGAGATGACAGAGGCTGGGATGACCAAGTGATTCTTCAGTGGTATGCTTCTCTTACATTCCACTGCAAGATCCATGGGTTGATGCATGGCATGACACGACAGTTACCTTTCTTGCACTGACTGCAGGAATGATCACATCCTCCAGCACACAGTCTCCACACACTCGGATGCACATCTTCCTGTCCACAGTATCTCTTCTCGTCTAGCATAATCTTAGAGTGACAACAATCTAAAATTGCCTGAGAAGCTTTCAAAAAGTCCCATCCGAGAGTGACGTCGCGACTACACTCTTCAAAGACGACGAATTCTAAGGGTTGTGTATGGCCACTTATACCCACATGAATGGTACACCTTCCTGTAGGTTTTACATATTTCCCATTAGCCACCTTCAGCAGAGATGTTTTGTTGTCGACGAATACGGTTTTCTGCAACTGGCAATGGTATATCTCTGAAATGACTGAATGTGAAGCTCCAGTGTCCACAAGAGCTTGGGCAGGTCGGCCATCCATGAGGATATCAATGTAGTTTCCTATCATTTTTGTATTGATCAACGGTGGAGGATATTTCTCTTCAGTGGTCTCACCTCAAAGGAAAGTCGCACCCTATAGTTTTCCAGGTTGCAGTGGTTAGGTGATCAGCTGGAGCTTCTAAACAGTGATGGAGACCTTGATCAGCATGTTGGGGAGCGTCCTCTCCAGTGGCTAGCTTGCGGCGATGGTGACCTATGTCGTCCTGCACCCAGATCATCTTGTTAATCTTCTAGGATCAACTATTTTACACAGCTCCATGACGTCTTGAATGTAGGATGCTGTAATTCATGCTGGACGCTGTGCCCTGCACTTTAATTTACCTTCAGCCTAGCACTTCTGTCATCGTGTGTCGCCATAATACTTGCGCAATTCCGCCTGGAATACTTCCCAGTTTGTGAACTTCTCCTTGTTGTTTTCATACCATTGCTTGGCAGTGCCCTCCAAGTAGAAAAATACGTTAGCCAAACACATGGGCCGGCAGCTGTGGCCCAGCAGTTCTAGGCACTTCAGTCTGGAACTGCGGGACCGCTACAGTCACAGGTTCGAATTCTGTCCCGGGCATGGATGTGTGTGATGTCCTTAGGTTAGTTAGGTTTAAGTAGTTCTACGTTCTAGGGGACTGATGACCTCAGATGCTAAGTCCCATAGTGCTCAGAGTCATTTGAACCAAACACACAGTGTCATCCCATTTGTTAAATTCGGCTATACACTCATATACCTTCAGCCACTTGTTTGCATATTGGTCATCGTCACTAGAGAACCTGGAAGGATGTCTCATTTGGTGGCACACAGTTGCTGTCATCGTAACATCCTCTTCTTCTTCTGTCTCCAATAGAATGTGATCTGTTGAATACGCCTCGAACTCCGATTTCTCATCACGTAAACGGCGGCTCTTTCGTGGCCTGATGGGAACCACTGTGTCATCGATGATGTGCACTATCACAAGCTCTAATACCCAGTGCATCCACCAGAATAATGTCACATAGAAGAAGGTGTAATTAGATGAATGACGAACACTAACTTCACTTAACGAAGGTTTATTCAGCACTTGCACATGCAAGAGTGCTGAGCGAACTGCCTCCGGCCAGAACACACACAGTATATATACAGCTACAGAACATTCCAGTACAATGATTCTTGACATTTGTGGATACCTCTAGAATGTTCTCGAACCAAATATAGAAATTAAAATCGTACAGTCCAGGTGAGTTTTGAACTCACATGCAACAGTTTATCATCATTACCACTACACCACGGAACTACTCAGCTTCTTCTGTGACAATTTTGACACCATAGCTAGAGATGAATTTCTATCTTTCAGTGAGTGTGTTAGAATGTATGATGATCCTAAGCCTGATAGTGAGACATATTTTAACTCTAGTGAATACTGAAATGAATGTTTAAATTTTGCACATGTTGTGGGTAATGTAAGATTGGAAATTACAGGTAACAGTGTTGGTTTTAAGCACTGCGTTGACAGATATTTGTACCCGAACAAGTATTCAACTTAACAGTCAAGTTATGAATACATAGCACTTAAGCTATGTAAGTTTATTGTTATTAGCTACATGAGAGGCAGTTCTTGGTAGCAAGACTAGTGAGGGGTGAGGCATGCTAAGTGACATATGTATTGAATATATTAAAAATTATTGGATTACTTAATGGAATTTCTGAATGGAGAGAGAAAGTCTCTTCATACCCCAAATCAGGGCCCAGATAGTATTTTCTTGTGGAGAGCACCAAAAATCATATATGGTGTATCTCACAATAAACAAGAATGTGGCTGTTGAAGCCCAAGGATTACATAATGAAGACTGTGTAAGGAAAAATCAGGTCGTGACTGAGTAAGTCCACAGCAGAAGTGGGATCTCCCGCCCTCCTGCCCTTTAAGCAACCAGTCTAAGCTGATGATGTGATATCACTGAGGACAAAATTTATGTTCAGATACTTTGTAGTCTTTTACAGCCGAAGTTTAACAGGGAGGATTTTTTTAAACCTGTGTCCACCTCCATAGCTGAGTGGTCAGCAATGCTGACTATCATGCAGCGGGGGAGGGGGGGGGGGGGCAGTGTCCACTTGGGGCTGGGTGTTGTTTGTCCTCATCACAGACAAACAAGTCACCAAAGTGGCTTCAAATAAAACGACACGCACTAGGTGGCCGAACAACCCCAGATGTGGTCTCCTGGTCAATCAATACATTTTTACTGGTTTATTAAAAATATAAAGGAAGTAATTAATAACAACTTGCAAGAAAATATAAGAAGGCATCTAAACCAACAAGCAGAACATCAAAAGAAAACGTAGAAAGGGATCTGAAACAAAAAAACAGCATGTCAGGTACAAGAATGTAATTTTAAAGCAGGGGACCAAAATTTTAAACTGAATGACACAATGCTAGTAGAAGCTTTTTATCCCAGTTCACAATGAAAGAAAGGAACAAGCTAGTACCACAAAGAGCCTTGTGGAACTTCTGCTGTTGTCTACTAGGAACTGCAAAGATGAAATGACACTAGTGTTATATAGCCTGTTTCTGCAAGTCAATCGGCATTGCCCTCCGTAATTCTCAAAAAGCCATCAGGAGGTTTACATTTGTGTAGTGTCTTTAAAGCAATAGTAAATCAAAAAACCATTGTGGATTCTTATCCTCTCCCATCACAGGAGGAATTAATAGAAACACTGGGACAGGGAAAATTCTTTACCAAGACTGATTTACTTTAGGCATACTTGCGTCACTGCTGGATGAGCAGTCCAAGCAATATTTTGTAATAAACACTCAACTGGGTTTGTTGCACTTTCAAAGACCTTCGGAAGTGCTTCAGCTCATGCTATTTTTCTGCAGTTCGTAGAACTATTAACAGCAAAGGCTCCCTTCTTGTATTTGGATGATATTGTGGTCACAGAGTGTACACCTGTTGAACATTTGACAAATTTTGACTGTTAAAAGTTATTTGGCCCAGTGGTTTAGAGTGCAACAAGGAAAAGTGCTACTTACTCCAAGAAGAAAATGAATATTTAGAACACACAATAAATACACAGGGAATTCATCATGCTACTTCACATTTGCATGTAATAAAAGATTTGCCAGCACCCCGTAACATTTAACTTTGAGCTGTCATGAGGTAGTTTACCTAGAAAAATTTCTTCACTAATGCTGTGCAAAACTGGTGCTCCACTGAACTGGCTGTACCAGTAAAATGTTTCTTTTTTGTGGTCCCAAGAATGTCAGGACACATTTCAGCTATTAAAGGATGCATTTTAAGTCATTGTCATTCAATTAATTTTAATCCAACAAAACCTGTTGAGTTAGCTGTGGATCCATCTACTTACAGAATCGGAGCTGTTCTCTACTATGGAACTGTTTCTTCAAATAGACCTACTGCTTTTGCCTTGAAAACTTAACAAACATGGTGTGAGTACAGTCAGTCTGAAAAGGAGGCACTCACCACAATCTATGGTGTTATCAAGTTCCACCAATATTTATAAGGCCAGAAGTTTTATTTTATTGCAGGTCATCAGCCTTTCGTGGACTTGTTCAATCCTTTTAAGCCTGTACCTCCTCACACAGTGCAATGTTGGGCTCAGATATGGTCTAATTATTAGTAGGAGGAGTTGTACAGGCTACTGCACAACATTTAAATGCTGAGTTCTTGTCCCTGTTACCAGTTGGTACCAATGCAGCATTTGATTCATCTGAGGAATAATGTTTTGAAATTGATGCTCACGACTTTTAAAGTTTTCAAAATTTTCTGATTGTTTTGGGACATGGGTGGCATAGTAGTTTGAAAAGAATTCTCCACCCAGTGAAGCATTGCTACGTTTTTCATCATCATGCACACTCTGTGTGGTCAGCTGTTGTGCTGCTGCTTACAGCAAATGACTGTGTGTGTTGCAACTCATCTACATCTACACTTTGCAAATCACATTTAAATGCCTGGCAGAGGGTTCTCTATTATTCCAATCTCATATAGCGCACGGAAAGAATGAACACCATATCTTTCTGCAAGAGCTCTGATTTCCCTTATTTTATCCCTATATAGGTCAGAGTCAACAAAATATTTACGCATTCAGAGGAGACAGTTGGTGATTGGAATTTCGTGAGAAGATTCTGTTGCAACGAAAAACGCCTTCCTTTTAATGATGTCCAGCCCAAATCCTCTATCATTTCTGTGAAACACTCTCCCATATTTCGCGATAATACAAAATGTGCTGCCCTTCTTTGAACTTTTTCAATGTACTCCATCAGTCCTACCTGGTACGGATCCCACACCGTGCAGCAGTATTCTAAAAGAGGACGGACAAGCATAGTGTAGGCAGTCTCCTTAGTAGATCTGTTACATTTTCCAAGTGTCCTGCCAACAAAACACAGACTTTGGTTAGCCTTCCCCACAACATTTCCTGTGTGTTCCTTCCAATTTAAGTTGTTCGTAATTGGAATACCTAGCTATTTAGTTGAATTTACAGCTTTTAGATTAGACTGACCTATCATGTAACCAAAGTTTAACAAATTCCTTTTAGCACTCATGTGGATGACCTCACACTTTTCATTATTTAGAGTCAACTGCCAATTTTCGTATCATTCAGATATTTTTTCTAAATCATTTTGCAATTTGTTTTGATCTTCTGATTAATTTATTAGTTGATAAATGACAGCGCCATCTGCGAACAACTGAAGGCGGCTGCTCAGATTGTCTCCCAAATCGTTTATATACACTCCTGGAAATGGAAAAAAGAACACATTGACACCGGTGTGTCAGACCCACCATACTTGCTCCGGACACTGCGAGAGGGCTGTACAAGCAATGATCACACGCACGGCACAGGGGACACAACAGGAACCGCGGTGTTGGCCGTCGAATGGCGCTAGCTGCGCAGCATTTCTGCACCACCGCCGTCAGTGTCAGCCAGTTTGCCGTGGCATACGGAGCTCCATCGCAGTCTTTAACACTGGTAGCATGCCGCGACAGCGTGGACGTGAACCGTATGTGCAGTTGACGGACTTTGAGTGAGGGCGTATAGTGGGCACGCGGGAGGCAGGGTGGACGTACCGCCGAATTGCTCAACACGTGGGGCGTGAGGTCTCCACAGTACATCGATGTTGTCGCCAGTGGTCGGCGGAAGGTGCACGTGCCCGTCGACCTGGGACCGGACCGCAGCGACGCACGGATGCACGCCAAGACCGTAGGATCCTACGCAGTGCCGTAGGGGACCGCACCGCCACTTCCCAGCAAATTAGGGACACTGTTGCTCCTGGGGTATCGGCGAGGACCATTCGCAACCGTCTCCATGAAGCTGGGCTACGGTCCTGCACACCGTTAGGCCGTCTTCCGCTCACGCCCCAACATCGTGCAGCCCGCCTCCAGTGGTGTCGCGACAGGCGTGAATGGAGGGACGAATGGAGACGTGTCGTCTTCAGCGATGAGAGTCGCTTCTGCCTTGGTGTCAATGATGGTCGTATGCGTGTTTGGCGCCGTGCAGGTGAGCGCCACAATCAGGACTGCATACGACCGAGGCACACAGGGCCAACACCCGGCATCATGGTGTGGGGAGCGATCTCCTACACTGGCCGTACACCACTGGTGATCGTCGAGGGGACACTGAATAGTGCACGGTACATCCAAACCGTCATCGAACCCATCGTTCTATCATTCCTAGACCGGCAAGGGAACTTGCTGTTCCAACAGGACAATGCACATCCGCATGTATCCCGTGCCACCCAACGTGCTCTAGAAGGTGTAAGTCAACTACCCTGGCCAGCAAGATCTCCGGATCTGTCCCCCATTGAGCATGTTTGGGACTGGATGAAGCGTCGTCTCACGCGGTCTGCACGTCCAGCACGAACGCTGGTCCAACTGAGGCGCCAGGTGGAAATGGCATGGCAAGCCGTTCTACAGGACTACATCCAGCATCTCTACGATCGTCTCCATGGGAGAATAGCAGCCTGCATTGCTGCGAAAGGTGGATATACACTGTACTAGTGCCGACATTGTGCATGCTCTGTTGCCTGTGTCTATGTGCCTGTGGTTCTGTCAGTGTGATCATGTGATGTATCTGACCCCAGGAATGTGTCAATAAAGTTTCCCCTTCCTGGGACAATGAATTCACGGTGTTCTTATTTCAATTTCCAGGAGTGTAGATAAGGAACAGCAAAGGGCCTATAACACTACCTTGGGGAATGCCATAAATCAATTCTGTTTTACTCAATGACTTTCCGTCAATTACTATGAACTGTGACCTCTTTGACAGAAAATCACAAATCCAGTCACATAACTGAGACAATATTCCATAAGCACGCAATTTCACTATGAGCCGCTTGTGTTGTACAATGTCAAAAGCCTTCCGGAAATCCGGAAATACGGAATTGATCTGAAATCCCTTGTCAATAGAACTCAACACTTCACTTCATATGAATAAATAGCTAGTTGGGTTTCACAAGAATGATGTTTTCTAAACCCATGTTGGACCATTTTCTTCGAGGTAATTCATAATGTTTGAACACAATAGATGTTCCAAAATCCTGCTGCATATCAACGTTAACAATATGTGCCTGTAATTTAGTGGATTACTCCTACTACCGTTCTTGAATATTGGTGTGACCTGAGCAACTTTCCAGTCTTTGGGTATGGATCGTTTGTCGAGCGAACGGTTGTATAGGATTGTTAAGTATGGATTTAATGCATCAGCATACTCCGAAAGAAACCTAATTGGTATACAGTCTGGACCAGAAGACTTGCTTTTATTAAGGGATTTAAGTTGCTTCACTACTCCGAGGGTATTTACTTCTACATTACTCATGTTGTCAGTTGTTCTCGATTTGAATTCTGGTATATTGACTTCATCTTCTTTTGTGAAGGCATTTTGGAAGGCTGTGTTTGGTAACTCTGCTTTGGCAGAACTGTCTTCGATAGCATCTCCATTGCTATCGTGCAGAGAAGGCATTTATTGTTTCTTGCCGCTAACAAACTTCACATACAACCAGAATCTCTTTGGATTTTCTGCCAGGTTTCGAGACAAAGTTTCACTGTGGAAATCGCATTGAAGTTCATGCTGAATTTCAAACTTCTGTAAAAGATAGCCACTCTTGGGCATTTTGCATCTGCTTAAATTTGGCATGTTTGTTTCATTGTTTCTGCAACTGTGTTCTAACCCGTTTTGTGTACCAAGGTGGATCAGCTCCATCGTTTGTTAATTTATTTGGTAGAAATCTCTCAATTGCTGCCGACACTATTTCTTTGAATTCAAGCCACATCTGGTCTACACTTATACTATTAATTTTGAATGAATGGAGATTGTGCCTCAAAAAGGTGCCAAGTGAAATTTTGTTCAAAATGTGTGTGAAATCTTATGGGACTTAACTGCTAAGGTCATCAGTCCCTAAGCTTACACACTACTTAACCTAAATTATCCTAAGGACAAACACACACAACCACGCCCGAGGGAGGACTCAAACCTCCGCCGGGACCAGCCGCACAGTCCATGACTGCAGCACCTTAGACCGCTCGGAAGTGAATTTTTATCTACTTTTTTGAACAGGTATATTTTTGGAGGATTTTGGGATTACAATATTCAATCTTGCTACGACAAACCTGTGTTCACTAATCCCTGTATCGGTTTTGATGCTCGTTATTAACTCAAGGATTATTTGTTGCTAAGAGGTCAAGTGTGTTTTCACAACCGTTTACAATTTGTGTGGGCTCATGAACTAACTGCTCGAAATAATTATCAGGAAATGCAGTTAGCGCAAATTCAGATTATATTTTATGTGTACCTCCGGAATTAAACATGTATTTTCACCAATGTATTGAGGGTAAATTAAAGTTGCCACAAACTATTAATGTACGAGTCAGGTACATGTTTGAAATCAACCTAAAGCTCTCTTTGAACCTTTCAGTAACTGTATCATCTGAATTGGGAGGTCGGTAAAAGGATCCTATTATTATTTTATTCAGGTTGCCAACAATGACCTCTGCCCATAATAACTCACATGAAGTATCTACTTCAATTTCATGACAAGTTAAACTACTTCTAACTGCAACAAACACACCACTGCCAACCATGTTTAGCTTATCCTTTCAGAACACCATTAGGTTCTTTGCAAAAATTCCAGTTAAGCTTATATCCGGCTTTAGCCACCTTTCAGTGCTTACAACAATTTCAGCATCAGTGCTTTCTATTAGCGCTTGGAGCTCTGGTACCTTCCCAACACAGCTACGACAATTTGCAACTGTTATATCAATGGTTACTGTATCTAAGTTTTTCCTGTGTTCAGCCTGCACCCTTTGTGACTGAAGCCCTTCTTGTGTTTTCTCTAGACTCTCTAACCTAAAAAAACTGCCCAGTCCATGCCACACAGCCCCAGCTACCAGTGTAACTGCATCCTGCGTACATTGGACACTTGATCTATTCAGTGGAACTGGAAACCCAACCACCTTTTGGCGCAAGTGGAGTACTCTGCAGCCTACACAGTCGCAGAACCGTCTGAGCCTCTAATTCAGACCCTCCACTCGGCTCTGTACCAGAGGTCCGCAATCAGTCCTGTCGACTATGCTGCAAATGGTCAGCTCTGCTTTCATCTTGCAAGCAAGACTGGCAGCCTTTACCACTTCTGTTATTCGCCCAAAACCAGAGAGAATCTCTTCTGATCCAAAGTGACACACGTCATTGGTACCGACGTGAGCAACATCCTGCAGCTGGCTGCACCCTGTGCTCTTCATAGCATCTGGGAGGACGCTTTCCACATCTGGAATGACTCCTCTCGGTATGCACACCGAGTGAACATGGGTTTTCTTTCCTTTCTTGTCAGCCAAGTCCCTAAGGGGCCCCATAACACACCTAATGTTGGAGCTCCCAACTACTAATAATCCCACCCTCCTTGACTGCCCGGATCTTTCAGGCTGAGTGGTTTCCTCTGAAACAGTACAGGCGACAGCATGTGGCTCGGTGACAGTGTCAGCCACAGACAACACCTGGAACCTGTTTGTCAGACAGACCAAGGAGGCCTTACATGTGGCCACTGGACAGGTCTGTCGGTGTCTGCTTCGCCCCGGGGCGATATCCCACTCAACCACAGGTGAGGGGTCCACCTCAGTGCGACCAGCAACTGGGTTGGCCACCAGGGAGGACCGGGAAAGACTCGGACGTGCTGGATGTTCATTGGATCACCATGGCCAGCCCACAATAGTGGTGCCCACCCATGGCAGCCCCAAGCTGTGTTACCAAAGCTGTGACAGCCTGAAGCTGAGAGCAAAGTGTCACCATCTCGGCTCACATCCGCACACAACAATTGCAGTCCCTGGCCATACTAAAGCCATGGAAAACTAAATTATGCAATTATGCAGACTATCGGCACATGCTGCGCAACTCTACTGTAGACCCTGATGAAAATGCAGGAACTGCGTCTAATAATACGCAGACATTCAAAAACCTAACTACCGAAGCACTCGGTGAAACTAAATAATTCGCCCCTGATTAGGAACTTGTAATATCTCACGAAATCAGTTTACTTTCCGAAGCAAACAAAAACGCGAGAACTGTGGCTATTTGATATTAATTTTACGCACAGAAACTCAGGAAACTAAACTACTAACGTACACAGATGATATAATAAAATTCACTCCTGCTTAGTAACTCATAAATGTCTAAATGTCACAAAAGCAGGTACTTCCCTGTTGCTGCATAAGTCTCAGTCGGCTACTACTGCCTGACTAACTGACTGACTGCCTGACTAACGGCAACAAGTGGTCACTAGTTTTCAAAACAAGCAAACAAATGACTATTGACTCATGCTACGGAAATCTACTGCAGACCCCGATGAAAATGCAGTAACTGCATCTCATAATACACAGATATTCAAAAACCTAACTACTGAAGCACTCTTCACTCCCTGCATTGGGAAGCTTTGTATTTATTGAATCAGGCTCATTTGAGTCATAGTTTGCATGAAGTAACTTGCAAGACATCATTATACTTCGCAAGGGATGGACATCCAGATTGCGCAAATGACCTTTTACCGCAAAGTGAGTGCGGAGCATCAATCAGCTCCATTGCATTTCTTTTTTGAGTGGCCACGTCCGTCCAGGCTATGGCAATGCATCCATACAGATTTCGTGGGTCCCTTCTGAAATGTATGATTGTGTTTGGTGGTAGATGCATACAACTCCCTTTTGTTGTCCCCATCACATCCATCACTACCTTGAGTATGGTATCAGCTTTGTCTTCTGTTTTCTGTACTGAAGGTCATCCTGAGTAAATTGTCTCAGAAAATGGACCAGAATTCATGTCAACCAATTTTCAAGTTTTGTGCTGTCAATGTCATCCGCCATGACTGCTGCATTTTTCCAGTTTCGGTCTAATAGTGAAGCTGTACAGTTCATTCAGATGTTCAAAAGTCACATGGAGAAACACCATTCCTCCCACACACCGGAGCAAGCCTGTCGTCCCACCACACCCTGCCACATGACAAGAAGTCACCAGCAGAATTATTACACAGTTGTAGACACTATATCCTGTTACATCTTCTGCAGCCACCATGGAAATATTACATTCCACCTGGTCAAATTTTCAGCCACAGGATGAAGTATGCTGTGAAGTATCTGGCAACAAGCAATGCTGGGTGCATGGTGGCATTACAAAAGCTCCTGATCGTAGTTCTTATATCTTACAAGGTTCCATTGGGCCGCACCAGTGTCACCACAACCTGCTGTTGTGTGGTTCCGCATGTGACAGTGATTCTGTTCCAGAATTTTTTTCCTCACAGAGCCAGCGTACTGCTGGGGTCTGCACCAGCGGTCACCTCTGCTTGTACACCAGTTGTGGCTGGCACCGTTCACAATGGTGCCCATGGAGGTCAATACCATGCTGCGGCAGCAGCCACAGATATCAGCACCCACCCTGCAGCCTGTAAATGTGCTTATGTCCATTACAGAACAGTTTTGTGACAACATTATGGTGGTTATAGTCTGTGATCAATTGGATGGCCAACTGTAATCACAGGAGGTAATTTCTGTAACGTTAAAGAAGGTATTTAACAGTTATTTACTCAGAAAATTCCCCAAGTTCACCTCTGCAAGTAACATCATCCAGGCAGAACTACCATTTCCCCTACAAGGGAACAAAAATGTTACAGCAAGAGAAATATTGGAAAAAATTGGCCAGGAACCACTGGTAACAATTTCAAGAAAATAAAGTTCTTTGGCTACCTCATACACACGGGAACTGGCTGACATTAAAATGGTTGTAATGATGGATGAGCCACCTAGGATACTGCAGCAGCCATGTGCAGATGATTTTACACTACAGAATGTGATATAAAACACAAAATTGCTGGGATTTTTGACAAAAATGGAAACATGTGATTACCTAACATCACAATAACTTTTGCATGCACAGAGACAACTGGAGTAGCAGCAATATGGCTGAGCAACAATAAGACAGTTAGAAAATACTGTTTACCATGGATAAGCTCCAGTTGTTAAATATAAATATATAACAAACTTAAAGGCTGAATTACAAGCCCAGGACTGAGCAAAGATATCAATTTTATAAAATGTGGTGATATGCATCTATGGGAAATTTTTACGTCCTCCTTAGCAAAAAATGGTTCAAATGGCTCTAAGTATTATGGGACTTAACATCTGAGGTCATCAGTCCCCTAGACGTAGAACTACCAAAACCTAACTAACCTAAGGACATCACACACATCCATGTCCGAGGCAGGATTCGAACCTGCGGCCATAGCAGCAGCACGGTTCCAAACTGAAGTGCCTAGAAACGTTTGGACACAATGACCCGTCCTCCTTAGCAAAAGAGCATGCTATTACCAGATTGTAAGCGACAATTTGTAAAGAACTGATTGTATGTTTGACCCTGTGGAAGAATGCCTTGCACATTTTAAATGCCAACAAACAGTATTTACAATGTGTTCCGTTGCACTAACAACGAAAAGGCCGCAGACGTGGTTAACCAGTTTGGCTCATATTTGGCAGGTTGCTTCTGTACAACCTAAAAAGAAAGCCAAATATCTTTTGGCTGAGCAACACCTGCCCCCACCCCCCACACTTTTTGAAAAACACACACCTAATGATACACAGTCAACTCAAAATTAATGGGATCCATAGATAATTGAGCAGTCAATCGACTGACCTTTTCTATATCCCGAGGAGCAAATTAGTAATCAGTTTCTTGTAGATACAGGAAAACTTTAGGCAACAATTTTCTATACACTGTGATGTAATATTGTGCCATATATGAAAGCATTATTTCACATTTGCTACTAACTGTGACAAAGGTTTGCTTATTCCCCTTATGTAACAATGTGACTTTAATGCTTGTTTTCACAGCAACCTTCATCAGAATTTGTTTCAGACAATGACTTTTAAAATTCTAGTTCTTGACTAATCCGAGTCATTTGAGAAATTTATTTGTGTACCTTTTATTATTATTATTATTATTATTATTATTATTTTGATTTACTTACATTATCAACCCTGCTATTCCTACCTATTTTGATACAGAAAACAATAAAAGTACAGAACACTTTTGGGAACTGAGCTCCTGAGGTTCTCCGATTCCCAGCAAATACCTTGGTCATCACGCCACCAGCACTTTTTAAGAATATTTCATTTTACATTGTACGGAACATAGCTCTGCCAAATATCCGCCGAATCTGTTTGTCATGTCTGAGGCCTCCCCCTTGTCAGTGACAATCATATTTCTAATGAAGTGCCAAAGAACCTGGTATAGGTATGCATATTCAAATACAGATATATGCAAACAATATGGCGCTGCTGTCCGCAACACCTATATAAGACAGAAAGAGCCTGGCACAGTTGTTTGATTGCTACAATGGCAGGTTATCAAGATTTGAGTGAGTCTGCATGTGATGTTATAGTTGGCACATGAGTGATGGGGCACAGAATCTCCAAGATAGCGATGAAGTGGGGATTTTCCTGTGCCACCATTTCGTTAGTGCACCGTGAATATCAGGAATCTGGTAAAACATCAAATCTCTGACATCACTGTAGCCAGAAAAAGATCCTGCAGGAATGATGCCTGAAGAGAATCATTCAACGTGATGGAGTGCAATCTTTCTACAAATTTCTGAAGACTTCAATGCTGTGCCACCATGCAAACAATTCAACGAAAGATCATCGGTACGGGCTTTCGGAGTTGAAGGCCCACTTGTGTACACTTGATGACTGCACTACACAAAGCTTTATGCCTCACCTGAGCCTGTGAACACCAACATTGGACTGTTCATAACTGGAACTATGTCGCCTGGTCAGATGAATCTTATTTCAAATTGTATCAAGCAGATGGATATGTACGGGTATGAACCGAACCTCATGAATCCATGGGTCTTGCATGTCAGCAGAGAACTGCTCAAGCTGGTGGAGGCTCTGTAATGGTGTGGGGCATGTGCACTTAGAGTGATATTCGACTTCTAATGCATATACACTCCTGGAAATTGAAATAAGAACACCGTGAATTCATTGTCCCAGGAAGGGGAAACTTTATTGACACATTCCTGGGGTCAGATACATCACATGATCACACTGACAGACCCACAGGCACATAGACACAGGCAACAGAGCATGCACAACGTCGGCACTAGTACAGTATATATCCACCTTTCGCAGCAATGCAGGCTGCTATTCTCCCATGGAGACAATCGTAGAGATGCTGGATGTAGTCCTGTGGAACGGCTTGCCATGCCATTTCCACCTGGCGCCTCAGTTGGACCAGCGTTCGTGCTGGACGTGCAGACCGCATGAGACGACGCTTCATCCAGTCCCAAACATGCTCAATGGGGGACAGATCCGGAGATCTTGCTGGCCAGGGTAGTTGACTTACACCTTCTAGAGCACGTTGGGTGGCACGGGATACATGCGGACGTGCATTGTCCTGTTGGAACAGCAAGTTCCCTTGCCGGTCTAGGAATGGTAGAACGATGGGTTCGATGACGGTTTGGATGTACCGTGCACTATTCAGTGTCCCCTCGACGATCACCAGTGGTGTACGGCCAGTGTAGGAGATCGCTCCCCACACCATGATGCCGGGTGTTGGCCCTGTGTGCCTCGGTCGTATGCAGTCCTGATTGTGGCGCTCACCTGCACGGCGCCAAACACGCATACGACCATCATTGGCACCAAGGCAGAAGCGACTCTCATCGCTGAAGACGACACGTCTCCATTCGTCCCTCCATTCACGCCTGTCGCGACACCACTGGAGGCGGGCTGCACGATGTTGGGGCGTGAGCGGAAGACGGCCTAACGGTGTGCGGGACAGTAGCCCAGCTTCATGGAGACGGTTGCGAATGGTCTTCGCCGATACCCCAGGAGCAACAGTGTCCCTAATTTGCTGGGAAGTGGCGGTGCGGTCCCCTACGGCACTGCGTAGGATCCTACGGTCTTGGCGTGCATCCGTGCGTCGCTGCGGTCCGGTCCCAGGTCGACGGGCACGTGCACCTTCCGCCGACCACTGGCGACAACATCGATGTACTGTGGAGACCTCACGCCCCACGTGTTGAGCAATTAGGCGGTACGTCCACCCGGCCTCCCGCATGCCCACTATACGCCCTCGCTCAAAGTCCGTCAACTGCACATACGGTTCACGTCCACGCTGTCGCGGCATGCTACCAGTGTTAAAGACTGCGATGGAGCTCCGTATGCCACGGCAAACTGGCTGACACTGACGGCGGCGGTGCACAAATGCTGCGCAGCTAGTGCCATTCGACGGCCAACACCGCGGTTCCTGGTGTGTCCGCTGACCCGTGCGTGTGATCATTGCTTGTACAGCCCTCTCGCAGTGTCCGGAGCAAGTATGGTGGGTCTGACACACCGGTGTCAATGTGTTCTTTTTTCCATTTCCAGGAGTGTAGATACAACTGACAGGTGACACATACGTAAGCATCCTGTCTGATCACCTACATCCATTCATGTCCATTGTGCATTCCAACAAACTTTGGCAACTCCAGCAGGACAATGTGACACCCTACACATACAGAATTGCTGCGGAGTGGCTCCAGGAACACTCTTCTGAGTTTAAAGACTTCCGCTAGCCAGCAGACTCCAAGACATGAACATTATTGAGCTTATCTGGGATGCCTTGCAACTTGCTGTTCAGAAGATATCTCCACCTCCTTGTACTCTTGGGAATTTATGGACATGCCTGCAGGATTCATGGTATCAATTACCTACAGCACTACTTCAGACATTAGTCAAGTCCATGCCGCGTCATGTTACAACACTTCTCCATGCTCTTGGGTGGCCTACATGTTATTAGGCAAGTATACCAGTTTGTTTGGCTCTTCAGTGTATATGATGTGAACTACTGAAGAGCTGTCAAAAGAGCTGCTGTGTTGTATTGAACAGTGTTGCACAATTTGTCTACAAGGGCTGCTACAAAATGTGAAGACTGACTAGCCTAGAAGCAAAAAAATAGCTCTAAGCATCATGGGACTTATCATCTGAGATCATCAGTCCCCTAGAACTTAGAACTACTTAATCCTTTAAGGGCAGTTATGTGTATTGACAAAAATAACTACTACAATGAAGACTGTAAACTGATACTGAAAAAAGAACAGGCCACTGCAGATGTGCAAGAAAGGCTTACAAATTACTTTCATCACAGTGTATCGAAGATTTGTATATGACTGGGGAACTCAAGATATCAGCATTTTCTGTAAATACCTATAGAAAGTGACTACACATTGGAGTACTCACAGAAAATGATGCAATTGAGGTGGTTTACTATGCTAGAGGTACACAAAAAAATTTGTTTATAAACTTCTATAAACATTTGTAACTAAATGTGGTGAACTGGAGACTGTGTCATTTGCAGAGTTCAAAACCAATGGAATAATGGTCAGTTGTTTACAAAAGTTGTGAACTTAAGGTTCTACAAGGAAATTCTGCAAGCCTGTGGAGGAGAAGAGTGGAACTATGTAATAAGGGTATAATGTTGGGAATAAAATGCAAAACTAAAATCCCCAAATGCTCTGTGCTAGAAGAATTGCAAGAACAAATGGAGTTACTTGTTAATGGGATGAAGAAGATAATTGATAAGAAAAAAATTAGATGAATATTCAAAGTCAAGAACATGCCTGCCTTTTATTTATCGAATAATTGGCTGGAAAATGAACTAAATGATCTGGACACAGATTTATAATAAAAGTTAAAAACTAATCTGGGTACTATTAAAGCCACACCAAACAAAGGTAAAGAAATAGTTGTTTTCCGAGTGAAAATGTTAATGCATAAATCAATCAAGATTTTATACAAGGATATGTTTTCTTATTTATTATCCTGTGAAAACTTCTAAAAAAAAGTCTCTTATACACAGTACCTACATGCGTCTTTTGACCTTAATTGTAGTAGCTGGAAATAGGTTGGTGGGCAACTCTGAAAAGTAGCCTAAACTAGGTAGCTAGAAACATTTCATGCCTCATTTCATACATATATTACTTTAATGTAGGCCAAATCCCTTTGCCTCTGCCCATTCTCTCCTCTTACCCACTACTTACATTTTATTGAAATTGGTCTTTATGATCCTCTACATTCTATTTTAGACACATTATTATGTCCCTTATGCACACGTGCAACTACATTAAACACAAAGAAAAACTGTGCAACAGGACTAGATACAGAAACAAGTAAGTTTTACTGTGATGTGACTGACACTGGGTATGATCACACTTTAACTTTCAACAAAATTACAAAATTGAGTACACAGACCCCAGAAAATAATAATTCAAACTATTAATAAGTCTCTCAGAAGATTTCTGATGTACTGAATGGATTGCAGTTTATAAAAACTTACTATACAATGATATGGATGCTGATCACACAGGTCCAAATGCAGATAACAGTTTGAAACTCAGCTGACAGTTGTCACTACTCACCTGAATGGCAGAGCAATCAGATGATGAGGCACTGGCTTGTGCCCAGCAGTCAAGCACAGTACCCGCAGGTTGTGAAGCTTCCCCAGTACATGGAATGCTACCATAGCTTCAATTTCATCAATATCATAATACGACAGATAGAGATATTCCAACATGTTGGCATGCCACCTGAGCACAGGAACGATGCACCTGTGTAACAGAGGAATGTAGTTAGAGGATATTGCCAGATTCATGCACAAATGCATGTGAAGTGGTAATATTCACTTGTGGCATTTTATCCTACTCATGAGGTGAGGCCAGAATGTGTGACACATTGATTTTGGACACTTTTTTTCTAAATGCACACCAGCAACTTTGAATGTTTGCCCTTGGGCTTTATTTACGGTCATTCCGAAAGCAATTTTGAGCGGGAATTGCAATCTTTTGAACTGAAAAGGCAACTCCATCAGTACAATGGGGAAAAGTGTAATCAAAATACTTTCTCCTTTAGCTGAATGCTTATTATAGTAGCCCTAACAATATTTTGGTACAGATGTGCAATTTATAAGCACATATAGTTACGCAAACTGGTCACATCAAGATTTCTCATTAACAGGACTGCAACACCTCAGTTTATGAAAAATCACACCTGACAATTCCTAAGACTTAATAAACTCTATAGCATAAGAGGTGACTTGTTCAGTGTCTGTATTATTATTGACAGAGATACATTCTGTAGTATCTCCTCCTACTTGCGGCATTACTTTTTCATTTATCTGTTCATTAGGCAGTGCAAAACTTGCCCTTTCACGCAACCATTCTTTACTTCCCATATATACTTGCAGTTAAGGACAATCTTTGCTCACCTACTCTTCAGTACAGTGAACAATATTACAGAGTTCACGATGTAATCGTACCATCACTAAGATCTTTGCTGATTCTCAGAAGAGCATCTGCATATTGTCCAGATTGTGTGTCTTTGTGCAGTTCTGTGTGGAAATTTTCTGACATATTGCCATAAAGAAGATGCCTTTAAACTTGCATTTACTTCAGCTGCCAGTGTGCCTTTAGTTATTACAGACAGAGTGTGTCTAAAAGCAACCAAATTAGTGTAGGAGGGATGGATGTATTATGAGCTAATGATTTTAATATCTTGCACAGTACGATTTAATGCTTCAGTTACTCTTGTGGAGGACACTGTACATTTGTCCCAAACTAACATCTTACACTATTGCAACATCTCCTGGCAATAACAGTTTTTTTTATTGATGTTATAAATAATTGTTTCTTCATGAGCTACGTTCAATGGCAGCTTAAGTACTGAATGCAATGTTCAGTTACCACTGAGTAATGATGCAGCTATTCCAGAGGAGGCCACTGCAACAGCAATTCTTATTCTTCTGAATTTGGATTCCATTTCATTTATTTGTAAAATTGGACTTATGTTTTTTGGGCATAATTCCTGTGCTTACTGTTGGATTGTAGCATATAATCTTCCTCAGGGTTCAACCTAACACCACACCAAATTTCACCAAAATCTGTTTATCAGTAGTTTAGCCATGAAAGTGAGACAGAGTTACTTTCGCATTTACAATATTAGTGTGGATCTGGACTTTAAACCAAATAAATTTTGTTGTGAACTAGGAAAGTAAGAGTTCTATTTTACATTCCTGTGAGTACGACATTCTGAAACCCTGTGTGTGTGTGTGTGTGTGTGTGTGTGTGTGTGTGTGTGTGTGCGCGTGTGTGTGTACGCAAACTGAGACATGACCAGTTATGAACAAGTAACACCTACCCCCTCCAACTGCACAATTCTTTAAAGAATCAAACTATGTATAAAAAAGGTTTAAACATCTGCTAACTTTACAAATGATGATGCGTTAAGTATTTGACATAAAAACTTCATGGCTGAAAATGCAAAACCCTAATTATGATGGTTTTATGATTAGGTTGGTGCATAAGTTCATAGTGTTTATGTTCTGCATGTTGGTATTATGGTTGCTATGGGTTTGTTAATAGATTCTCATTTTTTGTGTGTTGTTCACTGTTGCTGTTTGAATTTACATAAATTTACATATTGTGATTTGGAGACAATGAGTGGAGCTTTAGACACTAGAAAACAGAGTTCAAAATGAGAAATCTGAACACTTCTGACATTCTTCTGAGAGTTCATTAGGGGGATAACAGCAAGGAGGCAACCAGAAACATTTACACCATGTATAAGGATAATGCCATTGGACAAAGCACACCAAGAAAATACACCACATATTCAAAACTATCCAGACAACCCCGAAAACACACGTTTTTTTCTATTAGGTGCATTGTGCTGCCACCTACTGAGACCTTAGTAGTTATTAGACATCGTGAGAGAGCAGAATGGGGCACTCCGCAGAACTCCCAGACTTCGAATGTGGTCAGCTGATTGGGTGTCATTTGTGTCACATGTCTGTAAGCAAGATTTCCACACTCCTAAACATCCCTAGGTCCACTGTTTCAGATGTGATAGTGAAGTGGAAGCATGAAGGGACACATACAGCACAAAAGCTTGACTGACGAGAGACCACCGACACTTGAAGAGGGTCGTAATGTGCAATAGGCAGACATCTATCCAGACCATCACACAGGAATCAGGATCCCCTGTAAATAAAATGACAGTTAGGTGGGAGGTGAGAAAACTTGGATTTCATGGTTGAGCGGCTGCTCATAAGCCACACATCATGCCGGTAAATCCCAAATGGCACCTCCCATAGTGTAAACGTTGGACAATTGAAGAGTGCAAAAATGTTGTGTGGAGTGATGAATCACTATACACATTGTGGCTATCCGATGGAGGGTGAGGGTATGAAGAATGTCCAGTGAATGTCATCTGCCAGCATGTGTAGTGCCAACAGTAAAAATCGGAGACTGTGGCGGTATGGTGTGGTGGGGTTGTGTTTTTCATGGAGGAGGCTTGCACCCCTTGTTGCTTTGCATAGCACCATCACAGCACAGGCCTATGTTGATGTTTTAAGCACCTTCTTGCATCCCACTGTTGAAGAGCAATTCGGGGATGGTGACTGCATCTTTCAACACGATCGAGCACCTGCTCATAATGCACAGCCTGTGGCAGAGTGGTTAGATGACAATAATATCCCTGTAATGGACTGGCCTTAACAGAGTCCTGGCCTGAATCCTTTGGAATGTCTTGGAACACCAACTTCATGCCAGGCTTCACCAACTGACATCGGTACCTCTCCACAGTGCAGCACTCCGTGAAGAATGGCCTGCCGTTTCCCAAGAAACCTTCCAGCATCTGACAATGTATACCTATGAGAGTGGAAGCTGTATTCAAGGCTAAGTTTGGGCCAACACCACAGTGAATTCCAGTATTACCGATGGAGGGCGCCACGAACTTTTAAGTCATTTTCAGTCAGGTGTCCAGATACTTTTGATCACATGGTGTAGTTCTCGTTTTAAGGAGGATCATTTTGACATTAGCGACTACATTCAGGGAGGTTTGATGAACATTTAAACACATTAATCCACAATCATCTACATCAGATTACTTGAGAAATGGCAAATGTGTAGTATGTGACACTTGCAGGCAATGGGGGATGGTTCAGAAATAAGGTGTGTGTGCATCACTGCTAACTTGTCAACTGGCTCATGAACAACACTGACCATTCCTATCCTGTATTTTACTGGTGATGAGAAATATTGCCTTTATGCTAACAGAAGGAAAAGAAATGAATGGCTGAGTCCAGACCAAGCAGCAACCTTCTGTACAAAGAACTGCATGCATCCATGAAAGATAACGTTTTGCAGCTGGTGGAACAGCAATGGTGTGGTGTACTACAAATTGCTTCCCCAAGATGTAACCATCACTGCTGACATTTATTGTCAACAAATCAGACATCTTGTAGACACTATCCAAGAACAACGACCAGCAAGACTGTGTGAAGTAATGCTACTCCATATTAACGCCTGCCCGCATTCTGCTCTACTGTTGAAAAACGATATAAAGGAGTTCGGTTGGGATGTCATTCTGCACCCACCTTATTCACCTTATCTTAATCCTCAGACTTTCACCTTTCCCACTCTATCGAACAAGCTTCCAGGAACTTCCTTTCTGGATGAAAATGTACTCAGCACATGGCTTGACAAGTTCTCCATCTCAAAACCATATGATTCCTACAGTCGTGGAATCAAATAATATTGAACAGGAATATATTACTGAAGATTAAAGTCTCTGTTATACATACCTGTTGCATTCAATAAACTTATGGAAAAACTCTATGCACTTATACACCATCTGAATAGTTTCAGCTTATTGAACCACAGATTAATGAAAAGCAAACATATAAATTTATGTTTAAATATTTGTTGTAAGTCACTAAGTGCTCTCATTATCAGGTACTGGTTGAGTATAATACGGATAATCTATCCTTCAATTCAAGAAAAGCTAGTTTTCTATGCATCACAATGTTTATGATACGATTTGGAGGAATGTTCAGCGGCATATGTCAATATTGTCTGCAAAATGTGTTGCATATAGAGTTAGTAGCACATAAGTAATAAATTAAACCATTGTGTCTCATATTGAAGTTTTATAGCTTAAGCAGCAAAAATGTAGTACACAATAAACATTTTTCCTTTCATTATTTTGTGGCACAGTGTCAAAACAAAGTTTAGAAAAGATTTGGAATTACGTGTATGCCTACAGTTTATGGGAAGTTACTAAGTACCCTCATTCTGAAATACTGGATCAGTATAGTCTGAGTAATTTGCGCACCTTGAGTTACACCACTCACGACATGCAGATGAACTACTTATATACATATCGGGCCTGAGGGTCTACCAGTAAAGTGCTTGCCTGGTTACTACGAGGTCACAGGAACAAATCTCAAGTAGGGCCACAGACCTTTCAGTCTTCGTTTTAACCTAGCCTTCAGCTCTCAATGATGTGAGAAGTTGCCACAAATGGTGTGTGCTTCAAATTCCATGTTTAACTGTAGATGCCCTTAACTATGTACAACAATTCAAAAACTTCTTGACGTTCTTTTTTTGCTTTGCCATGGCATGACCTCAAAGTTGATACAACTGGAAATATGAAGCTCAAGGTTTGATTTTAAAGTCTCGTCACCACAATTGTTATTTCACACTGTGAACTAACTGAACTAGAGCTGGTGGTCATCACTGTCATTGACCCTTCTTCCTTCCAGTCTGATTACTCATTTAATGCAGCTCACCACAACAGTGTATTCTGTGAAAGCCACTTCATATCTGAACAACAACAACAACAACAACTACAACTACTGAACCACCTTTACAAAAATGGCTCTGAGTACTATGGGACTTAACTTCTGAGGTCATCAGTCCCCTGGAACTTAGAACTACTGAAACCTAACTATCCTAAGGAAATCACACACATCCATGCCCGAGGCAGGATTCAAACCTGCGACCGTAGCGGTCGCGTGGTTCAAGACTGTAGCATCTAGAACCGCTCGGCCACCCCGGCCGGCGAACCACCTCTACAATAATTTTCTATTATTCCAATCTCGTACAGTGTGCGGAAAAAAAAGAACACCTATATCTTTCCGTGCGAGCTCTGGTTTCCCTTATTTTATTATGATGGTCGTTTCTGCCCATGTAGGTCGGCATCCACAAAATATTTTCACATTCGGAGGAGGAAGATGGTAATTGAAATTTTGTGAGACCATTCCACCACAATGAAAAATACCTTTTTTTAATGATGTCCACCCCAAATCCCGTATCATTTCAGTGACACACACTCCCCTATTTCGTGATAATACGAAACATGCTGCCCTTCTTTGAATTTTCTCAACCCTGTCTGATAAGAACCCTACACCACATGGCAGTATTCTAAGAGGACAGACAAGCATAGTGAAGGCAGCCTCTTTAGTAGATCTGTTATTTTCTAAGTGTCCTGCCAATAAAACAGTCTTTGGTTAGCTTTCCCCACAAAATTTTCTGTGTGTTCCTTCCATTTTAAGCTGTTCCTAATTGTAATTCCTAGGTACTTAGTTGAATTTATGATCTTTAGACTTGACTGATTTATCATGTAAACAAAGTTTAACTTCCTTTCTGCACTGATGGGGACGACCTCACAAATTTCATTATTTAGGGTCAATTGCCAATTTTTGTTCCACAGAGATACCTTTTCTAAATCATTTTGCAATTTTCTTCGATCTTCTGATGACTTTACTAGACAATAAATGACAGCATCATCTGCGAACAATCTAAGATGGCTGTTCAGATTGTCTGCTAAATTGTTAATATAGATAAGGAACAGCAACCTTGGGAAACGCAAGAAATCGCATGTGTTCTACTGGATGATTTTCCATCAATTACGTTGAACTGTGACCTCTCTGACAGGAAATCACACATCCAGTCATATAACTGAGACGGTATTCCATAAGCATGCAATTTCACTACAAGCTGCTTGTGTGGTACAGTGTCAACAGCACTCAACACATCGCTGAGTGTTGTGTTTCACTAGAACAATGTTTTCTAAATCCATGTTGACAGTGTGTCAACAGACCATTCTCTTTGAGATAGTTCATGTTTTAACACAATAAATGTTCCAAAATCCTGCTGCACATCGATGTCAATGATATGGGTCTGTAATTTAGAGTATTACTTCTACTACCTTTCTTGAATATTGGTGTGACCTGTGCAACTTTCCACTCTTTGGGTAAGGATCTTACGCTGAGAGATGTACACAATTGTTAAGTATGGAGCTATTGTATCACCACACTCTGAAAGGAACCCAACTGGTATACAGTCTGGACCAGAAGACTTGCTTTTGTTAAGTGATTTAAGTTGCTTCACTACTCTGAGGATATCTGCTTCTAAGTTACTCGTGTTGGAAGCTCTTCTTGATTTGTATTATGGAATATTTCCTTCATGTTCTTTGGTAAAGAATTTTGGAAGTCTGTGTTTATTAACTCTGCTTTGGCAGCACTGTCATCTATAGTATTTCCATTGCTATCACACAAAGAAGGCATTGACTGTCTAGCCGCTAGCATACTTCACATATGACCAGAATCTCTTTCGATTTTCTGTCAAGTTTCGTGGCAAAGTTTTGCTGTTGAAACTATTATAAGCATCTCACATTGAAGTCCTCACTAAATTTCAAGCTTCTGTAAAAGATCCCCAATCTTGGAGATTTTGATCCGTTTGAATTTGGCACGTTTTTTACCTTGTTTCTGTAACAGTGTTCTGACCCCTTCTGTGCACCAAAGAAGATCGTTTCTGTCTTTTTGTTTTATTTCTGTCGTTTATTAAATCTGGTCTACACTGGCACTGTTAATTTGGAAGGAGTGGAGACTGTCTTTCAGGAAAGTGTCAAGTGAATTTTTATCTGCTTTTTTGAATAGGTATATTTTTAGTTTATTTTTGGAGGATTTGGCAGTTACAATATTCATCCTCACTATGACAACCCTGTGTTCACTAATACCTGGGTGCATTTTGATGCTTGTTATTAGCTCAGGATTATTTGTTGCTAAGAGGTCAAGTGTGTACACAACCGTTTACTATTCACATGGCCTCGCAAACTAACTGCTCAAAACAATTTTCAGAGAATGCATTTAGCACAATTTTGGGTGAGGTTTTATGTGTACCTCCAGATTTAAACAATTATTTTTGCCAATATATCGAAGGTGAATTAAAGTCACCACAAAGTATAATTGTACAATTTGGGTACATATTTGAAATTGAACTGAAGTTTTCTTTGAATGTTTCAGCAATTGTATCATCTGAATTGGGAAGTCAGTAAAAGGAATCTATTATTTTATTCCGGTTGTCAAGAATGACATCTGCCCATACTAACTCACAGGAACTATCTACTTCAATTTCGTAACAAGATAACCTACATCTAACAGCAACAAACATGCCAACATCACCTGTTTAGCCTATCCTTTCAAAATACAGTTATGTTCTTTGCAAAAATTTTGGCTGAACTTACGTTCACCTTTCATTGCCTATAACAATTTGAGCTTCAGTGCTTTCTATTAGCACTTGGAGCTCTGGTAATTTCCCAACACAGCTATGGCAGTTAACAACTGTTATAGTTCCTGCATCTATGATCTTTCTGTGTTTGGCCTGCACCCTTTGAGACTGAAGCCCTTTTAGAGTTTTCCCTAGACCCTGCAACCTAAAAGACCGCCGAGTCCATGCCACACAGCCGCCTCCTGTGTGCAGTGGACTCCTGGCCTATTCAGTGGAACCCGAAACCCAACCACCCTATGAGCCAAGTCAATGAATCTGCAGCCTACACGGTTGCAGAACTGCCTGAGCCTCTGATCTAGACCCTCCACTTGGCCTGTACCAGAGGTCCGCAATCAGTCCTGTCGACTATGCTGCAAATGGTGAGCTCTGCTTTCATCTCACAAGCAAAACTGGCAGCCTTTACCACTTCTGCCAACTGCTGGAAACCAAAGAGAATCTCACACATCATTGGTATCGACATGAGCCACCACCTGCAGTTGGCTGCACCCTCAGGTCTTCATGACATCCGGGAGGACCCGTTGCACATCTGGAATGACTCCACTCAGTACGCACACAGAGTGCACATTGGCTTTCTTCCACTTCTTGGCAGCCATGACCCTAAAGGGCTCCATAACATGCCTAACACTCCATTACTCTTTGTGGTTCACGAAGAGATCTACCAGCAGATCCCTTCTTTTGGTAAGGCAGTGTCAAATTTATTTCTTCCCCAAATTACCACCTCAAAAGTTATTTGACATACACATTTAATAATTAGTATTCTTCAGTACCATCATATTTGAAAAGCTCATATTCCCTTCTTGTCCGTATTGTTCATCATCCATATTTCACTTCGCTATAGAGCCTAGACTCCAAACAAATACTTTCAATAAGGCATTTCTAATATTTAAGTTTATAGTTGATGCTAACATTATTTCTCTTTTTTAAGAAAAAGATTTCTTGCCATTGATGGTGCACAATTTATTCTGCCGTCAGCAGTAATTGTTACCAAAATACGAGGGTTGACTGAAAAGTAATGCCTCCACCTTCTTAACTCTTCAACAGTTGGCAGCATCGGTATGTGGCAGGTACTGGCTTCTTCCGCAGCCTATTCTCTACAGCTCCAGTTGACGGGAAACCTTAGCACCGAACGGTTGTGATGTTACAGTATAAAGTATGGAACCCGGCGCAGACGGTCGGTCAATGCGATTTAAGCAACGCACAGTCACTGAATTCTTGACAGCAGAAGGTGTCACCCCAAGGGTGATTCACCAGAGAATGAAAGCAGTTTATGGTGACCGTGTTGATATGACAACTGTGCATCGTTGGATGAGTAAGTTTAAAGATGTTGAGGGGGGCGGGGGATGCAGCTCTCAGCTGGAAAAATCATGGCCAAAGTGTTCTGGGATGCAGATAGTGTTACCCATGCTGATTTCCTTGATCTTGGAACAACAACAAATTCAGAGCATTACATCAAACACTAAGAACTCTTAAACAACAGCTAACAAGGGTCCAAAAGGTAAAGGGAAGTGTTTTCCTGCAGCATGATAATGCCAAACGACACACTTCATGTGCCACCACAGCAGAACTTCACAGACTGAATCTCACCACCGTACGGCATCCTCCATACAGTCCAGATTTAGCACCATCTGACTTACATCTGTTCCCAATAATGAAAGACAATATGCAGGGACATCACTATGCTTCTGATGAAGACGTTTAAAGATCTGTGAGACTGTGGTTGCGGAAACAGAGTGTCTACTTCCTCCGTGCTGGCTTCAGAAAACTTCATCATTGGCAGAAACACATCCAATTGACTGGTGCCTATGTGGAAAAGTGAATATTGGTAATTAAACAGGGTGTATACGTGGACAAGGAAAAAAAATTCAGGGATTTTTCCCAGTTAAAAATACACTTTCTCCCAGGTGACAGTATATTTTCCCTTATCAATCCTTTGAATGGTTATGGTTTTATACACGGGCCTACAATTTTCCGGCACTTTATAAAACGAAACTCGGGGAAAGAGACACGTTTGGAAATATCTTTGATGTGCAGCAACATGTACGCTGTGTATTTTCATATTACGACAGCACACATTGGAATTCCACCAAACACCGCATGTTACTTTCCGAATCATTGAAATCAAGATCGTAGCTCATGTCACCTGATCTCGCCAGCCGATGACAGCAGATATTCAGAGCACAGGACACGTGATGTAGTCAGCCAGCAGCAACATCACTGTTAAGTAGCACGAACACACAAACAGGGAAAGTTAATAGTTTAAATTTACATACATACTTCTGCTACAAGGTAAAGCAAAGCTTTCACATATAATATTGGTCTGAAGGTGCAAGAGAAGCTAAGCTTTCTGATATCTTTTTTGTGCGTGTTACACTTTAAGCTCTATCAAACAAATTTGCCAGTAAAATTTTTAATAATGACATAAATGTCTGATCTTCAGTGTTTGAAATTCTTCTAAATGGCTCGTCATCAAGGAGTTGATTTTTAAATGAGAGTCAAGCGCTCTGTGATTTAATAAATTCATGGTACATTCTTGCACATTGCTCAACTTACATAAAAGGATATTTACTTTGAAAGTAACGCTTTTCAAATCACCATTCGCAATATTTTTCCGCGACCTGTTAGAAACAGGTTCGTTTCAGCAGTTGCCAGAGAGTGCACATAACAGGAGACACCGCGCTTTGATAGCTATCATGATGTAGGAAACCCATATGTACGTACGTGTAAAACATCGAAAGATCATACATTATGTCATAAAAGAAACAAGACATCAGAGGATACTGCAAGAGCATCGGAATTTCTTGAACCATATTAAAATGTGCACATTTAAAGTGCATACTTAAAGGGCACATTCATATGTCCAGATTCCTAATGAAATAGACCTCGACCTGATATTAAGCTTTTCAGTGTGGTTTTCGAGATGTAAATTTTCTTGGAGCACCAGTACTGTATTAAATCATGTTTGAGTCTTTATTATGGCATAATGCCAAACGTGCTAGAAAATGAAAACGTGCACTTGAAATGCAGCGAATAGTTGAAACTAGCCAGTACTGTGGAATTAAACATTTCGTTTCAAATACATTGACTGCCTCTGCGGAAAAGGTTAACAAAGCCTAATTTCTTTAGCAAACGGACAAAAATAACTTCATTGTTCCGCAAGGCGATTTATGCTCGACAGTCAAAAAGGTGGAAATTAAATAAAATCTGAAACTAATGACATATTTCAGCCTTCCGTAATTATGTGAATGTGTTTTAATTCACTTGATGCCTCCTGGCCACAGGTATCCGTTTTGTTTTCATTTGATGTGAGAGTAAACGAAGGGGAAATAGCAAAATCATTAAATGTAAACACGGGTCATGTGGAGATTACCCACTATAACTCTGACTGCTCTGTGCATCAGCCCCGCATCTACAACATTTGCGAACATGGTCAATATTTAAAAAATCGATTTTTCAAATTATGTTCATCTTGCAGCGCACATCTTTCTGAAAAGTGTGAAATGTAAAACATATGTATTCGAGGAAATGTACGACATATTATTTGGTCCTAAGTATGCCAAAGAGCAGTGCCACACCTCTTCATAAAGCATTTTTCTACCGCATATCCAAACTATATTCAGGAGAATGGAAATTGAAATGTCCTGTGGTGCCTCTCATGCTCCCAGTCGGCCGGTTTGACAGCCTGCCCCTCTTTAAAAAAAATCTCTCAATTAATAGCGCATAGGATTATTTACAATTGAGAGAACGAGAACTCTTCAGAAAATTTAAACTCTTTATTGCCTAATAGCTAATAATTCAGTGTTTTGTGTGACATAAAATTAAATATAGGATATATAAAACCAATGCTGACAAGAGATAAGCAAGAAATTACACATTTCTTCCAACCTTAGCTCCTAGCATTTTTTTCTCTCTAATCTTGCTACAGCTTTACATTCGTGCTTTCCTTTCTGCAAAAGAATCTATTTACCTCATCAAAGTTCGTCAAACGTTTTGCTACATGAAAAATCGAAATGTCATTATCTAACACTGAAAAAGCTGTTAATACAAGTAATACCCAAGACTGGTGTAGTTTCTTGATCTGATTACGTCTATTTTTTAACTAGATAAAACAAACTAGGCTTTCTAATGTTGTAGCAATTGTAACAAGCATCAAATAAACCAGGCTGTTTTGGCACAATGGTCATTTTTATAACAGGACAGAATATAATCCAATAAGTACCAATATCAAATGCCTATTAGGCCTACTACAAGCAAAAAGCTTTATGTTAGGAAATAGTTTCACATTTCACTCATACGCACCAGCTTCTCAAGCATGAGATCGAAAAGTAGTACTACGAAATTTTTATATAAATTTGGAATCGTCTTATTCTTCCATAATTTGTGCGATGTCCCCGTTTCTTCTCCTTCCTCGACCTAACAGACAATCATGTCATCACCAATTCTGTAGCTATTGCTGCAACTGTCAAAATTTGTTCGCCGATTAACTTTAAAAACCCTACCAGAATCACAGGTTTAGTTATCCCACGATTATTTTCCGGTTAGGCGTTATTACGTGTACGAACAACACGTTTTCCGCGTTACTTCCAAGCTGCTAGCCGGGGACTGGACTAATGGTCCTTACTAGCGTAGCAATCTGGCCAAAAATTTTCTGTCAAAATTTAGTTTTCTTGGATACACCGCGAAGATAATATGTAACCTTTCTCACCTGTTATTTCTTTCTTTTTTTTTTTTTTTTTGTGGTTTTAGGGCGCAAAACTTCTATGGTCATTAGCGCCCAGCCCGTGACGTAGGAAACAGGAAAAAAACGAAATTTAAAATCAGCAGCAATGGGAACAAAGTCATAAAATTTGAGAAACTAAAGGCAGAAGGAATGCTTAAAAATCCACTATAAAAAGGGGTTGGTTGTCCCCAAAAAAAAGCTTCAAATGACTGACGTCATTTCACTGTCACTAATAAACTGTAGAACGCGGTCAGCTGAGCGCGTGTCATCTGCTAAAATCGATGATAGATCAGGCGATAGCTGTAGACGGGAGCGTAACGGATTAAAATAGGGGCATTCAATTAAAAGGTGTCTGACCGTCCACAGCTGAGAGCAGTGGGGACAGAGTGGGGGAGGATCACCGCTTAAAAGATGTCGATGGCTAAAAAGACAGTGCCCTATCCGGAGTCTAGCTAAAATTACCTCCTCCCGACGACGCGTTCGGCAGGAAGAGGTCCAAGCGTAAGGAAGGGCTTTCACTTCCCGCAATTTATTATGGGGAAGTGTTGACCAATGCGCATGCCATAAATGAGCAACTTGGCGACATAAACCGCTCCGGAGATCGGTAAACGGAAGAGACTGAATAGCTGGCCGAGGAAGAGAGACTGCAGCCTTGGCCGCTATATCGGCCGCCTCATTCCCACAGATACCAGCGTGTCCTGGGAGCCAGAGGAACGCCACTGAGACGCCCCCCAGGTGGAGCAAGCGCAGACAGTCCTGAATCCGGTGGACCAGAGGGTGCACAGGGTAAAGAGCTTGGAGACTTAGGAGAGAGCCGAGAGAATCTGAGCAGATTACGTACTGTATCCGCTGATGGCGGCGGATGTAGTGGACAGCCTGGAGAACAGCGTAAAGCTCCGCAGTATAAACCGAACACTGGTCGGGAAGCCGAAAGTGATTTGGGGTGTCGCCAACAATATAGGCACTCCCTACACCTAACGATGTTTTCGAGCCACTGGTGTAAATAAATGTGGCTTCCGTCATTTGTGCACATAGAGCAGCAAATGCCCGACGGTAAACAAGTGTAGGGGTACCATCCTTGGGAAATTGACATAGGTCTCTGAGCAAGTCGATCCGGGGACGGAGCCAAGGCGGTGCTGTACCCCAAGTTGTCAAGAAGGTTTTAGGAAAGCGGAAGGAAAGAGAATGGAGCAGTTGACGGAAGCGGGCTCCCGGGGGTAGGAGGGAGGAGGAGCGGCCTGCATACCCGACATCAAAGGAGGCGTCGAAAAAAAGGTCATGGGCTGGATTAGCAGGCATGGAAGACAGATGGCTAGCATAACGACTCTGAAGGACTGCCCGCCGATTGGAGAGCGGAGGTTCAGCAGTCTCAGCATAAAGGCTTTCCACAGGGCTGGTGTAAAAAGCTCCAGACACTAAACGTAATCCACGGTGGTGGATAGAGTCGAGATGCCGAAGAATAGACGGCCGAGCAGAGGAGTAGACTATGCTTCCATAATCCAATTTCGAGCGCACTAAGGCGCGATAGAGGCGGAGAAGGACCACTCGGTCCGCTCCCCAGGAGGTACCATTCAGGACACAGAGGGTGTTAAGGGAACGCAGACAGCGAGCCGAAAGATAGGAAACGTGGGAGGACCAGCACAGTTTTCTGTCAAACATAAGACCCAACAATTTAGCGACGTCGGAAAACGGAAGGTTGACAGGACCTAGATGTAAGGAGGGCGGAAGAAACTCCTTACGTCACCAAAAATTAACACAAACTGTCTTACTGGGTGAGAAACGGAAGCCGGTTTCGATGCTCCACGAGTGGAGGCGATCGAGACATCCTTGAAGACGTCTTTCAAGAAGGCTGGTCCGTTGAGAGCTGTAGTAGATCGCAAAATCGTCCACAAAGAGGGAGCCCGAGACATCAGGAAGGAGACAATCCATAATTGGATTAATGGCGATGGCAAACAGTACAACACTCAGCACGGAGCCCTGGGGTACCCCTTTTTCTTGTGAGAAAGTACGGGAGAGAGTAGTGTTCACCCGCACCCTAAATGTGCGCTCTGCCATAAATTCGCGAAGAAAAAGGGGCAGCCGGCCTCGAAAGCCGCAAGAGAACAGTGTGCGGAGGATGCCTGTCCTCCAACAGGTATCGTATGCTCTCTCCAGATCAAAAAATATTGCTACCGTTTGGCATTTCCGGAGAAAATTGTTCATGATATAAGTGGAGAGAGCAACAAGATGGTCAACGGCAGAACGATGCTTTCCGAATCCGCATTGGGCTGGTGTTAAAAGACTGCGGGATTCCAGCCACCAAGCTAAACGGTAATTCACCATACGCTCCAAAACCTTACAGACACTACTCGTGAGAGAAATGGGGCGATAGCTAGAGGGGAGATGTTTGTCCTTTCCAGGTTTCGGAACGGGAAAGAAAATAGCTTCCCGCCATCGCCTGGGAAAAGTACTGTCGGTCCAAATTCGATTATAAAGGCGAAGGAGGTATCGCAGGCTATGGGTTGATAAATGCAGCAACATTTGGACATGGATACCATCCGGTCCTGGGGCGGAGGAGCGAGAAGAAGAGAGGGCATGTTGGAGTTCCCGCATGGAGAAAACAGTATTGTAGCTTTCATGATTTTGAGAGGAGAAAGCAAGATGTCGCACTTCCGCTGCACGTTTCTTCGGGAGAAACGCTGGCAGGTAATTTGAAGAGCTCGAAATCTCAGCAAAGTGCTGACCCAATGAGTTAGAAATTGCGACGGGGTCCACTAAGGTATCATGCGCGACAGTGAGCCCAGAGACCGGGGAGAAACTAGGCGCGCCTGAGAACTGTCGAAGCCGACTCCAAACTTCCGAGGAGGGAGTGAAGGTGTTAAATGAGCTAATAAAGAATTTCCAGCTTGCCTTCTTGCTATCGCGGATGACGCGACGGCATCGCGCACGAGCTGCTTATATCGGATACAGTTGGCCAAAGTTGGATGGTGACAGAAAATGCGAAGAGCACGTCGCCGCTCACGTATTGCGTCACGGCATGCCTCGTTCCACCAAGGAACTGGGGGGCGCCGGGGCAATTCGGAGGTGTGTGGTATTGAACATTCCACAGCTGTGAGAATAACGTCGGTAACATGTGTGACCTCATCGTCGACGCTGGGAAAGCGACGGTCATCGAATGTCGCTAGAGACGAAAAAAGTGTCCAATCGGCTTGGGCAAACTTCCAGCGTAGCGAGCGCATACATGGCAGTTGAGGCTGCAGTCTAAGAACACATGGAAAGTGGTCACTCGAGTGTGTATCATCAAGGGCGAACCATTCGAAGCGCCGAGCTAGCGGAACAGTACCGACCGCAAGGTCCAAATGAGATAAATTTGTCGTGGAGGCAGACAAAAATGTGGGGACCCCAGTGTTGAGGCAGACTAGATCCGCTTGGTGGAAGACGTCTAGCAATAGTGAGCCACGTGGACAAGGATGTGGAGATCCCCAAAGCGGGTGGTGGGCATTGAAGTCCCCAACCAGCAAATAGGGGGGTGGAAGCTGACCAAGAAGATGAAGGAGATCAGCTCGTGCCATTGGTGTGGACGATGGAATGTATACAGTACAAAGAGAGAACATGTATCCGGATAGGGAAAGACGGACGGCAACAGCTTGGAAGGAACTGTTTAAGGGGATTGGGTGATAATGGAGAGTATCATGGAGCAGAATCATGAGTCCTCCATGGGCTGGAGTGCCTTCAACAGAGGGGAGGTCATATCGGACGGACGGAAAATGAGGGAGAACAAAGCGGTCATGGGGACGCAGCTTTGTTTCCTGAAGACAGAAGATGACCGGCGAGTAGGATCGTAAGAGGATCGACAATTCATCCCGATTGGCTCGAATGCCGCGGATATTCCAGTGGATAATGGACATAGGGTGAACAGAAAATGGAGGAACGTGACCAAGGGTGCTGTCAACTCAACGACTGCTCAGAGCTTGCGACCGACAGCATGGAATGGCATTCAGTCGAAGGCAGAAGATCCTGATCCATAGGTTGGTCAGGAGCAGCTCCTGCCACCAACGATCGGCCAGTTGACCGGCCACCAGCAGTGCGCCTCGGCGACACAGAAGACAGCCGAGGGCGATTTCCGCCAAGTGGTGCTGTAGATGGGACACGCCTTGGCGGAGAAGTAGAGGAACTGTGTTTCTTCGTAGCCTTCTTGGAAGTATGATGTTTAGATGAAGGAGGAACCGATGCTTGTGAAGTTGCGGTACGTAAAAACTCTTCACGAGAATGCTCTTTCTTCGAAGACTTGGCGTCTGACTTTTGGGCTCGAGATTTAGCAGAACCCGACGAAGGGTGAGCCATAGAGTGGGCAGGCGAAAGAGGTGAGGTTGAACGGGCGATCTTTGCGCTGGCCGATCTGACGACCGTGGTACTAAAGGTGAGGTCACAAGTCTGCGTGGCCGCCTCCTTTGTTGGCCGAGGAGAAGCAAGGACAGTGCTGTATTTTCCTTTCTGAGGCACGGTGGGCTGTCGACTGGCGAGTAACTTTCGAGCAGCAAAGGTCGACACCTTTTCCTTCACTCTTATTTCCTGGATGAGCTTTTCGTCTTTAAAAACGGGGCAATCTCGAGAGGAAGCAGCTTGGTCACCCATACAGTTGATGCAGCGAGGGGATGGAGGTGGACAAGCACCCTCATGGGCATCCTTGCCACACGTAACACATTTGGCCGGATTGGAACAGGACTGGCTGGTGTGATTGAACCGCTGACATCGATAGCAACGCGTAGGGTTTGGGACATAAGGGCGAACGGAAATTATCTCATAGCCTGCTTTGATTTTTGATGGGAGTTGAACTTTGTCAAATGTCAAGAAGACAGTGCGGGTTGGAATGATGTTCGAGTCAACCATTTTCATAACCCGATGAACAGCCGTGACGCCCTGGTCAGACAGGTAGTGCTGAATTTCTTCGTCAGACAATCCATCGAGGGAGCGGGTATAAACGACTCCACGCGAGGAATTTAAGGTACGGTGCGGTTCCACCCAGACAGGGAAGTTGTGGAGCAGAGAAGTACGCAGCAATTTTTGAGCCTGGAGGGCACTGTGTGTTTCAAACAACAGGGTGCCATTCCGTAATCTGGAACAAGACTTTACAGGACCCGCAATTGCGTCGACACCTTTCTGAATAATGAAAGGGTTGACCGTGGAAAAGTCGTGACCTTCGTCAGACCGAGAAACAACAAGGAACTGTGGCAACGATGGAAGAACCGTCTGTGGCTGAGACTCAGTGAACTTACGTTTGTGAGCAGACATAGTGGAAGGTGAGGAAGCCATTGCGGAAGAATCCCCCATGATTACCGGCGTCTCCGATGGCGCGCTCCTCCCTTGTGGGGGCCCTCATCGAGGGCACACCCGCCTTAGGTGATTGTTCACACCTCAGGTCACACCTCCCGACAAACGGACGGAGGGACCAATCGGCACTTTCGGAAGGTATCAGCTCGGGTAATCACCCCTCCCTGGGCCTGGCCGTTACCAGGGGGTACGTACGTGTCCTACCTGTCTACCCGGGGTGGGGAATTACGCGTTACCCCGTCATCGGCTACGCATGGAAGTGCGTGGGTCGGCCTTCAGACACGCACAGGGAGGAAAAAAGAGAAAGGGAAAGGAAAGAAGAGGGGGTCTCAAACGCCGCAGCGGAGAAAAGGGCAAGGAGAAGAGGGAAGGAAAAGGGAAGGACAGAGGAAGGACGAGGACTTGCACGTGTAGAAAGCAAGGAATTTGGAATAGTTTCGAGCGTCCGTCTCCGGACGTAGGCACAAACCATACTCCCAGAGGGGGAGAAAGGGAAGGAAAAAGCCAGAGGTGAGGGGGGGGGGGGGGGGGGCGAAGATGGGGACGGGGAGGGATGCGGAAAGGGAAGGGAAGGTATCCAGCCCGGAAAGGAAGGAGGGCCACATTAGCTCGGGGTCCCGTGCTCGCTACGCACGTGTCCACAAAAGAGTTGTGGACCCCCTGGGGGGACCTGTTATTTCTGTCAGTCGTTTATTTCCACTCTGGTAGCCTGAATCTATGGATTTTGCTAGTAAATATAACAACGCTGATCATTCGCAAACCCAGTCAACCACATGATCAGACAGCGATTGGCATTCATCCGTTCGGCTTTACTCCCTCAGCTCGTATAGCCCCGTCCCCTTTTGTTTGCGGAAAGTTTATTTCTAGATGCGATGAGGATTCTCCTGACAGAGACATCACGTGCAGCATGCATGCATTCAGAAGTCAACTTATGATTCATTCAGAAATCAACTTAAAATGTGTTCAAAAACCAAAAATGATATGAATAGTCGATAGCCAAATGTGCACTGGATGCTAGGTCCTTTGTGAAACAAGTTGTTTTCCTCAAGAATATGAATTTGGCGCCCCCTTTTCCCAGTAGCATCTAGCTGCGACTGCTTACACAGCCAACAGCCACATTCCTGTTGCCAGAAGTGGGAGAATCTACTACTCAAACGTGACTCAGCTGCGCATGCGCATGAGCCCGCGCGTAACTGCTAAATCAAATCGAATGTAAACAGTTGCGACTTCACGCTCATTGGAGGCAATTTGTTGTTATGAAGCACTGCATAGTTTTCCTAAAGCCTTTGACACATTTTCAATTGGCAGACGCTTGCATGAGCACTGTGTGTCGTCGTATATGGTGCATTTCCTTTGCAATTTAAGTTATTTTCATTTTTTTCTCTTGTTTATGTTTTATTGTTGAAGTATTATTCTGCAGTAGCTGGATACAGTAATATCCTTTGTTAGAGTATCAGTTCTTACCAGCAAAAAATTCAAAAATTTAACTGAAAACTAAAACAATGAAAAATTCTCAGAATTCTAAAAATATCCCGGGGTTTTCCCGGTTTTCTCCCAGATGAAAAAATTTCCGGGTTTTTCCCAGATCTCCCGGTTGTTCTGGGTCATATACACCCTGTTAAAGGTAACATTCTAAGGATTATTTCTGCATTTAACTTACTGAAATATTCCCATCCAAAACCAATTAACAAAGGTGGAGGCATTACTTTTCATTCAACCCTTGTAAATAAACATAACCTCTGCTTTTGAAGTCATTTCCTAAGCTAATCCCCCAGTGTCAACTGCCTCAGCTGAACTACATTCTATGGGCCTCATTTCAATTTTGTTGATGTTCACTCTTTTCAAGAGTACTCATTCCATTCAACTGATCTTACAAGCCCCATGTTGTCTTTGACACAATTAGAATATCATAATCAAACAAATGTTTTTATTTTTTCTCCCTGCACTTTAATGTGCTTCACAGATTTTCCTTGGTTTCCTTTACTACTTTCTCAGTATATATATCCATACTGAACATCACGGGGCATAGGCAGAAACCTCTCTCAACCTCTTTTCAACAAATTGCTTCTCTTTCATGACCTTCAACTTGCATAACCACAGTCTGATTTCAACATGCTGTAGATAACAATTTTCTGTGTGTCTTGGTTCTCTAAATCAACAAATGCTATTAATGATTATTTGGGAAATCCAGGATGTACTGTAACAATATTATGAAAACGAAAGTTGCCACTCACCATATAGCAGAGATGCAGAGTCGTAGCATCCCTACACAACTGGTGCTCTAAATGCCTTACCTCATGGCTCATTCCCATCAGAAAGACCTAGATGCAAGCCTGTCACATACATCCTCCCACCACCACCTACTCCAGTCCAGCCACGAACATCACCTATCCCATCAAAGGCATGGCTAACTGTGAAACCAGCTAAGCTCCAACCACTACACTGCAGTCTATGTGGGCATAACAACCAACAAGCTGTCTGTCCACATGAATGGCCACCGACAAAGTGCAGCCAAGAAACAAGTGGACCACCCTGTTGCTGAGCAAACTGCCAAACATGACATCCTTCATTTAAATGACTGCTTCACAGCCTGTGCCATATGGATCCTTCTCATCAACACCAGCTATTCTGAATTTTACAGGTGGGAACTTTCCCTGCAATATATCCTATGTTCCCATAACCCTTCTGGCCTCAACCTTCGTTAAGTCATTGTCCTCACCCATCCAGCCCCTTCCCTGTTCCCATTACAGCACTACGCGGCCCTCATCCTAGCTTCACACCCAGTCTTTTTACTTCTCTCCTTTTCTGTCCCCTCCGCACCTCTCACCAACCCTCCGTCTAACCTGCAGCACTTTACTGTCCACCACCCCTACCCTACTATCCATCCTCCTCCCTGCCGCAGCCTCCTCCTCACCCCCAGCCAGTCGCCACTACCACCATGCACTGGTGCTGCTGCCCATAATGTGGCTTCTGCAGTCGTGCGAGTGCGAGTGCGTGGTCCATCTTTGATGAAGGCCTTACTACCCAAAAGCTTTATTTGTGACAGTCTATATGTTGTGCCTATCTGCAACTCAGCATCTCTGCTATATGGTGAGTGGCAACTTTTCTTTTCATAATACTGTAATGATGATTTGCCTTTCTTCAACCTATCTTCTAAGGTAAGTCACAGGGTCAGTATCATCTGGGATGTTCCTACTATTTTTCTATGGAACCCAAGCTGATCATCTCTTAAGTCAGCTTATAGTAGTTTTTCCATTCTTCTGTAATGAATGTGTGTCAGTTTCTTTTCAATCATGACATATTAAATTGATAGTTCTGTAATAATCACACCTGTCAGCAGCTGCCTTTTTAGGAATTATAATTATTACATTCTTTCTGATGTCAGAGTATTTCACCTGTCTAATATACCTTCCACACCAGGCGTAACAGTATGGTTAACTTCTTCCAAAAATATTAATAATTTGAGACAATGTCATACACTCCGAGTGCCTTGTTTCAATTTCTCCTTGTAATACCACATCTCCAGTCGTCTGTTTTCACTTTCCCCCTTCCGTCTTTCGGTATTCTCTTCTTTGTCTAGCCATCTGAGGTCTCTCGGCTGGGGAACCGGGGAAGAAATATGGCATGGCCAACCTGAGTTTCAGAGTGGGGAAAAAAACTGTGTAACATGAGACTGCATTGGCATCTTGCAAGCCAGATGCATTAAGGGTAGCTGTTTTGGCATAGGTGACTGATGAGAATATGTATTGTTACCTGGCAAAGTGAACTGGTTACCCAGCCATGATGCTATCACCCATGTTTAGGCTCAAGAAGCAGGGAGGGCAGGCATTAACAGTGGTGTATTCACAGGTGAAGCGATGCTACATACTACAATTAGACAAATGTAGATCACAACTTTTGTTTGACTATACTCTTTGGACACTGTCACATAGCCAGTATTTATTTGTAAAATAATATGTAGGAATTCAAGTTCTATCTAAATAAACCACTGATCACTTTCATTCTTACGCTTCACACCTTTTGTAAAAATCTAATGTAGTTTGCTTGTCTTTTAGGAACTATTTTGTCTCATTTACAGATGCTAACTTTGTTTAGGAGCAATTTAAAAAAAGAAAAAAAAGAAGAAAACAGAGAGAACAATTTTTCTTACAAATGTATTTCATGTGTCAGAGGGTGAATCAAGAGAACGGACTGAATGGTAATGTACCTTCAGCTGCCAGCTGGTGAGCCTTCATACAGAAGCTTCACCCTCAATAACTGGACAAGGTCAGTTTGCCTACCATCAATTACAATAGTAATCGCACTAACAATGGTGAAACTGTCTAGTGCATATAGTATCAGACTGATGTGCTATAGGTTACAGGTTTGATGGCTACTGTACAATAATTTTTCATGTCTGTTGGCTTTGAAGTGCATTGGTGTACAAGAGTGAATTAAAATTAGGTGCTTATTCATGACTGCAAAGATAATACATCAGAGTGTATACAAGGACGAGAAAAAATATTCTTTGGATTTCTCTGTTAAAAACATACTTTTCTCTGCATAAAAAAAATACTTTTTCCCAGGTGGAAATGCTCTATACCCCAGGTGAAAGTACATTTTTTTCGTGTCATGTGACACTATACTTTCTCTCGGAGACATAAAACTTACCAATTTTTTGAACGGTTACACTTTTATACACAAGTGCAGAACTTCCCAGCAGTTCAGGAAATGAAATCCAGCAAGAAACAACACATTTTGGAAACATCTTTGATGCCCGGCAACATGTACACTGCATATTTTTGTAATACAAAAGTATAAATATGAAATCTACGAAATAGAGCACCGTAGTTTTCGAAGCACTGAAATCTAGATTGTGATGCACTTTCGTCAGCTAGTCATAGCTCACATCACATGATTTGACAGCCAATGACAGGTGATATTCAGAGCAAAGGACACGTGATGATGTCAGTCAACAGCAGCAGGACTTAAGTAGCATGAACACACAAACAGAAAAAGTTAATGGTTTAAATTATTACACAAATTGTACAGCTACAAAAAAGCTAATCTTTCACATATAATTTTGGTCTTTTGTAGCATGTGTTACCCCTTAACATAAATCAAAAACGAAGGTGCTCTCACATACTAGCAAAAATCGCTGGTCTTCCAGGCCCAAAATTTTTCTAAGTGGCTGGTCCTCAAAGTATTAAGTGTTTTGAATGAGATTCGAATGCTTCATGATTTAAGAAATTCATCACACATTCTCACATGTGACATAGTTCAATCTGCGTAAAAGGAAATTTACGGAAATTTACTTTGAAAGTAACGCTTCTCATATCCCCATTCACAACCTTTTCCTGCAACATGTTAGAAATGTAAACAGCTGTGACATGATTATCAAAACCAGTTTTCTGTTATGAAGTATTGCATAGTCTTTGTCCTAAGGCCTTTGACATATTTGCTGTCACCAGATGTTTGTGTGTGCACTGTCTATTATTGCTGTAAATGGCACGTTTTCTTTGTAATGGGCTAAAGTAAAATTCTTGTTAAGAATCAGTTCTATATCAGTTCTTACCACTCAGAAGTACAAAATTTAACTGAAAAATTCCTGGAATTCTCAAAAATTCCTGGGTTTCTCCAGGGTGAAAAAGTTCCCACTTTTTTCTCTGATTTCCCAGCTGTCCCAGGGTGTAAACACCTTATATATGAGAAACTAATACTGCAGAATGTTCATGGTGTGAGTTTCCTTCTAAATTTATTGAACAAAATAAATAAATAAATGCACCCGTGGCATGTTGTCATTTGTACAACATTCATGGTGTGAGAACAGTTCACTTTACTGCTGTTTGTATGATGACATCACTCTAAAAATTGTAATTCTTACATAATAAATGAACATGTGTGCGAGTGCTGCATATTGAATATGAAGTAAATTGAATTTTCCCTCTTTTTCAATTATTTTATACCCAACACAATGAAAATGGTTATCAGCTGTAATTGAATGTGAAATAAGAGAGAGAATAAAGAAAATGAGAGAAGAAAAATAATTCAATTTGTAGTACGACTGAAGCCAAGAAATTCAGAATACTAGCTTATTACCTCACACACTACGCTATCTTGCTACTTCACAATAATTTTAATAGACCATAAGACAATACATCTCAACGACAAATCTTTAAGGAATGCACACTACGGTTAGTAGTTTCAGTGTAAGATACCACACATTTTAAACAACACCATTGAGTCTGTTCTCCAATCCCCATCCATGACTCCAACCCTCTCCTTGCCAGAGTTAGGTTGCTAGCTTTGAAGTCTGGTACAGTATAACATAAGGTGTTAAGTTCTAGCAACATTGGTATTTTCTTGCACTGTTCATAATATCACAGAAATTCCTGTGGAATAAAACATTTCTCCACATTGTCAACACTGATATACTGTTTGCACCTTGCTGCATTTTTCTTGGGATAAAAATACTTTAATTCCATTCGCCTCTGCACGTCAAATCTGCCATAAATTTTACACCATCAATTTGCTTTGCTTAAACATTTTACTTGCATGTTCCATCATCTTTTTGGTCTGTATTTTCTCTTTCTCATCAATAAATTTATTTCTGTTAACAGCAAGCTTCCATTATCTGTTTACAATGCACACTAATCAGAGTATGGTTGTACCTTCTCAAGTGGCCAAGTTAACTCCTGTTACTGCCACGTATATGTTCTGGTATGTAGTCTTAGGTGTGTCACTGTTGATAATTAGCAAGCGGAGAGAGCGAACGCTAGTGCTAACACACAGCTGTCGATTGGAACCTGAACAGTGAACAAATCCCCCCCCCCCCCTCTTCCCTCCCCCCAAATGAATCCTGAGACAGCTTTGATGTGGCCTGCCACGAATTTCTTCCCTGTACCAACCTCTTTGTGACAGTGTAGCACTAACACCTGGTGTCTTTGTTCTTTATTTCCCAGTCTCTGTCTTCCCCTATAGGTTTTGACCTCTATGCTACTATGAAAGATATTCCTTTGTGTCTTACCATATTTTATGGACTATAAGATGAACATTTTTCTTCAAAAAATTGCCTCCACAGTTCATGTGCGTCATTCTCAAAATTAATATAAAAATGTCCATTATTTGATTTAAAATTCCTGCCAATCTTAAAAATGGCCATCTATTTGATGCTGCAGGGAACCTATCTTTATCTGGGAACTTTGGATTCAACTGGCAGCAGCAGCGCACAGGTGCAATGAACATGAGAACACTGTCTAGCATATGACGCATAACTGCAGTCTACAGTGCCAGTGAACTTGAATGTAAAGTAATTTGTCTTATTGGTACCAATACAACATTTCTGCTAGTAGCTAGTTTTATAAGGTGGGGGGGGGGGGGGGAGAATTAAAGATATTCATATGATGCAGGCTATAAATTTAAAGTAACAGCATATACAGCAGAACATGGAAGCAGAGTGAAACTGAGATATCTGGTCAACCTAAAAAAGTGGAAATATGAAAATAACGCTAAATGACAAGATGACACGGAATTTCACCATCTCTGCGAGGAATTTGGGTCTTTAAAGACCGTTTTTTCAGTTATTTTGGAGAGAGTACACAATGTCATTTAATTGAAAATCTCAAACACTGAAACTAGAGAAAGCCCATAGGTTAAAAGGAATTTTTTTTTTAGACAAGCAAATTATTTCTAACAGAACACTGTCTATGGTAGAAACTATTTGCTTTATTATTTACTATAACTACATTTTTCAAATAATAATAATAATAATAATAATCATTAAAACATGGATTTATACAAAAAAAATACAAACTGAAAAATATTGTCAACACTGTGTGCAAACTAGTGTGAGCTACAGGTCAATCATCAATCGTCTACACTAAAACTTTTGCCTTCTCATACATTTCTCTAGCCGATCTTATACTTTATGGCCCTTGAGACAAGTAAAAACAAAACCAAAGAAGCAGCAGTTAACTTAAACCATTTCTCCTAATGGGACTCCAGTGATATGGAAGTTAATTTTGTGAAGAAAGTGAGTGATGTGACACGTGGTACCAGTGCTTATTTAATATTGTTTGTCAAGTATGCACACTTGGCCTAACAGTCTGAAATCTTAAATTTTAATATGACATGTATAGTCTGTATCCGATTACTAATATTACATAGGATTACCAAACTATGCCTAAGTACCTAGTAAGTGACTAAACATTGCAGAAAATATACCAGGTCATTACAATAAAAAAATATGTATCAGTCTCTCTCATTTCTGAAGAAAAGTATTTTATTTGTGTGTGATGTACCTACATTTTCCTTTCCAATTCACAAAATGAAGATACATTCTTGCTATGAATTTTCAGCTGTTGCATCATCATAGGCCTACTATTGATTTCAAAATATCATGATAACTGACAAGAAAGCTAAATGTAAGTGTAGTAATGACGTTAAGAATAAAATACGATCACAAGTGTCCTGATTTTTTCTCTCCAAATTCTGGTCTGCCTACACTTTTTTTCATTTCCTCGATGTGAGTGCAAATAAAGGTAAGAGTTGATCGTCGTGAGAACCACTACTCATGTTTACTGAACAGTAGCTGAGTCGCTCTCAATGAGCACCATTCGACAACTGGATCGCTATATCCTGCTTGCGCTCTGTTTGACCACAGCTGACTGCGGCAGGCAACAGGGTGTTCTGAGCACACGGGAGCCCGCGTTCTGTTTAACACAACCTTACTCTCTGTGTAATCATGTAGCCTATGCGATCTTGAGTGTTGCATGTTCAATTCCTCATCCATTCATGATTCTGTTACTATCACACACATAATCAACGTACAGGACACTCTACTATCCAGCTAGTGACTACCCGGCTTCCAGATTATCCAATGTACTTAATACTACTTCTCCATAATAAAATGAGGATTAATGTATTGTACATACTGTGCTTTTCCAAAACTTTAGCAAGCAGACACTGGCTACAATGCTGTGTGGCTTTTCAAAATGCTTTATACATCTTTTTTGCTTCTAAACCTTCCGGAGTCACAATTACATTACTGAATAAACTATGGGAACTGCTCTTCAGAAACAGATACGTGGAAACGCTCACAAACAGCAATGAACACGTGTAGAGTTCAACTCTCTTTGCAGCCTCATATTCTTTGTTTCTTTAGTTGCGTATCAGATGGCCAAAGTGAATGCATTGCTAAATTATTTTGTGTGGTCCTTTGTGTTTTAATTGAGAGTCCAAAATGGATGGTAATTTAAAAAGCCTTCAAGTGCCTACTGAAGTCAGACAAAGATTAAAAAACAGGGTTTTGCTGTTAAAAAGGGTGTTTCTAATAGTATTGCTGGGGTAGAAGAGAGAATTTATAAAGCTTGTGTGTGTGTGTGTGTGTGTGTGTGTGTGTGTGTGTGTGTGTGTGTGTCCGTCCAGCTTGACCTCCTGTCACATTAGGCTGATAGTTGGTACTCTACTGTGTGTTCAGTTTCCAACACACTACATCGCAATTTTTTTCCTCTTCAGTCCACAGTAGCAGTATGGATGGATGATCTAGGTTACATGGTGCTGCATACAGAAAGAAAGCTGAAGAAAAAAGACAGATGGATAGTCATCTATGGAAAATAGTGAGACTTGACTCATAATTTAGTGGTAAAAGTGAAAGTGAACCATGTAGCTCCAATCATCAGGGGAAGCAGCAGTTCGAAATAGTAACAATGATCGGTGTAGCTCTGTAGATGCATACAAAATTATGAGATCTAAATGGTAAACAGAATGCAGAAGCTCTAACTTTTGGAGTTCCAGGAGGATGTCAACAATCTACACGCTCTACAGCAGAGGATTTTCCTCTTCCCAGTAATAGCCCATTTTACTGGGAAGACAATGGTCAGATACTGCATTATTTGGTTAAAAATGATATTAATCAAAACAAAAATGCTTATTTTTCTATGTCCTCATGGTGATACGATGAAGGATTCAGCAATTTTGCAGCAAAAAATTGTTCCAGAGGGTTTTGGTGAATGGGGAAATTATCAACTGTGAACACCTTATACATTATCCTAGCCAAGTATCATTGCTCTGTGCGCGTTGTAAATTATTCGGTGGTGCATCTCAATTGGCAATATCTGGTTTCAGTTATGCGAGTCATACTGGAATATGAACAGCTGAATGTGAAAATTCTGCCTCTCAAAGTTTCTGCTTATTTGAACTGAAAAACAGAGGAAACTGAACGAACAGAACTGACAAAGGGCTGCTCACTCAACATGAACATGAAATGGAGAAATGTGCTGGAAAGAGTTGTTTCTGTAGTTAACAAGCTAGCTTCTAGGGGCCTAATATTTCGTGGTGACAAAGAGGTGTTTGGCTCTGTGAAAAATGGAAATTTCATGACGTGTCTGGAATAAAATGTTGAGAACAATTCTTTTTTGCTAATGATATAGCAAAGTCTGGTAACCCTGGAAAAGGATTTACTTCAACTTGTCACCAGCAACTTATGAAGATTTAATTCATCTTATGGGGAGGTCAGTGACCCAAATAAATATGTAACAAACTTATTTCTTTTAAAAAAAAATTCAGTCACAGTAGATTCTACATCAGATATATTCCATATTGACCAGTTAAGTGTAATAATTATATACAGTAATAAAGGTGGGCTCTCAGTTTAAAAATTCCTGTGTTTTATGAAAAATACAGGTCACACTGGACAGAAGCAGTTTTCAATTCTTTGGAACTACATGGACTGAAATATGACGACTGTAGAGGTCAGTCATATGGTAACACAGCTAACATATCTGGTGCATACTCAGGCTTGCAAACAAGACTCAAGGACTGAAACACGCTAATTTTTTTCATTCTGTGTTGGCTCGCTCGCTGAATCTAATTGGCTCACGAGCTGCACAATGCTGCACAGCTACAGTCTTGTCCAAAGTTCGAGTCTCTGTCTGGCACACAGTTTTAATCTGCCAGGAAGTTTCATTTCTACTTCTGTTGAAATGTATGACACTTTTGCAATGTCTTTAGCTGAGCTTCACACATCTTTCTCAAATCACAAGGATTCATCTCAAAAGAAACTTATGGAGATCAGGATTTCCGACTCCGTTCCACTTCCTTTAGTTGCTGGGAATCAAAAAAGGAAACATCAGATTAAATACAAGAGATTCCTTGATGAATCATCTGACTCAGAAGATGAACACAGATGCCCTAAAGAATGAACTGGATCACACTGTGTTCAGACCTGAAGAAGAATGAAAATGTCATGTTCAAAGATTGTGCAGACTCTTCAGTACAAGTTACAAAAAGAGTTAATATCTAGAGAGAACATGACTTAAGATTTTCATTTCTCTCAAATATCAACGATCTAGAAGCTGATCAGATTTATGATGCTGCAGAGAAACTTGGAGCCATCTATAATTCTGACATAGATAACAACGTTGGTGGCAAATGTACATGTTCCAAAAGGGAAGTGTTAGCTATGAAGAAAGAAGATGGTGACAAGTTGTCCTCTCTTACATCTATCTGTACAATGTTGGTTTGAAACAAAATTGGTGAGATCTGACCAATTGTTTATTAGTACTCAAGATTTTCAACAACACACTATCAACAAAATGTTCAGCTGAAACGTCCTTTTCTGTTTTAAAATGGATTAAGAACCACCTATGGACAACAGAAAATCAAGAATGACTGGTCAATTTTGGAGTACTAGCCATAGAATAAGATGTACCTGTCAGTCCGGATTTTCAGAAAGTGATAAATGGATTCCCAAGTACAGATGTGAGAAGGAAGTCATTTCTCCAAGTTCACTATATTTTGGAGAAGGTCAGTTAAATTATATTGTATCATGTACTAGTTATTTTATTATTTTTTAGTATTTATGTGCTTTGTTTGTTTTTTTTTTTTTTTTTTGTGGGGTTTAAGGGCGCTCAATTACTGAGGTCATTAGCGCCCAGTCACCGTTGTTAGAGCACATGGAATCTAGTAAAACTCAAGGGGAGGGGGGGGACACCAGAAAGACCTGACAAAGATGCAGATAAAATAAGTAAAAATGTTAGATGTCTTTGGACAAGCCAGTCAAAGTTATAAAACGCAGAACATGAGCAGCTGCTCGAGCGTCATCAGCTAAAATATCCGGTAAAGTAGATGGCAGGGACAGGACAATACGAGATTGACTAAAGCGGGGACACGACAATAAAACATGGCGCACTGTTAATGCCTGACCACGAGGGCACTGCGGGGCTGGGTCACCGGAGAGCAGGTAGCGGTGGCTAAACCGGCAATGCCCAATCCGCAACCCGGTCAGAAGGACCTCCTCTCACCAAGATGGTCGGGAGGAGGTTGTCCAAGCAGTTGGGAGTGGTTTTACTGCCCGGAGCTTGTTTCCTTGGAGGGATGACCAAGCATCCCACCACAACGACACAAGCCTCTTACAAACATCCCCACGAACGTCAGATGACGGGACACAATGGGAGGCTGGCCGAGGCAGGAGGACTGCAGCCTTGGCTGCAGCATCCGCAGCCTCATTCCCAGGCACTCCTACATGTCCGGGAACCCACAGAAAGCTGACAGGAGAACCATTATCAGCGAAAGAATGGAGGGACTGCTGTATCCGTTGAATCAAGGGATGGACCGGATAGGGAGCTCCAAGGCTCTGAAGAGCACTGAGTGAGTCAGAGCAGAGTACATACGATGAATGGCGGTGGCGGCAGGCATACTGAACGGCCTGATGGAGAGCAAAAAGCTCGGCCGTAAAGCTCGAACATTGGTCGAGGAGCCGGTATTTAAAGGTGGCGGCCCCGACGACAAAGGCACAGCCGACACCATCGTCAGTTTTGGAGCCATCGGTGTAAATTAAGGTGTGACCGGCAAGTCGAGCACGAAGTTCGACAAACCGTGAGCAATACACTGCAGCCGGAGTACCCTCCTTCGGGAGTGAGCTGAGGTCGAGATAAAAATGAACCGGAGCCTGGAGCCAAGGTGGTGTCGGCCTCTCACCCTCTCTGAAGGTGATAGGGAGGGCAAAATCCAATTGTCGAAGCAGGCGACAGAAGCGGACTCCAGGGGGCAGCAGGGCAGACACATACAACCCGTACTGACGGTCGAGAGAATCGGCGAAGAAGGACTGGTAAGAGGGGTGGTCGGGCATAGACAACAGCCGGCAGGCATACCGACACAGCAGTACGTCGCGCTGGTAGGTCAATGGTAATTCAGCAGCTTCAGCATAAAGACTCTCGACAGGACTAGTGTAGAAGGCTCCGGTCGCAAGACGTAACCCCCGATGGTGGATGGAGTTGAGACGGCGTAAGAGGGATGGCCGAGCAGACGTGTAGACGAAGCTCCCATAATCCAGCTTCGATCGGACTATGGACCGATACAAGCGAAGCAGGACAGTGCGATCCGCTCCCCAAGATGAACCACTAAGAACTCTGAGGACATTAAGGGAACGTGTACAACGGGCCGCCAAATAAGAGACATGCGGAGACCAACACAAGTTTCCTGTCCAACGTGAGCCCTAGAAACTTAGTTGTTTCCACGAATGGGAGAGCAACGGGACCGAGATGTAAGGATGGCGGAAGGAATGCTTTATATCGCCAAAAGTCGATACAAACCATCTTCTCTTCAGAGAACCGGAAGCCATTTGCCATGCTCCATGAGTATTGGCTGTCTAGACAACGCTGAAGGCAGCGCTCCAGGAGGCATGTTCTCTGGGCACTGCAGTAGATCGTGAAGTCATCGACAAAGAGAGAGCCTGAGACATTAGGTGGAATGCAATCCATAATTGGATTGATTGCGATGGCAGAAAGGGCTACGCTCAAGACGGAGCCCTGAGGCACTTCGTTCTCCTGGAGGAAGACGTCTGACAATACGGAACCCACACGTACCCTAAACTTTCGATCCGTTAAAAAGGAATCAATAAAAAGGGGCAGGCGACCGCATAGGCCCCACCTGTGCATAGTGCGGAGGATACCTCCTCTCCAACAGGTATCATAAGCCTTCTCCAAATCGAAGAACACGGCTACCGTTTGGCGCCTTCGCAAAAAGTTGTTCATGATGAATGTCGACAAGGTCACAAGGTGGTCAACAGCGGAGCGGCGGCGACGGAAGCCACATTGGACATTGGTAAGCAGCCGTCGAGATTCAAGAATCCAAACTAACCGAGCATGAACCATGCGCTCCATCACCTTACAGAGACAGCTTGTAAGAGAAATGGGGCGGTAACTAGAAGGAAGGTGTCTATCCTTCCCGGGTTTGGGTATAGGAACAACGACGGCGTCACACCAACGCATGGGGACCTGACCTTCGGTCCAGACGCGATTGTAGGTACGAAGAAGGAAGCTTTTGCCCGCCGGAGAAAGGTGTGCCAGCATCTGAACGTGAATGGCATCTGGCCCCGGAGCAAAGGACCGGGACAGTGCAAGCGCACGTTCGAGTTCCCGCGTAGTAAAGGGGGCATTATAAGTTTCCAGATTCAGCGAGTGGAAGGAAGGTCGCCGAGCCTCTTCTGCCTCTTTCCTGGGAAGGAAGGCAGGGTGGTAATGGGCGGAGCTTGAAACCTCCGCGAAAAACCGGCCGAAGGCGTTGGAGACAGCCACAGGATCAACGAGGACCTCATTATCTGATGTCAGGCCAGGTACTGAGGAGTGGGCCTTAATGCCTGACAGCCGGCGCAGGCCACCCCATACGACAGAAGAGGGAGTAAAACTGTTAAAGGAACTGGTGAAAGAGGCCCAACAAGCTTTTTTGCTGTCTTTGATGACTCTACGGCATTGCGCTCGGAGTCATTTGTATCCAATACAATTCGCCAACGTAGGATGGCAGCAAAACGTGCGTAAAGCACGTCATCGAGCACGGATAGCGTCTCTACAAGCCTCATTCCACCAGGGGACGGAAACGTGACGTGAAGAAGAGGTAGTACGAGGAATGGAACGTTCGGCAGCATTGATGATAACAGCCGTGAGGTATTCGACCTGACTGTCACAACTGAGAAAATTGTGGTCCGGAAAGGTCGCCAGGGAGGAGTAAAGGCCCCAGTCAGCTTTCCGTATGTTCCAGCTCGAAGGACGTGGGGATGGGGTGTGGTGCAGGAGAAGAACGACACAGGGGAAGTGGTCGCTCGAATAGGTGTCAGAAAGGACATACCACTCGAACCGACGGGCAAGACTGGTAGAACAGATCGAGAGGTCCAAGTGGGAGTAGGTATGAGTAGAGTCCGAGAGGAAAGTCGGGGCGCCAGTATTGAGGCAGACAAGATTGAGATGGTTGAAGACATCCGCCAAGAGTGAGCCTCTTTGACAGGATGCAGGAGAGCCCCAAAGGGGATGATGGGCATTGAAGTCGCCAAACAATAAAAACGGCGGGGGAAGCTGAACGATCAGGTGCATCATGTCAGCCCGACTAACAGCAGATGACGATGGAGAGTAGATGGTACAAACTGAAAAAGTAAAAGCAGAAGGAGTAATACGGACAGCTATTCCTTGGAGTGGGGTGGTCAATGGGATGGGATGGTAATAGACATCGTCCCGAACGAGCAACATGACCCCACCATGAGCTGGGATACCGTCCACAGGGGTGAGGTCATACCGCTCCGAGGTATAGTGGGTAAAGGCAATACGGTCAGTCGGGCGCAACTTGGTTTCCTGGAGACCAAGGACGAGCGGACAGTGCAGGCGGAGGAGCAGTTGTAATTCCTCCCGATTAGATCGAATACCTCTTATGTTCCAATGTAACAAGGCCATCGCTAGTCAAAAAAGAGGGGGAACGAGACGGGGCAAGAGCTGGTCACCTCGACAGCCGCGGAGGGCCAGGTTTCGGGGGAACAACGCTACAACCGGCGGGAGGCGGATCCTGTTCCATCGAGTCGTCACCAGCTGCGGCCGCTGTCCCTGGTTGTGTAGGAGGGGCAGCATCATTTGCCGACAAGAGGCCAGCTGAGCGCCTGGCAGCGGAGCGTCCCGGCGAAACTGAGGATGGCCGGGAGCAGCGACTCACGGATGGAGCGTCAGACGAAACGCGCCGGGGTGGAGAGGGGGATAGAGACTTCTTCTTGGAAGCCTTCTTGGAAGTCTGAGGAGGCACAGGGATGGTGGGCTGGACCCGAAGAAGGTAGAAGGTCCTCACGTGTGGGGTCTGTTTTGGAACGCTGGACCTCAGAAGCTGGGGTCCGGAACGTTTCCCCGATGGACACCTGAGAAGAGTATCGCTTCTCAGGCGGCGGGGGGTGAGGAGGAGGAGGAGGAAGGGTGGCCCCTGGGGCATAGGGGGCAGGGGCCACAAGGGAGGACGATTTGGAAGGGAGGGATTTGGGAGGCGGAGGCAGAGACCCCGGATGGGGGGAGGAGGTGGAGGGGGGACAGGATAGGGGTGAGGATACTGCGGAAGGAGTGGACACAACTGAGGCAAACGAAGTGGTCAACGGCACGGGATGAAGGCGGTCATACTTCTTCCTGGCCTCAGAATAAGAGAGACGTTCCAAAGTTTTGAGTTCTTGTATCTTCTTCTCCTTCTGATATCCGGGGCAGTCTGAGGATCTAGGCGAGTGGATGCCAGGACAATTAATGCACCGAGGTGGTGGGGTGCATGTATGTTCCTCACGAAGAGGACGTCCACAATCGCCACAAAGGGAATCAGCCTCACACCGTGACAACATGTGTCCAAAGCGCAAACACCGAAAACAGCGCATAGGAGGTGGGACGTAAGGTCGCACGTCGCACCGGTAGCACATCACCTTAACCTTCTCTGGGAGAACGTCCCCCTCGAAGGCGAGGATAAAGGCCCCGGTGTCGATGCGACGGTCTTTGGGGCCGCGCTGGACTCGCCAGACGAAATGCACGCCTCGGCACTCCAGGTTGGCCCTGAGCTCATCAGATTGCAGCAGGAGGTCCCGAAGAAAAATAACCCCCTGTGTCCTATTTAGTGCCAGATGCGGGACAATGGACACTGGGATGTCCCCTAGGCGGTCGCACGCCTGGAGCGCCGCCGACTGTGTGGCGGAGGTGGTCTTTATAAGAACGGACCCCGAACGCATCTTACTGAGAGCCTCGATTTCCCCGAAGATGTCGTCAATGTGCTGAACAAAGAACATGGGCTTGGAGGTGGCGAACGTCCCCCCATCGGTTCGAGAACAGACCAAATAGCGCGGGAAATACTTCGCCCCAAGCCGGCGGGCCTGTCCCTCCTCCCAGGGAGTGGCCAAGGGGGAAAGGGCAGGAGAACCAGAACCAGATACAGTACCTTTCCTTTTGAAAGACTCGGCCGCAGAGCGACCTGATACATGTTGACGTTTCATCTGCGAAATGTCCGCCCCGATACCACCCACTCCGAACAGGGGCTCTCCCCATGGGCGCCACCCAGCCTCAGCAAGGGCCACCTGGCAGGATGACCGTTGCCGGGAGTCCTGATGCCCCAAGGAGACGGGCATCTACTCCTTGGCCGACGTGGGGAGGGTGCAGCTCAGGTATCGGCAGTACGATCCCTGTGTTGTCAGGGGTCTACAACCTAGAGGGTACATGACGACCCCACCACAATCGGCTGGCTACCGTGCTGGATTTCTGGTGCCATGGAAAGTCCTTCATGATCGTAGGTGCAGATGGAGACGCACTAAGGGCGTAACTTGTACAACCCAGCAGGCGTTTAGGACCAATTTGAGGAATAGTGGGTATGGTTACAACGCCGGTTCAATGCTGAGTGCCAAGGTCTTAGTGCACTGAGGACCAGTGGTACACCACGTACGGCGTCCTTTCCCAAAAGGCTCGTACTTCTGTAGAATTTTGAAAAATGGAGGTCAAACCCCAAGGGGGACCATCGCATGGAAGGCCGAAATGGTTGTAACTCCTTTTAGTCGCCTCTTACGACAGGCAGGAATATTCGGGCCTATTCTTACCCCGGACCCGCAGGGGGATTATGTGCTTTGTGTAGTATGTTATTTAAATACTTCAATAAAGTTCAGAATTGAAGTTAATGATTACACAGCTTTACTGATTGTAGTCCATAAATGAATAGAAATGCTAAAATGTAGGAATGGGTGGTGCGAAATAATTACTACACAGGGGCGTCTCTCACCCTAAATAGTGCCCTGCTCTCACTGCTTGAGCCCTTTTAGTCAGGCTATCTGGAAAGCAATCCAGATTTAAAATTTACACCACTGTAATGTAAATTTAGACTCACTCAAAACATACATTTATGAGCCTCCAGCTGTGTTGACAATTCAAATTATGTACAAAGTTTTTCAGTTACTGATCCAGGACACCACATCAGTTATTAGACATGACAAAGAGGACTCTACAGCTGTCATAGTATTGAGCCTTAAAAAAGAAATGGTAACAATTTGTCAGCCTTTCCTGACCACAGGCTGTTCCAAAACCCGTCCCCCCCCCCCCCCCCCCAAATAGTGCCTTTTGGAATTAATTATCTACCCAGCTGCAGATCGAGCAGAACTTAGGAAGGTAGGTAGGTAGGTAGTTAGGCTGATTGATGAAATGGACCAAACTATGAGGTCATCAGTCCCTCCTACCTGGAAAAGGTAAGTTAACAAAATTACACGCCAAAGAAACCCAAGGAAAGAAAACCCCAAGGTCAATTGTAGGTCCACAAAGCCTAGAGCATGGACCAAAGAAGAAGGAAACAGATGAAAGGAAGAAATGTGAGCAAGATGTCCCATGCAGGGAGCAACTGTAGGCACCCAATGGCGGAAAGTGCAATGGGCAACATACCCTCAATCACTTACCAGAGGCATCCCACCCAACAATACCTAGAAATGAGTAGCTACATGAACAGGGCAAGAGAAGCACAGGGAAATAGGAGAACACCACCAAATCAAAGATAACAAATGAGAAGGGGAAACAAGAGAAAAAGAGCTGGTAGGACATTGGCTGGGGCAGCCCATACTGCCACTGCCCATTTGAGGCAGAGGAGGCAACATGGCTTCTTGTCAATCCCTCAATGGGCCGATGAGGCTGAGAAGGACCCCCCCCCCCTTGAGATAGTAGTAGAAACCCCCTTCACGAATAACCAGGTCAGCTGCTAAGGCATCATCTGCTAACACTATGGACAGTGAGTCAGGAAGATTTAAGAGCCCACCACAGGGCAGTTAGATTAGGACAGTCCAATAACATGTGGACCACTGTCAAACATCCACCACAATGACAGCAGAGCAGACATTCGTGATGGAGGAACTGATCACGGGTCAGCCAAGTATCGCCAATGCAAAGCCAGCATAGTACGATGGACTCCTTGGAAGAGGGCTGCATGGAGGATCTTCAAATATTTGTGGTCTCCTTTATTGCCATAGTCTGTGAGGGAAAGTCAGAGTATACCATTGCTTACTCCAAATCCTTAGAATATCATAGTGCAATACCAATCAAAGCTCTGATTCCAGAATATCTATCTCGAGAGGCAGCTTGCCAGTAAACAATTTGGCCAGCCTGTTAGCGAGTTCATTCCCTAGGATCCCAATGTAGCCTGCGGTCCATACAAAGACCACCCAGCATCTACATTGTTTGAGGGTGAAAATGGAATCCTAGATAGTCAGGACCAAGGGATGGCGAGGGTAACACTGATCAAGAATGTGTAAACTCAGACTCGTTACAGATGAGGAAGGACTCTTAGGTGCAGAAACAGATATGCTCAAGGGCACAAGAGATGGCTACCAACTCTGTAGTGAAAATACTGCAGCCATCTGGCAAGAAGCACAGTTCATTACATCCTGCATGAATGTAAGCGAAGCCAGCTTGACCAGCAACCATCTAGTCAATGTTACATACTACTTCTGAATGCCAAAAAAATGAAGAATCTGCAGTGAACTACTTCAGGATGAGCTGAGTGTTTCGGACCTTGCAATAGGTCAAGGCAGAGCTTTGGGCGGAGGGATGCACTATGTAGGTGTGCGAGTAGGCCCAGCCCGGAGAAGAGATGGTAGGGGGGAAAGCTGAGGTTCAGAAAAAAGGATGGACTGCAGATGGTGATCATAGCCCCCAGAACTGGGCTGTGGTTGCAAGAGGTGGATCTCCATATCTAGAATGAGGAAAAAGGAGTTTGGGTGCCCTGGAAAATAGCAGATGAGTATGCAAAAGCAATCAATTGCTCCACAATGGTGGAACCCTTGCCTCCACTTAGAGGCTATCAAAGGGTTAGTCCAAAAGGCACCAATTGCCAATCACACTGCAAAATGGTGTACTGGGTCCCACATTAGTAAAGTCAAAGCCGATTCCAAGCTATATGTGAGACTACTGTAATCTAGATAGTACTGGGCCTGTGCTGTGTAAGCCATACCAGAGCAGAGTGGTCAGAGCCCTAGCTGATGTTGCTGAGGCATCAAAGAGCATTGTGGTGTGACCAGCATGCCTGCTTTAGTTGATAAAGATGAGGAAGCCATGTCAACTGGGCATCAAAGATCGGTCCAAAAAAATAATAAGAGTCCACCACATACAGGAACTGCCCATCGAGGTACAGATCCGGATGGGGATGGATTGTACGGCAACAATATAAAAGCATAATGCACATCTCGGCAGCGGAAGAATGGAAGCCATGAGTGAGAGCCCAAGATTGTCCTCAGTGTGTTGCCCCCGGCTGCATTAAGCAATGTCCACTGCAAACAAACAAATATAAATGCAAAAATCACCAGCATACAAAGAGGGGCACACTAGGCCCAACAACAGCCACCAGACCACTGATAGCCACAGAACCCTGTGGAACCCCATTCTCCGGCAGATGAAGGTGCTATGGGAGGCACCAACCTGTGCCTGGACAGTACCACTTGAAATAAAAGTTCTGGATAAAAATCGTGAGCTGGCCACAGAGGCCCCATTCATGTACGGTGGCAAGGATGTCATGGTACCATGCAGATTGCAGAAAACTGCAACAAAGTGTTGACATCAGGCAAAAGCTGGTTCAGATAGCAGACTCCAGCTGGACTAAATTACAAGCAGCAGAGTAGCCTCAGCAGAAACTGAGTCGTTCCAGATGGTGTTTGAGAAGACAGAAAGTGGGCAGATAGTGGACCAACACAGAGGCATGTGCAAAGCCAAAAGGTCCCAGGATTCAAGCATCTAATATAGTTTTCAACTCACTATACAATCCAGTGACTTGCAGAGGAGATTGGTTAAATGGATTGGATGATAGCTGTCTGTCTGAAGAGGTGGTTTACCTGATTTCAAAAGGAACACTTTCTTGCCATTGGGAAGGAATTCTCCCACACTCCAGAGATGGTTGCAAACGACAAGTTTATGATGTTGGCTAGCTACCAGTAAGGGTTGAAGCATTTAGTTGTGCACCCAGTCCCATCCATGGGCCGTGTTGGGTCACTCGCTAAACAGGTTGTTAGAAGGCTCCAGGCATCAACAAATGAATGACAGAGTTGTTCTAGTCAATGTTTGAAAAGACAGAAAATGGGCAGATAGTAGACCAACACCGAGCCCTGTGCGAAATGCCAAGCAACATACCCATCAATGGAGTCAGGACTGGTGAGGATAACACCATTCAGGGAAATTACTAGGGTACCTATAGGAGAATGGTGGTCAAAAATGTGCCTGATCTTTACCCGTACCTGCAAAGAGGGAGTAAGCACCTATGTGGCAGTGATATACCATTCCCAACAAATCCATTTCTGGTGTTTAAGATGATAACAGACCAAGGCACAAACCCATTTAAAGGCCAGGAGGTGGCCAAGGGGTGGATGCCATCAATACCATTTGGAAGGCATAATGACAGTAATAGCAGCAGCAACTTCTTTTTCTTCTTTTCCTCCTCCAGAGGGTGAGGAGGTGTTGTCGGGAAGAGAGCAAGTCACAGTAATATCAGGATCTGAAAGAGAATGATCAATCTTGAAACCCACAGTCTGGTCTCGCATCTGCCTCAAAGTAACAGGCATCTTGTCCTGGAAACACCAGGGTGAGGGGTTGCTGGAGGTAGCTCCCTCCCAGGTGGGTGCCAGAGAAGAGAATTTATTCTCCAGCTGAGGAGAAGGAGGAGTTCCATGAGAGGAGGGGAAAGGAATCGTGAATGAGGAGGAAAGGGAAGGAGGACAGAATGGAGGGAAGGAGGAAGTAAGAGGAGGAAATGACGCAACAGAAGCAAAGGCACGGAGTTCCACGAGAGGAGGGGAAAGGAGTCGTGAATGAGGAGGAAAGGGAAGGAGGACAGAATGGAGGGAAGGAGGAAGTAAGAGGAGGAAATGACGCAACAGAAGCAAAGGCACAGTATTCTGTCACGGAGAACCTGAGGAACAAGGAATCACTGAAGCAGCTGCTGAAAAGATGGTGTTGGTCAAACTCCATTGTGTGGAGGTAAGGCTGTGATGGCAGTCAAGGAAAAGGCATCTCAATCTGCATTAGCAAAGGCCCACCTAGGACATCTATGCGAGTGTTGCTGGAGAAAAAACAAGACGATCAGAAAATGATCACTATTGCACAAATAATTATGAACTCCCCATTGAACAGAGGGGGACAATCCAGGGCTACAGATGGAAAGATCAGTGACTGAGAAAGTGTCATGTGTCATACTAAAAGTATATGGTGCTCCAGTGTCAAATCAAGTCCTGCCAGCAGGTCTTCAACAATCCTGTCTAGGTCAGGGGTCACAGTATCATTGGGCATTATGGGCATTAAAATCCCCAAGGAGAAGGAAGGGGAAGTAACCATTACAATTCCATTGGGGGAGAGTAGTGTAAGAGGCTGGACAGATGATGAACTGGCCAGAATTGGTCACTGTGCTGAGTCAGTGTGTCACTGGTAAGAATGGAGTGACATCCATGAATTTAAGATCTGACCTCAATTGAGAAGAAGGGGCAATGCCTTCTGGGATGTCAGGGGTGCCTCATCCTGAGACTTACACTTCTCCTCCTCCTCCCCCAGACCTGAAAGAAAATTAGCAGCCTTGAAGCCCACAGTCTGTGGGTCTCACATGTGACTCAAAGTAACAGGCATCTTGTCCTGGACATGCCTGGGAGAGGGGATCCTAGAGGGGCCTCCATCCCTGGACCATGAGAAATTCTTCTCTGGCCAGGCCGAGGAGAAGGAGCAGCTCCATGAGAGGAGCGGAGGGGAATTACCAAGGAGACATAAAGTGGAGGAGGACCAGATAGAAGTAAGGAGGAGGAGGAGGAGGAGGAGGAGGAGGAGGAGGAGGAAAGGATGCAACAGAAGCAAAGGTAAACATTAAAGATACCAAGTGAAAATGGTATAATTTCAGTCAGACCTCAGAGTAGGATAGGCAGTTGAGAGTTTTGAATACCTGAATCTACCTTTCCTTTTTATAGATAGATTGGGCAATCGGGTGAGTGAGGAAAATGTTGGCCAGAACAGTTCCCACACTTGGGCAGAGCGTTGTAAGGACTTCTCACATGGACAGGGCAGCTGCAGTCATGGCAAATAAGATTCCTCTCACATTGCCAAGACACATGGCCAAAACCAAGACACTGGAAACAGCACCGTAACTCTGACTTTTTTCCGTACGGGTATCCCCCCTCCCTCACAGCCAGGATGAAAGTGCCAGTATCAGTGCAATTATCCTTGGGACCTGCCTGGACTCGTTGGACAAAGTCAATACTGCACATTTCCAGATTATTCCTGAGGTCCTCTTAAGATTGAAGGAGGAGGTACTTCTGGAAAATAATGCCCTGGGTCTTATTTAAGGACTGGTGAGGAATAATACTCACCAGGATGTTACCTAAGTGCTCACAAATACAAAGGGAAGTTGATGGACTAGCAGAAGAGGTTTTAATTAATAGGGAACCACACCACATCTTACTAAGAGAGTCAGTTTCACTAAACTTCTCTTTAATATGTTCAACAAAGATGAGTGGTTCAGTAGTGGCAAAAGTCTCCACATCTGTTCTGTAACAAACCAAGTAATGGGGAAAGTGTTTACAGAAACAAAACTTAGAAAATAAGGTCAAACCCCAAGGAGTAAAAACACACACACACACACACACACACACACACACACACACACACAGAGAGAGAGAGAGAGAGAGAGAGAGAGAGAGAGAGAGAGAGAGAGAGAGAGAGAGAAGGGGGTGTATGGGGGAGAGTGAAAACATGAGGCAAAAGATAGAAAAATAATAGCAGAACCAAGAGAATAATAGCCAGGCTGTCATAAAGGGAAACACTGAGGGAGAAAGGATGGAGATGGGCAACAGGGAGAGGAGATAGGATGGGGAGGAGTGGGTACGTGGAAGGAAATGCGGCCTGAGAGAGAAGAAAGGGTGCAATAGCTCGGGGACCTGTGCGCCCACACATGTATCCACAAATGAGCTGGAGGTGCCAGGGGAATGGAGGGGGAGAAGGAAAGATCAATGTAAGAGAGAGTATTATTTCTTGTGATAGTGTAGCTTGCTAATAAAGTTTCCATTTCAACTCAAAAGTGTGTTTATGTATGTGGTAAGACAATGCAGATGGTCTGCATTATCACAAGAAATAACTAGATAATCATACAGTTACCTTAACACTAACTTGTTTTGGCCCACAACTTCTCAATGACTTACTACAGGCTACAGTATTTATAGCAGACACATCCTACCAGCACCCAATATGTTCATACAACTGTGGCATTAGCTGTTGCTTACTGTTTGCTATCACAATTGTCTAATGCCTTACAAAACAGTTGGGAACACTATCTAAGCAGTGAACTAATACCTTTGATGGAGTCCTGTTCTGGACATAAGAGCAGAAAAAACTTTGTTACATTAATACTATCAGTTACTGTGATGACTGTTGCAAAGTATTGAACAAAGAGTGTAAAATGTGCTGCAAAAGAAAACAGATGGTTCTGGATACGTTCACAGACAATGGCTTTTACATTTATTCTGATTCTGTAGTGAATGAAGATCTGACAGCAATTAACACTGGAGCCCACGTGTGGCTGACAGTTTGAGAGAAGTTTACTCGTCCACTTTTACTCTAGAAGGTTCATCTGGAGGCTATGGCAATGAATCTGCAAGAAAATGAAAGTTTATAAGAACAAGCCAAAAGTCTTCTAGGAAGAAACTTGAGTGTTTGTGAATGCAAGCAGGAGAGAATCTTCTTTCACAAAATACATGCTACTTATAGATTGTGTTTTGTTCTACAAATAGTGGAAAGAAAAAAGATGACCGCTCACCGTGTAGTTGAGGCACTGAGCCAGCCTCCCTCCCTCCCTCCCAGAGCACTGTAGATCAACTGAGGAGATAGGTTGTGTCCAGTGGAGTGGTGGGGAGGTGAGAGGAATAGGGGGGGGGGGGGGGGGGGGGTAGCATTGCTGAGAGCTGAGATGGAGCAGAGAGAGAGAGAGAGAGAGTGTGTGTGTGTGTGTGTGTGTGTGTGTGTGTGTGTGTGTGTGTGTGTGTGTGTGTGTGTGTGTCAGACAATGAGGAGGAAGAGACGGTTGGGAGTGGGAAACAGAACACAGGAAGAGGGAGACTTCAGAGAGGAGGCAGGGGGCATGAAGGGAGTGGATGGAGGTTGGTGTGGGACAATGGCTAGTGGAAAACCGCGTAACGAGCACTGCCGGGACTGGAGGACATGTTGTGAGGACAGTTCCATCTAGATACTTCACAGAAAGTGTGTTCTGACACTGCGTGACAAACTCTGCTATCGCTCAGTGTTCTTTTGCCATCGATTCAAGTGAACAGTACATCGGCAGTCGGGCCCACTTACGACGCTATGCAAAGGATACAGCAGAGCTGATATATGATACACAGTTGTCACAGGCTGCTCTGACTAGTGCACTGGTATATGCGCTTGACAGAAGTGGAGTAGGATTGGCTGTGTGGATGCGTAGGCTGTCTCGCACCTGGGTCAACCACAAGGATATAAACCACGTGCAAATGGTTGATAGCAGGTGTCATTTTGTGTGCAACACAAAGCTTCCTCTGCTGCTGCTCCCACACTTCTTTCCCTTTCCCCCCCTCCCCCCCCCCCCTCCCCCCTCTCGAATATCATGTTGTTGTTGTTGTTGTTGTTTTTGTCGTCGTCTTCAGTCCTGAGACTGGTTTGATGCAGCTCTCCATGCTACTCTATCCTGTGCAAGCTTCTTCATCTCCCAGTACCTACTGCAACCTACATCCTTCTGAATCTGTTTAGTGTATTCATCTCTCGGTCTCCCTCTACGATTTTTACCCTCCACGCTGCCCTCCAATACTAAATTGGTGATCCCTTGATGCCTCAGAACATGTCCTACCAACCGATCCCTTCTTCTAGTCAAGTTGTGCCACAAACTTCTCTTCTCCCCAATCATATTCAATACCTCCTCATTAGTCACGTGATCTATCCACCTTATCTTCAGCATTCTTCTGTAGCACCACATTTCGAGAGCTTCTATTCTCCTCCTGTCCGAACTATTTATCGTCCATGTTTCACTTCAAAACAAGGCTACACTCCACACAAATACTTTCAAAAAAGACTTCCTGACACTTAAATCTATACTCGATGTTAACAAATTTTTCTTCTTCAGAAACGATTTCCTTGCCATTGCCAGTCTACATTTTATATCCTCTCTACTTCGACCATCATCAGTTATTTTACTCCCTAAATAGCAAAACTCCTTTACTACTTTAAGTGTGTCATTTCCTAATCTAATTCCCTCAGCATCACCCGATTTAATTTGACTACATTCCATTATCCTCGTTTTGCTTTTGTTGATGTTCATCTTATATCCTCCTTTCAAGACACTGTCCATTCCGTTCAACTGCTCTTCCAAGTCCTTTGCTGTCTCTGACAGAATTACAATGTCATTGGCGAACCTCAAAGTTTTTACTTCTTCTCCATGAATTTTAATACCTACTCCGAATTTTTCTTTTGTTTCCTTTACTGCTTGCTCAATATACAGATTGAATAACATCGGGGAGAGGCTACAACCCTGTTTCACTCCTTTCCCAACCACTGCTTCCCTTTCATGCCCCTCTACTCTAATAACTGCCATCTGATTTCTGTACAAATTGTAAATAGCCTTTCGCTCCCTGTATTTTATACCTGCCAGCTTCAGAATTTGAAAGAGAGTATTCCAGTTAACATTGTCAAAAGCTTTCTCTAAGTCTACAAATGCTAGAAACGTAGGTTTGCCTTTCCTTAATCTTTCTTCTAAGATAAGTCGTAAGGTCAGTATTGCCTCACGTGTTTCAACATTTCTACGGAATCCAAACTGATCTTCCCCGAGGTCCGCTTCTACCAGTTCTTCCATTCGTCTGTAAAGAATTCGCGTTAGTATTTTGCAGCTGTGACTTATTAAACTGATAGTTCGGTAATTTTCACATCTGTCAACACCTGCTTTCTTTGGGATTGGAATTATTATATTCTTCTTGAAGTCTGAGGGTATTTCGCCTGTCTCATACATATCATGTAGGGTTCATTAAACTATGTCTTTGTCAGATGAATGGTGCATGGTTCCTTTAGTCCTCCCACTGGTTTATTTCCACTGAGGACATTCCCAAGTCACATTTTTTCATTCTTTTCTATGAAGAAATTCCAGAAATAAACACATACTATGATCTGGCAGTTGTGGGACAAAAAGTGCAACCTGCTGCAATGATTTCATTTGCTGTAAAGAGATTCTGTTGTTATACATGTCATATTCCGTAATGTAAAGTCAGGGACATATGAACATAGTTCAGGAAGTAACCAAAGCAAATACATTTTGAAACTTGAGAAACAGAGAAGGTATTAAATGGAAGGTGCTTAAAAAAAATGTGCAGCAAGAATAGGCCAAATTTTTGGGGTATCCTCAATTACACCAATTCAGGCAGAGGTGGTAAGGAGACTAAACTCACCTTCCTTCAGTTGAGGTCCACCTAACATACATATGCTGGAGTGGCCATTTCCTAGAACGGATAAAGTACTCCATGTCAGCCATACGGTAGTGTAAATTTCCAATGTCCAGAACGTGCAGGAGGGGACACTTATCAGAGAGAAGCCTGAGGCACACTGACAAATCTAAGTTGCAGGATGGATGTAGATGCAGCGTTTGCAACTGTGAAAGCTGCGCCACTGCTTTTATGAATCGCCGGCCAACTGTCAGCCCGCGATCTAAAGTACGTAGAGTACTGATTTTTTTGCAGCTGTGAAAAAGGTTCTTAGCTACCTGCAATAAAACGTTAAAAATGCCTATTAGCATCTTAGTACACCTTAGCTAATTGCAAGATGGGTTAGGTACGATTTTTCAAAAACCAAATTATGGATACAATAAGTGAGACTTTCTAACCTCTAATGCTGATGTGACACACACGATCTAAACCAAACCTAAAGTTTGGAGAAGAAGCAATTTAATTGAAACTTTTAATTAAAGTTGATTATTTAATCACAGGTGTGAATAGATACAAGTGATTGTGGCCAGTTTAAACTCTTACAGGCCATTTTACAGGCATTGCCACAGAAAATGTACAAAATTGAACAATGTCACTGTTTTAGGTAGATGTGCAAAGCAGCCACACCAAGCCCACAAACTATCAGGGATCTTCTTTCACCAACTCTATTACAGGCATGGTGCTACTGTAGGTAGTATGTTCTTACCATTCTCTTTCGAGATAATAGGGCAGATCCTCCCAATATATTATGCTCTCATTACTCCAATAAATAACCAATATTTGTATTATTTTCAACACATAACCTGTTGGCATGTAAAATTTACATAAAAATCTCAATACTTTATTTAGACTTACTTTAACTTTAATTTATTACTGAAATTCTCAGTTTAAGTGTTTGGATTTCATTTGTGTAACTAGTTTTCATTATGGCACTGTTAATTTAAAGTTACAGATAATTAACTAGCACAGTAGTCCACTACATGCAAAAAAAAAAACCATGTGCTAATACTTATATCTGAGAACACTGACCTACACCATTTTGAAGCTTGGAGTTCCCACTTTCCTGCAAGATATTTTAAATTATCTTCCACAATAACATCAAAGTTCATGGCTAGTAAAATTTTCCACCAGTGATTTTGTAATAACTACTGTTAGGTCCAGCACTTCAACTATGTACTTTTGTTACCTTAATTTTTTTGTACAGTGACACACAGCATTAATCTATTAATTCACTAATTAATAACTTCATGTAATATGCTATAATTTGTAATATGGTACTTTTACATGAAAATAGGGTATACATATTGAAGATGAAAAATAATGTCCATTTATTTTTCCAAATTTATGACTAGCAACATTTTTTTTATAAATGAAATCACACTGTTCTTACAGTTTATGAAAAACAGTAAAATCCAATCTAGTCTAATTTGAAAGCACAATATAGTTTCCAATATAACATATTGTTCTTTTGCACATATATAAGTAAATGGAAGTAACCCAAAATTAGCAGGCTGTGGTTTGTACGTAAGTGAGGAACACCTATGTCAGTCCATGCTTTTTATTGAAATGTGCTACAGTTATGTACATTTAACACACAAAAAATACATGCTTCAGCAACTGCAAAACTCAAGAGCTTTAATGTCTGATTACTTTCAAGTGATCTTTGTGACCTAAATTAATGAACATTGGAAATGAACTATGTTGTAATTAGCAAGAATGTTAAATGCAATTGTTATCTAAGTGAACTATTGTTGGACTCAAGTGTTGTGTGTTATAAACAGATTAAAATGAAGTACCAGAGCATTACTGTTGGAACAGGAATTGTGATAAGTGAGAACTGTTACAATTATATATAAATGTGAACTGTTTATTTTGTGCCACCACTGAATACATCATGACTGGATAGTTACTGTTAAACATTTTGGGAAATTATTCTAGAAAACTACATTGGTGATTTTTCATAATGTGTTAACTGGTCACCATACTTAATAAGAGAGCTTCGTATGGAATAAAATGTGTGATTTAAAGTAATTTAAAATATATCATGTAATCAATGAGTGAAGGTAAATTGTCACCCATTCTCACTGTCACTCACAAAATTACACAGTTTATATAAATGTTCTCAGGCTGAGAGATAATGTTCAGTGTTAGGTACAGTCAGACATAAAACCTGGCCACTACAGGGACTAAGTCTGTGTCATTCACTTAAGGCATCAATAGAACTGGCTGCCCCTCATAATTCTAAGTCCAGCCACCTGCATGATCCAGCAACACAATAGGATGCAGAAGTGTTGGCTTTCACTCGAGGCATTAGTATTTTATCAGCTTGTGGTCTAGTGGTGCACATTATGAAATGAGGACAAGTCCCAAGTTTGAGTCCACTCTTTCCTTTATTCTTTAAACTGCATTTTAGCTCTCTGCTAAATGTAACAGTCTGATATAACTTCAAAGATAATGTGCTCCACTTGCTAATCTGCCAGTAATGGCAAAACTTCCTGCAAGATATAGATTTTTTTTTTAAGTAGGAGTTGGCGGGAGTGCTTATTAACAGTACAGTAGAGTACATACAAGGGTTGGAACTTCAGTAGTAGCAACTATTTATTCACAACCGATACAAAAGAGTTACATGTTTGCACCTCTTACTGTCCTTCGAAGTAGTCACCAGTGTTGTGTAGAACCCATTGCCAGGGACGTAGAAAGCTTAGTATACTGTTAGCTGAGCCCAATCTGTTGATGGTGCGAATGAAACAATCTACTGCCTGTTGATCTCTGGAACAGTTCTGAAGTGAATGGCACAAGTGGTTCCTTCACCTTCAGAATCAAATCAAAGTCACAAGGACTTACGTCCGTGGAGTATGGTGGATGGTACAGTACTTCCCAGTCCCATCGACCAAACAGAGCAGCCACAGCTTGCACTGTATGCGTCTGTACACTGTCATGCAAAATGATGGGTGGGTTGCACAGAAAGCATTGCTGCTTCTTTTGCAAAGCTGGACACAGGTGGTGCTGCACATTGACGGTCTGCCGTGGAGGAATGTAACGTATTTGTATAACAGTACTACAGTTGTACATGAGAATCACAATAACTTTCACCATACTGGGGCTCTGAGGTACTTTCAACTTTTGCAGCGACCCATAGTGACGCCATTCATTGGATTGTTTCAGTTTTGGCTAATAACATGTGGCCCATGTCTCATCCAGTGTTACAATACGGCATAAGAAAGCCTCTCCTTCGCACTCATAGCTCTCCAAGTGCGTCTGAGCAGCGTCGTAAAGCATCCATTTCTGCGTTTCCGTTAAGTCATGTGGAACCCATCGTGATGCAGTTTTTCACATGCCCAGGTGTTCTTTCAGGATGCGAAGCACAGTTGTACGCACTAATCCAGTTTTGTGGGCGGCCTCACGAAGCGTGTGGAGTCGATCACTGTCCACTAACGCGGCAACAGAGACACTAGGACAACCTGCCAATGCATGTCTGCCAGTTTGCTGACCTTCATTGAAGGCTTTTACCCAATGTGCCACTGTTCTGTACAGAAATGCCGATCCCCTCCCCCACACACCTCTTTAAAACCTTGATGACACTGTCATGCTGTACGACCTCTGGCACATTTAATCTTGATCCAACTCCGTTGTTCCTGCTTTGAAAACATAGTGACACCGTTACATTTCACTGCTCACTCAGGGAAACATTCCACGTGGGAAAAATATACCTAAAAACAAAGATTCTGTAACATACCAAACGAAAGCATTGGTACGTTGATAGAAACAATAACAAACACAAACACACACACAAATTTCAAGCTTTCGCAACCCACGGTTGCTTCGTCAGGAAAGAGGGGAGGAGAGGGAAAGACGAAAGGATGTGGGTTTTAAGGGAGAGGGTAAGGAGTAATTCCAATCCCGGGAGCGGAAAGACTTACCTTAGGGGGAAAAAAGGACAGGTATACACTTGCACACACACTCATATCCATCCGCATATATACAGACACAGGCAGACATATGTAAAGACAAAGAGGTTGGGCAGAGATGTCAGTCGAGGCAGAAGTACAGAGGTGAAGATATTGTTGAATGACAAATGATGTACGAGGGGCGGTAACTTGAAATTAGCGGAGGTTGAGGCCAGGTTGGTAACGGGAAGAGAGGATATATTGAAGGGCAAGTTCCCATCTCCGGAGTTCTGATAGGTTGGTGTCAGTGGGAAGCATCCAGATAACTCGGATGGTGTAACACTGTGCCAACATGTGCTGGCCATGCACCAAGACATGTTTAGCCACAAGGTGATCCTCATTACTAACAAACACTGTCTGCCTGTGTCCGTTCATGCGAATGGACAGTTTGTTGCTGGTCATGCCCACATAGAAGGCTTCACAGTGTAGGCAGGTCAGTTGGTAAATCACATGGGTGCTTTCACACGTGGCTCTGCCTTTGATCGTGTACACCTTCCGGGTTACAGGACTGGAGTAGGTGGTAGTGGTGGTGGGAGGGTGCATGGGACAGGTTTTACACCGGGGGTGGTTACAAGGGTAGGAGCCAGAGGGTAGGGAAGATGGTTTGGGGATTTCATAGGGATGAACCAAGAGGTTACGAAGGTTAGGTGGACGGCGGAAAGATGCTCTTGGTTGAGTAGGGAGGATTTCATGAAGGATGGATATCATTTCAGGGAAGGATTTGAGGAAGTTGTATCCCTGCTGGAGAGCCACATTCAGAGTCTGATCCAGTCCCGGAAAGTATCCTGTCGGGGGCACTTTTGGGGTTCTTCTGTGGGAGGTTCTGGGTTTGAGGGGACGAGGAAGTGGCTCTGGTTATTTGCTACTGTACCAGGTCGGGAGGGTAGTTGCGGTATGCAAAAGCTGTTTCCAGGTAGTTGGTGTAATGGTTCAGGGATTCAGGACTGGAGCAGATTTGTTTGCCACGAAGAACTAAGCTGCAGGGAAGGGACCGTCTGATATGGAATGGGTGGCAGCTGCCATAATGGAGGTACTGTTGCTTGTTGGTGGGTTTGATGTGGACAGATGTGTGAAGCTGGCCATTGGACAGATGGAGGTCAACATCGAAGAAAGTGGCATGGGATTTGGAGTAGGACCAGGTGAATCTGATTGAACCAAAGGAATTGAGGAAATTCTGGAGTTGTTCTTCACTGTGAGTCCAGATCATGAAGATGTCATCAATAAATCTGTACCAAACTTTGGGTTGGCAGACTTGGGTAACCAAGAAGGCTTCCTCTAAGCAACCCATAAATACACTCCTGGAAATGGAAAAAAGAACACATTGACACCGGTGTGTCAGACCCACCATACTTGCTCCGGACACTGCGAGAGGGCTGTACAAGCAATGATCACACGCACGGCACAGCGGACACACCAGGAACCGCGGTGTTGGCCGTCGAATGGCGCTAGCTGCGCAGCATTTGTGCACCGCCGCCATCAGTGTCAGCCAGTTTGCCGTGGCATACGGAGCTCCATCGCAGTCTTTAACACTGGTAGCATGCCGCGACAGCGTGGACGTGAACCGTATGTGCAGTTGACGGACTTTGACCGAGGGCGTATAGTGGGCATGCGGGAGGCCGGGTGGACGTACCGCCGAATTGCTCAACACGTGGGGCGTGAGGTCTCCACAGTACATCGATGTTGTCGCCAGTGGTCGGCGGAAGGTGCACGTGCCCGTCGACCTGGGACCGGACCGCAGCGACGCACGGATGCACGCCAAGACCGTAGGATCCTACGCAGTGCCGTAGGGGACCGCACCGCCACTTCCCAGCAAATTAGGGACACTGTTGCTCCTGGGGTATCGGCGAGGACCATTCGCAACCGTCTCCATGAAGCTGGGCTACGGTCCCGCACACCGTTAGGCCGTCTTCCACTCACGCCCCAACATCGTGCAGCCCGCCTCCAGTGGTGTCGCGACAGGCGTGAATGGAGGGACGAATGGAGACGTGTCATCTTCAGCGATGAGAGTCGCTTCTGCCTTGGTGCCAATGATGGTCGTATGCGTGTTTGGCGCCGTGCAGGTAAGCGCCACAATCAGGACTGCATACGACCGAGGCACACAGGGCCAACACCCGGCATTATGGTGTGGGGAGCGATCTCCTACACTGGCCGTACACCACTGGTGATCATCGAGGGGACACTGAATAGTGCACGGTACATCCAAACCGTCATCGAACCCATCGTTCTACCATTCCTAGACCGGCAAGGGAACTTGCTGTTCCAACAGGACAATGCACGTCCGCATGTATCCTGTGCCACCCAACGTGCTCTAGAAGGTGTAAGTCAACTACCCTGGCCAGCAAGATCTCCGGATCTGTCCCCCATTGAGCATGTTTGGGACTGGATGAAGCGTCGTCTCACGCGGTCTGCACGTCCAGCACGAACGCTGGTCCAACTGAGGCGCCAGGTGGAAATGGCATGGCAAGCCGTTCCACAGGACTACATCCAGCATCTCTACGATCGTCTCCATGGGAGAATAGCAGCCTGCATTGCTGCGAAAGGTGGATATACACTGTACTAGTGCCGACATTGTGCATGCTCTGTTGCCTGTGTCCATGTGCCTGTGGTTCTGTCGGTGTGATCATGTGATGTATCTGACCCCAGGAATGTGTCAATAAAGTTTCCCCTTCCTGGGACAATGAATTCACGGTGTTCTTATTTCAATTTCCAGGAGTGTAGGTTGGCATACAAGGGGGCCATCCTGGTACCCATGGCTGTTCCCTTCAATTGTTGGTATATCTGGCCTTCAAAAGTGAAGAAATTGTGGGTTAGGATGAAGCTGGCTAAGGTAATGAGGAAAGAGGTTTTAGGTAGGGTAGCAGGTGATCGGTGTGAAAGGAAGTGCTCCATCGCAGCAAGGCCCTGGACATGCAGGATATTTGTGTATAAGAAAGTGGCATCAATGGTTACAAAGATGGTTTCTGGGGGTAACAGACGGGGTAAGGATTCAAGGCGTTCGAGGAAGTGGTTGGTGTCTTTGATGAAGGATGGGAGACTGCATGTAATGGGTTGAAGGTGTTCATCTGAAATGGCCAAATGTGAGTACACAACATGGTAGGCATATAGCTATTTTTGTTGTGTGTGTGTAATATATATATATATATATATATATATATATATATATATATATATATATATATATATATATATATATATATATAAAAATACAAAGATGAGGTGACTTACCGAACAAAAACGCTGGCAGGTCGATAGACCACAAACAAACACAAACATACACACAAAATTCAAGCTTTCGCAACAAATTGTTGCCTCATCAGGAAAGAGGGAAGGAGAGGGGAAGACGAAAGGAAGTGGGTTTTAAAGGAGAGGGTAAGGAGTCATTCCAATCCCGGGAGCGGAAAGACTTACCTTAGGGGGAAAAAAGGACAGGTATACACTCGCACACACGCACATATCCATCCACACATACAGACACAAGCAGACATATTTAAAAGCTTTTAAATATATAATATATATAATAGAGGAAAACATTCCACGTAGGAAATATATATCTAAAAACAAAGATGATGTGACTTACCAAATGAAAGTGTGGCAGGTCGACAGACACACAAACAAACACAAACATACACACAAAATTCAAGCTTTCGCAACAAACTGTTGCCTCATCAGGAAAGAGGGAAGGAGAGGGAAAGACGAAAGGATGTGGGTTTTAAGGGAGAGGGTAAGGAGTCATTCCAATCCCGGGAGCGGAAAGACTTACCTTAGGGGGAAAAAAGGACGGGTATACACTTGCACACACACACATACCCATCCACACATATACAGACACAAGCAGACATATTTAAAGACAAAGAGTTTCGGCAGAGATGTCAGTCGAGGCAGAAGTGCAGAGGCAAAGGTGCTGTTGAATGACAGGTGAGGTATGAGTGGCGGCAATATATATATATATATATATATATATATATATATATATATATATATATATATATATATATATATATATATATATATATAATGGAAGGAAACATTCCACGTGGGAAAAATGATATATAAAAACAAAGATGAGGTGACTTACCGAACAAAAGCGCTGGCAGGTCGATAGACACACAAACAAACACAAACATACTGGCAAAAACAGAAAGAGGAAAATAAGACGACAGAATATGTGTATATATGTGTACACATATGTGTGTGTGTGTGTGTATATATATATATATATATATATATATATACACACACACACAACAAAAATAGCTATATGCCTACCATGTTATGTACTCACATTTGGCCATTTCAGATACACTTGATAATGGTCTAACATAAATGCCGAAACCAGTTTGGCTTTTCATTACCTAAAATATCAGAACAGTTTATAATTGGGTGTTTCCTTACTCTGCTGATCACCACCACCAGCTGCTTGATCATGAGAGCCATTCAGCTGAATGATTGAAGTGCAGCACATGTCAGTCACATTTCTACTCTCATATTGGTAAGAATAAAATCATTTCTTATTTTAGTTTTTATTTTCTGCACAAAGTAACTTCGATAAACTGAGTGAACACCATGCAGTTACACACCATGCTTAGGTTGCTATGAGTTTATCAACCATCATTTTCTTAAATGAAGCTCTAGTATGCGTCTTGCAGTTACGTACTGCTTTCTGCATACTCCAGTCTTACAAAAGTTGTTTAAGTATTACAAAATGGAGTCACAGGTGGGAAAAGGTCGAACATTTGTGCCATATTGTTTCCTATATTTAATAGAGGCATGCTAGCACCTCAAAGCATTTGTTTTGTGTTTGGAGTGACTGCTAACAGACAAATTGCATTAGAAAAAGGATTTTCTCGTTTCAAGGAAGAAGACTGGCATGAATGATTTTCCACATTCAGGAAGTCTTGATAACTGACATGTAATGGACTGTGACATTTTTGTTCAACAGGTTACCTCAAATTCAAAGCAACAAAAACCCAAGGGAGTGGTAATAGCTACATTTCTGCTCGAACAAAACAATATGTGGATTTGTTTGGCAAGTCATCCCTCCTGTGCTAATTCACCTGAACTTGCACCCTCAAATGCTTACCTTTTCTGTTCCTTACTGAATGACCATCAAGAAAATTAATTTCTGGACCAAAATGCTGAATTGAAACTTGAGTTCACGATATCTTAAACTCTGAACAAGTAGGTTTCTAGAGGTGTAGAATCAGTGAACTACCTGAGCATTGTCAGACTGTTTTAAATAGTGCCAGGTAATATATATCATTGATTATTAATTTCTCCCTTATGTTTACTGCTGTGTTCCATAAAGTAATACAAAAAGACTATTAAAATAAACTCTGTACTAATACAAATGAATTGAAACTTACCAAGATAATGTTATGGTGAAAGTCTATTTTAATGAAACAAAGTACTGTAATATATGCATAACTAAATCAGCATGAATTATTAATATATCACACCATTTGGACTTCAAATCTGTGTGTGCTGTCCTATGTAATACTGAAGCTCATGTAAGAAATTATTCAATGTCACAATTTCGTAAATACATTTGTTTAATCACAGATAAAAAAATAAAAGGATTATGTCAGCAGAAGCAGCAAAAGACATTATCGAGTGTGCAGTATAGCAAGGTTTCCACTCTTGCGCCTAGTTTACACAACAGCATTGGGTTGCGCCATTCGTTGCTTGGAATGAGTTGCACACAAATGGTTTCATATTTTACTGTAGACACAGCGAAATCAGTATATACTTCAGTTTCATAGTTTTGAGGTCATTCACATGAAACCATCAGGGATTAAATAACACACCGGTCTGATTAAAGTGTTGCATAGAAAATTAGCACCATGTCAGCTTGGTGAATCTACTGTTCACATTCTGTCTTAAGCTTGCTGAAAGCTAAAAAGCTCTTCAACATAAACGCTTTCTCCTTTTATTTATAAAACATCAGCAGTTGTTATATTGTAATTATTACAAGTAGATGATACTTGTCATTCTTTCCATATTTATTGACTGAATGACAGTTTTGCTTAAGGATGAATTATTTCAGACATTACTGTCCACCTTGTGTGTTTCTTGTCCCACAATTTGATGACAACTGCTTCTCCTTTCACGTTAGAAGAAGCTGCAATGAAGCTTGCACTGCATGCATTCGCTGGATTCATTTTGTTATTTGTAGCTTATGAAGTGTGTATGAGCATGTTTACATTGTGCAATTAATGTAATGTGTTGTTTCAGTTGTGTTCCTGTGTTTTGGGGATAGTGCGACTTACAGCATTCTTAAGAGAAACATTTTCTAAGTCTATAACAATCAAAAGACATGCTTTCTACTCATGTTTATAGAATAATGATTGGAGAGTCTGCAAAAATGTGAATCGCTTCTGGTGAATCAGATTTTCAGGATTCAGTATGCTTAAGACAAAGATTAAAAAAAAAAAAAAAAAAAAAAAAAAATTGACAGTTATGATTTTTAGTTTGCAGTTGGTCTTTTGACTATTTTTAGTAAGTGAATTAGTCTCTAAACCTAGTTACAGAAATAGGAATAAAACTCATTTCATTTTGGTATACTGGCCCTTGGTTGCCACATCTTTCAGATGCAAGTTGTAGTTACAGAAGCTGGCGCAAAAGAATTTCTCCTGCTGGTAATATAACAAACTCTGTAACAATCTACACTCCTGGAAATGGAAAAAAGAACACATTGACACCGGTGTGTCAGACCCACCATACTTGCTCTGGACACTGCGAGAGGGCTGTACAAGCAAATGATCACACGCACGGCACAGCGGACACACCAGGAACCGCGGTGTTGGCCGTCGAATGGCGCTAGCTGCGCAGCATTTGTGCACCGCCGCCATCAGTGTCAGCCAGTTTGCCGTGGCATACGGAGCTCCATCGCAGTCTTTAACACTGGTAGCATGCCGCGACAGCGTGGACGTGAACCGTATGTGCAGTTGACGGACTTTGACCGAGGGCGTATAGTGGGCATGCGGGAGGCCGGGTGGACGTACCGCCGAATTGCTCAACACGTGGGGCGTGAGGTCTCCACAGTACATCGATGTTGTCGCCAGTGGTCGGCGGAAGGTGCACGTGCCCGTCGACCTGGGACCGGACCGCAGCGACGCACGGATGCACGCCAAGACCGTAGGATCCTACGCAGTGCCGTAGGGGACCGCACTGCCACTTCCCAGCAAATTAGGGACACTGTTGCTCCTGGGGTATCGGCGAGGACCATTCGCAACCGTCTCCATGAAGCTGGGCTACGGTCCCGCACACCGTTAGGCCGTCTTCCGCTCACGCCCCAACATCGTGCAGCCCGCCTCCAGTGGTGTCGCGACAGGCGTGAATGGAGGAACGAATGGAGACGTGTCGTCTTCAGCGATGAGAGTCGCCTCTGCCTTGGTGCCAATGATGGTCGTATGCGTGTTTGGCGCCGTGCAGGTGAGCGCCACAATCAAGACTGCATACGACCGAGGCACACAGGGCCAACACCCGGCATCATGGTGTGGGGAGCGATCTCCTACACTGGCCGTACACCACTGGTGATCGTCGAGGGGACACTGAATAGTGCACGGTACATCCAAACCGTCATCGAACCCATCGTTCTACCATTCCTAGACCGGCAAGAGAACTTGCTGTTCCAACAGGACAATGCACGTCCGCATGTATCCCGTGCCACCCAACGTGCTCTAGAAGGTGTAAGTCAACTACCCTGGCCAGCAAGATCTCCGGATCTGTCCCCCATTGAGCATGTTTGGGACTGGATGAAGCGTCGTCTCACGCGGTCTGCACGTCCAGCACGAACGCTGGTCCAACTGAGGCGCCAGGTGGAAATGGCATGGCAAGCCGTTCCACAGGACTACATCCAGCATCTCTACGATCGTCTCCATGGGAGAATAGCAGCCTGCATTGCTGCGAAAGGTGGATATACACTGTACTAGTGCCGACATTGTGCATGCACTGTTGCCTGTGTCTATGTACCTGTGGTTCTGTCAGTGTGATCATGTGATGTATCTGACCCCAGGAATGTGTCAATAAAGTTTCCCCTTCCTGGGACATTGAATTCACGGTGTTCTTATTTCAATTTCCAGGAGTGTAGAATATGTTTGGCAACTGTGTGACTTCATATATTCCCTGTATGGCACACAAATATCCTGCTAAATTCACTTGATATTTTCTTGTAATTTTTGTAGAATGAACAATCATTTTCACTTAAGGCACTGGGCCATCAATTTGTGGTTGTGTGTCCAGGAAGGTCATTCCATATTATCACTGCCACTAGTCTCATCTTTTACGTTGTGATTTATCTGCCTTAGCCACTAACATGTCAAGAACAGAAAGGTGAATGCTGCAATTCTTCACTGTTTCTGAAGTACTGGGGTCTTGCTGTGAGGTGAAGACAGCACTGTATTCAGCTCCAGTCTCAACAGTGGCTAGTTTGTTTTTTTTTTCTCCTAACTATGACAGAGCTACAAATAGACATCTCAAAAATTTACAATGAAGTCTTAAGAAATTAACAATGCAGTCTCAATCACAAGTCCTCTCCCTACCTCCAGTACCCTACACTATAGGGGTAAAAACCTTCAGACACTGACACGCAACACCTTTTCCTTTTTCTACCAACATAATTTTTGGTTTTTGTGAATACAGAGTTTTACTTATTAGACTGTGACACTGTGTAATTTCTTAAATGGGTTTCTTTATGCGTCTACTTAAACTGCCAAATTTCCGCACTTCAGTGTAACGCAGGAAAGCACATAAACAGTTCTGAAGTCCAAATTTATGCATACACAACTTACAGGTACCTAATGTTTTTTTTTTATTTGTCATAAGATTATTGTGGTAGATTTTACTATCTGTATTACTGCAGTGCATAATTTAATAGCGTTTCTCTGTTAGTTTATTGAAGACAACAATAAAAGTAAAGGACAAATTAATCAATTCTCTAATATTATCTAAACTAGTCTTACAATGATCAGGTAGTTGATTGATTCCATGCCTACAGAAACCTACTCATTTGGAGTTAAAAATGTTATCAAGCCACATTAAGCACATTTTCGTCTGGAGGGGAATTTTGTAAGTGTGTGTTATAGTGTAGCAGCAACACTTGATGCAATTTTTTGGTCATTTTTCTTGTGCTGCAACTGAAAGCTATCTCAGTTATTAGAAAAGAAATGCCTGCTGTAATGAAAAACACCTGTGGAAGGCATTCATGGAGCACAAAAGCCTTTTGTGCCACTACATGCAGGATATTGTCTGTTCTCACAGCTTGTGACAAAGCAAGCTGGGATTATTTTAAATCCCTTCTTGTTTTGCCATCTGCCTCCTTAAATTCATTTTTCACTTTTAACAATTTACCATTAACATACGTGAATATAAACTGTATTTTCATAATATAGAAAGGTTGGCCCACAATTTTAAAAAATATAACACCAGATTTAATTTTGTGTTTAGTTTTAGGTATGTAATTGATTTTCTAATTTATTTTAACTATTACTAGTTAGTATCTTTCATTATAAGGGTGAAATCAGTGATTGTTTCATAACTGATTCTATTGTTCACCTATAAACAATTATAAATTCTGTACTAATTATAAACATTTGGAAGACTAAAAACTAGTATTCATAAAGTATCTGTTTGGCTCTGGTCGAAAACGTGTTAGCAAAACCAGCCCTTCATTAATTCCAAAGTAATTAACAGTTGCCAAAAGTATTGTTTGTGTAACTATATTTGTTAATTTCATGATTTAAGCAAATAATTCGTCTTAATCCTTGCAGTAGAAGAAACTGTTAAAAAGACGCAATTTTTAAATGTATTCAGTTAATTTAATGAGTTAAGTTTTAATTGTAATTTCTGTAAATTAAACTTTGAACAATGTGTAGTTTCAGTGCCTATTATTGTGGTGATATATAAGGGCTCGATTTTTGGCCATGAGTCAGTCAGTCCACGGCAGAGTTTCAGACAAGGAGCCTGTGTTGGTTATAATGACAATAATAAATCAACTTAACAGTGAAATGAGTGTTATACAATTAGGCCGTGTGTTAAAACTGTGACAGTGTGCTTCATACATACCTGACTATTCTTCAAGAACTGTGGACTTTGTGGTTAGGTTTTTACTGCTCGTAAATGTTCAACCGTAAACTATTATAGTAGTATGTGCATGGTTCGCATGCTAACTATAAATGAGGCTTATGGAAAGCTAAACAATAGTGCACTGGCCATATTAAATGTGTATATGGGAGGTTGTGAAAAGCAATGGTAAAAACCAGTGTAACAACTGAGCATCTGTATGCTACATTTTTTACCATAGTGTCCAAATTACAAACCCCCTTTTTCCGCCAGCATAGCAACGCAGTACGTCGACACCGAGGACAACAAACGAAATAAAGTAGGTGGAACTGCTAGGGGATGTCGCAGCCATTAATTCCTTGTTATACAGTTCACAAAGATGTCATAGCTCACTGCCAATAACATTGTGCATGAAGGCTCAATAAGTGAACTGATGACGTTCAAGAAAAAATGGAACACAAGTCCCCCCACTCTGAGTTTTCCTGTTTTGAATTAAAGCATGCAGTACTCACAACCCAGTCCTGCAACTAGCCTGTTGAATGCCAATGGCGCATTCCATCACGCCAATTATTAACACTTATTGGATGTGCATGGTTTCCTTTTATTGAAAGTAACTAAATAATTATTTTTTTTCAATAAACATACTGGGAGTTTACAATTAAATTGACAGTGTTCCAAGTGCTGCAGTGTGGCTATATAAATTGCAGGATTTTGAAACATAATATTTTCATTAATCAGTGCACTTGAGGACCATGCAAAAAAAAAAAAAAAAACAACAACACTTCCTGCCACCAGGTGCAACTATATACAGTGCTGTAAGCAGGCAATGCGGCGTGGGTGCAGGAAAACAAAGACTCATCAAACATGTCACAACTGGAGTGCCCATCTTGGTGAAAATAGAGACATGGACACAGCTGCTTTCTTGCAAAGCTGGAATCACTTGTGAAAGGAGGTCCTTATGTGTAGATGTCACTGTACACCTAACAGGTCCATGAGGTATCATCTTCTCAAAGAAAAATGGACAGGAACAAAGGAGCTTGTGAAATACCACACAGACACACAAGCTGAGTGCAGTGTATTTTCCTGCAGATGTGGCTGAAAAACCCCACTGCAACAGAGCATTGACACCACTGTGTGGAGCAAAATGTGCCTCATCCATACAAAGAATATTCCCTGGCCACATTGTCATCCATTCCCACATATGCCAAAAAACGAAGGGCAAAGTCACGGCACTGCAGCCTATCTTGGGGCCTCATTTGGCATGTAATCAGTCTTGTAGGGATACCAGTGTAAAATGAGCTGTAAAATCTTTTGAACTGTTGACCAGATGAGAGAGAATTCCCATGACACAGCTGTAGTGCTGGTTGCAGAATCTGAGGCATGTGCTGCACAGAAACTTCAACAATCACCATGGGAATGAGCCACCTCCCTCTCCCTGCTGCACCCCCTAAAATTTATCTGTTTCTTCAAATTTCTTTATCATATTCTTCAGCCCATTTAGTGACATGAGGCCTCACAACAACTGTTTCTATCAGCAATATTCCTGCAGTGCAGCCCTGCTATTTGCTGCTATTCTAACAAAGCAACTTTTCCAGCAGTGCACAGTTTTTCTTCTCAATAGTCATAGCATTTCATATGGAAAACTAAAAACTTCTTAACCCTTTACACTAACAGTTACTAGAAAAAATGGTTTAGGTGAGTACTCTTAGTATGCAGGATTTTGGGGTTCAAATCCTTGCCTGTAATTGATTACTAGTTGTCATCGCAGGTTCTGTACCTGCATACAGGGTGTGATCAGTAAGTAGTAGGACTGAAATTCTACAGTGCAAACGGAGCAGTGGAGGAGGACTGGACCCCCTGGGTATGATAGTGGGGAGCCTTCCACAGAGACCGATATTTTTTCCAGTCGTCTGCAGGGAAGCAGACAGCAAGCACTTCGATTTTTGTGGTCCTCCATTCAATAGTGCGGTCATGTTTCAAGATGAAGAAAAATCTCTAACAGCACTCTATGCCATCAAATTCTGTGTGAAATTCAGGAAAACTGTGACGGAGACCCTCAGAATGATTAAGGACACCTACAGGGATGTTGCCCTGAGTTGCCACGCTGCCTCACCCTCCCTATAGTCCAGATCTGTCACTGGCAAACTACTTCCTCTTTCCTCAGTTCAAGCAGGACCTCAAGCAACACCGATTCGGCTCCGTAGAAGACATCCAAAATGTCATGATGGTGTCTCTAAACAGGATCACGGAAACCAAGTTCTAGAAGGCGTACATGCAGAGGGAATCGCGTTACATGCTTTGTGTCGAAAAACAAGGGTGCTACTTTGAAGAATGCTAAGGATTTGTACCAGTTGGTTCAATAAAAAAATTGAAATTAATTCAGTCCTACTATTTATTGATCACACCATGTAGGCCTCAAAATATGTAAAAAATATTCTCTAGATGCAATCAGGGCTGACCACTAAAGACAAATCCTCCTGCTTAATGCATTACTCCTTTAATGTCTCCCGGTATACAAAGGGACGAATGCACTCATGAGCCAAAACATTAAGACCAACTGCATAATAACATGTTGGGATGCAATACAGCAGGGCTTCTGCTTGGCAGGGGTTCAACAATTCCCTGTGGTAGGTTTGCAGAGGCTTGTGACAACAAATGTCCAACCATAAGTCATGCAATTCCCATAAATTGCCGGCTGGTATTTCGAGTCCGATACCATCTCAGATGTGTTCCATCATGTTCAGATCAAGCAAATTTTGTTACCGACAGGTCAACGATGAGTTCACTATCAGTCACCTCGAACCATTATATCATGATTCTGGCCTGTAAGATTCAGCCATCACCACCAGGGAAGACATCCAGCATAAACTGACCCTAGGGACCTGTAATCTTCACCTGGTCTACAGCTGTCACAGTACCTTCAGTTACCATCACAAGTCCCGTGGAATCCAAGGTGATTATCCCCCAGAGCGTAATACAGCCGCCATTGCCTATATACACGGCAACACGCATGTTTCGAACAGCCGTTCATCTGGATGAAGATATGCCCAGACAAAACTATTGACTTCGTGTAAAAAGAAATGTGAGTCATTCAACCGGGCAACAAATTTTGTGATCAACAGTCGAATCTCAATGATCCCATGCCCACTGAAATCTTAACTGATGATGTCATTGCATCAACTTGGGAATATAAAGTGTCACATACTGTGGACACTCATATTCAACAAATGCACTCTGAACAGTGAGCTCCAAAATACTCATACCTGCAGCTGTGTTGGTTGTAGCCTATCATCAGATCTATCAGACTGCACCCTCCCAGCTTGACAGAATAGGAAGCCTCTGACCATGTTCTGTGATGAGGCGTGGACATCCAACACCTTGTCACCTGCTCATGTTTCTGAGATGCTTACTCCCATGCACCAGGCGATAGGCCTTTGCCAAATCACTTACAATGCATTTCCCTGTTAGCAGCTGTAACAGCTGTACAGCCACTAGAAAAACTCCCTATTTGTCTCTATTCCACTAATACACTTTCCTTACTGTGACAGGGGCCCGCAATAGCACCAGGTGGTATTCAGTCTCAAAGTGGACAGTGGTTATAATGTTCTACCACACCAGCGTATGTTGAACCTACTATGTTTGTCGCAAACTAAGCTTCTGAAAACTGAGCAGTGAGGAAGAGGGGTTTAAGCAAGATAAAAAGCCTGTGAAATGAAATTTGAACTGTGGGAGTAACAAATATGGATGGAATAAAAAATGAATAGATCAAGGAGATGATACAGGAAGTAGTACTATTACGACAGTGGAAGAATCAGCAAGGCTTATCTGATAAAGACCTATAAAGAGAATGATGTGTGGTAGAATAACTAGGAAGATACATGGAATTCATGATCTGAAGCAACAGACTAAGTTGAAGTCCGAAGGATCATTTGCTGAAAGGAATAGAGGAGATCATTTGGAGATGAAAAGAGGATGGGAACAGGGTGATGGAAAACTGCTCGCAGTATAGCAGCAGAAGACAGAGTCTTAAGTGCAAAACAGACCCAGCAAGTCACTGGTAATTGTTTGTGGTGGTGGTGGTGGTGGTGGTGGTGGTGGTAGTAGTAGTAGTAGTAGTAGTGGTAGTTGTGGTGGTTCAATATATTCTGACAGATTTGTTGACTCATGGTGCCAAAAAACGTAATGTTTTAGCTGAGAGCCAGTGACTACAAGACAATAACAGCAGTGTTATCAAGGTGTCCAACTTCCTTTATTGTAAAAATAAAATGAGTGAAATGTGTGTCCATTGTAAACCAAGCTTGTAATGATGAGAAGCCTCAAGCCATTCTGGAGCTGAAACTTATTTTTTAATAATCAAATCCAATCAATCATGGATGAAAGTCTTGTTTACACCAATCAACTTATTTTTTATTTGAACAATGTAGGAAAAAAAGAGATTGCTACTTACAGTACAGAAGACACGGCAAGCTGCCGACAGCCACAATTAAAAGGTGGGCTTGCTTTGTGTGTGTGTGTGTGTGTGTGTGTGTGTGTGTGTGTGTGTGTGTGTCTCTCTCTCTCTCTCTCTCTCTCTCTCTCTCTCTCTCTTTCTTTCCCCTGATGAGGGCTGTGGCTGAAAGCTTTACATAAATGTCTTACTCATGCCTGTCTGCAAATGATTTTATTTTTTATTTGAGTTACAAATTTAATAGTAACTGCAAGGATCAAGAAATCTTAATATTCTCTATATTCTAATTGGGTTTTTGTGCATGTAATGGTAGATTTTTTGCCTGTATGAGCAGGGGTCTTGAAAAGATTGCAGTTACCCAGAGCATGCGATGTGAACCAAGATGCCTCACAATGTTTTTCTCTGGGGAGCAGGAGTGGCTTGAGACGAACTTGCCACCAGGTGGGAAGAAGTACTGATCTAACTGGATGCAGCAGATGAGCTGCGAGCCATATAGTTTCAGCCCAGATGTCTGTCTGGCACCTGTAGTAAAATGTTTCTGCAAGCTTCAGAAAATAGGACAATAAGAGAGTCCAGCAGAATGCCAGAAGCTGTGACTCGCAGAGACTCACTCCAGCATATAACAGGACTGTCAGCTAGGTCCTACCATCAAAGTGCTTTGCCCAGAGAATTCTCAGGAGGCAGGTGGAAAGGAGACATTTGAACAGATCACTATCTGCCTTCCTCTCCCAAGAGCAGCAACAAATTTCTGACTTTTTTCAGCGTTTGGTGAAACTACATTGTATCAAACTGATGCCATGACCTGGTGAGAGAAGAGATTTTTTTCCACCCACATTTAAGAAAGACATACATTGGGTGTTCTTAAAAATAGCTACAGTGGGAGGCCTGGAGCTATTTTCTGAATTTTTGTACATGGAAAAACAATGGACTGGTGGAATAAAATGCGAGACGACAATGTACACTTGCGAGTCTGAAATTCTCTGAACAGCACATGTGAAGAGTCAGCCAAATGGAGAATGATTCTTACACAGTTTCTGATAGGAGAAAAACAGTAACATAACAATTATGCCATTGGCTAGACCTGGATGAACTTTTTCTCATTGGTGGGTGATTTTTGGATACAAACTCTGAGCAGAGCATGCTCAGGAGATGTAGTACAGACTCAGACACTCTTTCTTGCACTAGGAAACACTTTGATTTGACTTTGGGGTGGAGACTCAACGACGCCACTTCTGTGCAGTGTGATGAACATTATACTTGAACTTAGACTTCTCCCTACTTGTAAGGCAGCCTGAATTGCTAGATGAGTTCCAGTGGTATCCGTATGCAGTCTACTTGTTAGCACACAGCAATGATAGTGAGCATCTGGCAACACCAGTTTATTAGGACAGAATGAGATTAGGGGTTTTCCAGTATTTCAGTAAACTGACATAGGCTCATCCATGACCAGCCAGACAGGCACAAGTGCATGTTTAATTTCACTTCTTTTACCAGTACAATCACACAATCACTGTTGGATTAATGTGTTAGGAAGTTGCTTTCTACCAACACCATTTCTTGTCAAATAACTGACAGATTTATCAGTACTTATAGTTATTTACTTTCATGTTTTAATTAAATGTTCTTTGTCGTGTGTACTACTAAATTCTTTTTACTGTCCTTATTGATATGTGCACACTGAATATTTTTTAATAAATAATTGGGTGAACTTGTGCCAAGTTTTTAATTTCATAGGTAATGAAAGCCTTTCACGCAGTTTATTAATATTGAATTGTGGAAGTGTCAGTACCTAAGACACAGTACTACGAACCACAGTTTTTTTTTATTAATAGTGTTAAACAAAACCCACTGCATACAATTTTTCTTGGTTATCTGAGCTCTTCAGGGAGTGCCATTCCTCTCAGCGGCCCAGCTGATGAAAATCATTGTGCCACTCCAGAAGGACGACCCAGCTTATTTGGAATTTCAGAATACTACATAAACAAAATGTTAATATTTGTCTGCCAAGTCAAAAGGTGCAGAATGATCATTTGCAATGTCCCAGAAGTGCATCAGTTAAGCATTTTCCTCCAACATAAAGTATCATTGTAAGACTGATTACTTCCTACACATTTTGGATGATTTGTACTTTAAAATATCCAGTGCTTGGTGCGAAGAGAATTATGAAGATTACAGATGGTATGCCTCCCTAGTAACACTTTGGAGCTTTGTATACACAGTTGTGGCAGGTCAAAGAGTGTTCCATAACAGTATGTATCATTAGAAGCAGCTCTAAACTGTGACGTGGGCTTGTAAACAATGGGCTGCACTCGCGTGGATTTCTGAGGCACAAATTTATAGCATGCATGTTTCTCGCAAGCATGATGGTTGTAGATTGCCTTGGCAGAGAAGCCAACTCTGACAACACTTTGCCACAGCACAATAGTGACGAATTGTCACTAATTTCAGATATGAAACAGATCTGCACCACTGTCATCGCCAACAGATATCTCCACAATATTGTTGCAGAAACCGTGGTGTAGTGGTTAGATACTAGACTGTTGCATGAAGGGTCGTGAGTTCAAAACTCACTTGAACTGTAAAATTTTAATTTCTATATTCAGTTTGAGTACATTCTAGAAGTATCCACAAATGTCAAGATTCATTGTAATGGATTGTTCTGTAACTGTATATATACACTATGTGTGTTCTGGCTGGAGGCAGTTCGCTCCGCGCTCTTGTATGTGCAAGTGCTGAATAAACCTTCATTAAGTGAAGTTAGTGTTCGTCATTCATCTATTTACACCTTCTTCTATATGACAACATTCTGGTGAAGGAGCTGGGTACTGGAACTTGTGATAGCTCACATTATTTATGACACAGTGGCTCCCATCAGGCTACGACAGAGACGCCGTTTACGTGGCGAGAAACCCGAGTTCAAGACACATTCAACAGATCACAATCTATTGGAGACAGAAGAAGAGGAGGACGTTATGATGACAGCAACTGTGTGCCACCACATGAGACATCCTTCTAGATTCTCTGGTGATGACTGCCAAGATCCAAACAAGTGGCTGAAGGTATATCAGCATATAGTCAAGTTTAACAAATGGGATGACACCATGTGTTTGGCTAACTTATTTTTTTACTTGGAGGGCACTGCCAAGCAATGGTATGAGAACAACGAGGAGAATTTCAGAAACTTGGAAGTATTCCAGGCAGAACTGCCCAAGTATTTCGGCAACATACGACAGAAGTGCAAGGCTGAAGATAAATTAAAGTGCTGGGCACAACATCCAGGAGAAACTACAGCATCCTACATTCAAGACGTCTTGGAGCTGTGTAGAACAGTGGATCCTAGAATGAACAAGGAAGATAAGTTCACACACCTCATGAAGGGTGTTGCGGAGGACATGTATCAAGCCCTACTCCCAAAGGTGGTTTCGACAGCAGACAACTTCATAAAATGGTGCCAGTATATCGCGACAATGCATAAGAGAGAGAGAGAGAGAGAGAGAGAGAGAGAGAGAGAGAGAGAGAGAGAGAGAGAGTGAGTGAGTGAGTGAGTGAGTTGCACACAAGAAGTTTGAATGGCTTCCGAATGTCTTATCAATGTCTATGAAGGAGGAAGAAACTGATTTCGCAAGCGTTCTTCATCAGATAGTGAGAGACGAAGTTCAGAAGGCAGTTTGATTGCACAGCGGGCAAAAAAACCAAGTGTCCTTCATTTCCCTTTAAAACACTGAAAAAGTTGATTTCTCCACAAGTTACATTACTACAGTGAGGCATAAGAAACCTGTTTGGGCACCAAAGAAGACTGATGTCTGGAGAACCCAGGATAACCAACCAGTATGTTTCCACTGCAGGCGACCGGGACATGTGGCACGCTATTGTCGAGAAATGTGGCGGATATTTGATGACACCCGTGCCGCAAGACAGCAGACCGGTCTCAGCCAACGCCAACTACGGAACGACGGAGATGAACAAGAAGATGTGGGTGCAGGACAACATAGGTCACAATCACCGCAAGCTAGGCGCTGGAGAGGACGCTCCCCAACATGCCGATCAAGGTCTCCATCGCCATTTAGAAGCTCCAGCCGATCACCTAGCCAACGCAACCTGGAAAACTAAAGGGTGCCATGCTTCCTTGGAGGTGAGGCCACCGAAGAAAAAAATCCTGTGCCGTCTATTACTACAAAAATGATAGGAAACTACATTGATATCCTTATGGATGGCTGACCAGCCCATGGATTCTGGAGCATCATATTCAGTCATTTCGGAGAAATACCATCGCCAGTTGCAGAAAACCATATTCGTTGACAATAAAACATCTCAGATGAAAGTGACTAATGGGAAAAATGTAAAACCTACAGGAAGGTGTACCATTTGTGTGGGTATAAGTGGCCATACACAGCCCTTAGACTTAATCGTTTTACAAGAGTGTAGTCATGAAGTCATTCTCGGATGGGACTTTTTGAAAGCTTCTTAGAAATTTTAGATTGTTGTCACTCTAAGATTATGCTAGACGAGATGAGATACTGTGGACAGGAAGATGCGCATCTGAGTGTGTGGAGACTGCGTGCTGGAGGATGTGATCATTCCTGCAGTCAGTGCTAGAAAGGTAACTGTCATACGTCATGCCATGCATCAACCCATGGATCTTGTAGTGGAATGTAAGAGAAGCATACCACTGAAGAATCACTTGGTCATCCCAGCCTCTGTCATCTTGTTTAAGAACAGATTCGGTGAATTGTGGATAGTTAACTGTCGCCGAGAACTGCAGATCCTTCCAAGACACATGTGCATAGCAAACACTGAGCTGTTAATTGAAGAATAGCTGAGTTTCACAGAAACCTCACATGCCGTGTCTGTGGGCGAAATTAGTGTTACCACTATGAGACAAGATCTTCGAGCTCAACTATCACCAGACCTCACTCAGGAACAACAGAAGAAGCTACTTGCCATTCTTCAAGAGTTCTCCGATTGCTTCAGTCCGCAGGTGAAGAGCAAAAACAGACAAATCGACAGTGAAGCACCGGAGTAGCACTGGAGACCATCAACCAATAAGCTGTGTGTCAGTAATGGAACGTCGAATAATTCATGACGAGGTAGAGAAAATGATGATGAATGACACCATTCAACCTTCACAGAGCCCATGGTCGTCACCAGTGGTTCTCGTGAGAAAGAAGAATGGCAGTTGGCACTTTTGTGTTGATTAGAGGAAGCTTAGTAAGATAACTAAAAAGGACGTTGACCCTCTTTCACAAATTGACACTACACTAGATTATCTGAAGGGGGCTAAGTTTTTCTCAACCATGGACTAGTACTTGCGATACTGGAAAATCGAAGTAGATGAGGCTGATTGTGAGAAAACTGCATTCATCATCCCCGAGAGCCTGTATCAGTTTAAGGTAATGAAATTTGGTTTGTGTAGTGCACCAGCAACTTTTGAACGAATGACGGATAATGATCTTAAGCCTCCTGAAGTGAATGATGTGTCTGTTATTAAGATGACATATTGTTCTCAGACATTTGATGAACATCTTAAAGGACTGAGGGCCTTTCTTAAGCGTTTCCAACAAGGCGGATTGAAACTTAATCCAAGAAAGTGTCTCTTTGGAGCAAAAGAAATCAAAATACTTGGACAACTTGTGTCAAACGAAGGTGTGTGGGGCCAGACCTAGAAAAGATGAGATCTATAACGGAATTTCCTATTCCTAAAAGTATTAGAGATACGAGAAACTTCCTCACATAATGTTCTTATTGCTCAACAAGCTTCTTTTTATGTGCTGCAAAAAGCTCTGACTGACCAACCCAGTAATTGGTCTTTATGAGAACTACACACAGATGCCAGTGGGTATGGGATCGGGTGTTGTTCTAGTGCAAATTTCGGATGGAAAAGAGAAGGTTATAGCCTATGCTTCTAGGACACTTACAAAAGCCAAGAGAAACTATTCAACTACAGAAAGAGAATGTCTTCCTGTGACCCGGGCCATGTGCAAATTTTGACAGTATCTCTATGGAAGGCCATTCACAGTTGTTACAGACCATCATTCATTTCATTGGCCAACAGGTCTTATGGATCCAACAGGACAACTCGCCAGGTGGGCACTACGTCTTCAAGAGTATGACCATAGTGTACGAAAGTGGAAGAGAACACCAAGGTGCCAACTGTCTCTCAAGAAGCCCTGTACAAGATCATCAAGACTTTAATGAAAATAGTTACTGTCTCACTGCACTCTAGGATCTCTCTGCTGAACAGAAGAATGACACCAAGATGTCACAAATTGTGCTTGCCTTAAATCGGTGAGAGGATGTGAAAGGACAATTTAAAGTAGTTAATGGATTACTTTGCAAGAAAAATTTTAATCCATTTGGGAAGAGGTGGCTACCAGGGATTACTAAACACACGTGCTTAGATGGTATACAGAAATTCCATGACACACCTGATGCCGGACATCTAGGATTTATTAAGACATATGATAGAATCCGCAAGAGATTTTTCTGGCCATGTTTATTTAGGAGTGTGTCACTATGTGTCGCACTGTTGAGAGTGCCAGAGGAGAAAGGCAGTTCCTCAGAAACCACCTGGCCAACTCATACCAATTCCACCAGCCAAAATGCCTTTCCAGCATGTTGGGATTGACCTCCTCGGACAATTTCCAATGTCTGCTAGTGGCAATAGATGGATTATTGTCTGCACTGATTATCTGACATGCTCTGCCATTACAGAAGCCATGAAAACAGTTGAAGCAAACACGGTGCCGCCAGGTTGTTAATTACTGATCGAGGGAAAGTTTTTCAATCTAATCTTGTGACAGAGATAAACATAAACCATCAGTGCCACATTACTCATTAACTGACGACTGCCTACCATCCACAAACTAATGGACTTACTGAACACCTTAATAAGACTGGCCAACATGCTATCCATGTTCGTCAATGTTGAGCAGAGCAACTGGGATGAGGTGCTACCTTTCGTGACATTTGCCTACAACACTGCCAAAAATGACACCACAGGATTTACACAATTTTTCCTGGTGCATGAGAGAGAGGTGACTATGATGATGGACACTGTGTTTCCATTACATCCTGATGACATGGACGACAACTACATCAGCCAGGTGTTAACTACAGCTGAGGAAGCTCAGCAGTTAGCTAGACTCCACATGCTGCAGACTAAAGAAAACTATCAGCGAAGGTATGATGCACGCCACTGCCCTGTTGTCTACCAGCCTGGTCACCTCGTCTGGATCTTCACTCCTGTTCGGAAGGTTGGTCTCTCTGAGAAGCTCCTCAGGCACTACTTTGGACCATATAAGGTTGTAAGACAGTTGTCTGATGTTACTTATGAAGTTTAAGATTTCGACCCCGACACAAGACGACTTAAGATCCAAGACACGGTCCATGTCCCTCGAATGAAGCCCTATAATCATCCTGCAACCCAAGGTAAATTCGAAGCTCCAGAGAGAGGCTACAAGCAGAAGGGTGATAAAGAGCGTAGCAGCAAAGGAAAGTTTTAAGAAGATCACCGCCAGGGCGAACATCTGTCATCGGGAGTCTGAGTATGCAGGATCCATCACTTGTTCCCAGACTAGGAGAACGTAACACCAAGACGCTGTTCTCTTAAGGAGGGAGCAATGTTGCAGAAACCGTGGTGTAGTGGTTATCATACTAGACTGTTGCATGGACGGTTGCGAGTTCAAAACTCCCCTAAAATGTAAAATGTTAATTTCTGTATTCGGTTTGAGTACATTCTAGAAGAATCCACAAATGTCAAGAATCACTGTACTGGAATGTTCTGTAACTCTATATATACCGTACGTGTTCTGGCCAGACGCAGTTCACTCCACTCTTGTATGTGCAAGTGCTGAATAAACCTTCGTTAAGTGAAGTTAGTGTTTGTCATTCATCTAATTACACCTCTTCCTACGTGACAAGATTACAACACTCGATGACACCAGCATCACGGGACTGTAAGATGGCCACTAAGAGTGGTATGTAATTTCAACTAGAAGCCCAATTGACACACTTTAAAACAGTAATTTTTCTGTAATGTAGCGCTGCCTATCAGTCCAGGTAGTTTGCAGTAGACTACATTACTGATCTGTAACATTACCCAATTCCAGAATTCCTGTTTGGATGAGAAATATCAGAAATATGCAACAGAGTTACACTGAGGTGACGAAAGTCAGTAGAAACCTCTCCGTATCATGTCCAATGTCCTTTAGCCCAGCATAGGGCAGAAACTTGACATGGCATGAACTCATGAAGTCATTGGACTGCAGAAATATTGAGCCATGTTGCCTTCCTTCATAGCTGTCCACAATTGCAGAAGTATTGCCAGTGCAAGATTTTGCGCATAAATTGACCTCTCAATTATACCACATAAATGTTCAAAGGGATTCATGTTGGGTGATCTGGGTGATGAAATCGTTCACCAGAATGTCCATCACAAACAATTTTGGCCCACTGACATGGTACATTGTCATCCACAAGAAGTCTATCATTGTTTGGAAACATTTAGTCCACGGATGGCTATCAATGGCCTCCAAATAGCCAAACAACCATTTCCAGTCACTCATCAGTTAGGTTGCATGGAGGATCCAGTCCATTCCATGTGAGCACCACCCACACCATTACAGAGCCAACACCAGCTTGCACAGTGCCTTGTTGAAAACTTGGATTCATGGCTTTGTGGGGACTGCACCACAGACGAACCCTACCATCAACTCTTACCAACTTGATTCAGGACTCATCTGAACAGGATATGGTTTTCCAGTCATCTAGGCTCCAACTGATATGGCCATGAGGCCAATAGAGGTGCTGCAGGCACTCTTTTCTGTTTGCTGCCATAGCCCATTAATGCTAAATTTCACCACACTGTCCTAAAGAACACATTTGTCATACACCTCACACTGATTTCTGTGGTCATTTCACATATTGTTGCTTGTCTGTTAGTAGTGACAGGTACTACCTGAAATTTGGTATTCTCAACACTCTTGACACTATGGATCTTGGAATACTGAATTCCCTAACAATTTCCAAAATGCAATGTCCAATCTAGTCCCAACTGCCAGTTCACATTTGACATCTCTTTCATTTCAATCGTGCTGCCATAATTATGTTGGAAATAGTTCCACCAAGCACTGTCCTTTTTATCTTTTTTATATAATGTTACTGCCATCTGTGTATGTGCATATCATATCCAATGACTAAGTCGTCACAGGGTACAGCTAAGTCTGTTCCTTTGAAAAAAACATAACTATCTCTAAATTAACTAACAGTCAGTCTGCACGGTAACAGGCCATCAATCTAGTCCTCTTTTATTTGAAAGCAGTTAATTGACTTAATTTGAATGCTGGCATTAAACAAACATAGAAGGCAATTTGCTTTTGCTTCTGTATTATTGTGTGTTGATCACTTTATGTGCAGTATTTCAGTGTTGTTTCAACAACTGATATTTCACATGAAGTTTCAGTGGTTTTAAATTATTTTCTACTCTCATTAATACACCTAAAATAAATTTGTGAAGGTTTACAGTATGTTTCATTGTATTAACAATGTTTTCTCACAATTATTAAGCAGTGTGATTCAAGCATTCCAAATCCAGAAAATGGAGACAATATTTGCATCAGCAGGCGCAATACAAAGCTGCATAATCAAGTTGTGCACACAATTGTAGACGCGCGTGCCATGGCCGTGGTGGTGGTGGTGGTGGTTGTGGTTACAGAAGTTCATTTCAAGCCAATAAATCATTCACCAGTACAAATATTTATTTCTATGAAAGAACATTAACAACAACAATTTCAGCCCTTTTATCAATACTGCTATACAAAGGCAAGTCATCCTTTAACATTGTTAGCAAAAATCTGGGAATGTACTAGATCAATTTGCTTCAAATGTTTACACGATACACTAATGAATATTCAAACAATGGAAAATCCAGGAGGGAATAATGACACTATTATGAAAAGGACAGACTGCTACTCACCACTTGTGCAAATGGTCACATGTGAAACAGCTGCATTTGTGTGAACGTATGTGTTTACTTGTGTTTTTTGGCCAAAAGCTTACTTGTTTAACAGTCTCTCGTGTCTGTCTGGACTCAACATTTCCACTAGTGAACATTCAGACAAACATAGGCTATATATTTTTTAAACAATAATGTACAGTAGTTCTGTTAAAACAAACGGCAAGAAAGAAAATGCTGTGCTGTGCTATCAAAATGTGCAGTTTTGTTCTCTTTCATGCAGTCAGTTTTCACAAAAAACAAACAAGTTGCATTTATGACTTGTTGGTTTATGATTATAATACTACTACAGAAATTGAGTCTGCAATACCTATAAAAAAGGCTCAGAGAGAGAGAGAGAGAGAGAGAGAGAGAGAGAGAGAGAGAGAGAGAGTGTGTGTGTGTGTGTGTGTGTGGGGGGGGGGGGGGGGGGGGGGGGGTTAAAAGAGTGGGAAAGGACCAAACTACGAGGTCATCAGTCATTGGTCATTGGCCCCTGTTCTGTAGGAAACAATGCCACAATAATACAACGAGACAACACAAAACAGAATGAAAGGAAAAACCACAAAACGACTGAAGGGCAACAAACAAAAGGACAAAAGGGGACAAGAAAACCACGAAGACACAAGAAACAGGTAGAAGAGGTTAAAACAAGAAAGCAGGTTACCATGTGACCATGATGATAAAAAGGTAAAGCCAGCCACTCTGCAACACATTAAAACCCCACCCTGAAAGCACTAGGGTGGAAGACACACAGGGACAAAGGACATGTGCAAATGATAAAACTAACCCTCACGAATAAAACTTAAAACTAAAGCTGCTGTTAACGCATTGTCACCAATACTGAAGGTAGGGTGCTGGTAAGATTAAAAGTCCGATGCAGAGCAGCTAAAAGTGGGCAGTCCAACAAGAGGTCGACAACCATCATTCATGAGCCACAGCGACACCGAGGTGGGTCATCGTGACAGGTGAGGTAACCATGCGCCAGCCATGTATGGCCAAAGCAGAGCCAACAAATAACCACAGAGTCCCTGCAAGGGGCTTGCACGGAGGTCTTCCAAACATTCGTAGTTTCCCTAATGGCATGCAGCTTGTTGTGTGTACTAAGGTTATGCCATTCCACCTCCCAAAGCCGCAAAACCTTCTGGCATAATACTGAACACAGGTCAGTTTCAAAGAAGCCATTCTCCGTAAGTGGTTTCTGCATAGCCTGTTTGGCAAGCTCGTTGCCTGGGATTCCGACGTGACCTGGAATCCACTCAAACACCACTGAATGACTGGACCATTCCAGGGCATAGATGGACTCTTGAATAGTCACTACCAAAGAATGATGAGGGTAGCACTGGTCATTAGCTTGTAGGATACTCAAGGAGTCAGTACACAGGTGGAATCACTTGCCTGGGCATAAGCGGATGTGATCAAGAGCATGAGATACGGCCGTCAGTTCTGCAGCCATCTGACAAGGAGTGCCATTCTATATGTCCTTGGTGAACACAGGAAAGCCAACATGACCATCAGCCATTGAGCCATCAGTGTAAACCAATTCATGGTCCCAGTACATGTCCAGAATCTAGAGGAAGTGACAGTGGAGAGTCGCAGGGTTAACTGAGGCCTTAGCGCCACGTGAAACATCCAGGTGTAGCTGCAGCCTAGGTGTACACCATGGAGGTGTTCGTGAATGAACCTCAAGTATAGATGGTAAAGGCAAGGACTCCAGTTCGGAGAGAAGGGATGGCACACAAACTGCAATTTTAAGCCCTGCCCTGGGCCCCCAATGTGGGAGACAAACCACTGTGGGTGGGAAAATGACATGGTAATTCAGATGTGCAGGAGAACTACGAACCTGTGCAACATAACTGGAGAACAATTGCGCATGCCTAACCTGCAATGGAGTGACTGCAGCCTCCACCAGGATGCTGGTCACCGGACTCATCCTAAAGCTCCTGTCACTAGGCAAACGTCACAGTGGTGCACAGGGTCGAGTAAACGCAACGCTGAGGGTGCCACTGAACCATAAACCAGACTTCCGTAGTCAAAGCGGGATTGAATAAGGGCTCTGTAGAGCTGCAGCAGCGTAGAGCAATCTGCACCCCAGTGGGTGTTGCTCAGGCAGCGGAGGGCATTGAGGTACCGCCTACACTTCCACTTAAGCTGATGAAGGTGAGAAATTCAAGCCAATCGGGAATCAAAAACCAGTCCTAAGAATCGATATGTCTCCACTACAGTGAGTGGATCGTCACTAAGGTAGAGTTTTGGTTGCAGATGAATGTCACAATGCCGACAGAAATGCGTAACACATGACTTTGCGGTCAAAACTGGAAACCATGGGCTGGAGCCCTTGACTGCGCCTTGTGGATGGCTCCCTGCAGGCGCTGCTCAGCAACACCAATACTGATGGAGCAGTTTGAAATGCAGAAGTCATCTGCATACAGAGACGATGAGACAGACGGCCCTACAGCTGTTGCTAGACCATTAATGGCCACTAAAAACAGAGAGAGACTTAATACAGAGCCCTCCAAGACTCCATTCTCCTGGATATGGGGGCGAACTATGGGAGGCACCAACTGGGACACCCGAAGTACAATGCGACAGGAAATTTTGGATAAAAATTCGGAGCTGGCCCCTGAGACCCCACTAGTATAATTTGGCAAGGATATGATGTCACCAGGTCGTGTCATATGCTTTTCGTAAATTAAAAGACAGCAACCAGGTGTTGGTGTCTGGAAAAGGCTGTTCAGATGACAGACTTGAGGGACACAAGAATATCAGTGGTAAAGCGACCCTTACAGGAGCCGCCCTGACATGGAGCCAGTAGGCCACATGACTCCAGGACCCAACCCAACCGTCGACACATCATACATTCCAACAGCTTACAAAGAACGTTGGTGAGGCCGATGGGCCAATAGCTATCCACACCAAGTGGGTTTTTACCGGATTTAAGCACAGAAATGATGGTGCTCTCCTGCAATTACAATAGAAAGACACCATCGCACCAGATCTGGTTGAAGATGACGAGGAGATGTCGCTTGTAGTAAGATGAGATATGTTTAATCACCTGTCCCTGGATCCGATCTGACCCAGGAGCTGTGTCTGGGCAATGTGCAAGGGCACTGAGGAGCTCCCACTCTGTAAATGGGGCATTAAAGGGTTCACTGGTGTGTAGCAAATGAGAGGACTTTCTTTCCATTCGCCGTTTGAGGGTGAGAGAGGCTGGAGGGTAGTTCTCCAACACAGCGCCCGGGGCAAGCAAAGCGCCCGGGGCAAGCAAAGCGCCCGGGGCAAGCAAAGCGCCCGGGGCAAGCAAAGCGCCCGGGGCAAGCAAAGCGCCCGGGGAAAGCAAAGCGCCATTTGTGTTAATGCCAGGGGCACCTGTTGGGGTCTAGTACCCAAAAAGATGCCTGATCTTTGTCCAGACTTGGGAAAGTGACGTATGGCATCGAATGGTCAAGACGTATCTCTCCCAACACTCCTGTTTCCTTCTTTTGATAACATGGCGAACACGGGCACGGAGCCGCTTAAAGGCTATGAGGTGCTCGAGGGAAGGGTGTCACTTATGCCACAGTACAGCTCGCCGACAGTCCTTCATTGCCTCTGTGACTTCTGGCGACCACCAAGGAACTGCCTTTCGCTGGGGGCACCCAAAAGAGTGAGGGATGGCGTTTTTCACCACATTAATGATTGTTGTTGTCACCTGCTCAGCCATCACATCAGTGTTATTGTGTGGGGAAGAGTCAATAGTGATCGCAGAGGTGAAAGTTTCCCAGTCTGCTGTGTTTAAAGCCCATCTGGGCAAGCGTTCGTGGGCCTGATGCCGGGGCAGTGACAGGAAGATGGTGAAGTGTGTGACTGCCCTAGTTTTTAAGAGGCAGAGGTCGAACTGAGACAGGAAAGTTTCAACATCTCTGCCTCCTCCAGTAAGTACAGTGCCACCCCACAGGGGGTTATGGGCGTCAAAATCTGCCAATAGTAGCAAAGGTTTAGGGAGTAGTTGAATCAGTGCCGCTAATCCATTCAGGGGTACTGCACGATCGGGAGGAAGATATACATTGCAGACCTGTTACTTCCTGCATCACCCTTATTCTGACAGCCACAGCTTCAAGCAGGGTTTGAAGGGGCACAGTTGCACTACAGACTGAATTTAGGACATAAATGCAAACTCAACCTGCCACTATCATAGTCGCTACAGTTCCTGTGGTATCCCTTACAGCCATGGAGAGCAGGGGTCGACAATGGCGGGAACCAGGTTTCCTGGAGGGCAATGCAGAAAGCAGGTGTGAAGCTTAACAGTTGCCGTGGCTCAGCCATGCGGTGGAAAAAACTGCTGCAATTCCACTGGAGGATGACATCGTGAGGCTGGGAAGGCATGGAACATTCAATGAGGCAGTTTATGCCCCAGGGCCAACTGCTGCAACTGACTTATTGCCTGAGCAGTCTATATCCATTGTGTCTGAGGGTTCAGCAAGATCTAGGTCCTCAGTGGACGACAGAATCTCTACCTCATTCCCAGACGCAGAGCTTGTACAAGGCGGTGGTGTCTGTGCCACTGCAATTTTATTGGCCTTAGGGGTCTTCTTTTTGGACTTACCTTGCTGCTCCTTGGGTTTCTCTGGCTGGGAGGGCTTCACTGATTCAGTCTCTGGGATTGTGAAGCCCTACGACCAGCAGCTTTTGGGCACTTCATCCCTGGCGGGTGTCATCTTCCCCACTAGCAGAAACCTGGAAAGGGGGTGACCCAAAGGATCCCTTCCTGGCAAAAGGAGTCGAAGACGACTTACTTTCTCTGGCTGGGAAGTGGAACCGGTGTCCCCGACTGTTTGGGGGCGGGGCTTCTAGCTCAGAGCTGAATGGAATTAGTGGAACTGATGGAGCTACAACTGTTCTTGTAGCAGCGATGTATGAGGATGTCATAGCCATAGGACATAGGTGCTCATATTTTCTCTTAGCCTCGGTGTAAGTCAGTCAGTCCATGGTCTTGTATTCCATGATTTTCCTCTCTCTCTAAACTCCTGCAGTCTGGCAAGCAAGGTGAATGATGCTTGTTGCAGTTGACACAGATGGGAGATGGGGCACATGGAGAATTGGGATGTGATGGACGTCCACAATCTCAACATGTGACGCTGGAAGTACAGTGGGAAGACATATGGCTGAACTTCCAGCACTTAAAGCACCCCATTGGGGGAGGGATATATGGCTTGACATCACAGCGGTAGGCCATCACCCTGACCTTCTCGATTAGGGTGTCACCCTCTAAGGACAAAATGAAGGCACTAGTGGCAAACCGATTATCCCTCTGACTGTGATGGATGCACTGGACGAAATAAACACCTCGCTGCTCCAGACTGATGTGCATCTCCTCGTCGGATTGCAAAAGAAGGTCCCTGTGGAATACAATGCCCTGGCCCATATTTAAGCTCTTATGTGGTGTGACGGTAACAGAAATATCTGCCAACTTGTTACAAGCGAGTGAAGCCTGTGACTGGGCAGAGGATGCCGTTTTTATGAAGACTAACCCAGAGCGCATTTTGGACAAGCCCTCCACCTCCCAAAACTTCTTCTCTAAATGCTCTACAAAAATCTGTAGCCTTCATCAAAACAAGATTGTCCCCATTAGTTCTCGTACATACGAGGTACTGCGGTGAATAAGGTTTGCTGCCATCCTTAGCCCGGCGTTCCTCCCATGGTGTGGGCAGGGAGGGGAATGATTTAGGGTCATACTTTCTTGCACTGTACCGAGACTTGGAACGCTTAAAGACTGCTGGTGTCTGATCATCAGCAAGTGATGACGTACGCTTCATCACGTGTCATCCACCCTGATGCCACCCACTCCGACCAAGGGCCCTCCCCACGGGTGCCACCCGGCTGCAGCAAAAGCCACCTGGCAGAACGGCCTTTGCCGAGAGTCCCAATGCCCCAGAGTGACAGGCATCATACATGGGGAATTAATAGTGCAGGCATCAGCAGAGCGATCCCTTTGTGGTCAGGGGGCTACAACCAACAGGACCCACCACAACAAACTGGCTACCATGCTGGATATGAGGTGCAAAAAAGTCCATGGTCATTGTCGGTGCAGAAAGTGACACTGCATAGCGCATGGTGGAAAACGCACTCAGGAAGGTGTCCTTGCCCAAGAGATGGAGAATGAGCTGGACTGCAATGCGATGACCAGAAAGTGGGCTAAAGATCTCAATGCACGATGGACATGATGCACCGTGTAAGGCACTCTTCCCCAATTGGCTCGCTCTTTGGGAAAATTTTGAAAACTGGGGGTCAAATCCTACAGGGGACCATCACATGAAGGCCGAAACGTGAGAGATTCTTTTTAGTCACCTCTTACAACAGGCAGAAATACCTCTGGCGTATTCTAATCCCCAGACCCGCACACAGAGAGAGAGAGAGAGAGAGAGAGAGAGAGAGAGAGAGAGAGAGAGAGAGAGAGAGAAAGAGAGAGATAGAGAGAGAGTGTGTGTGTGTGTAGGAGGAGAACAGAGCAACAGGAGAGATGGAGATCAGGATGAATATCCAATTACCATACATATTTAGCAACTGCTAAGCATTGCTGGGTTCACTAGTTCATTAATAATTCCATACCAAAAATATTGTAGTTGAATGAGTTTTCATTGCCATAATTTCTCCACTTCAATTTGACAGTATTTGCCACCAATAGCCCTGCTTAAGAGAACCATACATACACCCCCGTACAGTCAAGTGGTTTAACTGATCCCAGAGGGTGAGTGATGTACCTTCCTGAAGATGCTCGCAATTTCAAAGATCACGTATCCATCAGTTCACAGGCCCACTTATCGAGACCACCTTGGTTGACCCCCTAGCACACACTGGTGAGCCACCAAAGAAACAAAATTATTAACGCGACTGCAAACAAGTGCTCAGCCTATAATGTAACCTGCATTATTGTTGTCCAATCAATGTGTTCAGTGCTACACACAAGCTGTACTTCATTGTACACACATTTCTCTATGAAGTACTACATTCCATAAATCACATTTGTTCTTGCTATAGCAGTATGTTAGACATTCTATTGTCTAAGAGCTAGTGAAAGCAACTGCTTGTAAAATGGTTAAACTGTGATTCACAATGGTATACTGGGGAAAGAGGGGGAGGGGGTGGGGGAAGAAAGTAGAAGGGAGTGTTCTTATCTGAAGAGCTTACATATTTTATGGAACTTAATTTACAGGCATTTCTGCAAAAATGAATGATTAGTGTTTTCAAGATGTTATGAGTCTGGGAGAATATGTTATAGAAATGTACTGTACAAAGCTGTAGGAACTGTTTGAAATACTTTCTTCTTCTGCACAAAATCAGCCTTTCTGGGAAGCGCCCTATTTTTTCCTCTGTATCAAATGACATGACAAAAGCTGAAATTCAATAAAAACGAGAAAAAGCATCATTCATATACTTCACACAATTTATTTCATAGAAACTCAAGTCTCTTTTTTTTTATTTCTTTGCAGCTCTTACTTACAGAGTCAATTGCATACCCACTCATTTCAACTTTGAAAAACTGTTATTTCACTATAAATGCACACAGTCAGTGGGATTATGAAACTAATTAATAGTGTGTTCAGAATATCTGAGTTACACAGTGGGATTATGAAACTAATTAATAGTGTGTTCAGAGTATCTGAGTTACAGGTTGTCTGTTGGAAACAAAAATAAAAATTATAAACTCCACCTGATGGAAAAGTGCTTGTATACCAGAGAAACTTTCATTTTCTAGTTCACAAAATGACCTGCAAAGAAGTGGACTGCAGCTGTTGCAACTTCCTAGGGTGACTGCAAGAATAATTCAACAAAGATCTGTTTTCATCCATATACACTGATTAGCCAGAGCATTATGGCCAACTACCTAACAGCCAGTATGCCCACCTTCGCATAGATAACAATGGTAATGTGTTATGGCATGGAAGCAGTGAGGTCTAGATAGGTTGCACACACAAGTCATGGAATTCCTCTAAGTTCCAGGGAGGGGGCAATGAGCTCCGACACCACGTTCACTCACATCCCAGATGTGTTCAATCACGTCCACACCTGGCAAGTTGTGGTGGTGGGGAGGGGGAGCAGCAGCACATGAATTGGATATTGTAACTGTGTTCCTCTAACCACTCTATCAACACTCCTGGCCTTATAACGTGGCAGACTATAACGTTGAAATATGCCACTGCCATCGGGAATCATGATTTTCATGAAAAAGGGGGGGGGGGGGGGGGGTACGTGGTCTGAAACTGGTGTACAATACTCCTTGGCCATCATGGTACCTTAAGCAATCTCCACTGGACCCATGGATGCCCATATGAATGTTCCCCAGAGCATAACAAAGATGCCCCAGCATGTCTCCAGCATGCAGTACAGGTGTCAAGGAGTTGTTTAGCCTGAAAGAGGACAGATTCTCACCCGCCCATGAGTATTATGGAGAGGGTATCCTGATGCATCAGACCATTCAACACTCCGTCACTGTGCCAACATCCAGTGTCGATAGTCACGGGCCCCATTTCAGTCATAGTTGCTGATGTCGTGGAGTTAATATTGGCACATACATGGGATATCAGCTGCAGAAGCTGCTCACTGGGAATGTTCGCTGCACTGTGTGTTTAGACACTTACTCTGCCCACCATTAATGTCTGATGTTAGTTCCACCACAGTTCGCCGCCTGCCCTTTTTACCAGTCTGCCAAACCTACGTCTGACATCCATAATTAGGGGTGGTCGCACAGCCCCCCACGAAGTCCTGACTTCACCACATGTTAAAGACACTCACCACAGCACTCCTCAGACACCTGACAACTTGTACAGTTTTTTAAATGCTCGTGTCAATGCTCCGGGCCATCACAATCAAACTCTGATCGTGCACCTTCCCCATTCTACAAATGTACACCACATTCACTGATACTACATGCATTGTGTCTGTGAGACTAGCTATTATTCCTTGCCACATGTGTGTTCAGAAATCATTTACCTGTCTTCAGTCCTCCGCTAGTCTCTTCGGCTTTGTGTAAATTCACAACTTGTTTTGCTGGTTGACACATTTTAGTCTGGTTTTCCCTTTGCTATCCTTACCTTCTAATGTCCCTTCTGAAGCTATCAGATCTTCATGCTTTAGTATATGGTCAATCAATGTACGACTTCTCCTAGTGAAACACCTTCCACACACCTAAACCAGTTTTTACTGCCAACCGACAAGACAGCTTCTTTGGTTACTCTGTCTGCCCACGATATTTTTAGCATTCTCCAGTAATACCACAACTCAAATGCTACAATTCTTTTATTTTCTGCTGCTCCAATTGTCCACATTTAACTTCTGTATTGCATTATCCTCCATACAAATGTCTTTACTAAAACCATTCTTATTTCATTTTTAATGTCTTTTGATGCAAACAATTTCTTTTTCTTGTCAAAAGCTGATTTTGTTTGCCACGTTCTAGTATTGATTTCCTGTTACCATTAGATGTTATATTGCTTCCAAAGTAACTTACTTGTGCTACAATTTCCAGGAACATGTTACCTAAAGTTAGCTTAGGTGGTATTCTCATTTCTCTCACATCGAGTGTGGATGTTTTACTCTACTCTTGTTTCAGATTTCATCCATTCTCATCTGAGCAGGCATTTGATGCTATTGGATCAATATCTCTCTCTCTCTCTCTCTCTCTCTCTCTCTCTCTCTCTCTCTCTCTCTCTCTCTCTCTGTGTGTGTGTGTGTGTGTGTGTGTGTGTGTGTGTGTGTGTGTGTGTGTGTTGAGACCATTATACCATCGCCAAAACAAAATGTGTATTTTGTGACCATGACTAATAATTTCTGCTTCCATAAACTAATAAAATTTCCATGATTCATTTGATAATAGCCTACCAGCTGTGGATAGAAGAGCATTGCGTAGTATTATTGGTCCTCAATTTTACACAGTCATGGTCGTGAATTTCTTAAAGGCATAATTTGGAACCGTGGTAACTTGGAACTGCAGCACTTACACATCTGGTTCAGAAAGAGAGAGCCACAGCACAAACTGTCAGGATATCAGTGTTAGTGACAAGACATCCATCCATTTCATTATGTGGAAATGTCGGGTATCGAGCTGATACCCTGAACCTCATCCCAATGATATTTTTCTGTAGGAGTTACCTTAGAGCTGTGGTATGCACGCAATAAACACAAACTATGAACAACCTTGAGACAGCCGTTCAGTAAGTGGAGCAGTTTGAGTCACAAATGATTGTGGTCAAGTTTAGGTTCATTCTGCGCACCTGCATCACACATTCTCTGGCAGCCAAAAAGTGTCAAGTAGTGTTCCGAGTGCTCTTCTGTAAATATCATATCAAATATGAGCACTGAACGAGATCGTATCAAGTTATTTAGTGAATTTTTATTCCATTTGTTCCAAACTGTCATGGCTGATGGTGGTGGTAAGCAACAAATGCTAAATAAGCAAGTGAGAGACATAATTTGTAGGATAGACAATTACATCAAGCACAAAGCACGTGTATGTGAATACCTCGGCTGCTGCTTGGTACCAGCAGCAATGCAGTCCCCAAACACTTCTTGACCTGCGAGAACTCCCATCGTTCATGGATCCGACTATAGCAGCACGAGATCTGACACGTCAGATGAAGAAAGCTTTCAGAAGATGTCTTCAAATCTGTGTTGCCAGCAATGGACACGATTTGACAGACAATTTTTAAAAAGTCAACTGAAAACTAATATTACCTTCTGATACTTTCAACATGTTCCAGTCTAAGATTTATTTTTTGGTTATCCTTTGAAATTTGGAGGTTTTATTGGGTCATCCTGTACAGTTAACCAAATTTAATATGACCAATGTATGTTTGCTGTGAGATCTAAGAGAGGTGACTGCCTTTCTGATGAAGGAATTATTTTATTACAAATTCTTTAACAGAATAAGTAATCAATTAACTACTTGTAAATGACCAGCAAGAGCCATAAATTTATCTTTTAATGAATTTATGTAATTTTTGTTCAACAGACATTTCTCACCACACTATTTATTCGAAAGTGTGTTTTTTTATTAATTAAATTATGACATTTCATGTTCCATTAACGCCATCTTGAAGGAGAGCCTTCAGGAATGTGAAATGAGAAACTTCACGTAACAGCCAAATACAATACAGCCACAGCAGTCCTCTTCTATAAAGCAAATTAACAATCAATTGTGGCTAGGGCTAATCTATTTACACTGAAAATTATAGGAATTACATTTAGATTACTTTATGTGACAGCAAAACCACAGTTAACATGGGAAAAAAATTTACAGTGGACTTCTCTTACACAATTCCCCTGTTTTATACCTAACCGTTTATTATAAGCATTTACATTAAAATCAAATAATGGAAACTCCAGGCAGGAATATGAACAATGTAGGAAAAGACAGATCGCTACTTACTGAGAGAAGGCACATTCAGCTGCGGACAGGCGCAATTAAAAGGCATTTACATAAATATTTCAGCCACAGTCTTCAAAATTAAAAGAAAAAGACACCATTCCTATACACAAGCAAGCACACCTATGCACACATGACCGCCAACTCCAGCATCTTGGGCTAGGATGCTGGAGTTGGCACTAGTGTGCATAATGTATGTGAGAATGGTGTGTGTCCCTCTTTTACAGATGAACACTGTGGCAAAAAGGTTTATGTAAGTGTCTAAATTGTGCCTTTCTGTGACTTAATATGTCTTCTTTACAGTAAGTAGCCTTCTGTCTTCTCTTAACTTTACTCATTTCAGTACCACTATGCGATGTCTTTTATGCTGCTTTGTATGAATATTAACGCTAAGTGGCATTTCTAAGACTAAGTGCAAAGCAGGCAGACTGAACTTTTCGGTTATCCTATCATTGTGCTGATGCCTCCTCAGTTACCATAGATCTGAATGACAGGATCTTCATTCATAGAGCCTCACCCAAAAGTGACCACTGATCTCTACTTCCGATAATAGTTTTTTTTTTTTCAAATAGAATAATGGTGTCTTTGTAAGGCAAAAGGTTAATTATATGAATGTGTGGTGTCTGTTCTCTTGGACATGTCCAAAAGAACAGACACCACTCATTCATATGACTGATTCACCTTGGTGGACAATTTACACCTACATCCAAACTCCGTAAGCCACCTGACGGAGTGTGGCATAGGGTACTTTGAATACCTCTATCGGTTCTCCCTTCTATTCCAGTCCCTTATTGTTCATGGAAAGAAAGATTGTCTGTATGCCTCTGTGTAGTCTCTAATCTCTCTAATTTTATCCTCATGGTCTCTTTGCGAGATATACGTATGAGGGAGCAATATACTGCTTGACTCCTCAGTGAAGGTATGTTCTTGAAACTTCAACTAAAGCCCATACCGAGCTACTGAGCGTCTCTCCTGCAGAGTCTTCCACTGGAGTTTATCATCTCCATAATGCTTTCACGATTGCTAAATGATCCTGTAACGAAGCGCGCTGCTCTCTGTTGGATCTTCTCTATCTCTTTTATCAACCCTATCTGGTACAGATCCCACTCTGGTGCAAGCAGTGGGCGAACAAGTGTACTGTAACCTGCTTCCTTTGTTTTCGAATTGCATTTCCTTAGGATTCTTCCAATGAATCTCAGTGGCATTTGCTTTACCGACGATCAACTTTATACGATCATTCCATTTTAAATCACTCCTAATGCCTACTCGCACGTAATTATTGGAATTCACTGTTTTCAGTTCCTGACCTGCTATATTGTAGCTAAATGATAAAGGATCTTTCTTTCTATGTATTCGCAGCACATTACACTTGTCTACATTGAGATTCAATTGCCATGTCGTGCACCATGCGTCAATTTGTTGCAGATCCTCCTGCATTTCAGTACAATTTTCCATTGTTACAACCTCTCAATATACTACAGCATTATCTGCAAAAAGCCTCAGTGAACTTCCGATGTTATCCACAAGATCATTTATGTATGTTGTGAATAGCAACGGTCCTACGACACTCCCCTGCGGCACACTTGAAATCACTCTTACTTTGGAAGACTTCTCTCCATTGAGAATGACATGCTGCATTCTGTTATCTAGCAACTCTTCAATTCAATCACATAATTGGTCTCATAGTCCATATGCTCTTACTTGGTTCATCAAACGACTGTGGGGAACTGTATCTAATGCCTCACGGAAGTCAAGAAACACTGCATCTACCTGGGAACCCGTGTCTATGGCCCTCTGAGTCTCGTGGACGAATAGCACGAGCTGGGTTTCACACAATCGTCTTTTTCGAAACCAATCTTGACTCCTACAGAGTAGATTTCTAGTCTCCAGAAAAGTCATTATACTCTAACATAATGTGTGTTCCAAAATTCTACAACTGATCGACATTAGAGATATAGACAATGAATCCACCACCTTCAGTGTGGATGCACAATGACATTAGACATCTTGAAGGATCTCAAAGCTGCGAGTATGGAGGACATAGATGGGGTCTGTGGATAGGTGGTACTAGGTGGGAATGTGGATCAGCCAGGAGGCCTGCTGATAGAGTCCATGCAATTGCAATAGAAACTGTGTCCAGGTGGCTCAGTGGCTAACAGAAAAGCTTAGTAAGCAGGAGATCCTGGGTTTGAATCCCAGTCTGGCACACATTTTCACTCATCGCTCTTCACTCTGCATAAAGTCCTGATACAGCTGACATAAATAGCCCTTTTCCCCTTCCCCCATCCCTTCCCTTTCTCCCCCCCCCCCACCCACCCACCTCCACCTTCAATGTGTAGAAAGAGGTAAGAAGCACCGAATGGACAACCACTTTTCAGCAATTATGCAAATGCGCCAAAAAACACCATTAGCGATAATGTTTCAGCTTTGAACTACAGCATAAAAAGAAGACTTACCTCAGTGTTTATCTCATTGTACCAGGTGTCCAGTAAAGTGAGGTTGTGGCAATTCTCAGACAGAGCCTGGAAGACAGCATAAGAGACAGCTTTCTTCACCACAACTGAACGCAGCTGCGGAGCTGCTCTAAATGTTGCTATAGCTGACTCCTCAGTTGTATCCTCACTGTGAAAAGTGGAAAGCAGCACAAGCTAGTGAAAATCAGTTTATTTCATGCATTATCAATGGATTTATATTGGAATCTTGGATGGTGGGGAAAATTACTCACATATTGCAGCTGATAAATTTTCTCTGGGAATAAAAGTTCACACAATTCTCACCCAAACTACTAAATGTATCATGATGGTGACCCCAAACTGAGGTCACTTTCAATAATGTGTGCCTCTGAATAAAAAATTTTAATTATTTGATTTTTACCACTGTCATCATTGTCCAATAATGCATTGAAACACTTTCTGACTAATAATATATAATGTGTATTTTCTATCATATAAATAACTGTACCACAAAAGTATCCCCACAATTAGGCCCCGGGGCCACATGATGCTAACTGGCTTCCATGTCATTCTTTACCATATGGCATTTGGAGGCAGCATGGAGGGGCAGAGGGTCAGCACACCACTCTTCCAGCCGCTATCCTATTTCCAGACATCTTAGCCACTTCCTCTCACCCTAATAGCTCCTGAACTGGGCTCACAGGGCTTAGTACACTGCGTCAAAATCCTGGCATGAAGAAAAGAAATAACTGGCAGTACCAGGAAATGAACTCAGTTCCTCTGCATGACTGTCATATGCACTGATGCTACAGCTATGGAAGTGGACATGAAATCCCATTTTGCAATGCTTTAACTCAGAGTTAAAGTGTGAGGACATAGTCTATTTTCAACTTAAAATGAGGAAAAGTAGTCAACTTCCCATCAACAACAACATCACTGAAGACCGAGTACAACCCAGACCAGTGGGTGTAGTTATCAACCACACCCTTTCAAAGGAACCATCCCAGCATTCACATTACACAATTTAAGGAAACAGTGCCAAAACAAAATTTGAAAGCCCTTGTTATGATTTGCACCCAGTGCATTCATATGCTGGTCCAGCAACTTACCACTGTGTCATGCCAATCACCGAAATCTCAACATGTAGAATAGGACAGTTATTGTCAAATAAATGTAATTTCCTGAAAGTATCAAAGTATTTTTTTTTTTTTTTACAGAAAGAGCTATTACCTTATTGGAAACTTCAATATGAACTGCAAGACAAGACTTGTTAATAGCTAATGGTACAGACAGATTGCCTGTAAACCTTTAACAGATGTTACCACATGTGATTTAGAAGTAGAAACTCATGATAAACTTGGAAAATTGCTGTGATACTATTTTATTCAATATTAAAACTCTGCCATCAGACCCTATAACTACCTGCTTCTGGCGAAACACCGTGTCATATTCTACACTTGGTATATACTGCACAGTCTACTATCGGCGAGTAAAGAATTTATTAAATGTTGCAAAAGGAGGATCACAAGGTCAGCACAGGAAGTCCAAGTTTATTAGAACCATTTGTAAGAGAGAATCACTGAATGTTGACAGATGAATGACCCACTAGAAGTTGGTGTGTCATTCCACATCAAATGAGCCACAGCATGCAAAACCCACCAGCTCTAATTTGTATGAAATTTGGCACATGTGGTTTGTTGGTTCATTTACAATACGGAGTTTCAAATTTATTAAATTTCTCCTAAAATTGAAATAAGAAAGAGTTGAAATTTTCCACACTTATGTAAAAATTTTTTCTAAAGAGTCAAAATATCATATCAGATTTGTTGTAATCTTATTATGAAGGGTCATTTGAGCCTTCAAAATAGAAATATTACTTCCTTTTAATGCCCACAACTTAAATTACAAATTCCTGTGTACAGACTGTGGTTACAGTGTCCCAGTATTATGGGTGGTGACAATGGAAAGAGAAGAAAATTTCCTTTAAAACAGACTTAAAAAGTCTTTGGAGAAATGACAGTTAGTTGAGTGATGGAAATAAACATGTTAAGTCAAAAAATTTCTCTCTTCATCCTAAAAGACTATTAAAATTTCTGCCCCACACCACATGTCACTACTGATCATGCATCTTTCAAAATGTCTGCCATTAGAAGTTGCATCTAGTGTAGAAAGTGCACAATTTGAACATTATATTTTCACTATCTGAGTGCCTGGCATTGATCAGGTAGGTATTTATTCCATTAGGCCATCTCCTTTGTCCCCATCTCCTGCCCCTCCCTCTCTGCCCCTCCAAGTCCCCCCCCTCCATATCCTCTTCCCCCCTCCACACATATCCTCCTCCCCCCTTGCACATCTCCTCCTCCTCCTCCTCCTCCTCTTCCTCCTCTTCCTCCTCCTTCCATCTTCCAGTACATCTCCTCCTGTTCCTATGTCTCCTCCTCTCTCCCTTTTTCTCCTCCAAATCCCTCTATCTGTCCATTTCTTACCTTTCTCTGTCCACTTCCTCGTCTCCATCACTCCACTGTCCTCCTCATACTCTCCTCCTCTACCTCCGCCTTCTCTCTGTTCAGCTACTACTCTTGCCTTCCTTTGACCATTTCCCCCTCCCCTCATTGTGTCTGTCTCCTCCTCCCCCACCTCCGTGTCCATGTCATCTTCCCCCCACCCCCTCACCCATATGCTGGTTAATTTGAGGTTGCTGGTTCTTACCCCCACAATATTTCTTTCCAGATAATAATATGTGTACCAAGTTTGCTGAAATCTAACCAGGGGATTAGGAGGAGCTTTTTGTCTGCAGCTTTGCCGGAATGTGCACACGTCACATATTTCACATTGTTTAACATATTTCACACATCTTTGTACCTTATTTCACCTGTATCCCTAGTGAATTTGGCCTTGCATTATTGTTTTCACATAGCTCCATCTTTATCACATCATATCTCATGAAAAATGTGTTGTACAATGATACAGTTTTGTTGGTACATCCAGTGGTATACATGAATACTGCCCACAAAATGTGTTGTGAATACAGTTAGTAGTAAAGAAATAATAAATTAAAATGTCATACCTCATGTGGCAGTTTTACAGCATGAACAGTTAAACTGTAGTAGGTGAAACTTTTTTCCTTATGTCATTTTGTGGGGGTTGTCCACCAGAAAAAGTTTTGTGAAGGTTTGAAATTAGATGTAAAGTTTGTAGTAAGTCACTAAGTTTTCTCATTCTCAAATATCAGATCTTACCAGACAGTAAGTGATATGTATTGCTTACAAGGCAGCAGGATTAATTTACTGTAGTTCATGAACTAAAACCCAGTTTTAAAAAATTAACTTACATGGAGGAGTATAGCAAGTAGACCTGTAGATGGCAAAAGCAAACAGCACATGGTACTTTTCTTGCAGAAAAGCACCGTAAGACTAGATTCACCTGTTGTGACTAGCATTGTGGCTACCACATTCACTGACATATGGAATTAACTATTGCTTTGGTGAACTGGAAATGAGCAACATGGTAATTTAAAAATGTTTTCTATCCCATAAAATTGAGTACCTGGACCATTATGAAAGTTTTGTTCATGTGTGGTGCTGTGATGCATTTAAAAGGCGCACACTTTATGTTGGTAGACAGTTCCATGAGGTATTACATATCAGGCCCACTGTCATTCCAGAGCAGAAGTTGCATTCCACAGGCTTTAAACATGTGTCAAGTGAAATTTCAAGTGCAGACCAAATGGAGGCAAACAAAGAGGGCAGTGATGAAAACAACTGTGAAATGAAGACTATGACCCATGGAGACTGTGCGAAATGAGAGCAGCAGGAGACACAGAGGAAATGGATAAACTTCATACAAATTTAACAGGTACAGATGAAAATGCATTCGCTAGCTCCACACCAAGACGTAAGTCACAGGAAACAAACTAAAGGCAGCTAGGCAAAATCTCCTAAGGCAAGTGTGCTTCACGTTCCAGAAGAAAAGTTAAGAACAGGCAGTAATTACATCTCGGAAAGTACAGCTAGAAAAAGTGATGAAAAACAAAATGCTAATGACTTAGAGAGATTGGATTAATAAACGGAAAATTACCAACTGTATGGAGGCAAGAAAAAGTATGTTATTCCTATGTTTGCTAAACCATCATAGGCAAAGGAAAAAAATTCAGCAACTTTCAGTGTATCAAAATGAATGGTGTATTAAGCTAGCAAGATCCTTAATATGAAAGAAATCTGTTCACTGCCTTGCCCAAAGCAAGACAGAAAGTTACTTCATGAAACTTTATTACTTGTAAGGAATTTTTATGATGTTTAGGATATTAAGAAAGTTCATGCTCAGAAGTGTTCAATACTTAGTAACTTAAGAGTGCAGTATTTAAGCAAATTGCATGTTAAGGATTTGTGATCATGTCCTCCTCTAACAAATTTGACAAATTACATAGAGACTAAATTCCAGCTTGAAGAAGGTGATGAAATAAAATTCTGTCAGTGGGTATCAGTTAACAGAATTCAGTGTAGTGATGTTATCCCAACATGTAATGAATTTACAGATATATTAGTACCTAAACTAGAAACTTTAGTTCCACATGGTTGTATTACAAAAAGTCAAGCTGTGTATTTGAATAAGAGAAAAATACGTAATACAAATAGAAGTAAAGCACTAGTATTAATGGATTTTGCTGAAAATTATGATTTTGTGCTACAAGTCGGAGCACAAAGCTGCCACTGGAACTGAACGTCATGCACTATACATCCTGTTAAACACTACAAAAATCCTGATACTGAAAAATAATGCTGTTTATCATTATATTGTATATCTCTTGATTTCAATTATGATGTTGCATTTGTCTATAAATTCAGTCAAAGATTGTATAATCAATTAAGCATTGCTGTTCTATTGTTAGTAAATTACGAGTATTTTACAGATGAGTGCAGTGTTCAATAAAAAAATTGAGATACTTTTTTAAAATTTGTATCACTATGGGGTGGATTTTGGAATCACTGCTACATGGTCTTTCTTTGCAACAAGTCATGGGAAATCATCTGTGATGGTATCTGGGACAGTGTGAAACAGATGGCGACGAAGACCAGTTTAAAAAGACCATACAAGAAGCAAATTTCTGAGCCTACAAAAACGTTCTAGTTTTACAGCAGAAAAATTTTCTAAAATCTATTCTTTATGTAGAAGAAAAAGAAGTAATTTTTACAAGAAGTAATCTGCAACAGCAATTTACAAAATCAAAAACTGTGGCTGTCATCAGAAGTTTCCACCAATTCATATATATCAACCAATACCCTGGCTGCAAAAGGAGCTACCAATGACAATAACCATGTTTTACAACTTTTCTGATGTGGAAACACCTGCTGCAGACTTCTTCAGAGCAAATTCTTTAGTTTACTACAAATATAATTCTAAATGGTGTATTGGTACTATTGAAATTATAAATTTAGATAAAGGGGATGACCGATTTGTGCATCCAGCAGGCCCATCATTATCTTTTTATTTGCCAGGTAGGGTCAATATTCATTGGAGCTCATTTAAAAATATATTTAATATAACAACCAATGATGACAGGCAATATCAAATTTCAGTAGTGTGCCAAAAATTGATAAATGAGAAACAGGATAATTTGTAGCTAATTTGGTTTTTAGATTACTTTATAGGCTCAATTTTGAATAAATTTTTGTTTCTGTGTGTTAAAGTTCATTAATTTGTTAACATTCCCCAAATAGGGTTTTTTATGAGTATTAATGTTATTTCCCCAATGATTTTTGGGGTTTCAAACGAAATTCTCTTCTGTTTCCAATGATACCATGACAGTACGTCTGCACACAGAAATTCATAATTTGAGTTGGGAACTTTTAAAAGAAAGTAATATTTCCATTTTGAAGGCTCAAATGACGTTTCACAATGTGATTACAACAAATACGATATAATATTTGAAGTCTGCATAAAGTTTTACACAGGTATGGAAAATTTCAAATCTCTCCTATTTCAGTTTCAGAGAAATTAAATAAATTTAAAACTATTCATTTAATAGATGACCGCCTTGGATGGATTTTTTTTTACTATTTTAGGCTGAAATCAGGCTGCTCTAGGTTTGAAATGGTTTAAGATAGAGGACTCAAATTCTAAACCCGTCATTACACATATAAAGAACCACACATACCAAATCTGAGGTGATGAGTTGCCTTTTTGCCATTTTTCTGATTCATTCAAGACAGAATGACCATGTTTCTTTGTGTTAACCTGTAGGAGAATAGCTATCGCAGTTTGACAGATCTGTAAGCTGCAATTTTGGTACTTATACAGGGTGGTCAGAAATAGCCTGAAAAGCATGACAGTGTGTTGGTTGGTTGGCTGTCCAAAGAAGTAACTGTTAAGAAAAAAAATTCAATATATTGTACCCCTTCCAAGTTAATTAGCATTGGAGTTCACCAATCAGGCAAACTCAAGTGGTCCACAACGTACAATTATAGTCAGTTGTCCTCATAGTGTAGCTGATAACGTATGAGCCTTTTCAGCCTAAGATTCAATCCCTACTATCATCCCATCTCCAATTTTTGTCTCACTCTTTTTCAGTTTTAGGAAACCTAACGAAGAACACGTTTAGTGACAATGTATCTGGTGGCCTGCTTGAATTTGTACAAGAAATGGACTAACTGGCTAACTTCAATGCTAATTAACTCTAAGATGGTCCAATGTATCAAAAAAGAAAAAAATTCCAACAATTGTTTCTCCACACAACCTACCTTGCTACACCCTCACCAGCTTTGCAGACTGTTTCTGACCACACGTGACACGTGAAATAAAGATTTAAGTGGCAACCTTTAGTTATTGCAGTGTTCGTGCTTATAAGCACCTAAAGTGATCATTCAAAATTTTGCAGGACTGACTTTAACCACATTTGATTACTTCTCAAAAATTTTCTAATAAAACTTTAGGCAGTAAATATGTTTTTATAAGAAATGAGACCTCATCTTGTATAAAGAAATAGAATGTATGGTAAGAATGTATAATGAAGAAAATTAAATCAAATTAGCATATGACCCAATGGAAGAGACTACACGACCCAGACAAAGCAAGACAACTGGACAGAGCAGCTGAAAGAAACGCAAAGGCACAGCTCAACAAGCTGCTTGCCATGTACTTTAATTAAAGTGCTTTTGGACATTTTCATTTTTTTTATTTATGATATATTTATTCACTTAACTACAGAATTTGCTAAATATAATATAAAATACAGAACTTGCTAAATATAATATACTTCCTGTTTGTCTAATGGTTTTAGTGTTGGCCAGTGTGGGTCGATATCTGTTAACGCTTTTGAGTCTTGAGAATATTTAGAATAAAAATAAAATGTTAACTCATTGTAAGTACTGCAAGTGTCACTGATTTTTTGAATTAATTTATAACATGGGCCATTCAATGCTTACTAGTCGGCTGGTCTAGACTGCATGTTTTGTCGAAATTAAATATGTAGATTTCCAAAACTTATCAAATGTAATTCAAAAATTTTTAGCTATAGATACGCAATATGTACAGTGTTGCACCCATCTGAGTGGGGCAAGTTAAAACATTGTGTGCGACATTCTGAATTTTTTGTTATTTTCTGGATAACATTATGTAGTAGTTAACTGTGGCCTCTGTGTGAAACTTTATGCATCAATACACTGCTAAATGTAATAATGAAGTTGCACATTGTAGGATTACAGGTTGAATATTCTGGTTATTTTGGCCACTGAAACTTAAAAAAATTAAGGAAAAGAGGGTATAAAAAAATTTGCACCGAAATTTACTCCTTTCTGAAGCTCTACATTTTAAGTGATACATCTCCACTTTCTTAGCTTTAACTACCATTTGAAAGAGATCATTTCTACTACAGTAGTATGAAATTTGTTTCACAGGGATACCTTGGGTATGGTCTTTATATGACAAATAGTAATGTCCCCAAAATAACAGATTTCAATACGTAACTCATAGTGGGAAATAAACGTTTCAACTTTTCATGGGCACTTCGTTATTTCATTTTATATATCCAAATAAACTAACAATATGTATTTTTATTTGAATATTTTTGAATAATTTTTGTACAACCACTATAGTTAAAGTTTTATTCTAGAATACTTAATTTTAATTTGATACTAAGGCATTACACAGACTTGGAACACCCTTGCATCAAGTATGCTGTGAGGAATAGCAAATGTGAACACTTAACACAGTGCTGTTCCTGAACCGGTTACTTCAGCTTACAAAGCAAAGAAACTGAGATGTCATCATAGATCCTAGTAATTTTGATGCTGATGAACAATACAAGTGTACCAGTTGAATTCACAAGAATGTTATCTGTTGACACATACATTAGGAAACATACTGAAATTATCTTGGAGTTTGAATCATTACACAAAACATCTAAAAATTCATGCAAATTTGAAATTTTATGAAAATTAATGTTTTGTTTGCATCAAAATTTTGATAAAACTGGAGCTTCTGCAAAGGATTTGTTGTTAATACCTTTTTGAAGTCGTATCATCGGACTCCAACAGGTTTGAGGTTGGTTAGTCATTGCACACTTGATAGTTTTTGTAGATTTTCATGGTATTGCTCTTGGCTTAAAGTTGTACACCGATTGCCCTAGAGAACTAAACCTCACATTTCTCACTTCACAATTTAATCTGACAGTGATACTGATGTATCAAAATGAATACAGAAACGACTTGTTTTGGTGTCCCACCACTGAAGTTTTGGTGAGGCTGCAGAATTCAGAAACGTAAACTAAGCTAGTTAAACACACTGGTGATCAGCAAATTTCTTCAGTTGGTGGATTTAAGACTCCTTAGTTGCACAGTTGTCACAACTGCAGAGATTTCACCGATTTTCTTGATGAATTACAGCAAAACTTCTGTATTTCAAATTGTGCTCAAAACTGCACAGATTTTTACTTCGATGTATCCTACCATGTCTGCAAAAAGGCAGCAATTGAGTACAGTGTTTCATAAAGAATAGTTAGAAACTGCACAAAAGTAAAAATGGGCATACTAACAATGCAAGGATAAGAAAGGCAAGGTTCTTTTTGTCTAAATAGAAAACAGTCTAGGTTTTTTTTCTGTTGACTTAGTCCTGAATGAAGGATTGTTTATCTGTCAGAATTGGTGACCAATTACATATCGTACCAAATTTGGTGCAGAAATCACATGGTATTTCAGTGTCTGGAGCTGTAGATAACCAGATTCAGCTAGTGTATTCAAACTAATCACGTTAGTTAATTATACAACATCTATCAACAGAATCTTACTGCCAAACTGTCAGGTAGAGTGTGTTAACTGTAAGATGGCAGAGTTGTGAGGGGAGTGCGGGGAGAGGAGGAAGCAAGCATTGGCTGGGAGGGGAGGGGAGTGGACCCTTTTTGGGAGGGGGAGGTGGGGGGGGGGGGGGGGGGGGGGGGGAAGGCACACCTACCAGTTGCAGTGCTGGCACTACAAACTGCGTGTCATGCTTACATGAAAGCAGACGAAAGGCTTCTTGTAACCGTAGGCCTACCGGTAGGGGTTGTTGGCGACTCCCGAGATGGGCCAGCAACAGCATCTTCACTCACTTTGATAATGTTTAGCACAACTGCACAATAAAAACACGCAGAACAGTACAGCGCAAAACAATAACGAAGCAGACGACAATGGCTATCTTGTACAACACAGTCAGCTACGTAATGTTGGAAGCAATCGAAACTGCATGCCTACTGAAGCCTCCCGACGTTTACCGACTTCTACAGATTCAGGACTAGGGAGAGGTCTGCCATCTAAAAGTTTACACACTGTAGTACTGTCAATCCATCATTTCCTGTTGGAGTACCGAACTCAATACTGTACTTCAAGGTCATAAAAGAAAACTTGGAGACTGGTTGGCTGGTTTGTGGGATTGATGGGACCAGACTACTACTGTCATCGGTCCCTCTTTCCATGAACTTTAAACCCTCACAAGGAATAAAAAACAAACAATGGAGATGACTCCGAGACCAGACAAAAGGAATTAAAATCACATTGAGTGTGACAGTGGTTCACCAACCATAGAAACAAAAAAGGAAAAGCCAACCACCAAGAAACACACTAAAAACCCCAGTCTAAAATCGTAGGCCAAAGGACAGACTAAAAAAAAATTACCCCCTGCACGAATGAAACTCAAAACTAAATCTGCCATCACATCATCATCTGATAAAAGTGTAGGAAGTGTATCAGGCAGTGCAAACATCTGCCTGAGCAGAGTTAAAAGTGAGCAGTCCAACAAGATGTGGACCACAGTGAAAGCTGACACGCAGCGACATGAAGGTGGGTCCTTGCGGCACAGTGAATAGCTGTGCGTTATCCAGGTGTGGCCAATGCACAGCCGGCAGAGGACAATACAGTCCTTGCGAGAGACCCACAAGGAGGAGCGCCACGCACCGGTAGCCCCCTTGATGGCCCGAAGTTTGTTGGGTGAAGGAAGGGCACGCCATTCTTCACCCCAGTGCAAAGTACCTTCTGCCGCAAAACTGACCTGAGGTCACTCTCCGAACCTCCAATCTCCAAAGTTGGTGCACCGACAGCCTGTTTGGCCAGCGTGTCAACACGTTCCATTTCCCGGGATGCCTACATGACCCGGGGTCAACATAAAGACCACAGAGTTGCCGCAACAGGCAAGAGTATGGAGGGAATCCTGGATAGCCATCACCAGATGAGAGCTAAGGAACTGCTAAGGGAGTCACTACAGATAATGAAGGACTCACCTGAGCAGGAGCGGATATACTCTAGGGCGCGAGAGATGGAGACCAGCTCAGCAGTGAAAACACTGCAGCCAGCCAGCAATGAGTGTTGTTCCTTAACATATCCTAACATACTGTTAGCCCTGGGACCAGTGCCTCACGTAGACGGACTGCCTGTTCCTGTCCCACCTGACTGTAATACGGACAATGGCAGTAGTGAAACTAGTGCTGCACCATCACCTTGAATAGCTAATTTTTTGAAAGATCCTGATTTTGCACAAGATTCACAAAATGTCACAGTGTGAACTTAATGATCTAGGGAGAAATCTGAAACTGCCAAAAGATAAAGCTGAACCACTAACATCCAGACTACAACAATTGTTGCAAAAGCAGAATGCAATGAGGGGCATACATCCTGCACTGCCTACCACTTACCAGAGGTACCCCACTCAGAAATTGGCTAGGAAAGGCTATAGGCACAGACAGGGAAAGAGAAGCAAGATAGACAGAAGATGAACAAGTTGAACAGACCAATCAATAGGGTACGAGGAAGAGTAAAAGAGAAGGTAAAGTGAGATCCGGAGGGGACCACCAAGTCCAGGCAGCCACAGCCCAGTCTGGGCAGAGGCAGCAGTAGAGCATTCTGGCAACCCCTCAATGGGCTGATAATGTTAAGTGGCCCCCTTAAAGAAAGTGGTAAAAGCCACCTTCACAAATAAAATTCAAATCTAAGTCAGCTGTTGATACGTTGCCTTCTAATACCAGGAGTAGCGAGTCAAGGGAGATTAAAGAGTCCACTCCAGGATGGTTAGGTTGCGACAGTCCAGCAGAATGTGGGCCACCATCAAACAAGGAACCACAGCAATAGAGGGGTGGGTCCTCGCAAGAGAGGAGATGACCATGAGTCAGCCAAGTACAGCCAATGCAGAGCCGGCAAAAGATGGTACAGAACAGTGAAGTCTGTTAGAGGCCTGCAAGGAACACATACACAGATTTGTAGTATTCTTTATCACACAAAGTTAGTTTCGTGAAGTCAGAGTCAGCCAGTCCATATTCCAGATACCTGAAACTTGATGGCATAATACCAATCGGGGGTCTGTTGCTGGAATACATATCTCAAGAGTCTGCTTACAGGAAGTCAGTTTTGCTAATTTATCAGCAACTTCATTCCCCAAGATCTCAACATGACCCAGGGTCCAGAATAAAGGTCACTGAGCATCCATATTGTTCAAGGGCACATAGGTAATCCTGGACAGCCATAACCAAGGGATGGCAAGGGTAACACTGGTCGAGGGCTTGCAAACAGCTCAAGGATTCACTATAGATCAGAAAGGTGCGGGAATGGATATGCTCAAGAGTACAAGAGATGGCTACCAACTCCACAGTGAAAACACTACAGCAATCAGTACATCCCGCATGAGTATAAGCAAATCCTAGGGGACCAGTAACCATAGAGCCATCAGTATAGACTATTATTGAACCCTGGGATATGCCAAAGATGGAGAAAAATTGGTGGCAGAGGGTCTCATGATGAACTAAGTCTTTTGCACCTTGTGATAGGTCAAGACAAAGCTGTAGCCGAAGGATGCACCATGGAGGTGTATGTGAGTGGGCCCGGAGGAGAGGCAGTAGAGGAAACAGCTGGAGTTCAGAGAGAGAAGAGACAGATGCGGATAACAATCATGAACCCTGAACTGAGCTGCCATTGGAGGACATGAATTTCCATGTTTGGAAAGAGAAGGCCATAGTTTGGAAGCATAGGGGAGCTGCGAACACGTGTAGCATTACTGGCAACCTGCCATTGGCACCTGATCCACAATGGAGGGACCCTAAGCTCCACAAGTAACCTGCTCACACGGCTAGTTCAAAAGGCTCCTGTCACAAGTCAATCGGTGTGGTGTTTCAGATCCAGTATCTACAATGCTGGTGGCACATCTGTCAGGGGCCTGAAGATAGTGTAGTATAATGCTGTAACTGGTTGCCCAATAAAATAAGGTTGAAAATTGACAGTTGAAAGGTGTTAAATTTGACATCCTCTGTTTGGATTGCAGGGGTATGTCTCAGTGGAAAATGATCCCTGAACCATATTAAGACTTATGAGGAGTGACAGTCACCGGTATGTCACCGGTATGTCACCCAGCTTGTTATAAGTGAGCAGTGCCTGTGACTGGGCAGGGGATGCTGTTTTGAGCAGAACTGACCCACCCTTCATTTTGGAGATAACTTCCTCCAACCTGTCCCCTACAGTTTCAACAAAGAATAAAGGCTTTGTGGCCAAGAAGGAATTCCCATCAGTCCTTGTGGAAGTCAAGGATTGGGGGAGGCGAGGGAGTATTTCTTTGCTTCCCACATAGCCCTACATTCCTCCCACAACATAGCCAGGGATGGGAACATTTTAAAGTCTTAACACTTTGCATTAAAGAGGACTTTCCTTCCACATAGACTGCTGGGGCCGTATGCCACCAGTGGGAAATGACTTCATCCACTTCATTTGTGGCTCATCCGCCATGGTACCACCACTCCAAATGGGGGGCTCTACCTATGGGTGCCACCCAGCCTCAGCAACAGCTACCTGGCCAATAATTCACTGCTCAGAGTCCCATGCACCAGTCATACTCCTTGGCATATATGGAGATTTTTCAGATCAAGCACCAACAATGTGATCCCTGCATAGTCAGAAGGCTACCACCCTGCAGGTATGTGACAACTCCCTTCTCTGCCCCACAACACGATGGCTACCTTGTTGGGTTTTTGAACATATTACCTAATTAAAGGGAAGTGTGCAAAAATGTAAAGGCACAAAGGTGGAGCACGCACCACATTGGGTGACCTTCCCTGCGTGATCTGCACTTAAGGAGAATTTGAAAATTGGTGGCAGGTGAAACCCAACAATGGGGACCATGTGTTTATTCAATGAAAAGTTGGATGAAAAATGCCAGTAGTAGAAACTCAAGTCCCAATCATAAACCAGCTGCAAACAAGTTCAGCACCAAGAAAACTATCCAATGGAGAGGCAGAGGGGGGAAAGGGATAGTGAAAGTATAAGCTTTCAGCATGTAAAGGAAGCAATGCTGCAAAAGCTGGGATCCCATGGTAACCAGGCACATACTTACCAGATAGTTGTAAGCCTCTTGGGGAAGTTGGGGGGGGGGGGGGGCATGGAAATGAGATACCAGGGAAAATTGAGTGCATGAATGTTTAGCCAATTACTGCTGGACACTATTCAAGGAATCACCAGCAGAAAACTACAAATGCTAGGTAAAGTGGATGCCCCATCAGTGACTTTCCTCCAAGGGCTAACGCCAACGCAGATACATTGAGAAGCTTATGTAGGCAATAATGTAAAGTTATAACTTTAAAACAAGATTTAATCTTACATTCCCATTAATATTTTTGCTATCAGCATACCTGAAAATGTGAAGATTAGCTCTTTCTATGTCAGAAAAAAAGTGAAATTTTGTTGGTTAGGGTGATTTAAGAAAGAAACAAACAAACAAACCAAAGTCCGAACAGGACTTGAAGCTCCAATGGTACCAACTGCCGCCATGTCATCCTCAGCCATTAGGTGTCACCAGATGCAGATATGGAGGGGCACGTGGTCGACATGCCACTCTCCCAGTCCTTGACAATTTTCATGACCGGTGCCGCTACTTCTCAGTCAAGTAGCTTCTCAATTAGCCTCAAGGGCTGAGCGCATCCTGCTTGCCAGTAGTGCTCAGCAGAACAGACACAGACCAATCCATGTTCTAGCCAAGCTTGACAGTGCTTAACTTTGGTGATCTGGCAGGAAACAGTGTTACCATTGCAGCAAGGCTGTTGGCATTTGAGCAACATCAAATTCATTTTCGGCGAAAGATCAGAAATGAGCACCTTGAACCTGCTAAAGAGCAACAGTTTGCACCCATTTTAATTTTAGCTTTGTGATGCCAGTGCTGAGCTAGCACAAGATGTAGCTCCACATCTGCAGCCAGAGCAATTTGTTGGTCACAAACTGCAGTTATGATGACAAATGTTGGGTCAGAAATGTGAAATTTCAACTGAATATTACAATGCTCTCCCCTGTGAATCATCACATTCTTTCCACTGACCACCGAAATAAAATTAATGTTAGACAACTGAGTAACATCTTTTGGTAAAAATTCCACCATCTGTTAATACCAAGAAAGGCCATCACTACAATTCTTCACATGCTGTTTTCCAAACTGTGGACAACGAGTTTAATTTGTAGTAATAATAAGTTAATTTTTATGTTTTAGTTAGGCAGACTGAAAAAGTAATAAGATACCCACCAGAGGCTCAAAACTTTGCAGTCAGAGGCCAAAGCCATTCTATACTTAAGTAAATTTATTTTCTCTCTGCATAGTGAGCAAAATCTTGAACACTCAAACTCATTTTAATAACTACTTTGTGAGTGGGTGGAGAGGGATTTTTTTTTGGGGGGGGGGGGGGGGGGGGGGGGGGGAGGGCACACACACACACACTCTCTCTCTCTCTCCAATCACACTTACGGTCACCCACAATCAGTGTTTTTAAGGACTGTTCCCAGAAATCCCCATCAAACATATTACATATTCCTGCTGAATAAAAGTTATAGTTAAGTGCAGAGGTTCCTTTAAGATACAGGACTTTCAAAAGCAGAAACATTTAGAGTGAAATTTTTTGGAACCCTCCATACCTTAAATTCTCTCTCAAATTAAGATGCCTAGAACACACTAACTTTGATAATCATAAAGTACTGGGCTGGAAAAATGTGGAACTATAGACACAAGCACCAGCAAAAGCTTGCACTGCCTACCCATGGTTTTCCTATCCCCCCCCCCCCCCCCCTCCCTGGGAGACATCAGTTCTCTCTCCACCCCTAACCATTTTAGCACCACTCATTTCAAAACAACATGCACACTAAAATGCATGTCATTAGAACTGTCTACATTAATCTCTTTCTGGTAATGTGAAGAACTAGTGAGGAGAAAATAGCTAAGATGGAGTTAATATCCTCACAAGAGAAATCTAACGAGTCATTACACTTCAACCCACAATGCTGAGAAAATTACTTTACTTAAACATGAAGTGGCCCTCAGAATTAGTTTTGTGATATAAAATTACAGGCACTGAAAAGTTTTGTAACTGTACAGGTGTGACATCACTAAGCAACACAGTTCACACACGTACAGTATGGCAGACAGTGGCTTGATAACAAATCAGGGAACAGAATGCTGCCCAAGGAATGAATGATCACTATGTCAGTCAATCTATAGGGGAGCAGAAAGTCTGAAAACTTGTAGGTGTGCACAGGGATAAACACAGCATGTGGTATGTGTGGACAGATAATGAATGAGTACACAGACATAGCACAAGGTGTAAGGTCAGGTCCACAATGGTTGAACTCTGTGATAGAACAGCCCCACCTGGATTACTGCTGCCAGCAAGTAAACACTTCCGTCAGAGGGTCTGATTGTACCACACATTGCATGTGGACTAACAAAACTGGAAATCTTAAGTAACACCAAATGATAATTTAGCATAACAAAACTTGTTTCTAATATGAAAAACATGACAAAATGTAACATGGAAACATATCGTAACTATTACATAATACATTTTCTACATGTATAAAGAGAAACGTGTTACAGGCCACTGAAGATACCTCACAAATAAAAGAAATGAAACACATATGGCAAAAAAACAAACTGCCTTTCTTTTAGCTGCAGATGGGACACCTCGATGTACTTAGCATAATACTAAATACCACCCAAAAAAGAATGGAGCTCCTTCAGATTTCTGGATGCTGATGGGTTGCTGATGGCTTCAATATGCTCATCTGTAGGGACTAGACCATCTTTGCTAAGCCCATATCCCAATAACAATGCACCTCAGGGAGAAAAAAAAACTGCAGTTTTCCAGCTAGCAACAAAAGCCATTCTCAGAAGGAACTGTAATACTGACTATATTTTGTAAATGTTCCTCTTGAGCAGAGTGTCACCTGGATGTCATTAAGATAGTTTACACAAGATGAAAGACTTGAATCAACTGCTCCAAATATCACTAAAATTCCTGTTGCAGGCAATACCCCAATAGGCAAGCAATGAAACTGGTAAAACCCATGCATGAAAAATACTAGTCCCCCTGACAACTTCACCAAAAGCTCCTCTAAGCATGGAACTGAATATGAATCTGTGACACACAGCATGTTGACTGTGTTTCACATTACCACAAAGGCACATGATGCCATAAGACTTCTGAATCAATTCATGAACTGTGGATGAAGCCTGACCAACAGGCATTACATGCATTGATCAAAAATGATAGTGCACTGAGAATGGCTAGTTTCTAGCTGAAATCTAGATCTGCCAATAAAATTTCGAAGGCATGACTGATAGCTGAAATCTATTATTTACAAGTCAATAACAGTCACTGCGTGCAACAGCCTCTGAATGGAGGGTAACCTGACTTCTAAATCACTGCTGAAGGGGTGGCCCATTGACTCAATGACATAAGAGAAACAACATATTGAGCCTGCCAACACCGCAACTCGGCCCTGACCTTGTTGCAGGAGAAAGGGATCGGGTGGGGGTGACAAAATTAAGGTATCGGTGACAGTTTAAAAGAAACACGAGTCCTGAAATTTTCTGCCCAGCCCAAAGTATTCAACAACTAGTTGTATGACCATAGTACAGAGTACAAATTCTGAAAAGTGACCAACAGACACTGAATGTATTCCAACAGTTATCTGGAAACCAAAACCAGAAAAGGAGTTCAACTAAAAAATATTTTATGCCAACGGCATATTTACCACTAACAATATAAATTGCCATTCCACATTCTTATTACATGCAGAGATGGAGAACCAACCTCTCAAGGTAGCGCACTGTTTATTATAATACACAATTTGAGATAGTAGCTGATGCAATGGAGGGCACCCCAAGAGCTTGTACATATACAAGTCAATTAGGTTGTCTGATGCTGCCGTGTCTACATGATATTTGACATGGTGCCCATCAATGACCATCAGCAAAATATGCTGGGGGCAACATTGGCAAGGCGTTAAGAGACAGCCCCAGAGTCAAGGAAACAAATCAGGCTGTCTATAACTGACCTGCCGCCCTGCCAACTATCAAACAGTCACCAAATAATCTACCTGATGGCATATCCCACGTGTGGCCTCATGTGTGTGCATTCACTGAATGTGCACCAAAAAGAAATCTGTGCAGGACCACTGGCTCATCTGGTGAGTGGAAGGGGAGCATGACTGATGGCCTGTAAAATACAGTGGGTGGGAATTGCAACACTGCGCCTGATGTGAACCCACCAGTGAAGATGGCCAGTACCACAACACTATGGCACTAAAATTGTCAATGGTGTCAACATAAGGCAACTTGGTGGGAGTTTAGGTCACCTCCAGGGTGGCCCCCCAAGACACTGTTGGGCTGTTCACCATGCACACCTAACTGGGTCTCCTGCCAAATGTCAGAAACAATGTCCCTTACTACTGCTATAAGCTCATGGAATCCCGCAATTTGGGCAATGTCAGCTAAAAAAGTGTCTGATGAGGTCAGGTGCTAAATGGAAAATCACATCCCTAATTAGTGAGTCCCTGTATGAGGTAGCACATTTGGGACACACTAAACAACACACATGGGAGAAGCCCTGCAAATCAGCAATCCAGGCTGCACACAACTCGCTGGGGAACTTGAGGTGCTGGTTAAACTGCTACCATGCTGCCACTACATGGATTTAATGTCTCCAACCAACAGATTGTCAAAGGAGTTTCGGAGTTTCTCAGGCCCCAGGGAGAGCTTCAAATTTTGAGCAACTTCGTATAAACCCACACTGATGAACAGTAACGAGGAGGCTTTATCAACTGGATCAACAATATGAGGTACCTGGCAGTGCAGCAAGCACTGGCACATGTAATTTTTGCACCTTTCCATAGATTCATCAAAATCGGTAAACGGCATCGGAGACTGGGAAGAAAACTGCTCCGAAGGCATGTGGCCACTACTTGTGCAGCACGGACATGTAGCAATTCCACATTCTGGTTTAGCAGCACCTGTATCTGCTCCTGCTGCTGTAGGTGCAACTATTCCTGCCAGCACTGAGAAATGCCAAATCTATAGCTGTCCAAAAGTATCACTATGGAAAAAAAAAGAAAAACTAGGCATATCACATGCATAAGAAAGTCCATCACCACTTTGGTATCAGCACAGTCACGAGAATGCCACTGTACACCACAGCTGAGACAGTACAGTACAGCCGAGGGTGTCTTCACGACACATCTGAACATAACCCCTTTCGAAGAATGAATACTTGTCCTTGCAAATCATCCTTCAACCTACAGGGAAACACTGAAACAGTACACACACACACACACACACACACACACACACACACACACACAACATGCAGCAGGCATAGGCGCTAATGAGTAAGTACATTGGAATGGTACATGGCATGATGCGTGTGTCAATGTCCGCGACAGTTGAACTTAATGTTACAACTGCCTTGCCCCCTCCCCCCTCCCAACTTACTGGCATCAGCAGGTAAACATTTTCGTCAGCAGATTTTCCCACAACCCATGGCTGGCATCCACACTATTCTGTGGCAATAACCACCCTGCCTCATCTGCCTCAATCGCAATGTCCACTGGTGGGGATACTAAAAAAGTATAATGTGAAACATTTCCTGCTACTTAGTGAGAAATTAGTTTTTTTGAATACTGAGGAAAAGAAATCGAAATATATCGAGCTAAGACAGAACAGAAAGAAAGAAGTAAGCACTCACATCACCCGCCCCATCCATGCGGCATCTCCGTGTCATCCTGTAGCACGGGTCGCAACTCCTTAAACTGCACTGTAACACTATCGACCTACCCACCCACCTGCCAGAACAGCCTGACACTATTTTATGCAGAATATTAGCAAATTTGACCCCCCAAATTTATTCACCTTCCTCCAAATATTGCTTGCAACATTATTTCATGCTAAAAATGTATTTTTGATATCAATATAATGGAAGGAAACATTCCACGTGGGAAAAATTATATATAAATACAAAGATGAGGTGACTTACCGAACAAAAACGCTGGCAGGTCGATAGACACACAAACAAACACAAACATACACACAAAATTCAAGCTTTCGCAACAAATTGTTGCCTCATCAGGAAAGAGGGAAGGAGAGGGGAAGACGAAAGGAAGTGGGTTTTAAAGGAGAGGGTAAGGAGTCATTCCAATCCCGGGAGCGGAAAGACTTACCTTAGGGGGAAAAAAGGACAGGTATACACTCGCACACACGCACATATCCATCCACACATACAGACACAAGCAGACATATTTAAAGACAAATATGTCTGCTTGTGTCTGTATGTGTGGATGGATATGTGCGTGTGTGCGAGTGTATACCTGTCCTTTTTTCCCCCCTAAGGTAAGTCTTTCCGCTCCCGGGACTGGAATGACTCCTTACCCTCTCCTTTAAAACCCACTTCCTTTCGTCTTCCCCTCTCCTTCCCTCTTTCCTGATGAGGCAACAATTTGTTGCGAAAGCTTGAATTTTGTGTGTATGTTTGTGTTTGTTTGTGTGTCTATCGACCTGCCAGCGTTTTTGTTCGGTAAGTCACCTCATCTTTGTATTTATATATAAAAATGTATTTTCCAGTACGTGATGGTCACACATGCAGAAACAAATATCTTTCAGCCATACAACTGTTCTACAGCCCACAGCACAATTCCCTCCTACATTCTCATCTGCTAGACCCTCAAATTGTTACCTGTAGCTCTCTTTACAACCATCTAGTGAATTTATTTGTACATCTCCCACTTCTGTTTCAGGTGTTTATTTCTGTTTCCTCATCGAACACCATCCACCTTTACCTCTCCCTGTATACACCACTTACTGGTATCTTTTACATTCCTTTTCCTCCTCCCTACCGGTATTTCACCCCAAATGCATTCCTGCTCCATCTATCTATGTCAGCTCAGAAAAGTACCCCAATCTCCTCCTAGAGGTCCCTACACTGTTCCGTTAATGCTGCCTGTGCCATAGAATAAACACCCTCAAAGAAATAAAATAAATTTGACCTAAACATAAAAATTCCTCTTCTCTGGATGCTAGCCCTTCTTTCACAATGACCTTCAAACTCTCCCAATTCTGCAGTCCATAAAACTAACTTCATACTGTAGAAACAAATCTTCAAGCAGACATCGCAAACACTACTTCTCCTTCCACAAGACACTGGTACTGTACAACCCAAACTACCTAGGCCATATCTCCCAAACTGAAACCCCTTTGCTTCAAACACCTAAAAGAGCACTTCAGACACCCCCCCTTTCCCCCTCCCCCAATGAACCCTCCTGCCAGCACCCCATAGCACCCAGACCTTGCCTTGTTGACATTTTCCATCTGCCACATCCTCCAATATTACCTCCCAACATGCCCAAACCCAAAAATGTAAATAAACCCAAAATGATGTTGACAACCTATCCATAAAAAAACCTCTATTCCACAGAACATCCAAATGCAATCATGCTGGATTCAAAGACCTAATTTCCCTCTCCAGATTCCTACAGTGGAAACCACACCAACTAAGGCAACTCAATCTTTAGCATTGAACTTTGCCCCTCACATTTCGTACCATCATCCAACTATGCCCTTCCTCTACTCTCACCTAACCACTTACCTTGTGCATGTATTTCCTGCATCATATCTTTGCAGTAACCACCCCCCAAGAACCAGCTGCAAAAGAACACCCCAATAATCACACATTAATACTCCTGAACCAAATCTTTAACCAGAACTTCAATTTTTTATCATTGTGCCCAGAAATGATGCTCATCCTACCCACAATATCTCTCATTCCTTCCAAAGTGGTATTCCACCATCCACACAATCTTTTTCTGTAATTAGGCCACACCCACTCCTGACTCCTTGCCTCACGGGTCATACCACTGTCAAAGACCCAGGTACAAGGCCTGTCCAATTCACTCACCTAGCATATCCTACTCCTATCATAGGCTTATCCTGTCCTATCATGGGCTGGGCAGGCTATGGAAGGTAACGCGTCACATAAAAACTCTTCTGCAACTTCTCCACAGCCTTTTATACTGGCAATATCAACCAGCTGTCCACTGGAATGTGTGCTCACTGCCAAACTGCAACCAATAGAGATGATAATTCACCAGTGAAGCATATTGTCAAGCAAAACAGGTTCAATTTCAGTGGCTGCTTTAGCCACCCTTCAGGGTTGAGAAAAACGTTTTTTAGAAACAGTGAGTAAAATTAGTTTTTATGGACTTTATCAGAGATTTGGGAATTTTTTTCATCTTGGCAAATAGTTCAATTTGAATTCTTATGATTAATTTATTCAGTACACTAAACCACTCTTACAACCATTTTATTAGCGGAAAAAGTGAAATTGAGCGGGCAAAAATGAGTAAATTAATTTTTGTTGTATTGGTAGCCAGAGCCTTGAAGATTATCACAGTAATTTGTTTTGGCACGTGGTTGTAAGGACTGTGTAGATATGAAGATTATTCCTTTGTTCCAGCAGAATGCAAAGACAATTCAAGAGCAGCAACCTGGTTATGTTGGCCTTGATCACTTCAAATTAAGTTAGATGATGCTTGATAAAATTGCTGAAGAGGTTGCTGTAAAAACAAAACCTCAATTAAAAGAGCATAATAGCATTGCACTACTACAAGATGGGCATTCTAATACAAATAACCCAATTACAGCAACCAGCATCCATACAGACCAAGAAGCACTTCAATAAAATGCAAGCAATTGCAAATCCAACAAGAAAAACAGTTACATACTGTGCAGAAAGTTTTCAAAAACTTCAATTACAATGTGAGATGATAATTTTCTGAAAAAAGTATTTGCTGTTTGTATTGATAATGAAAATAAAATGATAAAAATGTGATAGCTTTTAAAAGAAGACCAGCCAGACTTCTTAACATATGGTTGTTTCGCTCATTCATTATTGTACTCAGAAAAGAAGTGTCACCTATGAGTGTAATAAAGTATATTAGTGAAGTTCATAAGTACTTTCGGAACCACCATCAAGCACATGGTTTGCTTAAGGAAAAGAATGGTCTGACACTACAGCTCCCAGAATCTACTAGTTGGAATTCCCAACATAACTGCCAACACATCTTCATTGATTATTCCAGATGTGTAGAGATTTTAACATAGCACTCTGAAGAAGTACAAGCTAACATAAGTAAAATCTTGGATAATCTTCTGATTTAGCTGTCAGACATACGTACAGTACTGGACTATCTTCAGGCAGACAGCACAAATAATCCTCAAGCTTTTTAGCTATGGATCAATCCTTTAGAAAGTCCTGATATGGAATCCCATAAAAACAAACAAAAACAAAAGAAACAAGCACTAGAACCCTTTCACTACCTTGCTAATGTGTTACATCCAAGATTCAGAGGGAGAAGATTAACTGCTGGATGAGAAGAAAGAGCAGAAAACAGGTTCAGGGAGATGCATCCAGAGTTGATTGCAAGTGTTATGTCTTTTAGGACTGCTGATTCTGAACACTGTTTTCTCTGATGCAACTGTAGCAGTTCTATCCAGACGAATTGTGTAGGATACTGGATAGATTACTTTCAAGAAAAGCCTCATTTCTTGCCCTGCCAGCACTGCGCGCATTCAGTTCTTGTTTGGACAAAACAAAGGATTAATTTAGGAGAGAGACAAGAGGAGGGACATTAGTGGAGGTCTCAAAATTTTTGCACGATTCCAAGACGTACTACATTGTACTTTACAGTCATTATGATCGTACACAAAGTTATATCTTTCTGGTAGTAAAAATTTATTTAACAGTGCTTCTTACATTGCAAGAAAAGTTAAAAACAGTATTAATAAAGTTATTGTGACAGTAAATCGTTGCCTGTAATAAATATGAATGCTCTTTTTAATGTGTGTGAAGTGAACTATGTACCTTCACTCACAATATGTGCTGTCTCAGAGATTGTGCATCGATACAGTTCACAGGCCACCCTGGCACACTCTTGTGAACCGCCAAAGAAACTGTATTATTTAAGCGGCCACAAGTTAGTGCTTGGTCTGTTCTGTAAACTGTATACTGTTGTCCAGTTAATGTGTTCTGTGCTACGCACAACCTATACTTCATTGTATCTTATCTCTTGTTCTACAAAGTACTGTGTTTGTTCTTGTGAAAGCAAACTTGGCGACGAGTGAGGGTTACATTTTCTCCATGTGTTATTGTCAATGCTAAGTCACCCAACAAACATCTCGATGGAAGAAATACTCCAATGTATCATTTCCCAGCATCAACCTTTCACAGAACAGCAGCAGGCTCTCACCATCACTCTAAAACAAGTGGTATCTGGCATGCTCACAGAAGATTACTTTCCCATCACCGCAACCATTGCCCTTTTGAGCATGTGATGAATCAGGTGAAGACTGGGGCTCCTAAGAGATGTGGTTATGCCAACAACTCCAGGTTCTTCTCTTGGGCAATGGAAACCTGTGTAGGGCTCCTTTCTTTTCTGGCTTTCGCAGCGCATTTATCAGTTGTGCCAACTTGCGCCTTTAAAAGAACTGGTAAGTTTATCATTTGATGAAATGTGCAAACTTCTATCAACCTAGTACTGTGACAGAACACAAGTCACTGCAAAGTGTGTAGAATTTTACCATTGTCAGGAACACCCAAATGCATCTTCCAAAGCCTGGGTTGCAGAACTACCCGGGTTGAGCTGGCATTGTAAATTTGTTACTGGTACCCATAACTGATCACATGGTGCATGATAATATTCGTCTGGCCCCAATAGGTAAGTCCATGAAAAGTAGTTACGGTCTTTTGAACTGTCATGGGTTGCAGGCGATCAGATTGCTGTGTGAAGGGAGGGGGGGGGGGGGGGGGGGGGGGTACCGGAAGTTGCTCTGTCAACACCTCTTAGGCTTGATGCAAGTGTGCAGGACGTACGGGGGAGGCCACTGCAGCAGTACAACCTTCAACTCAGCATTGCATGAAACAACATCAGTTATGCCCACAGCACCGACAGGCCACATCACAACAGCAGCTGCACCCCTTCTGCCTTGCCCATACTGCTTTGTCCAACACGAGTGTGCTGCATGTCCTAAGCACTGGGCTGTTTGCAGTAAGTGTCTAAACAAATGCTACATTGCATCAGCACATGTAGCTCCACTTCAAATGTGGCGGCCACATTAGGACCGATGAACATAAACTGTATCTTTACAATGACTGTATCCTGAAACAAATTGTTTATTCACGTGTGTGTGTGTGTTTTTATTAAACCGCTAAAAAAGCAACTGGACATGGGAGTTGCATTGACTTCAGTAAGTGTACAAACGTATGCAGACTTAGACTGTTCTCCCCTCAGATAGGTTTCACGGAAGTTTATTAGCTACAATAAACAGCAGATTCCGATTCTAGGTCAGCTGTCTGTTCCTGTCTCCTACAAATCTGTTGCTTTCTGTCTCACCTGCCTTGCTGTAGATCATTCCTATACCTGTTCGGGTTAGATGCATTTAACGCTTTCGGTTTTGTCCACTGACTATGAGAAATTTAGTGTCAGATCAAGTTGCGTATCAGCAACTGGAGTTTCTCTGCTCTGAGTTTTAATCTCAGTTTTGCCAGGGCAAAACTGACCAGTTTTCAGGCCCACATTCCCATGAAAGAGTCCACCCACCCTTTATTCTGTTGCAGCAGGTGCCACCGCATTGCGCGATACCATCAAGAAAGAATTAGACTGTTTGATGTCGCTCGATGTCATTCACCCTATTTATTCCTGTGAATGGGTTACACCACTGGTCATCACTAGGAAGCCAACAGGTAAGCTTCACCTCCACAGCAACCTCAGTGTCGTGAGAAATGTACAATCCGCAATAGATACATACCCTTTGCCCCACCGAAATGAGTTGCTCACAAAATTATAAGGCAGCCACTAATTTTCCGAAACTGAGTTGCTCACTAAATTATAAGGCAGCCACTAATTTTCCAAAACTGAGTTGCTCACAAAATTATAAGGCAGCCACTAATTTTCCAAAACTGAGTTGCTCACAAAATTATAAGGCAGCCACTAATTTTCCGAAACTGATTTGTCAGAAGTGTACCTCCAGCTCCCCTTGAATGCCACTAGGCACATTTCGCCCTATACCAATATCAAAGTTTGGCTTTTGGCATCACTTGCTCACCCACAATTTTTCAGCGAGTTTTACAACAGCTGACAGCCTGTATGCCTGGCTACATCAATTACCTCGATGATATTGTTTTGGGTTCTTCCACCGACGTCCACCTCAGAAACCTCTTGTTTTCTATTTTGCAGTCTGCAGATCTCAAGCGCAATCTTGCCAAGTCTCAACGTTTTCAGCCAACAATTGAGTACCTAAGTTCTGTGGTTTCCCACACAGGTGCTGAGCTGTTGCATCACCATGTTGATGCAACTGCGGCTTTGCCATGGCTTACATCTGTTAAAGAAATGCAGATGTTTCTAGGTAAAGGTGCCTACTACTGTAAGTCTTTTACCTGTTGCATCAACTGTTGCTCAGCCCCTGCAAACACTTTTGTGTATAAATGTGCCTTTTTTCTGGTCCCTAACTTGTGACCGAGTGTTTGCTTTGCTTAAACCTAAGATCCAATCACCCCAAGTCAGGCAACTTTTCAGCCAGGTCAGCATGTTGCATTGGCTACAGATGCATTTCAGCAGACTTGATGTGGTGTTGGTGCACGAATATGCACATGGGTCTGAAAGAACAATTATAAGACTAACTCCCATTCCGCAGCAGTTTTACCAGACTGAAAAAAGAGGCTTAAGCAATTGTGTTTGCCTTCAAGAAATGTCATGTCTCCTTGTATGGTTATAAGTTCTATTTCATCACTGACCACATGCTATTGGTTGGTCTTCTTAGCCCTCTGGGTTCTATGCCAGACAAGACAGTGCATTGTTTGCTGTGGTGGGCTCTCCCTCTCATGTTACCCATTACGAGCCAACAGTGCAACACACCAGTGCCGATGCCTTATCTCACCTTCCGATCAGGCCAGATCCAGCATTCGATCAGGACGAGTTGCTTTGTTTCTATTTAGGTACTGAGAACCAGAAGGCACTGGTTGGTTTTCCAACCACTAGTTGCCATGATAGCACTGACCATCACCACGGATTGAATACATAGTCAGGTCCTCTATTTTGCACTGCACAGTTGGCCAAAAAGACCCCCCAGGCCATGCCTCTGATCCATGGCATAATTACTTCTCCCTCCAGCACTTTTTCTGTGTTTGAGGGGGTTCTTTTCTTAGAAACATTGGTCCCTGGTCACCAAGTTGTGATTCACACTTCCTTACACCGTAAGGTACTGTGGATGGGGAACATTACATGGCTTATCACCACATGCACTCATTGTGTTCAGCAATTGGCAGCTACATGGATGTCTTTTATCCCCCTGGACAACACTGCAATGCTCTTGGAAGTGTCTACATGTCGAGTTTGCTGGGGCTTTCCTAAATCACTATTGGCTCATTGTAGCAGACAACTATTCTAAGCCTCCTTAGATGGCACGTTGTTCGTCCACGTCCGCACCAGCCACTATTTTGGACCTGTCTAAGATATTTTTAATTGACGGACTTCCATATACCATGGTTACCAATAACACACCCGTTTCTTTCTCGAGAACTTAGATCTTTTGGTCAGGCTAGTGATGTTCACCATCTCAAAGCGCCCCCATTTCATCCTCCATCCAATGGTGAGGCTGAACGCATGGTTCAGACGTCTAAAACTCAGGTGCGAAAGTATGTATCTGGCAGGTCCCCTGAAGCCACTTTAGACAGTTTTTTTTGAGTTTGTACCATTTCACTTCTGTGGGGGACTAGAGGCCAGTGGAGCTGCTATGTGAGTGCCATCCACTGACCCCCTCCACCTGCCGCATCCCAAGCGGTGTCCACTGGAGTCAGTGGCTCCGCGATAGTTCCAGCCGGGCGCACCTCTCTGGACTCATGGTTTCGGTCACCGACCAAACTGGGTTCCTGCTGTCATCAAGCATCACCAGGACTGGTGCTTTTGTACTGTCCACACTCTTGGCAGGTGGACGTCTGGTCACTTCGACGAGGCATGTTCTGGTGTGCCCATCGCCTCCTCCACCACTCTCGATGCCTGTTCCTGTGTCATAGATGGTCCAGTTCGTGCTGCAAGTGGGAGGTCGCTGCCTAGTAGATTTCTGTCTGGGATTCCTAGCTCCACCCCCAATCCTCAACTGCCATTGATGGTGCACCCACCACCACCACTTCCACGGCTGGGTTCTGTGTGACTGTCGTCACTGACACCTCCAGCACTGACCACTGACCTCGATGAGGATGCGCTATGGAGATGCCACCCCAGTCCTGCCCTACAGCCTCTCACGAGACAGGACAATAACACAACTCGCCCCTTGTCACTTCTGGCCCTACTTGCTGGTGAATGCCTGCGACATGCTGCAGCAGCCATTATCATCAGGCAATGGGCTGGGTTGTTTTGGGGGAAGAGACCAAACTGTGAGGTCATCGGTTTAGGGAAGGACAGGGAAGGAAGTCGGCCATGCCCTTTCAAAGGAACCATCCCGGCATTTGCCTGGAGCGATTTAGGGAAATCACGGAAAACCTAAATCAGGATGGCCAGACGTGGGATTGAACCGGCGTCCTCAGGCAATGAAATGGACATCAGCACAGTCATTGGTGTTTTCATGAATCGCAATGTCAGTGCCTTGTGAAATCAGTGCTTTTTTCACAGTACCAGTGCTTTTCTCTGTACCCTGCACTTTTTCTGTGCCTACTATTTTTATGTATGTATGTGGCTTTCCCATGCCCGATACAGGAATTAGTTTTTGATGATATTTCTGTCTGAAGCAAAAACCATAAAAATATTTGCTATTCAATTTTGGAACAGAGGCTGAACCATGCAAACCTGCTAATGAAGTACTTTCAGGACCATGACAGTGTTGAGGCAATCTTTTGAAGTTGATTTTTTTTTTTTTTTTTTAATACCGCAGACTGTTCAAGAACCAACTTTTAACTCTTTCCCTGTCTTATTTCTATTGAAGGAAGACATCTCAGCCAAGATCATATTTTTATTTACGATGATCTGTTTCGGTAAACAGAGTTATCATCTGATCTGTGAAGAGTTTACACAAAAAGTGAAATGTATTACATCAAGAAAACTCACTCACTTATCATTAATACAACTCATAGACTGAAGAATTGCAACATATACCTCACTACAGGCTAATACGTGTGACCAATTTGAGCTATAAATGTACTCCATATCTTAATTGACTCAACAGTTGACATAAGTTGCATTGGCATGTCAGTGTTAAAACCAGTGTATACATTATGTTCAAAGTTAAAACCAGTATTTACAAAATGTTTTGCCAAGTGCATCTGTCCCCTTTTTACAGCTCACACAGCACCTCAATGAAGCAAAGGTGCTGGTAAACTGCCACGCAGTGAAAGTTACTAGCAAATATGTTGACATTTAGTGCCACTAGAGGTTGCTCGTGTATGCACGTCATTGTCAAATGTGGATATAAATACGTAATATGTTAATAAAAATCTGATACCTGGTATACAATTATAAAACTATTTTGGTAGCAGGTAAATGCTAAAAGACTTTCTAAAAACGGAAGGAATACATTACGATACGAAGGTAAGACATTAAGTCAGAAAAGATAACATGTCATTAAGACTGCAAACTAAGTTGTATTTCAAAATACTATCTTTGTGTCCTCAGATGCCATAATCGCACAGTAACATTTACTGACAATATGCTTTTACAGTGGAAAAGTAATACACAACGAGACTGCAGAATATAGAGCCCTCTATGTAGCTTACCATTAGGTGATAAAGAAGTAATCCTGCACTTAGCCCCTTTAGCATCTACACACACCTGCACAGGCAAACATCACAGATCACCTGCACACAAGACCTGCTAGATACACCACATGATACATAGCCTGAGGTCTATGTATCATTTTGGACTCCCAACATCTATCACAAAGGGAAAGCATTAAAATGGTTGCTGAGAGTTCAAAATGATATGTAGACCTGAGCTACATACCCTGTGGTGTATCTAGCAGATCTTGCGCAGATGACCCCCCTGGGATGTGTTTGCTACTGCAGTTGTGCGCTGGGGACATTGATATTAAAACTGCTTGATGCAGGACTGCCTCTTCATCACCTACATCATAGGCTTCAGAAGAGGCCCTATACTGTGGAGTTACTTTTTACTTATTCTTCATGGTCACCTTAAATATACTCTCCTCCATAATTGATACAGCACTCCTAATGCCATTTCCACTTCCAGAAGCAATCTTGCTGGACTGAGCGATGCGCCGTCCGTGAATGTTCTTTTATCTGATCTACTGTTGCAAATCTTTTATCCTTTCAATGGAGTTTTCCACTTTGGAATAAAAAGTCTGCAGGGGCAGGTCTGAAGAGAACGGAGGATGAGGCAGCACAGTAATTCATCTTTTTTGTGCAAAAGTCCATGCACTAAAAGTGAAATGTGTGGATGTGTTACTGAGATGCAAGAGCCATGAATTGCCTCATCACATTTTAGGGCGTTTCCTTCTCACATTTTCTCGCAGGCATCACAACGCGCTCTGACAGTACCATCAATTGACAGTTCATGATGAGATAATTCATGATGAGCTAATCCTTCAAAGTTAAAGAAAACTATCAGCAAGGCTTTGACATTTGACCTGACCTGACGAGCTTTTTTTGGTCTTTGAGAACCTTTCCCAGCCCATTATGAAGACTGAACCTTGGTCTCAGCATCATGACTGTAGACCTACATATCATCATCATCAGTTATGATTCTCTTGAGCAACATCCTGTTCTCACTTAGTGATCCAAAAGCTCTTCACAGATTGTGAGACAAAGGTCTTTCTGCAGTTCGCTCATGAGCCATGCGACGAACTTGGCGGCAACACAATGCATTCAAAGATGCTGTGTCACAATTTCATGACACAATCCAACTGAAATATTGGATTCTTCAGCAATCTCTCCGACAATCTTCGACTGGCATATACAATTTCGTTGACATTCCTGACATGAGCATCATTGGTCGACATTGAAGGGAATCCTAAATGGGAATTATCTTTAACTTCCAGCCAGTCTTTTTTAAACCATGTGAACAATTTTAACAGTATGGCTTAAGCACTTACCACTGTAGGCTTCCTGCATCATTTGGTGTGTCTCTGAAGGTTTCCTTGAGTTTCACAGAAAATTTAATGCGGATGCATTGCTCCTGTAACTCTGCCACCTCAAAATTTGCCAACAGTGTGACAACGTTCTACTCAGTACGGCACTGAACAATAACTAACAGACATACAACAATGAAACTTCTGGCAGTTACTCATTAAACGTGTGTGCAGGGATGCCAACCACATTTTGCACCAACACACCACTGGCGTGAAATTACGAATGTTCTGGAATTTGTTGAACAGACCTTGTGCTGTCAATAAATATTACTGTGAAATTATTTTCTTGTAGTGCGGTAGAAAAGTAGAATTTTGGAAGACGACTTAGGCTGTATTCTTAATTATATATTGTCTTTTTCACTTAATGTTCTACATCTATACCGCTATGTATGTGATTTATTATTTTAGAAAATATTTTAGCTTTCACCAGCTACAAAAATAATTTTATAATTATGTACCAGGTACCAAATTTTTTATTGAAGTTACATATTTACAATTTTATTTGACAATGACACGAATACACAAGTGACCTCTGGTGGCACTAAATGTCAACATGTTCTCTAGTAACTACCACTGCACGCATTTTACCAGCACTCTTATCAATGATATGTTGTGTGATCTGTAATATGAGGCGGTTGCACTTAACAAAACATTTTGTAAATGCTGGTTTTAACTTTGGTCATTTTGTATATACTGGTTTTGACATTCACATGCCAAAGCATCTTACAGCAATGTCCAGCTAATAAAGATATAGAGTACATTTATAGTGCAAATTGGCCACATGTATTAACCTTTAGTGAGGTTCATGTAATAATAATAATTATTATTAATGACAGGTACACTAGTCTTCATAATGTAATACACAATGTGATCTTGGCTGGGTAGTTGTCTTTAATATTTTCAGATTGTCCCTTATTGCTCAGCATGAGCAAGTTATTTCTATTCTCTCCTTTCTCAAGCCAATTACTGATGTCATGCTTTTGTTGTATCACAAGTGTAATGTATTTATGTTTCATTTCCACTATGTTTTGAGAAGTGCTTGGTTGAGAAAACATCCCCGCAACAACACACAGCACTATAATTACAATACAGAACAGCACTAATCATGATTACACTTTACAACACCACTTTTTAATCACTACAGACAATTTATGTATGACAGAAAATGTCTGATAAGTGACGAACAACTGTTGACACTACACCAAATTTTCAATACATTTTTGATAGTTACTATGGAGCCAAGTCCCAGACTTGACTCCCCACATCTGTTCTCCATAAACCCTTCACAAATACTTTCCTCCAATTCACTTTCCAAAAGTTACAAAGCTACCAAAAATATTACAGTTAAATAGTGCAAAGAGTTTCGTAGATGACAGTACAGTCAGACTGCAATAACCTTTATGTAGAAAATATTATTTAAATCACAAACACATTTGATAAAGCCAACATGATTAGGAAACTTCAAATAAAATTTCTGTAACTGACATTTAGTAATTTGTGTATCGCCAAAAATAAGTATAACTGGTATAGGAAACAGAACTGATTTCATAGGATAATTAACATTTTCAAAGACAGGGTGAAAATATAAAGAAACAGATTTTCAAGACATAACACAATAAAAAAATTTTGGTCCATAGTCACCAAGTATCATAATAGTCTTGAAAACTCTCATAATGAAATTAGTTTTGCAATTACCAAGAAACATCATTAGGGTACGAATGATATCTAATGGTTCATTTGACACAGATGTATCATCATCTATTACCACAAAGGTATAAAACTAATCTGAAATTATTTGTAAGCATTAATCCAGTTACATGTCCACCTGCTTAGCTGTGTGGTAACATGCTTGCCTCCCATGCAAGCAGGCCGAGGTTCAATTCCCTGGCAGGTTGGAGATTTTCTCCACTTGTGGACTGGGTGTTGTGTTGTTATTTCATCCTCATCACCAGCATGGGAGTCACCCAATATGGCATCAACTGAAAGAAGACTTGCACTTGGCGGCCAAACTTCCCCGGTTGAGGCATCCCGGACAACAATGCCACATGCTGATTTCCATTTTCCAGTTCCACGTGTCAATTTTTTTTAAAAAAATTGTTGTTGTTGTGGTCTTCAGTCCTGAGACTGGTTTGATGCAGCTCTCCATGCTACTCTATCCTGTGCAAGCTTCTTCATCTCCCAGTACCTACTGCAACCTACATCCTTCTGAATCTGCTTAGTGTATTCATCTCTTGGTCTCCCTCTACGATTTTTACCCTCCACGCTGCCCTCCAATGCTAAATTTGTGATCCCTTGATGCCTCAAAACATGTCCTACCAACCGATACCTTCTTCTAGTCAAGTTGTGCCACAAACTTCTCTTCTCCCCAATCCTATTCAATACCTCCTCATTAGTTACGTGATCTACCCACCTTATCTTCAGCATTCTTCTGTAGCACCACATTTCGAAAGCTTCTATTCTCTTCTTGTCCAAACTAGTTATCGTCCATGTTTCACTTCCATACATGGCTACACTTAGTATTATTGATTATGTGTTATGTTGGTTTTGCCTTCTATTTCACCGCCTCACTGCCACATACTTACAGGAAGAAAATCTTGTACTGTACAATGCTACTGCAATGAGAGTGAGCTATCAATGATTGCAGATGTGTTGAAGAAATGGAAACATGAACAATGTTTCTTTTATTCTATTTGGCCTTGGATGAATGCACTGATGGAATGATGTTAACTTACAGAGCTAGTGAAAGGTGTTGATACCAAGTTCATGAATGAGGAACCCCTCAGTTTGGTCTGAATGCACAACTATGGACTGACAAAATATTTTATTGTCTTGATAACTCAAATGACTAGTGTGGCCTTTATCAGAATTTTTTTTTTTATTTATCACAGTGGGTGTAATGCCTGCAATGGTTGCTGCAAATCTGGTGTTATTGCTCCAGTGATACAAAACTTGAAAGAAGTTGGCATCAAGCAGGAAATAGCAGCAATACAATGGGTTCTACACAGGGTTAATACACTGGCTAAACCTGCAAAAATGAATGGCCACATTGATGTAGTTGTAAAGACAATTAACATACTCAGATCACACATTCTTGTGCAATCACAGTTCACATCTTTTTTGAAGAAATCATCTGTGAATATGGTGATATGCCTTATTTTTGTGAAGTACTCTGACAATGTAGGAGTTTTTGAACATTTTTTTGATGTGCACAGACAAAGAAACCAGTAAATGAGTTTGGTGACTAACTTGGTATTAGTTCTTACATTTCTACCAACCAACAAAGCATCTGAATACCTCAACACAAATTTTCTTGACAAACGAATTACCAAAGTCTCTGGCACTGCAAGTTTCAACAGGAGGAACAATTTTCTGCAAGTTGTATGTGCACTTTCCAAAGTGGTGAACACCTGGAAATGGATACACTGAACAAATATTTTGATGAATGTCACTAAAGGCTCAGAGAGCAAACTTTGACTACATGTTTTGTGACCATCTTAGTTTGAATTTGATTAACATTGTTGCAACTCCTTCTACAGTGTGTATAGAAAAAGCACCTCCTGGAATTCTGTTGAGCTCACCAACTTCCACTGTAATCAAATGGTGAGGAAGAGGTTTTGCATTGCAGAAAATTTGGAAATCAGATACAAGAATACGGCCTGTGAGCAGATCCCACTGTCATTTATAACAACTACTGACTCTGCATATGTTCAGAACTAAAAAACATGAGTGAAAGCTTTTTTTAAATAATGAATATAACAGTATAACAGAAGCAGCCTGCCTTATGTTTATCTGACTGGAGCAATCCTTCTAATTAGCAGTAGTTTCACTCCAAACATTGAGATATTAACAAAAAGGCTTACAAAATGTTGAGCAATGTAGAAAAAAGTGTTCCTTTCCTTTCTGTAAGTACTCTGACTGCTCTTAACTCCACTCTTACAGATGTATAATAAATAGCATCAGTTCTTTGCTTTGTACTTTTTGTTTGCGACCACTAAATTAAAATTGTATGCCTGTTTCAAAACAGAGGACTAAAGCTGTGGTCCCATGGTGTGCAGGACAGCTGCAAACATAGGGAGATCTTCCAGTACACTTGTGCACATGTTGTACTCTCCTGGCGACTGACCTGCTCATGGTGTGGGTGCAGGCCACCAGCTCTCCTTTGCATTCTTACAACAGGAGGCCTCTAAAAAAGGTTATTGTTCCAGAAAAAAATTAATGGACAAACTCCGGAAAATATAAGACTAATTTTTCCTCAAACTTGAGTGAATGTGATAACCAGACTGTTCAACCTCAAATTCTGGGATTTTTAAGTTTGTTGCTACACTTAGCAATGTGTTGATACAGCAAGTTTCACAGACAAACTACTCTGAATTAGTATACTATCTCTTGTCAAACAGACAAAAAATTCAGAAACTTGCACATAACACTTTGACTGTCCTCACTCAAATGAGATAAAAACCTGAAAATACTGCGTGTAGTCGGCTAAAAACTTGTGGAATTACATTTAGTGAGTTTTGGAGTCTACATACTAAATTTCAACAAAATTTGAGATAAGGTGGAAGCTCAAACAGTCTGCATGGAATGGCTTGTAAAGCCTCAGAATCAAAGGATGTTATTGTGATCACGTACGTATTCCATTACAAAGGATTTAGAGAGGTTGGCACTATCAGCCTCACTGTATCCTTTACAACATTAAAAATGTTACATCACGTATAACAGCTATAATTAGAATTATTTACTGTCCAAAATCAGAAATGGTACATCACGTTATAACAACTATAATTAGAATTATTTACTGAAAGTTATAACAAGACAATTTTAACTCCTTACCTGATGACGTACTTCATGTGACGCCATAACTTAGCATCTTGTGCAAGAGTTTTCCATCGAGTGCACACCCTCTGCACAATGTTGATGTTCTCAGACAAGGTCATGTGTGAGAAGATGAGCAGTAGCAATTCGTCTGGCAGAGCACTGATTCTTGGTCCTCCTGTGTAGGCATGAACTGTGGTGGGGACGCTGGGTGAAACAGCTTCTCTGACATCATCTGATGTTGTCCAAGCCCGGTCGCAGAAATAGGAACCATAATGTCCAAACTGAGAATAGCAAGTTGCAAGCCAGAAACCACCATCAGGCATCATGTTCAGTGCCTGTCAATGGGGAAAAAAGTGTATTGAGTCAATAACATTCATTCGTTCAGCATGTTCTGTAGGTCTCATCAAGAAAGAAACACTTAGGGATGAGGCAATTATGATTTTGGTAGCTGTTGCGTTCAATGTCGATTTCTGTAACATCTCGCATGATGATTAATGGGAACTGAAGGTGATGAATCTTGAGTCCCATGTTGGTGGGGAATAACACTGCTCACATCTGTCCACGATTCATAAATAAAGGTACCTGGTATTTTGTTCCATTAGGTTAAGAGTTTAACCGCCTCAACAGAAGTTCTGGCAAAATAAAAAATAAGACATACAAGTAGATTATTGATATCAGAAAATAGATCTCTGCCTACACTAAAAATCAATCTATTGTGGCAATCACAGTTCTGTGTTGAGATTCATTGGCTTCCCCAACTCACAACCCACCTGTCACATTCCAACCTAATACAGGCCTTGGGCTTCACTACAGGGCGACTGTCAGCACATCCAGTTTTCATCCACTCACTCTCACTGGCTTCTCCAACCCACAAGCCAATTGACACATTCCAACCTAACTTCGGCCTCAGGCTTCACTGCAGATCTATCTGTCAACCCATCTAGTTTATTCCATTCACCAGATAAATATGAAAATCAGTAACCAACTACAAAAGTCATAATAAATAGACCAGTAAAAGTTATTCTGGCACTCTCCATATGTGAAACAAGTGTAATCAAATTGTAAATAGCTTCTGCTGAAAGAAATCATTAGATTCAGCGATTCTCATTGGGGCTATGGTGCACTATCACCTGATTACTATACTATTAACATTAATAAACTGCCAACAGCATCATGCAATGCAAGAGCCATCAGCACTATCAGGTACACTTTAGCTACACCCATGTAAAAGTATACATTAATATAAGACAAGCAATTATTAGCAACTACCTATATATACTGTGTAACTCGCATTACATTTTGAAATCAGTGTTTCATTATGTTGACTTGATATTAATCTATGAACCCATACTTTCTTTTGTAAATCAGCATCATCATAAATTGTGTTATTCAAAAATGGTTCAAATGGCTCTGAGCACTATGGGACTCAACTGCTGTGGTCATAAGTCCCCTAGAACTTAGAACTACTTAAACCTAACTAACCTAAGGACAGCACACAACACCCAGCCATCACGAGGCAGAGAAAATCCCTGACCCCGCCGGGAATCGAACCCGGGAACCCGGGCGTGGGAATGTGTTATTCAGGCAAAAATCTTTAAGTGTTATTTAAGCAGGGAAGAGCATTAAAATTAAAGAACAAGAATGTAATTTATGTTGTGACTCATGTTACAAATTTGGGACATCCTATTCCTAATGTGCATTTTAGGTTAAGTGCCCTCAAACTATTAGGAGTATGGATCTAGTTTTTATCACAGAAAATGCAAATTAGATTGGCAGTCAAATGACGCCATTACAGATTTCTACAAATATTTATACCATGTTAAATATTGTACTCTACTGAAAAAAGGCATGTGACTCAATGTTACGTGACTCATGTTACTTGCTACTTCTTGTTGGAGAAACTTTTTTACTGCAAGTAGAGAAATTAAAATACAATGTTATGTGTCAAATAAGAAACTTAACATTAACATTTTACTTTTCGAACACAACGAAAAATTGTAAGAGCATGACATCTTTAAAAATTAAATGTAAATTCAATTAAAAGTCGGAGAACTGAAAATATCCTTTTGCATTGACAAGAACAAATGAATTAATTTTCTTTATAATTTCATCATATTTTACAGGCCATTTCCAGTAGTGACCAGCATACTCCATTGCACTGATTGAGTAATAATTTCCAAAAACTGTTTGTGCTTCTCCATCATTCAATTTACTGTCATATTCTACTTTGTACCAGTATCGAATTTTCACACTTTCTATAGTTTCTACAGTATGATCTGCAACAGCAAAATTCTTTTGAGACAGCAGATATGTTTTTAGTACTCTTTTCTTGTAGTGAAAGCAGTGAGTGCTTTTTATGTTTGGTATTGATGGTGCTGGAGAAAATATTTTAGCCAGATTAAGTTTCACACTGATTCCATGAATTTCATCAATACACACACGAAAAACCTGCATAGTTGTGGTACTTGCAACTACCTGAGCCAAAGTTAATGCCTCACCTATTATGAATTTTAACTTTTTTATTGCCTTCCCCCCTATCCATTCTGCCACTGCACCAATTCCATCTATGGCTCCTTTACCATGGGATATAGCAAATACGTTCTAATAGATTTCCCTATTATGAAATGATTGAAATTGAGGTACAGCAGCAGGAACATATGTTTTTGTGAGGCAGGTCCATCTGACCAGATTGAAACTACCTTCACAATTTCAGGTATAGTTGACAGTACCTTGCTAATGTAAGCAATTACAGCACTAGCCATGGCTTTATCCACAGCACACTGTGACATATACAGTGACGAACTTGCTTTACTAGGTTGCTGATCTTTTATCTTATGTTGCCCATTTTTTCTAACTCTCACCCTATTTTTAGCTTTCTTTTAATCACTGTCCTTGCTTATGTTTACTCAACTGTAGAGCTTTTGTTTCTGCTTCTGCTGCCTTTTTCGAGCTTCTTCCAGATGCTTTTTCTTAAATTTCTCATATTTTCCTTCACTCTAACTTTTCCTTCCTCCTACTCTGTCTTTCTGCTGCTGCTAAGGGCATCTTCTTCTGATCTTAAAATAATACAACTGTGAGTCAGATTACAGGACTCACATTACACATTTAATTTTCTGTTTTTACAATATTGGTTGAAATTGGGAAACTTTTAGTAGTGATATTAGTTACACATTCACACTAAGAAGTAAATTACTCAACAAGATGAAGTTATCGCTAATATTTCTCTTGGTATAAAAACTTAATTACATGAAAGTGACTCACGTCACATGAAAGTTGATGCTGTTGTATTATATTATTTATCCCAACCTATAATTTACTTACTTCTGTTTTATACTCCTTATGCAATGCATTAGGGTATATAACAGTAATATAAATAAAAATATGCTAATTCTTACCCACCAATTAGTTGAAATGAAGGTCCAAAGTCTCCAATAATTCGCAGTCTCATCACATGAAAAACATATGGCATTTTAAAAATGGCTACAAATTATGGAGGGAAAGCAATAATAGGCCACCATCCATTGTTGCCATACAGTAAGTCTAGCATTTTCAAAAAAATACATAAAAAGTTCCAAATTTTAAACAGAACTTTTAAATATCATAAGTGTGTCCTGCTTTAGATGTAATATCCCCTCTGTTAGTAGATTAATATTTTCCTGCTAAAGAGAGTATGGGAAGCCCTTTAAGACACAGAAACATTCTATGCAGTATTCATAGATTTCACAAAAGCCTTTGACATTGTAAACACTAAATGAATGGCGAAAAAACGAAAACGCAATACTGTGATGGAACGAAATAAAGATATCAGACAGCCTATCCCTATCGGAGCCGATACTCCAATCAAACGGAGCACTACAGGAAGATCCACCGAGTCCTCTGTTATTTATCCTTGCAGCGGAAGAAAGTATAAAATACCCCAAAGCAAGGGTGTAATCTCCTATGCATATGCAGACGATATTGTAATAGACACAAAAGACATTGCAAAGTTACAAGAAGCCATAAACGATATGGAAGATTGGTGTGTCAAACACATCTTCAAAATAAATGTGGCGAAAATAGAAATGATGGTACTCAGAAATAGAGGAAGAGCACCTGCATCAACTGAGATCTTCAAATGGGAGAGAAAACTGAAGATTATACCAGACTCCAAGTATCTAAGGGGTCACAATACAAAAAACTGCAAAATATTTCATAAAACTTGCCACAGAGAAATCATCACAAGCAATAATGACAATCCATGAAATACAATACAATCTCTTAGCCTAGAGACAGCAATGGCACTATTCAGAGCCAAAATCTCCCCAATACTGATGTACAGCATGGAAATTATTGGACCACATCTTACAATGAAAAACCTAACACTAGAAAGAGTGAAGGTAACATATATAAAGAAAGCAATATGAGTGTCCAAAACAACACAATCTAGACTTTTATACTTGCTGGCGAGGGAACCCTTCCTCACTGCAGACCTATGGACAAACCTGATGCTACCCAAGAGCGGCCCTTTGGAAAGTCTACTTAAAACTTCGAACGAAAAAAAGGGAATACCTACTTCCAGAATTTTACAACACAGGTGCCGTGACTGACCAAACATGGAAAAACGAAAACTACGAAATGAGACGGGTGATCACCAAAATGGCAGCTGATGGTTTCCACCACCTTATTTGCACAACACATCATATCATGAACCAACCGAAATATGCAAGTGTAAACTATTTCATCAAATACGCAAACATGACCATATAGAGCTCTGTACCAAAAGGACATGGTCAATGAGTGACTATGCAAATCAAAATATGAAAAATTTCTAATTTTTTTTTATCATCATTGTACTTTGAATTTATATGGCTATTTGGCTACAATAAACTTATAACAACAAGTCTTCTTTGAAAATGATAGTTACATTTATAAATTCTGAATTTTGTTTACAGTAAATTACTGTGTGTCATGCAGTTTTATGATGAATACTGCCATGTAGTGAACAGAACTTCTCTATTGCTGAAATTTGATACTCAGACAATTTTCAGGATGATTGGCCAGTGAGGCACATCTTTAATTTTCCTCTTGAACTGGTTGCCATTCCCTATTCCTTCCTTTATTTTAGAAGGAAGTTATTACCTTCACATCAGAATACACAACTGCAGTCTGAACTCTAGACAATGAGCAAAGTCTGTATGTATTGCAACCGTGCATCACAGTTCAACTGACACTGATATTCTTTATTATCAGCAATAAAAATTAACTAAAGAGTAACTCTCACGGAATTCAAGGAACCTTAAAAGCTTCCACAAGATGTGTGGTTGGTTGGTTGGTTGGTTGGTGTGGGGAAGACCAGACAGCGTGGTCATCGGTCTCATCGGATTATGGAAGGATGGGGAAGGAAGTCGGCCGTGCCCTTTCAGAGGAACCATCCTGGCATTTGCCTGAAGTGATTTAGGGAAATCACGGAAAACCTAAATCAGGATGGCCGGACGCGGGATTGAACCGTCGTCCTTCCGAATGCGAGTCCAGTGTCTAACCACTGCGCCACCTCGCTCGGTCAAGATGTGTGGCTACCTGCTTTACAGAATATGCTTACTGCTTGCTTTTGCTGAAGAAATTATTACAACAGGGCGTGAAGGTCTGAAAAAAGTTACCATACTTGTCTTAGGTCAACGTCATAAGAGATGCTTCTACAGGTAAAACACGCTGAGCAGGGTTTTTCGATAAGTTCGTCTGCCTTTTGACTCAATTTTAAGAAGTTATCCACTGACCTCAAAGAATTTCACACACACAGTGCACTGTGAAGGAAAGACTCCCATGTAAGAACAATGTCATTAAGGCCATAACATATTAGCTTGCCAAGTAGAATATTTGTAGTCGACAAAATCAGATGCTTCAGTCAGGTCACAGAATATACTAAAATCTTGTTTTTCTTGCTTGGCTTAATGGAGACTTCATCTGTGAGGTCTTTCAGTATGACCTCCTCTGAGAATTCTTTACTGAAGCCTGACTGAGCCAAGAGTTATGTAGTGACCCCTCAACTCGCCCTCACGTTTTCATAGTTGTGCCATTTATGTAGAATGTAAGAACCAAACTAATTGCCAGAGATTTGTCCATTATATAATAAAGATTTTCTGTATTTACTTTGCAGCTGTACCAATTTATAAGGAAAAGTTAAGCAAGTATGGAAACAAAGTAGACTTATGGGAGGTCGACAGAAGCGTCCTATCCCACCTGTCGGCTGTGACCCGTGATGTACGGGTGTTGTGGAGTGCGACGTCACGACGGCGCGGAGTTTGGTTTGTGAGTGTGGCGTGTTTGTAGATGTCGTCGTGTTGTGGTTTGTTGTGCCGTCTGGTGGTATGTTCAGGGCTTACGTTTGTGTGGTGTAATGGGCTCAGTTTGGTCTTGCTCATTACACAGAATTGTTAGAGTGTTGGTTGTGTTTGTAGTGGAATCCGTTTCAGTGAGTTAACGATTTAGTGGTTTTGTATGGGGGGTTAACTTGGTGTTGTTCGCCGTATGTCGTGTGGTAATTTGAGTAAATTAATCGGTTGGTGTTTTTGTACAGGAATGAATATGAAGGATAAAATTAATAGCGTGAGTCTGTGAGAAATGATGAGAAATTCCGCGTTGAAGCTGACAAAGTTTTCACAGCTGTTTGGGAAGTGTTCGATCCCAATTTATGGGATCGGCAGCTACTGTTGAGCTATATAGGTCAGGGGAAGTTTTCGATTCCAGATGATTTTTATGTTTATTGTAATTTGGGGAGTTTTGTATTGTCGGTTATTTTCGTCGTTTTGCGTGGTTTTATATGGGAGTGGGTGACTAAATTTGTTTATATTTAATTTGTGCCCACCCAAAAACCCCCGATTTCCTGCACTTGTCCCTTTAGTGTCACAAGGCTTTTTGTGGAACTTGTGTGTGTGTTTGTTTTTCGATGTGTTTTCGTGTTTATAATGTTTACATAACGACTTTATATGCGCCATATTGGAATCTTGGTTTATGGTCGTTTCCGCCAGATTTGTGACGTCATGGGTCAAAGCAGACGGGTGGGATCGGACGCTTCCGTATTTCCCTTATGGGTAGATAACTGGTCAATTTGTTACCAGAATCTTTATTTTGTATTCATGTTTGTTGGCTCTGCCAACTCATAACCATCTTAACATAGACTTTGGGGGAAATACGGAAGCGTCCGATCCTGCCCGTCTGCTTTGACCCATGACGTCACAAATATGGCGGAAACAAAAACAAACACACACACTTTCCACAAGAAGCCGAATGACACTAACGGGACAAGCGCGGGAAATGGAGTGTTTTGGGTGGGGGCAAACTAAATATAAACAAATTTTGACGCCTTGCGTAGCTACAACGTGTAAGTGAAGACAGCCATGCATGAATACCCACCCACCTCCCCAGGGGTCGTAACCCCAGCAACCTATAGAAGATAAAGATGCTTCAGTAGCTGATTAGTGTTTTTTGTCTTTAAAAAAAAAAATCTCACGGGATAGAACGAACAGATCAGAAAGATAAATATAATAAACTAAAACAGAAATTGGAGGAAACAGATAATTAAAATAAGTAATAAGTGTTTTTAAATTTAAAAAAAACTCACGAGATAGAACGAACAGATCAGAAAAGTAAATAAAATAAGATAAAACAGAACTGGAGACAGCCACACTCAAACCAAACTCCGCGCCGTCATGACGTCACACACAACACCCTTACGTCACGGGTCAAAGCCGACGCGTGGGATCGGACGCTTTTGTTGACCCGACTTTGGGCTATGCTGCAGATCAGTCTTTCTTAACAATTGAAACTGGGGTCCTACTACCATACCCCAACCAACAGTGAGAAGCAGTTAGCAAGTACTGTTCAGAAAAGTGAGGGAGTATTCCTCTACAGGCCACTCACTTTTCATAAGACTGGAAAGATGAAATGGGGCTGTAATTTTTTTTAGAGCATTATTATATGATATTTAAGTCTGATAGGAAATGTAGTCTGAGTCACTGATTACTACAAATACCTCACAACAAAAAGAAAATGAATCAGTCGTGTTCTGATTAATTCCAATAGCATGAGCAGTCTTTTAAACTAGGCTACAAATCTGTAGGTACAACAAACGTATACGTTTAAATTTCACACAGATTTCTGTTATCCACTTTATAAGCTTTTAGTTATGGTCTTCAGTCCAGTGATAGGTTTGATGCAACTTTCCACACTAGTCTACTCTGTGCAAACCTCTTAATCTCAAGTTGACATTCACTTCACACACTCTCTCTCTCTCTCTCTCTCTCTCTCTCTCTCCAACCTATAGCTCCCACACTTATCTCCATTACCCAACTGATGAAACCATGTTTCAGGATGTGTCACATCAACCAATTCTTTCTATTACACATACTGTGCCATAAATGTCTTTAAAAATGCTGTAAACAGTATGGTGACTAATGTGATATTATTGGTAATTTTTTCAAACAGACCAAGCTACATATCAGTCTGCCAACACAACCAGTTTCTTTTAATCAATACACTGGCTTTGACAACTCACAACCAAAACATCACCTTCCAACCTAACCTAGACCTCGAACAAAGCTACAAATCAGTGTCACCATAACCTGGTTATTTAAGTAACACATTTGTTAGGTCACAAACCGTACTGTTACCTTCCAACATAACCTATTCCTCAGGCTAAGCTACTGTCACCAAAACCATATTATTATTATTATTATTATTATTATTATTGTTTGCTTCATACTTAATGGCTTTGCTAACTAACAACAAAACTCTGAATAGATGCATGAAAATGTGATGTCACAGCAACCATTAACATTACATCACTGGCAAAATCCAATGACTTATCAAACATGTCTCTTGACCCTGTTACCTCATTAGTTACTCAAACTGCTAATTCTACAGCACCACATTTCAGATGCTTTTACTCCCTTCTTATCTAAAATGCAAATCAATCTAGTTTCACTTCCATTCAAGGGTTGACTTCAAACGAATACCTTCAGAAGGCTTCCTAACAGATTAATATTCATTGCAAACAAATTTCTATTTTCAGAAATGCTTTTCTTGCTACTGCCAGTCTGCATTTTATATCATTTCCACATCAGCACTAATCAGTTATTTTGACACCCAAATAGCAATATTCATTGACCACTTTGAGACTCATTTACTAATCTCTCAGAATCACATGATATAATTTGACAACAGTCCACCACCCCTATTTTATTATTTTTCATATTCATCTTATAACCTCTTCAAAACACTAACCATTCTGTTCAACTGCTCTTGCAAGTCCTTTGCCATTCCTACCAGAATTACAATGTCATCAGCAAAAGTGAAAGTTATAAGCTATATCTTCTCCCTGAACTTTAATTCTGTTTCCACATTTGAATAATATCAAGTAGAGATTACGCCGCCGCCTAAATTCCTTTCAACTACTGCCTCCCTTTCATCTCTTTCAACTGTTCTAATTACAGTTTAGTGTGCAATCTATGACTGTCTTTTCACTCCTTGTATTTTATTCCTGCTATCTTTAAACTCGGGCAGTTGATTCTAGTCAAATTTACAAATGCAACAATTGCCTTTCTCCGGCCTGTGTTCTAAGGCAAGTTAGGTAGGTAGTGGACACCACTCCAATTTTTCATAGTTTATGTACGAAATATTCGCCGGAGACTTGTCCATAATCCAAGTTAGGTTTTCGGAATTTATCTTGACATTTTTTATGAAAAATACGTAACGGCAAAGTACGTTAAATACAGCGCGAACGTAAGCATTAGGCTACTATACAAGTAAGTCAGTTAACCACAACCTTTCTTTGGCATTCACATTTGTTGGCTTCGTCAACTAACAACCAAATTATCGCTTTCCAACCTAACCCAGAACTCGGGGGTACGCTGCCGATCAGTCTGTCACTACGAAATCGAGTGGTTGCATCAGCACACCAGTTCTATCGTACTGCTCATTTTTGCTGCTCATTGTAAAATCGTACAGGAAGGGTACGGCACAATGTAAAAGTAAAGTATCATTGCATCCGGGAAAAATCAAAAGAAAGGCAACTGGCAAAATAGGAATCACCTGCAGGGACTGCAGTGACTCTTAGGAAGTCAACAGTTTTAGATCGCGTTTTAATAGGAATACAGTTTTATTACTTGTTTCGCTTATCACACGTGAGCATCTTCAGATACTCAATGTCCTAATGCGCAGTGGTACTTAGCGGAGCCTTGAACCAAATCATGGTTTCTTCAGAATAATTAACACCTGAAAACAATCGCGTCCAGTGGCGAAACTAGTAACAAAGCAAAATATATGCCACCTGTTGCAGTGTATCTACACGTCATGCAATTACACCAGAATAGTTTTTCACCTGAGAACTATATACTGCAAAGTGTGAGAAAAACTATGTTAGATTCTCTCTGCGCCACTGTCAGGTTAATGTGAAAATAACGCCTGTTTCGAGATGTGGACCCCATTCTCAAATGTTCCGCGATTTATTTTGTAGTAAGGAGCGTTTGGCCAAATATTAAACATCAAAATTAATTTTTGTATGTAATGTCCATTAACTCCATATATTGAATCGAAGGATAAGGTTTGTTTCAATGTAGGAGTGCCATAATATCTCATACTGCGAATTTTTTCATATCCGCTCATCAGTTTTTACCTCTGTAGCTCAAATTGTAAAAATATTATTTTCGCTCACGACCAAATATGAAATTTCTCGGCTCAGTTTTACAAAATATTATAGGTTTCATTTTATGTATTAAAAAACGGATACCTCGATAAACGTAAGGCTCACTCACCTCTTTTATTTGATAGTTTGGAAAATCGTAAGTTCTTGTTTTCACAAATGGCTACCGGTACGTCGACTCACTTTAACTGGCCACACACAACTTCGACGGATCGGAGCAATCGGTCGCCAAATCGCGCGAACCGAAAAATCGCAGACATGTATCGCAGATCCCAGCGATCGATCGCTGATCGCTCGTACGATCCATGCGACGGATCGGCCATTTTCGAAAATATGGCGACCCGGCTGTGAGTCGAATGTCAATAAACGGCAGACTCTATTTACCACTGTACCAGTTGTTAAGGCCTGCTGACGCTCCATTCACGTATGAAACACAGCAAGAATGATTGTTTACAAGCGTCTGTGCGCGCTGGAACTCGCCCATTTTGTCTTCGCAATCCTTGTAGGAGCGATGCGTAGGAAGTAGTAGTACCCTGTATTCGTAGGTACTACGTTTATTCGTTCCATGAAATGTAAGATTTTCACATTTCTATACATTTGAAGTAAGTTGACAATGTATGTGCCACTTAGAAATCTTATCAAGTTCTGCCCAGATACTTGTGCAGAATTTTTCACATTGTACCGGTAGGTACCGAGTGCCGTACTGGTTTATACATAACTGCATCCCTTGCGAAAGGTCAGAGGTTACTATTAAAACTGTCTGTTAGATCATTAAAAGGCCTATATAACAGGATAGAACCATACGGTAGGTCTACTTAAATAACTTGTCATTTCATACAATATAATTTAACTCTTCTTCATACCATTTACAACATCAAATGAAAGCCATTAATGATGTTACTGATAACTTTTTACTGACAAATCGAGACTGCAAAGTCATTGTGCAAGTGCTTGTAGTTACACAGTTTTCTGCCCAGTACAGACTGGAAAGATGTACACAAGCGCAAGACATTCGATGACCATAAAAGGTGTAAGATTCTGGAACATAGCGTACAGTTCCCGAGAAACGGATACAAAAAACAAGTTCCAGAAATTTCGACTATTTTTTCTTAATCATTCCTTTCTTTTTGTAAGTACGATATTAGTCAATGTACAGAGGTCAACTGCCACTGCTGCGAAACACATTTAGCCTTTCATAGCCCAACTTAACGACACAGGGCTCACTTCAAAAAACAGAGCATGTTTTCTGCATGTGAGAAGCTCCTAGTTTTATTCATACGAAATTGGAGAACGTTCTTTATTTTGAGCAACTTCTCACACCCTCTTACTCATACTGAGAACATTCTCAGGTGAAGCATATTCTCCGACTCACTTCATTCTAGCGAACCTGATAATGCTCTCCGAAATTTCGAGTGTAAAGTATATTCTCCGTTTTATTCATACGACCCATTGGCATTCCAACCATTGCTACTAGTCACCACAGACGTGTTAATAATTTGAAAAAGGATTCAGTAATCAGTCGCAAATGCAATTTGTATTTTTTATTGCAGATCTAGAGTTCAGCTCTTGGATAGTTTATCATCAGTGCTAGAAAAAAAAAGCAATTATACAAAAATCCGTAGACTACTTAAAAGTTGTTAAAATGGCATTGCAGAATAGTATTGACAAAGTCTGGTAACACACCGTTTAAATCGAGCGATGTAGGTTTGTCAAACTTTTAACACGTTGTTCCATGACTTTAGGCCGTACATGGCCAGATTGTAACTGAGGCTGTTGTTAAGAAAACAGTACAAGCAATGCTATTTTGTCTAAAACTGACATGGTGATACTATTAATAATGGCTGGTTGCTGTCTTCTTTGTAAGTACGAGCAATCTCAGCTTACATCATGATGGTAGAACAAAGTCCATCATACCACTAACATCGATTCAAAAGCGCAAGTACAATTTTATGAAATTGATATTAAATTCTAAGAAACTGGAATCGAGTAACCTTTATTAAAATCAACAACTTCGCCAAAAAGCACTTCACATGCTAAAAGATTATAAAAACAGTAAGTTTGTGGACAAATAATCATAAAATTTACGTTGAAGAAACTTGAAAATGCTCTAAAACATCTTTATAAAAATAATACATTGTTAAAGTCTAGAGTAACAAGTCATTCTCAATAATTATTATTACATTGCCCTACATAAGGTGAGGTTGCTTGTACTGCTCTGTAAACAACAGCCTCACTTATAACCTGGCCATGTAAGTCCTAAAGTCATATAACAGCATATTGTCAAAAACCTGAGGAACCATATATCATTCGATTTAAATGGTACTGGTACAGTACCCCATGGTCTAGGATGTCCGGAGCTCGTGGTCTAATGGATAGCATTGCTGCCTCTGGATCACGGGGTCCCGGGTTCGATTCCCGGCCGGGTTAGGGATTTTCCCTATCCAGGGACTGGGTGTTTGTGTTGTCATCATCATTTCATCATCCTCATCATTAACGAACAAAATGAGATTGAAAAAAAAAAAAAACACCATTAGACCTATGTTTAAGCCGGCACGGTAGCTCAGAGTGTTCGGTCAGAGGGTTAGCTGCCCTCTGTAATAAAAAAACTGAGTTAATCGATGAACAACGAACTTAAACGGATGTCTTACGACGTCCGCCCCGAGCAGATGCGCCGAACAAAAGAGAACAAATTGAGATTTAACAAAAAAAAAAGGGGGGGTAGCGTCTTTGATTCATAATCAAAACGTCTTTGGTCCCTGGTTCGATCCCGCCACTGCCTAAATTTTGATAAATAATCAGCATTGGCGGCCGAAGACTTCCGGCATAAGAAGTCAGCCTCATTCTGCCAACGGCCTTGTCAAAGAGGGCGGAGGAGCGGATAGAGGCTCAGGGCACTCTCTTGTCCTAGGGGTGGGAAGTTGCCCCTAAAGGCGGAAGAATCAGCAATGATCAACGACATGAGGATGCAGAAGGCAATGGAAACCACTGCATTAAAAACACGTAACGTGTATCCACAGGACATGTGGCCTGTAATTGAAGAAGTGTCATGATGATCTCTCCATTGGCAAAAGATTCCGGAATAGTCCCCCATTCGGATCTCCGGGACGGGACTGCCAAGGGGGAGGTTACCATGAGAAAAAGATTGAATAATCAACGAAAGGATAACGTTCTACGAGTCGGGGCGTGGAATGTCAGAAGCTTGAACGTGGTAGGGAAACTAGAAAATCTGAAAAGGCTCAATCTAGATATAGTAGAGGTCAGTGAAGCGAAGTGGAAGGAAGACAAGGATTTCTGGTCAGATGAGTATCGGGTAATATCAACAGCAGCAGAAAATGGTATAACAGGTGTAGGATTCGTTATGAATAGGTGGGTAGGGCAGAGGGTGTGTTACTGTGAACAGTTCAGTGACCGGGTTGTTCTAATCAGAATCGACAGCAGACCAACACCGACAAGGATAGTTCAGGTATACATGCCGACGTCGCAAGCTGAAGATGAACAGATAGAGAAAGTGTATGAGGATATTGAAAGGGTAATGCAGTATGTAAAGGGGGACGAAAATCTAATAGTCATGAGCGACTGGAATGCAGTTGTAGGGGAAGGAGCAGAAGAAAAGGTTACAGGAGAATATGGGCTTGGGGCAAGGAGTGAAAGAGGAGAAAGACTAATTGAGTTCTGTAACAAGTTTCAGCTAGTAATAGCGAATACCCTGTTCAAGAATCACAAGAGGAGGAGGTATACTTGGAAAAGGCCGGGAGACACGGGAAGATTTCAATTAGATTACATCATGGCCAGACAGAGATTCCGAAATCGATACTGGATTGTAAGGCGTACCCAGGAGCAGAAATAGACTCAGATCACAATTTAGTAGTGATGAAGAGTCGGCTGAAGTTCAAGACATTAGTCAGGAAGAATCAATACGCAAAGAAGTGGGATACGGAAGTACTAAAGAATGACGAGATACGTTTGAAGTTCTCTAACGCTATAGATACACCAATAAGGAATAGCGCTGTAGGCAGTACGGTTGAAGAGGAATGGACATCTCTAAAAAGGGCCATCACAGAAGTTGGGAAGGAAAATATAGGTACAAAGAAGGTAGCTGCGAAGAAACCATGGGTAACAGAAGAAATATTTCAGTTGATTGATGAAAGGAGGAAGTACAAACATGTTCCGGGAAAATCAGGAATACAGAAATACAAGTCGCTGAGGAATGAAATAAATAGGAAGTGCAGGGAAGCTAAGACGAAATGGCTGCAGGAAAAATGTGAAGACATCGAAAAAGAGATGATTGTCGGAAGTACAGACTCAGCATACAGGAAAGTCAAAACAACCTTTGGTGACATTAAAAGCAACGGTGGTAACATTAAGAGTGCAACGGGAATTCCACTGTTAAATGCAGAGGAGAGAGCAGATAGGTGGAAAGAATACATTGAAAGCCTCTATGAGGGTGAAGATTTGTCTGATGTGATAGAAGAAGAAACAGGAGTCGATTTAGAAGAGGTAGGGGATCCAGTGTTAGAATCGGAATTTAAAAGAGCTTTGGAGGACTTACGGTCAAATAAGGCAGAAGGGATAGATAACATTCCATCAGAATTTCTAAAATCATTGGGGGAAGTGGCAACAAAACGACTATTCACGTTGGTGTGTAGAATATATGAGTCTGGCGATATACCATCTGACTTTCGGAAAAGCATCATCCACACAATTCCGAAGACGGCAAGAGCTGACAAGTGCGAGAATTATCGCACAATCAGCTTAACAGCTCATGCATCGAAGCTGCTTACAAGGATAATATGCAGAAGAATGGAAAAGAAAATTGAGAATGCGCTAGGTGACGATCAGTTTGGCTATAGGAAAAGTAAAGGGACGAGAGAGGCAATTCTGACGTTACGGCTAATAATGGAAGCAAGGCTAAAGAAAAATCAAGACACTTTCATAGGATTTGTCGACCTGGAAAAAGCGTTCGACAATATAAAATGGTGCAAGCTGTTCGAGATTCTGAAAAAAATGGGGGTAAGCTATAGGGAGAGACGGGTCATATACAATATGTACAACAACCAAGAGGGAATAATAAGAGTGGACGATCAAGAACGAAGTGCTCGTATTAAGAAGGGTGTAAGACAAGGCTGTAGCCTTTCGCCCCTATTCTTCAAATTATACATCGAGGAAGCAATGATGGAAATAAAAGAAAGGTTCAGGAGTGGAATTAAAATACAAGGTGAAAGGATATCAATGATACGATTCGCTGATGACATTGCTATCCTGAGTGAAAGTGAAGAAAAATTAAATGATCTGCTGAACGGAATGAACAGTCTAATGAGTACACAGTATGGTTTGAGAGTAAATCGGAGAAAGACGAAGGAAATGAGAAGTAGTAGAAGTGAGAACAGCGAGACACTTAACATCAGGATTGATGGTCACGAAGTCAATGAAGTTAAGGAATTCTGCTACCTAGGCAGTAAAATAACCAATGACGGATGGAGCAAGGAGGACATCAAAAGCAGACTCGCTACGGCAAAAAAGGCATTTCTGGCCAAGAGAAGTCTATTAATATCAAATGCCGGCCTTAATTTGAGGAAGAAATTTCTGAGGATGTACGTCTGGAGTACAGCATTGTATGGTAGTGAAACATGGACTGTGGGAAAACCGGAACAGAAAAGAATCGAAGCATTTGAGATGTGGTGCTATAGACGAATGTTGAAAATTAGGTGGACTGATAAGGTAAGGAATGAGGAGGTTCTATGCAGAATCGGAGAGGAAAGGAATATGTGGAAAACACTGATAAGGAGAAGGGACAGGATGATAGGACATCTGCTAAGACATGAGGGAATGACTTCCATGGCACTAGAGGGAGCTGTAGCGGGCAAAAACTGTAAAGGAAGACAGAGATTGGAATATGTCAAGCAAATAATTGAGGACGTAGGTTGCAAGTGCTACTCTGAGATGAAGAGGTTAGCACAGGAAAGGAATTCGTGGCGGGCCGCATCAAACCAGTCAGTAGACTACTGTCATAAATGGTTCAAATGGCTCTGAGCACTATTGGACTTAACAGCTCAGGTCATAAGTCCCCTAGAACGTAGAACTACTTAAACCTAACTAACCTAAGGACATCACACACATCCATGCCCGAGGCACGATTCGAACCTGCGACCGTAGCGATCGCGCGGTTACAGACTGAAGCGCCTAGAACCACTCGGCCACTCCGACCGGCCAATACTGTCATAAAATATGGTTTTAATTTAGCATCTGTTATTGTACACTTGGTTATTTTTCTAGCACTGAGGATAACTATTCAACAGCTGAAATCTAGATCTACTGGAAAAGATACAGATTGAATTTGTGACTGAATGCCGAGTCCCTTTTCCTTTTTCAAACATATTCTACAGTCGCTGTGTATAACAGTTCCAGCGGGACTCACGTCAGATTCCGAAGGAATCATCATCTCTGAACTGAGGTGATAGCACAGATGGCAAATTACGCCGGAAATACCTGCACAGCAAAGCAACAAATGTAGGACACTAGGTGAGCATAAGGCATTTCCTGGATGTGTTTTTATTCCAGTCTTCTGTTAGTCCATCTCCTCCTACCCCTTCTCTCTGTCCATCTTTCCTTTCTCTGTCCATTTCTCTAGCCATTTCACCATTTCCTTCTGTACATCTTCTCCCCCCTATCTGTGTCCATATGCTCCTTCTCTCTCTCTCTCTCTCTGTCTGGCCATTTCCTCCACCCTATCTCTCTCTACATTATCATACCCTCTCCAATAGAAGGTTACTGGTTCTTACCTTCACAATAATTCTTTCCATATAGCAAGTGATGGGTGTACGAAATTTGGTTGCAATCGATCCATGAATTTAGGAGCAGCATGTTACCTGTGGCTTTATGCCTGCATACACACATGCCACACCGACAATGACAGGGAAAAAAATTGCAAGATGATGTCCATACAAATTCCGCGCCGGTCGCGTAGGAGGATACAAATCAGGTTTGCTATAAACACACGCTATAATGGTTGTGAGCATCAGTGCCTCTGAAATGGGATGTGGTGAGTTGATTCTAGTCAAGAATGCCTTTATGGCGACAAAGACACCATTATCAGTGCCTCACTGAGTTTGAACGAAGTCGTGTAATAGGGCTGTGAGAAGGTGAATGCTCCTTCTGCGATATTGCAGAAAGACTTGGCAGTGGTGGCCGTGGGAAAGTATGGTTGAAAAAAGTTTTGGCTCCGGATGGCCAAGTGGCACTGCTAAGAGGGCAAACCATTGTGATCGACCTTTGACTTTGGCGCACTGTACTGCATCTGCAGCAGCAATCTGAGCAGCAGCTTGCACCACAGTGACACAATGAACTGTTACAAATCGGTTACCTCAAGGAGAGCTCCAAACCAGACGTGCTGTAGCATGCATTTCCCTGCCATTTGCGACTTCGCTGGTAGAAGCGAGAGCTCATTGGAGGACAGAGTGGAGTTCTGTCATGTTTTCTGATGAAAGTTAGTTCTACCTCAGTGTCAGTGCAAGTTTGCCTGTGGTGGCGGCAGTTCTCTATCTGCCAAAGGACTAAAATGTCGTAACCACCACACCCAAGAGGTGACACGTTTATCAATAGCGCAAGGAAATCTGACGAGTGGCTCCAGTGTGGATCACCGCTGAGTTGGCTGACTTTACATAAAATTAATTTAATTCCTTCAAACCCACAACGAAATAAATGACATTGTAGAGAATGAAAATGGATGTCGTTGAAAATAATAGCAAGTACCTTCGGTATCACAAACAGATTCATTAACTAATATCAAGGTCAAGAGAGAATAAACATATAAACAGAAACTTCAAATGTAAAATATTTCATTAACACGAACTCAGGTTGGTTGGCAATAGACTTGGGGAACCTATCCGGAATTTACTTGAAAATGAGACGCTATTGTGAGTGGAAGGATGGCAATCTAGGCAAGCACACTCTGTTGCATTGTCCCACTGACTAGTCTCTCGCATCAAAATATAAGTAATCAAGCAATGGACACTGGGAGTGACTACTACGAGTACAAGGCTACTATTAGAAAAGATGGTCATGGAAACGATTGATAGGCTTCTGAATTTGCCAAAGCTGTGAAACGTTACCGATATAGCCGGTGAATAACGAGATCCTGTCGTCTGCGTGTGGGCGCTGCCGAAGCGTCTTACTGCGGGATATGACACCATGCCCACCGATGTTTCTCTCACGTCCCCGAAAATACACTACTGGCCATTAAAATTGCTACACCAAGAAGAAATGCAGATGATAAACGAGTATTCCTTGGACAAATATATTATACTATAACTGACATGTGATTACATTTTCACGCAATTTGGGTGATCCTGAGAAATCAGTACCCAGAAAACCAACTCTGGTCGTAATAACTGCCTTAGTACGCCTGGGAATTGAGTCAAACAGAGCTTGGATGGCGTGTACAGCTACAGCTGCCCATGCAGCTTCAACACAATACAACAGTTCATAATGAGTAGTGACTGGCGTATTGTGACGAGCCAGTTGCTCGGCCACCGTTGACCAGACGTTTTCAGTTGGTGAGAGATCTGGAGAATGTGCTGGCCAGGGCAGCAGTCGAACATTTTCTGTATCCAGAAAGACCCGTACAGGACCTGCAACATGCGGTCGTGCATTATCTTGCTGAAATGTAGGGTTTCACAGGGATCAAATGAAGGGTAGAGCCACGGGTCGTAACACATCTGAAATGTAACGTCCACTGTTCAAAGTGCTGTCAATGCGAACAAGAGGTGACCGAGACGTGTAACCAATGGTGGTGCCATACCATCACGCCGGGTGATACGCCAGTATGGCGATGACGAATACAAGCTTTCAATGTGCGTTCACCGCAATGTCGCCAAACACGGATGCGACCATCATGATGCTTTAAACAGAACCTGAATTCATCTGAAAAAATGACATTTTGCCATTCGTGCACCCAGGTTCGTCATTGAGTAAACCATCGCAGGCGCTCCTGTCTGTGATGCAGCGTCAAGGGTAACCGCAGCCAAGTCTGCGAGCTGATACTCCATGCTGCTGCAAACGTCGTCGAACTGTTCGTGCAGATGGTTGTTGTCTTGCAAACGTCCCCATCTGTTGACCCAGGGATCGAGTTGTGGGTGCACGATCCGTTACAGCCATGCGGATAAGATGCCTGTCATCTCGACTGCTAGTGATATGAGGCCGTTGGGATCCAGCACGGCGTTCCGTGTTACCCTCCTCAACCCACCGATTCCATATTCTGCTAACAGTCATTGGATCTCGACCAATGCGAGCAGCAATGTCGCGATACGATAAACCGCAATCGCGATAGGCTACAATCCGACCTCTGTCAATGTCGTAAACGTGATGGTATGCATTTCTCCTCCTTAAACGAGACATCATAACAACGTTTCACCAGGCAACGCCGGTCAACTGCTGTTTGTGTATGAGAAATCGGTTGGAAACTTTCCTCATGTCAGCACGTTGTAGGTGTCGCCACCGGCGCCAACCTTGTGTGAATGCTCTGAAAAGCAAATCATTTGCATATCACAGCATCGTCTTCCTGTCGATTAAATTTCGCGTCTGTAGCACGTCATCTTCGTGGTGTAGCAATTTTAATGGCCAGTAGTTTATAAAGTTCTGCTAGGGTGTCCGGACGTCTTTACAACTAACTGCTCTCTCCAAAGAAATGGAAGAGCTCTAGCGGCTGTACTCTGTGACAGTTGAGAATCAAGTCTGTTCCTGTCCTGTTGCTCAAAACCTTCCGATAAACATCCGTTCCCCCCGAGGTTCTCGAATAAACCTATCATGACCAAGCAGTGGTTACCGTGCCAATCATACTTTCTACCATGGAGACCCAATCTTCCTCAACCAATCACTGCATTGCGGTACACATTCTGATCTCCAAAAAAACAGCACACAATGCCTGGAGGTCCTAAAGCCAAGGCCCTAGCGCGTTTCACAAGATGAGGCAAGTTTCCTAGTAAAAAAAAGAGCTCCGTCTCGTCGATAAAACGATTCAATGGATGCCGTGTTGTCGAGGCACAGAACATCTAAAAAACACGACATCTGGAGAAATTCATCGTCCCGTCTCACAAGGTACGCTATTCTTGTAATAAACACATTAGCCAGGCGCCGGCCCAACGCTGCTGTACTTGGACCGGCACACAGAATCAGGAGACCAAACCCCCCACCACATCCGCTCGCCAACAAAGCGGTTAGGCCAGCGCCGGGATGCCTGGCGCCCCCAGTTTCTAAAGAAGTGTCATTTCGCATTCAGCCACGGCATTCCCAACCTATTGCTTGGCCGCTAGCGGAACAAGGCCGTCTGCCAGAATGTTGGCCCATACACCAGTGCCCTGCAGAGCCTATGGCCAGTCTCGGTGACTACAAAAGAATCCGTGGAATCGCTTGCTGCATGGGGAAAGTTCTGAAGGTTCTCTAGAGCCGAGTTTAATTCTACTACTGATACTCAAGTCATGCAAGTACTGTGAGATCAATCAGTGGTTGACCCTAACCCTAATAGTCCATCAGATTAATATCATCAGGGAAAATTTAGATAGACCAAAGGTGATTGAAATTGTACGATAATCACCTAAACAATCACCTTGATTGTGTAAATCATGAAATTCTGCTAGACAAGCTCAAGTATTGTGGCATGAGTGGGACAGTGCACGAATGGTTTAATTCGTACCTAACTGGAAGAGTGCAGAAAGTTGAAATAAGTAGTTCTCGTAACATGCAAAGATCAGCACATTCCTCAAACTGGGGAACTATCAAGAATGGGGTTCCACAAGGGTCAGTCTTGGGTCCTTTGTTGTTCTTATTATATATTAATGACTTGCCATTCTATATTCATGAAGAGGCAAAGTTAGTTCTCTTTGCTGATGATACAAGTATAGTAATCACGCCTGACAAACAAAAATTAACTGATGAAATTGTCAATACTGTCTTTCAGAAAATTACTAAGTGGTTCCTTGTAAACGGACTCTCACTGAATTTTGATAAGACACAGTACATACAGTTCCGTACAGTGAATGGTATGACGCCATTAATAAATATAGATCTTAATCAGAAGCATATAGCTAAGGTAGAATATTCCAAATTTTTAGGTGTGTCCATTGATGAGAGATTAAATTGGAAGAAACACATTGATGATCTGCTGAAACGTTTGAGTTCAGCTACTTATGCAATAAGGGTCACTGCAAATTTTGGTGATAAACATCTTAGTAAATTAGCTTACTACGCCTATTTTCACTCATTGCTTTCATATGGCATCATATTTTGGGGTAATTCATCACTGAGGAATAAAGTATTTATTGCACAAAAGCGTGTAATCAGAATAATAGCTGGAGTCCACCCAAGATCATCCTGCAGACATTTATTTAAGGATCTAGGGATATTCACAGTAGCTTCTCAGTATGTATATTCTCTTATGAAATTTGTTATTAACAACCAAACCCAATTCAAAAGTAATAGCAGTGTGCATAACTACAATACTAGGAGAAAGGATGATCTTCACTATTCAAGATTAAATCTAACTTTGGCACAGAAAGGGATGAATTATACTGGCACTAAAGTCTTTGGTCACTTACCAAATAGTATCAAAAGTCTGACAGATAACCAACAAGTATTTAAGAAGAAATTAAAAGAATTTCTGAATGACAACTCCTTCTACTCCAGAGAGGAATTTTTAGATATAAATTAAGGAAAAAAAAGAAAAAAATATTTAAAAAAATAAAAAAAAAAATTTAAAAAAAATAAAGTTGTTATATTAACTTAAGTATGTTGTTAAATTAACCTAATTATGTCATGTATTGGAAAATTTGACTCGTTCCACATCATTACGAAATATCGTATTCATGATCCATGGAACTAGTATTAATCTAATCTCTAATCTAATCTAATCTAATCTAATCTACAAAATGAAATGGGAAGTGCCTGACAGGTATTACCATAGCAGTGGCCTGCCTGAAAGGCACTGCCATCTTTCATCAGTGATGGCCATGTGTTGGTTAGGATGCCACTTGAGGGCATGTAACCAAGCTGTCCGTGTGCTAGACACACTTGACCTACACCTAGAGTGATGACTTGGGGTGCGATTTCGTGTGACAGCAGGGGCACTCTCGGGGTTATGACATGCATCCTAACCACATATTTGTATGTCATTCTGGTGATTCAATCTGTTGTGTTGCCATTCACGAACAGTATACCAGAGGGTGTTTTCCAACAGGATGACGCTCGCCTGCGTACTGCTGTTGTAACCCAACAAACTCTACAGAGTGGCAGCATGTTTCCTTGACCTGCTCAGTCACCAAATCTATCTCCAGTTGGGCACATATGGGGCATCGTTGGATGACTACTCCAGCATCATCCAAAACAAGCATTAACTGTCCCTGTACTGATTGACCAAATGCAACAGGCATGGAGCTCCATCGCACAAACTAACATCTGGCACCTGCACAACACAATGCATGCACGTTTGCCTGCTTGCATTGAACATTCTGGCAGTTTAGTTGGTTATTAATATACCAGCATTTCCATTTACATTGAATTATCTCATGCTTACATTAACTTGTGGTCTTGCAATGTTGGTTACATAAGTATGTTACCTAGACAAACGTATTCCCAAAATTTCATTATTAAACATTAATTATTGTTTGGTGTTGGAATTTATTTGTCAGTTTAGTTTGTGATATCATGTTTTGATACCATGCAATGGATGTCAACATTGACAACAGAATTGCAAGCTTCCGTCAGATGCTGATAGCGGTTGTGTGGGACCCAATGGATCATGACCACTGAGTCACACCCCCAGTGGCTCTGGACTACAAGCGCACTCTACCTCTGCAACATAGGATAGCTGGGAGCAGCGACTCAGCCCACTTATACTTTGAGTCCTTTTGCTACGTGATGCTATGCAGACGGCACCTAGTCACGGCTCTGACTCCATCATTCGTAATTTCAGAGAGCCTCATTTTTGCTGAAACTGAAAGCTGGACTCTATCTCTTTTTGCATTATTTGTATCGAGTCAATGCCTACTTGCAGAAATACAAGTTAAGTAAATCTTCTGTATCCTGTGTTAATTTGTTCAGTAATCATTCCTGTTCCTGTCCAGCTTTCTTGCGACGACGGTTGCCAGTCCACTCCGTAGCCGACGTCTCGTTACTATATTGTGCAAGGCTGTACACACATATTTAACATATTTCTCTCACATTTGAACACGTATTTTACGTGTATCTCCAGCAAATTTTGCCCCATAATTTCACTTTCACAGAGCTGATGATGTCACATCTCCTGAAATATGTGTCTTACAGTTATATTTTTTTGCGTGTACATTCAGTGATATAGTAAACTATGGATATACCATATGTGAAAACTTTCTGCAAAATGTGTTGCGAATACAGTTACTAGTAAAGAAGTACCGTAATATACCAGTAATATATTAAAAGGTCAAGCTTGATACAGTATGAACAGTGGAAATGTAGTAAGTAATAAACCTTAGTGTGTGTGTGTGTGTGGACGGGGAGTACCAGCGAAAAGTCTTGTAATGGTGTGAAATTATGTATAGAACTTGTTACAAGTCACTAAGTGCTCTCATTCTCAAATACTGGGTGGATGTAGTCTGGATAATTGTGCGTTGTGATCTTTCCAGACAGTAAGCAGTATATATACACACACAGTTCTGTTGAAATCGATCCAGTGGTTTAGGAGATGTGGAACATACATGCACACACTTTCGTAATATACACACATCAAAAAAAGTTTTGCATCTACATCTATATACATACTCCGCAATCCACCATACGGTGCGTGGCGGAGGGTACCTCGTACCACAACTAGCATCTTCTCTCCCTGTTCCACTCCCAAACAGAACGAGGGAAAAATGACTGCCTATATGCCTCTGTATGAGCCCTAATCTCTCTTATCTTATCTTTGTGGTCTTTCTGCAAAATATAAGTTGGCGGCAGTAAAATTGTACTGCAGTCAGCCTCAAATGCTGGTTCTCTAAATTTTCTCAGTAGCGATTCACGAAAAGAACGCCTCCTTTCCTCTAGAGACTCCCACCCGAGTTCCTGAAGCATTTCCGTAACACTCACGTGATGATCAAACCTACCAGTAACAAATCTAGCAGCCTGCCTCTGAATTGCTGCTATGTCCTCCCTCAATCCAACCTGATAGGGATCCCAAACGCTCGCGCAGTGCTCAAGAATAGGTCGTATTAGTGTTTTATAAGTGGTCTCCTTTACAAATGAACCACATCTTCCCAAAATTCTACCAATGAACCGAAGATGACTATCTGCCTTCCCCATAACTGCCATTACATGCTTGTCCCACTTCGTATTGCTTTGCAATGCTACGCCCAAATATTTAATTGACGTGACTGTGTCAAGCGCTACACTACTAATGGAGTATTCAAACATTACAGGATTCTTTTTCCTATTCAACTGCATTAATTTACATTTATCTATATTTAGAGCTAGCTGTCACTCTTTACACCAATCACCAATCACCTCCGTTCTGAGAGTTCCGGAACCTGTACAGAAAATTGGAGTAGAGATCAACATAAACATCATTTCTGCCCTTTTTATTGCTCATAAAAACCACACATTGCATGTTGTACCACCATACAGCGAGACCTTCAGAGGTGGTGGTCCAGATTGCTGTACACACCAGTACATCTAATACCCAGTAGCGTGTCCTCTTCCATTGATGCATGTCTGTATTCGTCGTGGCATATTATCCACAAGCTCATAAAGGCACAGTTGGTCCAGATCATCCCACTCCTCAACGGAGATTCGGCGTAGATCCCTTAGAGTGTTCGGTGGGTCAAGTCGTCCATAAACAGCCCTTTTCAATCTATCCTCAGCATGTTTGATATGGTTCATGTCTGGAGAACATGCTGGCCACTCTAGTCGAGCGATGTCTTTATCCTGGAGGAAGTCATTCACAAGATGTGCATGATAGGGGCCCGAATCGTCATCCTTGATGACGAATGCCTCGCCAATATTCTGCTGATATGGTTGCACTATCGATCGGAGGATGGCATTCACGTATCGTACAGCCTTACGGCACCTTCCATGACCACCAGCAGCATACGTCAGCCCCACATGATACCACCCCAAAACAGCAGGGGACCTCCATCTTGCTGAACTTGATGGACAGTGTGTCTAAAGCATTCAGCCTGACTGGGTTGCCTCCAAACATATCTCCAACAATTGTCTGGTTGAAGGCATATGTGACACTCATCGGTGAAGAGAACATGATGCCAATACTGAGCGGTCCATTTAGCATGTTTTTGGGCCCTTCTGTACCGTGCTGCATGGTGTCGTGATTGCAAAAATGGACCTCGCCATGGACGTCGGGAGTGAAGTTGCGTTTCGTGCAGCCTGTTACGCACAGTTTGAATGGTAACACGACGTCCTGTGGCTGCACAGAAAGCATTATTCAACATGGTGGCTTTGCTGTCAGGGCTCCTCCGAGCCATAATCCGTAGGTAACTGTCATTCACTGCAGTAGTAGCCCTTGGGCAGTCTGAGCGAGGCATGTCATCAACAGTTCCTTTCTCTCTATATCTGTTTCATGTCTGAACAACATTGCTTTGGTTCACTCCGAGACACCTGGACACTTCCCTTGTTGAGAGCCCTTCCTGGCACAAGGTAACAATGCGGACATGATCGAACCATGGTATTGACCATCTAGGCATGGTTGAACAATGAACAACATGAGCCGTATACGTCAATTATGCCAAAATAGGTGGGAGTGAAATATGTAGGCCTACTGCAGGATCATATAGGCCTAACATTTTTCGAACAGAAAGAAAGTAGACACCACTAGATTTGTGCCTAAAACACAATTTTTATTCTTTTCGTTCTAGACACATGAGAAACATGTTAATTCCCATCAGGTTCGTTTCTTCTGATCCTTAACCTTGTGCCGTATTCTTTCACCCTCATACTTTGTGATCTTCTTCTCCTTTGCCGATGATGATTTGGCAGTGGGTCCAATTCTGTCCTGGAAAGCTGCAAAAGCCTCAATTTTTTATTTGAAAATCACTCAGTTGTAAACCTTTGGTTCATGTATTTCCATTATTCTGAAATCTCTCTGTATCTCTTGGTGTCAGTTTACTTTGATTCTATTGATTACAAGAAACTGATTGTTTGATGTGTGAACCTCCCCTGTTTCATTCTAAGGATGTTTCCAAAGAAATGATTCAAATGGCTCTAAGCACTATGGGACTTAACATCTGAGGTCATCAGTCCCCTAGACTTACAACTATTTAAACCTAACCAACCTAAGGACATCACACACATCCATGCCCGAGGCAGGATTCAAACCTGCAACAGTAACAGCAGAGTGGTTCTGGACTGTGTCCGAAGAACATGCTCCTTCTTTTACTGATGATGTCTGAGATTGTCTTTATATAGGTATACAGTTCTTGATTTGTTCAACTTCTCTATTGACAGTCTCCTGTGCTTCAAGATCCAATTATCCTCCTTAGAATTCATCATTCCACAAGTTCTAATCTCATAAGCACTCCTGTTATTACAATGTTCAGAATCTCTGCTGTGTATAAGGCTTTAGCCTGGATCACTGTGTGGTACTGTCTCAGGTTTGCATTGATTGAAACATTCTTCTTACTGTAGATGTTCATTGTTACTTTTTACCAGTATGCTAAATTAATTTTGTTTATTTGTGCTCCTGATGCTTCTTTTCTATCAGACCAGTTTCTCCTCGGTACTTAAATCTCTCTGCCTTCAGAATTTTCCCTCTATCTATGAGGGTTGCCCAGAAAGTAACGCATCACTTTTTTTTCAACAATTCTTTATTGAAAATAATGAGAATTACACACACAATAGAATGGTGTTTTGTCTACACACCCTATTTTCCATGTAATCTCCATCCCATTCAATGACCCTCCTCCAGCGTGAAACAAGGGCCCAAACCTTGTCCTGATGGCGGAGCCAGTGCTTCACTGTGTGAATCACCTCCTCATCGTCCTCAAAATGTCTTCTCGAGTTGTAATGCGTCCGTCCTCGTGAATGACAACATCAGTTCACTGTAACATGTCAGGTGCGACAGCCATGGATGGTCTCTCCGACCGCTGTAAATCATGGAGCTTCACCAAACCACCTTCTGATGACTTCACCCTCCTTGCCCAACAAGCAACTGTACTTCTGTCGACAGCAGTTGCTCCATAGACTTTGCAGAAGTGTTTGTGAATATTCCCCACAGTTTCTTTCTCTGCAGTGAGAAATTCAATGATGGCACATTGCTTGTAACATACATCACCTACAGACGCCAAATTGAAACTGTCCTGCAGCTATGCTATCTGTCAGAAATGACAGAAACTTCGCACGTTACCTCAGGAGACTTCAGATCGTACATACATAACGTTTCGCATTTGTAGCACTGTTTTCGGTTGAGAAAAAAATGCGGTGCATTTCTTTCTGGGTAACCCTCATATTGTCATCCAATAGGAGCCGCTTTGATGTTTGTCGTACACTGTGTCCTCACGTATTGATCTGTAGGCCTGCTTTAACCACTTGTCTCTGTAGTTGCTTGATTTGGTTAACTGCCTCTCCTAATGATTCCGACAATTTAACCATATCTGTGAATGTTAGACAACCTATCCATATTCCTTTTTTCTTGCATCCCAGTCGTATTCCACCCTTTCCTTTCATTTCCTGTCACCATTTCCTGATTAAGTATACAGTTAAAGACCAAAGGTGAGAGACCGTCTCCCTATCTGATCCCGGCTTTGATCTTGAAGATCTCTGAAAACTTTCCTCTGAACTTGACCTTGACTGTTGTGTTGTTTAAGGTCTGTTTAATCTGTTTTTCTGCATAATTTCGTCTCCCTCAAAATTTGGAACATTGTTCACTTGTCTACCAAAGCACAGGCTTTCTTGAAGTCTGTGAATGTGGCCATGAAATCCTTTCTCCGCTGTGTTTGATACCGGTGTTTGATACCTGTACCCAATTACCACTTTCAGTTCAGATTTTTTCTGTAAATGCTCTTTCCTTCCTGAAGCTTCCTTAGTATTAACAGTTTGTGGATTCCATTCTTTTCAGCAATGTTTTCGAGAATATCTTAATGCTCACTAGCATTATCGATATTCATCTGTAGTTCCAAGGCTCAGGTTTAGATTCTTTTTTGTGTATGGGATGTATTAGTGTTGAAACTTCCTGGCAGATTAAAACTGTGTGCCGGACCGAGACTCGAACTCGGGACCTTTGCCTTTCGTGGGCAAGGGCTCTACCAACTGAGCTACCCAAGCACGACTCACGCCCCGTCCTCACAGCTTTACTTCTGCCAGTACCTCATCTCCTAGTGTATTAGTGTTGACATCCATCATTCTGGAAGCTGCTTTTCTTCCTAAATTTTACTTGTAAGCTGTGTCAGTTCGATTATCGTACTTTCGTTAACGTACTTACAGAACTCTGAAATGATCACATCTTTCCTAGGAACTTCATTATTTTTCAAGGTTTTTATGATGTTCCTCATCTCTTCTTGATGGTTCTAATCTCTTCTTGGTGGTTGTGAGTCAGTATTTTGTTCTTCGTGGTTACATATGAATATCTGAGATCGGGTTTCAAAGTTTAGGAGCCTTTCAAGCTACTTGTACAATCTGACCTTTTTTCATGTTAACATATACTATCATTCATTCTTTGTTATTATAGCTGAGGTTTGAGAGAACATATTTACTTAAGTTGGTCTTGAATGTTCAATAAAATTCTTGCATATCGATTTTTCGGTAGTCCTCTTGTACTTGAGTTAATAGTTATTGAGAGTTGTTAGACCTCCATTGGCTCACTGACATTGTCTCTGAGAACAGTGGATTGGTCACCACCTGGGGCAGTGCTCTCTGAGCTAACTTGCCATCATGCTGAATCGAATGATGTCTGTTGGGGGTCGACACATAGACGTCATCAGGATTACAGCTGACATGGTTAGCCTCAGAGGCTCTTGAGATATGGTCTGGCTGCTTATGGCTTCTTCAGGGGCCAACCGTCCACCTTTATCCAGGACTGGAGTCAGCAGCACCACATCCAGATATTCATTCCACCCAGAATTTCTCATTTCTGTTTGTTTCTTTGTGTTAACGTTAATTTTTTTCTTTTCGGTCTTGGGAAATGGGGTGTCAGAATGTACACGCATCAGTTTCAATGTCTCTGATTAACAGCATGTGTAAAAAATTATGATGTCTGCTTAAATTTTGTAACTTGATTTTTCTAATGTTAATCGAATGTATTTCATTGGAATATAAATATTTCCGTCTTTGCTTGTGAACTTCATTTCTAATCAGAATTATTGTAATTTTGCCTGCAAGTCCATTTTTAGGATGAAGCTCTAGTACTTGATTACATGCCAAGAAATGTATACATGCTCTTGCTTACATAAACAATTGTGATGATTTTTAAGACGGTATACTGGAACCGATAGCTAAGTGTAACAAAACTGTGCACTGACCACCGAGGGGAAATATTTCATTTGGTTACTAGGGACTGCAAGCAAACCCCCCATCAGATATAGAATAGAACTCCCACGTTTAAAATACACTCCTGGAAATTGAAATAAGAACACCGTGAAGTCATTGTCCCAGGAAGGGGAAACTTTATTGACACATTCCTGGGGTCAGATACATCACATGATCACACTGACAGAACCACAGGCACATAGACACAGGCAACAGTGCATGCACAATGTCGGCACTAGTACAGTGTATATCCACCTTTCGCAGCAATACAGGCTGCTATTCTCCCATGGAGACGATCGTAGAGATGCTGGATGTAGTCCTGTGGAATGGCTTGCCATGCCATTTCCACCTGGCGCCTCAGTTGGACCAGCGTTCGTGCTGGACGTGCAGACCGCGTGAGACGACGCTTCATCCAGTCCCAAACATGCTCAATGGGGGACAGATCCGGAGATCTTGCTGGCCAGGGTAGTTGACTTACACCTTCCAGAGCACGTTGGGTGGCACGGGATACATGCGGACGTGCATTGTCCTGTTGGAACAGCAAGTTCCCTTGCCGGTCTAGGAATGGTAGAATGATGGGTTTGATGACGGTTTGGATGTACCGTGCACTATTCAGTGTCCCCTCGACGATCACCAGTGGTGTACGGCCAGTGTAGGAGATCGCTCCCCACACCATGATGCCGGGTGTTGGCCCTGTGTGCCTCGGTCGTATGCAGTCCTGATTGTGGCGCTCACCTGCACGGCGCCAAACACGCATACGACCATCATTGGCACCAAGGCAGAAGCGACTCTCATCGCTGAAGACGACACGTCTCCATTCGTCCCTCCATTCACGCCTGTCGCGACACCACTGGAGGCGGGCTGCACGATGTTGGGGCGTGAGCGGAAGACGGCCTAATGGTGTGCGGGACCGTAGCCCAGCTTCATGGAGACGGTTGCGAATGGTCCTCGCCGATACCCCAGGAGCAACAGTGTCCCTAATTTGCTGGGAAGTGGCGGTGCGGTCCCCTACGGTACTGCGTAGGATCCTACGGTCTTGGCGTGCATCCGTGCGTCGCTGCGGTCCGGTCCCAGGTCGACGGGCACGTGCACCTTCCGCCGACCACTGGCAACAACATCGATGTACTGTGGAGACCTCACGCCCCACGTGTTGAGCAATTCGGCGGTACGTCCACCCAGCCTCCCGCATGCCCACTATACGCCCTCGCTCAAAGTCCGTCAACTGCACATACGGTTCACGTCCACGATGTCGCGGCATGCTACCAGTGTTAAAGACTGCGATGGAGCTCCGTATGCCACGGCAAACTGGCTGACACTGACGGTGGCGGTGCACAAATGCTGCGCAGCTAGCGCCATTCGACGGCCAACACCGCGGTTCCTGGTGTGTCCGCTGTGCCGTGCGTGTGATCATTGCTTGTACAGCCCTCTCGCAGTGTCCGGAGCAAGTATGGTGGGTCTGACACACCGGTGTCAATGTGTTCTTTTTTCCATTTCCAGGAGTGTAGCTTCAAACGTCTGATTACTCTACTAATATGTAAATGTCTCGAATACAGGGCGTTAAGCATGCAAACGACAAAAGGTTTAGAATAAGTTTGAAATTACGTTTAATGTTTGTTGGAAATCGAAAGTAGTTTCATTAGCAAAGACTGGATGATAGTGTAGGGTCTGGGAAATTTTCTCTTCCTTTTAAGCAAGAGCTAGTTTTTCACATTTCTCAATGTACATTGTGTGAAAAAAATGGCACACTTTTTAAAGGTTTTCAATTCACTCAAGATTTATTATTGCTACAGATTATTACGTTTACAGATCAATAGCATAAGCGTTTCTGAGATACCAAGTATCTATCCACCTGTAGCCTCCACAGATGGCATTGCAGGTGCCGACTCTGACATCCAGTCAACCGTACAGATGGCGGATACTGTCCTGAGATATGGTATGCTACGCCTACTCGACCTGTTAACGTAGTTCTGTAAGAGGTTTTCGTTAATGAGTCGGACAAGTCACTTATCGTCCCATCATATTCCACACATGCTCGATTGAAGACACGTCCATACATAATGCTGTCCAGGAAAGTCGCTGCATGTGTTGCATAGCACGTTGAGTTTTACGGGCTGTGTGTGAGCAGGCAGTATTCTGTTGCAACAACACATCACCTTCCTATTGCAAAAACGGCAAGAGAACGTGTGTAAGAACATTCTGCACGTGCCGTGTGCTGGTTGTGTCTCCTCCAGAAATACCAAAGGTGAACGAGAGTTCTAGCTTATCACGCCCCAGACCATGATACCTAGGGTCAGCCAATGTGTCTTGGACGAATGCTCCCTAGGAGATAGTGCACACCAGCTCTACATTGTATGCACAAACGAAAAACACTTGTGCACAGGCAGAATCCTGAAGGCCACAGCGCGCCATTCCATCTTCTGAGTGATCTTCTGACGGCACCAGTCAAGCCATGCACGTCGATGCCGTTCTGGGCTCACAAGCCCTCTTATGTGTACTTTGGTAGCTGTACGAGCTGCCTTTATAATACACTGAAGAGCCAAAGAAGCTGTTACACCTGTCTAACACTGTGTAGGGCCCCCGCGAGCACGCAGAAGTGATGCAACACGGCATAGCATGTACTCGAATAATTTCGAAGTAGTGCTGGAGGGAACTGACACCGTGAATTCTGCAGGGCTATCTGCAAGGCATTCAGATATGCTCAATAACGTTCATTTCTGGGGAGTTTGGGGCTAACAGAAGAGTGTTCCTGGAGCCACTCTGTAGTAATTCTGGACGTGCAGGGTGTCGGATTGTCCTGCTGGATTGCCTAAGTCCGTAAGAATGCACAATGGACATGAATGGAAGCAGGTGATCAGACAGGATGCTTACGTACACGTCACCTGTCAGACATATCAGGGGTCCCATATCACTCCACATGCACACACCCCACACCATTACAGAGCCTCCACCACCCAACCTCCACAACCATCTCGATGCTCGGAAGGGTACAATTTGATCGCTTTCAATCTCACTCGCTTGGTTGTAGGAAGCATGAGTGCACCTCCGTGGCACTGTGCCTGCTTGCTTCACACGTTTGCACCCCACAATGCTGTGAGCATTCCCTATTAAAAAGTAGACACGATGACGCTCTGTAGGTATGTCCTACCCTATCTGTTGGCCGACGACGCTGAAACCATTATCAATACAGCTGCCATACCACAGGTGTCAATGCTGTCATCGTATCAAATTTGGCATCGTCTTTCCAGATGCATATGATGTCATATCTCCTTAACTACCGTATGTTTCGTACAGTTACATAATTTTGTAAGTACATTCAGTGATAGGTGTGGATACCACCTGCAAAATGTGTTGTGAACCGAGTTAGTAGTAAAGAAATAATAAATTAAAATGTCATGGTTAATGTTGAAGTTTTACAGTATGGACACCAAAAATGTAGTAAGCAATAAACTTTTTTGCTTTCATTATTTTGCGGGTGATGTCAGCGAGAAAAAGTTTCATATAGGTAGGAATTATGTGGAAAGTTCGTTGAAACTCACAATGTGCACGGCTTTTCGCAGATGATGCTGTAGTATACAGAGAAGTTGCAGCATTAGAAAATTGTAGCGAAATACAGGAAGATCTGCAGCGGATAGGCACTTGGTGCAGGGAGTGGCAACTGTCCCTTAACATAGACAAATGTAATGTACTGCGAATACATAGAAAGAATGATCCTTTATTGTATGATTATATGATAGCGGAACAAACACTGGTAGCAGTTACTTCTGTAAAATATCTGGGAGTATGCGTACAGAACGATTTGAAGTGGAATGATCATATAAAATTAATTGTTGGTAAGGCGGGTACCAGGTTGAGATTCATTGGGAGAGTGCTTAGAAAATGTAGTCCATCAACAAAGGAGGTGGCTTACAAAACACTCGTTCGACCTATACTTGAGTATTGCTCATCAGTGTGGGATCCGTACCAGATCGGTTTGACGGAGGAGATAGAGAAGATCCAAAGAAGAGCAGCGCGTTTCGTCACAGGGTTATTTGGTAACCGTGATAGCGTTACGGAGATGTTTAATAAACTCAAGTGGCAGACTCTGCAAGAGAGGCGCTCTGCATCGCGGTGTAGATTGCTCGCCAGGTTTCGAGAGGGTGCGTTTCTGGATGAGGTATCGAATATATTGCTTCCCCCTACTTATACCTCCCGAGGAGATCACAAATGTAAAATTAGAGAGATTAGAGCACGCACGGAGGCTTTCAGAGAGTCGTTCTTCCCGCGAACCATACGCGACTGGAACAGGAAAGGGAGGTAATGACAGTGGCATGTAAAGTGCCCTCCACCACACACCGTTGGGTGGCTTGCGGAGTATAAATGTAGATGTAAATGTAGATGTAGATTCTCAACTTCTGGATGAATATAGTCTGGGTAATTTGCATGTTGTGAGTTACAATGCCTGAAGATATAATATACACAGTTTCCAACTGTAATACTTGTCTTAGTTCGTAAAATCCTCAACACAAGAATATACATCTTAATTATTAGATCCTGACAGCATTTTAAATCGTTAACTGCAGCCAATAGTTACGTGAAATACTGATAGTCAAATTTTTGTTGCCAGTGGAAGTTGTTCAGCCCAGTTCAAATAGAAATGGCCTGGCAGGGATGTGGCGCTGTTTCAAGCTGACCACATTTGTACCGAGGTGGCTTTAACTGACCTGTTCCTTCCTAAATTATCACAGTCTATAAGTTGTGCTTCTCTTTTGTCCATGTGGTGACTTTAGGATCTACAGGAGGTTCAACTTTATAGTTAGGGGTCTTTAACAAGTAAGAACAGTGTTGGAACTTAGATTTTGTGATGATGGCTTTGTTATTACCTTCCTAATATATCTTGGCTTCATTAAGTCTAGGAGTGATTCCGCTGAGAGGTTCCTGTGCTTTTTCTTTATGTTAGGATGAGACTAACTGGTTTGTATGGTAATATGTGGTATTTTGTCTCTTAGAGAAAAAGAGTTATTATAATTTATGCACATCACTATTTAATAAATCTCACATTTTACACTTCTACACAAATGTCAAATGAAACATTGTCTTCCACCACATCTGTATCATAACCTCAGCCAACCAATGCTAGTGATAAAAGACCCCGAACCTCGTGTTCCAAAGATCCATCTCCTCATCGTATGACCAAAGATGACAGTCTCTTCAAGTTCTTAAACTCAAAGCCAAAGACAATATTTACACAAAATATTACATGTAAAGAAATTACAGAAGTAAATAATTTTACATTCTCACAATTACCAATTTGATTCGGGCCATTAGTTTAAATACAGAGAAGGCTAGCTAATGTTTTCTGCTTGCTTCAAGGTTACACTAAATGGTATATTCAGTGTGCTTTGGGAACTATTATATGCGACTCAACGGTCATAAGTTATAGACACCATTGCCATGAAAGCAAGGTTAAAGTGTATAAAGATAAATATAAGGACAGTCTTCAAATCAGACATTGGAGTATTGCTTACTTCAAAACTATTTACTGTATTGAGTATTACTATTCTAGTTTAGGGTTCAAGGTGACGTTCTGCTATGATAGCCCCCCCCCCCCCCCCCCACACACACACAAGTCCATGTATGCCATGCATGGGATTGTGTGTCACTATGGAACATAAGCACTTCATGAAAACATTAACTTTCCCATTGATTAATATGCCCTAAGACATCCAAAACTGTTTCCTCCAGAAAAGATCTGATTGAGTACAACATAACAAGGATATTACTTGAAATTATTCCACACAAATTAGCCTTTTAAAATATTTCTTAATTAATTAGTATCACAATGAAATGATGTGCAACAGGTCAGATAAGTCCCAAACTTTTAAAATTGAACTCATGCAGAAGTTTTAACATATGGTTTAAGGCTCTTCAAGCTCACAAATTTAAATTGCTGGAGGATTTTTTTCTGCATTTGACTCTTTGATTACACAGTATTCAATTTTCATTGCGGTAATTCACTTATGGTACATATCAATGTCTTCTTGTCTCTTGATAAATGTCCATCGGATGATCACCACCTTGCTCACATAGTGTCCCAATACTGGTTGTTCATAGTAATTTATAAATGTATTTTTATATTTTCTTCTCAGCCTTCAGTATTATGCCTTTTTCATCTCATATCTGAAATGTCCATTATAGCATTAATTTTCAGAGGAATTTTTGCCATGCATAGACAAAGTTTTTTAAGAAGGGTGTGAGTCCAACTATAGTATAGACATGGAACAAAATACGTCTAATACACACATCATAAAAATTCCAATTCCAAGAGTTAGTAATAAAATTGATTTCCCAAGGGATCTTAGTTATACATGTACTCTCCATAATATACAATTTGAAGGTTACATTGGCTATATTGAGTAAGAAGTGCAATGGACTTATAAAACTTTGTGTTCTGCCTTAGGGCAGGTCTTGTCATGGGGGAAGCCTTGTCAGAGAGGTCCACCGCATGAGCATCTAGGGAAGTGATTCCAGTGGTGGTTTCCTGTTGCCTTCCACTGATAATGGATGAAATGATAATGAGGACAACACAACACCCAGTCCCTGAGCGGAGAAAATCTCCGACCCAGCAGGGAATTGAACCCGGTCCCCTTGACATGACAGACTGCCGCACTGACCACTCAGCTATCGAGGCAGACAATGGACTTATAGCTAACAACAAAATATGGCACCTTATATTTAATTGATCATAGTATCTGCAGAGCCATGTTAAAATGGTTACATAATTATTTAGTATCTGTGTAAATTCAAGTTTACTTCAACACTGACTCAATGCATCTTAGTTAAGCTCACACTTCTGATAGCAGATAACAATGTCAGGAGTTTCTTTAGAATACATTAAGTGAATTGTGGAATGAGGGCATCTCTTGCAACCTTTTAATATAAGTGTTTCAATAAAAAACCGTATGGCATGGCCTGCGCCCAAAACAACCATTAAATCTAAAGAAATCATTATTATAAAATAAACAGTGTCTTTTAACTACATACATAAAATAAACATAGTTCAAAATGATGCAATAATTGTACAAAATGTTAAATGGTTGTCTCTTAGGGAAAATTCATGTATATGTGACAAATGTAATCGCATGATGAATCAAGTGTAAATTCAATGATATTTGATCAGCACTTTATTTTCTGAGTCAGACTGGTTTACATATTTATGATTTAATGTTTCCTTTATAATAAAGTAGCTGAGACATTCCTTATATGATTGCGTCTCTATCATTGCAATATACTCACATTGTACATCTATGTCAACTTTATAGGTCAAATTATGACAAACTCTACACTTCCATTGTGTCAGATTGTTAATATTTATATCTCAACTTTACATCATTATTAAAATAGTGTTTCATTTTGATTTACTCTCCTGTGTCTCAAATAGCATTCTGTCTTGAATAGAAATTATTTCAAATTATGTAACAGAGCATGGGATAAATTCCTAACATCTCTTCATTCAAATCAATATTAAATTGCCTAAACTATTACAAAATATTCTCTCAGAATGTAAACCTCAAAATTAGTACCATATAACCTTCAATCCATCACAATAGTTTCAAATGTAACACATCAACAACTGTCTCCATAATGTTCTAAACCTCAATACATTCTTAATTCACATAATTAAATTTTGTGACTACCCACCATATTTTTTAACACACTACAACATAACTGGTCTTTCAATGCACACTCTCATAATCTGACAAATACCTCCAGTTTGCTTTATCCATTAAATAATGTTCCATCTGACATAGCTTACAAACTACAAGGTTTTGTTTTCTTACACATAAACACTGTTCATGTCTTATTACTTTAAAAGTACGCACCTCATTACATTTGGCTACTGTTAAGAAATATTATTACGAAACAGTAGAATGGTTTGTAGTCTGACACACTAATCTCATACTAAATTTAATGAATGGGTATATTACAGAACAAAGAGAAATCAGTACAACCATAATTCACATTAACACAAAGTCTACTTCATACTTTTAGCTGACATAGTTCCACACTTCAACAGAAAGTTTTCCTTGAATAATAAAACAAAGTGATATAGTTGGTCCATCCTACTATTTCTTTACGAGCAGCATTTAACTTATTAACAACTGTTTTATGGGTCATGTTTGTAGAGTATTAACTCTGTAACACTGTGCAGTCCAAATAACTTCTTAGATTTTGGGTAGATTAGCCTATAGGCATTAGGGTGTGTGTTTTCCTTGATTTCAAAGGGGCATACATCATGTCAAAAAATTTCTTTATTTCTGAAGTCATCAATTTAGATCTTTCCCATGTTTTTACTAAAACCAGATCTCCTGTCCTGAACCGTACTCCTTTACTTCTTGCATCATGTCTCCGTTTTCTTACCTCTCCTTGCTTTTTCATAGTGTTCCTGACAGCTGTCTCCCTTTCCTGGGGTGTCATAGTTTGACAAGGTGGGAAATCAACATTCTCAGAAATCAGGTTTGCAGGTCATGTATTAAACATTACCTCATAAGGTGAAAAACTGGTGGATGAATGCTGTAGGCTGTTCATTATATCCTCAAAGTCAGTGAAATTTTCAATCCAATTAACATGTGTATAAAGCTTTCATGTATGTAACTGATTAGTGTGTCAATGCATTGTGCAGGCCAGCATAGTTTCCAGTTGTCTAAGTCAGGTTTAGGTCTCCTAAACAAAATCCTTTTTTGCACTTTGTAATACTGATCTACCTTTTCTCCTCCCTTTTTCCCTATATAACTTTTAACCAATTTCCATTTTTCATCATGATTTTGGTTTCTACAAATATCATTACAGATATTTAGTATTTCAGCTTCATCTTTTACACCCTTTAAGTACATAAGTTTGAACTCTTTCTCCTCTTTTCCATAAACATTTTCAAAATCTGCACCCACTGGTAGTCTGGAAAGGGTGTTTGCAATGACATTATGTTTACCCTGAATAAATGTGATCTCATAGTCACACTGTTGAAGAAATAAAACCCACCTTGTTATACGGTCATGATAGAGTCTGCACTCCTGAATGTAAGACAGCGCTTTATGGCCGGATAAAACAATTACTTTGTGCCCTAACAGATAATTTTTAAACTTATTGAATGCTCAGCGGATAGCATGTAGTTCATTCTCTGTGACTGTATATTATTTTTCATACTTTTGTAAAACAAGGCTAGCAAAAGCAATAGAATGGTGTTTTAATCTTCCTTCTACTCTATGTTCTGGAACAAGTATGCCCCTAAACCTGTCTCACTACTATCTGTCATTATACAGAATGCTAATGACATAACAGGTCTATACAATATTAAAGCTCAGAATGAGACTGACCTTAACAGCAAAATTGAAACAACAGCAGTTGAAGCAAGTAAATGGTTCAGGGACAACAGTTTATTTGTGAATGAGGGGAAAACATTATGGATGAATTACAGACATGTTTCAAATAATATGAAGTCCAATATAACTGTGAAGCTAGGCCAACAGAATATACTACAAACGCCAAATACGAAATTCTTAGGAATTTGGTTAGATGAGCATCTAAAATGGGACAAGCATATAGATGTGCTCAATAAAAAGTTAAGTAAATGTTGCTATGTATTTAGAATGCTCAAAAATTCCTGCAGTGATCAAACAGTATTGTGTACATATTATGCATTTATGCATAGTCTTTTGCGATATGGTGTCATATTTTGGGGCAATTCAAGTCAGGCAAAACGCTCCTTTATTATTCAAAAACGAGCGATAAGAATCATAAAAGGAGCTGCACCTAGAGATCCATGTAGGGAAATTTTCAAGGAATATAAAATCATGACTCTTCCATCCATTTACATCTATGAAAGTATATGCTTTCTGAAGTCTCACCCCCAGTTTTCTTCTTTAAACAGTGAGTTCCATGACTATACAACAAGACAGAGTAATGAATTTCACAGAGAAGTGCATAAGAAAGCCCAATACAACAATAGTGCAATATACCACCCAAAAATTCTCTATAGTGCTCTTCCCTTAAAAATAAAAAGGATTCAGCAGCTGAGCAGTTTTAAAAGTGAACTCAAAAGAATGTTAATCAGTAATAGTTTTTACAGTGTTAGTGAATATATGAATTCTTCAGAAAGATAGGGTGCCTTCACCTATCTTATAAGTTACTCTTATACAAACTTGTGTCGTGGGGTAGACTCTTTTATGTACACACAAAAATTAATTAATCTGTCAATATAGAGTGTTATAATCATTGTTTCTTGTTGCTGTCCATTATACACAGAATATATGTAACCTATTTGTGTCCTATATTGTTACAAATTTATATCATGTAAGCTATAATTGTTTTGCCCATATATTTAATTCAGATTATTCACTGATAGTTTTTACATAATATGTTGTTATTCATATTTTTTCTGTATGTAACATATGACAAATCCCATATCATTGTACATGATAAAACGGGTGCTCAATAAACTGAAACTGAAACTGAAACTGACTTTAGCACAGTTGTTGCTTTATTTCCATGAATGAATCCTGACATTCTTGCATCCAATCCCAAGCAGTATTCTTTTTTAGTAAATTACATAAGCAATTTGCATTTAAAGCCTGGGTACTAAGAAATTTTCTATAGAATCCAGTGAGACCAAAAAAGGACTTGAGTTATTTTTTGTTCTTGGGAGTAGGAATGTTTACAATAGCCTCAAGTTTATCCTTATCAGGTAAGATTCCCTTTTCTGAAATATTATGTCCCAAAAATTTCCGTTCATTAACTCCAAAACCACATTTTTCCAGTTTTACAGCCATTCCCCCTTCCCTCAATTTTGAACAGGCTTGTCTCAAAAGGTTTAAATGATATTCCCAGGTTTTTCCAGTTACAAGAATATCATCTATATATACTATTAATTTTGAAGATAATTCATCACCTAATACAAAATCCAATGCTCTGATAAATTCAGCAACAGATACATTCAGTCCAAAAGGGACTACACAATACTGGCAACTTTTGCCACCATACAAAAAAGCAGTATAATTCCTGGGATCAAATTCAAGGAGTATTTGGTGAAATCCAGATGTCAAGCCTAGACTACTCATAAATTTTACATTATCAAATTTGTGCAGAAGCTCATCCATATTGTCAGGATGGTCATTTTCTCTAATCAAAAACTTATTAAGGTGCCTAGAATCAAGTACAATTCTAACCCCACCATTTCTCTTAGATACAACAACTAATGGGTTGTTGTGTGCACTTCTACTGCTTTCTACAACCCCCAAGTTTCCATTTTTTGGACTTCCCTTTCTACATCTTTTCTCCTGGAGAATGGAATGCCATAAGGTTTTAGGAAAAAAGGACGCTGATCACTGAGTTGAAGTCTGCACTTATAGTCTTTTACCTTACCTGGTCTCTCACTAAATGTATCATAAAATTCAAAAAATGGTTCAAATGGCTCTGAGCACTATGGGACTTAACAGCTATGGTCATCAGTCCCATAGAACTTAGAACTACTTAAACCTAACTAACCTAAGGACACCACACAACACCCAGTCATCACGAGGCAGAGAAAATCCCTGACCCCACTGGGAATCAAACCCGGGAACACGGGCGTGGGAAGCGAGAATGCAACCGCACGACCACGAGCTGTGGACATCATAAAATTCCCACAACACTTCTCTTAACTGATTTTTCTGACTTTCACTTAGATTTACAGCTTCCTTCAATTTGACTTTGACTAATTATTCGAAATTTTGTTCATTGATATGATCAAAGCATGTGTTACCACGTATGGCTTGGTTATCTACCTTGCTTATGACAGTTTTAATGTGGTTACAAGAATTACCACAGCTAAGGATGAACATGTCTGTTTTCAGAATACTATTTTTCTCAGGTTCAGCAATTATAACTTTCTTTTCTTCCCAAGAGAAACTTACACAAACTTTTAAGACCCAATCCATGCCTAAAAGGATATTTTATTCCAACCTTGGGACCACAAGGCAACCTTGCTCAAATTCCACATTTTCAATTTCAAATGTTAACAATACTTGACTCTTATCTTCCTTACTTTGCTTACCAGTGGCACCTCTGATTTTTACCCCTACAACCTGGATGTCTACAAAGTTCTTACCATCCCTAATTTTATCTCTAAATTTTTCTAATATTGCACATATGGGGCTTCCTTTATCAATAAGACAATTTCCTTCCCACTGATTTACTCTTATTTTAATGTATGGACTGCGTAATTCCTTTTCATCTGCCTTTCCCTCAGAAACTTCATATAATAAATCTTTTTCAATTTCTTTATAATTTCCATCAACTTCCTACCTTTTAGTCTTTATTAAGTTTACCTGAGTGTCAGATTCTAAGTTACTAGTATCAAGTTTACATTTTGGCTGCACACATAATAATTCGCTATTGTTCATGTACCTCTCACTCAGACTCTTTCTCTTACTCTCTCACCAGCTTGGGCATACAATTCTACTAATTATACCTAGATGATACCAAACTCTCATTATACTGGTTCCACAGAATTTCTAAAAATTGGATTCTTTTACTTTCAATAATCTCATGCAAATCTAATTCTTTCACAATATTTTCACTTTGATTAATCACGAACTGATCAGGACAGACATGTAACAACTTATTTTCAGCTGTCACTTCACTATTCTTATCATATACTTTTGCTTCGTCACCACAACTATCATCAAGTTTCAACACTCCATTATTAATTTCAATAAAAACATTGTGCTCACCTTCTCGTTTGTTTACCATACTTTTCACGTCAATAATACTAACAACATCACTACTATGGTATACTTTACTACCAGTTTCATATATTTCACTCTGTTCCTCACTTGATTCTTTTTCCTCTGGCTTAGGTTTATCATCAGCTGACTCATTACTACCTTCTTGTGTGAATACATCCCCCCCCCCTCCTTCCCCAATTTTGAACTAAAACATTTATTACTCTCTTCATGATTAGCTTGCTCTTCCTGTTTTGCCCAGCTATAAAAATTATTTAACATCCCCTCATCCAGAATTGAATCAGAACTTTGATCTCTCCTATGTTTATTTTGCAGTGGTCTACTGTGCCACATAGCATCCCAAAATTTTTGATCAAAACTTATATAATTCACTTGGTATTTCTTATGTTTAACCTGTTTGTTAATGGTACCGTTATTTACACTATTTGGTTTTGTGTCAAAGTTAGTGGTTCTATTATGTTTAAATCTGTTCGCCCCAAAGCTGTGGACCCTCATTGCAGCGGACCGAAGTTTTTCGGCTGTCTACCTCTATTATCACCCCTCCAATTTGTATTCATTCTGTTGTTACCTTCCCATCTGTTGTTCCTATTAACACCATTGTTTTCCCAGTTGCTCGCTCTCCCAGTACCATTGTACTCTCTTGTTCTATCATATTGGTGTTCATTCTGAAAATCTCAATTATCCCTTCTCGAATTCTCCCCATGGTAATCAGAATTCCACCTCCCACTGTAATGGTTTCCATTACTAAACTGCTGCACATTTATCTCCATTGCCCTGTCTAATTTGTCTATATACACTCCTGGAAATGGAAAAAAGAACACATTGACACCGGTGTGTCAGACCCACCATACTTGCTCCGGACACTGCGAGAGGGCTGTACAAGCAATGATCACACGCACGGCGCAGCGGACACACCAGGAACCGTGGTGTTGGCCGTCGAATGGCGCTAACTGCGCAGCATTTGTGCACCGCCGCCGTCAGTGTCAGCCAGTTTGCCGTGGCATACGGAGCTCCATCGCAGTCTTTAACACTGGTAGCATGCCGCGACAGCGTGGACGTGAACCGTATGTGCAGTTGACGGACTTTGAGCGAGGGCGTATAGTGGGCATGCGGGAGGCCGGGTGGACGTACCGCCGAATTGCTCAACACGTGGGGCGTGAAGTCTCCACAGTACATCGATGTTGTCGCCAGTGGTCGGCGGAAGGTGCACGTGCCCGTCGACCTGGGACCGGACCGCAGCGACGCACGGATGCACGCCAAGACTGTAGGATCCTACGCAGTGCCGTAGGGGACCGCACCGCCACTTCCCAGCAAATTAGGGACACTGTTGCTCCTGGGGTATGGGCGAGGACCATTCGCAACCGTCTCCATGAAGCTGGGCTACGGTCCCGCACACCATTAGGCTGTCTTCCGCTCACGCCCCAACATCGTGCAGCCCGCCTCCAGTGGTGTCGTGACAGGCGTGAATGGAGGGACGAATGGAGACGTGTCGTCTTCAGCGATGAGAGTCGCTTCTGCCTTGGTGCCAATGATGGTCGTATGCGTGTTTGGCGCCGTGCAGGTGAGCGCCACAATCAGGACTGCATACGACCGAGGCACACAGGGCCAACACCCGGCATCATGGTGTGGGGAGCGATCTCCTACACTGGCCGTACACCACTGGTGATCGTCGAGGGGACACTGAATAGTGCACGGTACATCCAAACCGTCATCGAACCCATCGTTCTACCATTCCTAGACCGGCAAGGGAACTTGCTGTTCCAACAGGACAATGCACGTCCGCATGTATCCCGTGCCACCCAACGTGCTCTAGAAGGTGTAAGTCAACTACCCTGGCCAGCAAGATCTCCGGATCTGTCCCCCATTGAGCATGTTTGGGACTGGATGAAGCGTCGTCTCACGCGGTCTGCACGTCCAGCACGAACGCTGGTCCAACTGAGGCGCCAGGTGGAAATGGCATGGCAAGCCGTTCCACAGGACTACATCCAGCATCTCTACGATCGTCTCCATGGGAGAATAGCAGCCTGCATTGCTGCGAAAGGTGGATATACACTGTACTAGTGCCGACTTTGTGCATGCTCTGTTGCCTGTGTCTATGTGCCTGTGGTTCTGTCAGTGTGATCATGTGATGTATCTGACCCCAGGAATGTGTCAATAAAGTTTCCCCTTCCTGGGACAATGAATTCACGGTGTTCTTATTTCAATTTCCAGGAGTGTATTTTAGAAACTGTTCTAAACAGTCATCAGGTCCATGCACTAATTCCCACTGTAATTTTTCAGGTAACCTTCTTTTAAGAGCATCAGTTTGTGTCATTTCATCAAAGGGTTTATCTAGATGCACCAGTTTCCTAAGCTGATCCCTACAAAAGTCTTTCACTGAGTGGTATCTGCCCATGAAACTAGGCCCATTTAAAAATTGACTTTTTATCCTATCCTGTTCAGTTTCAGACCAAAACTTATTTAAGAAGCTCTTCTTAAAATAATCAAACGTTTTCCACTCAGCAAAATGTTGGTTTGCCCAAGACAAAGCTTCCCCCTCAAGAAATTTTTTCACAAATTTAATCTTTAGATTATGAGACATACTAGGAACAAGATTGTCAGAGTTATAAGAAGTCTACAGGGTGTAAATTATCACAAGGAAAACTTTTACAGGTAAATTACTCCATACACTTCCACCATTCATACATAAATTTTTAGACACAAAATTAACTTGCATTTCAGCAAATCTCTTGTCTATCACACTTAAGTTACATGTTACAGACTCTTGTATTTTATTTAATTCAGCATCTAGGGAATTAACGTTTGAGTCTGTATCTAGACTTAATTTGTCTACCCTCTCATCCACAGTTCTTTGAACTGAGATTAACCTTTCAATCTCTTTCCCTTGACTTGAGCTAACTGTGGCCAATTTATTTTCTAAGATTACAAACCGTTTTTCTACAGCCTCAATTTTGGAGTTCACACCCTTCAAACTTTTTCCTAATTGAATTTTTGGTTTTGATATCTCTTCTTTCAGTAAATCACTATTGATTTTCATTTTTGCTTTCAGCGATTCACTAGTTAAGTTTAAGTTCACTTCTAGCGATTCACTGGATGCATTTATTTTCGATTCTAGGAATTCACTATTTGAATTCATTGCCATTGTTAATTTGGACTGCATTTGTCCCATTCTAGCAAAAAGTAACCTTACTCAGTCCTGTTGACCCAGTTTTCTTTCGGTTTGTGAGTCATCTAGATCATCACTTACACCACATGCATTTGTAACTAACATTTCTCCCACTTCCTTTTTAATTTCTTCTGATAGCATCATTGTGACACCACATGTTTAGACACAGCCTTTATGAAAAGTTTAAAACAAATAAGAATTGTACTTATCTTTTCACACCACAACGTTGATCACAGGTCCATCTTACCAATAAGCCAGTACTTTGTTGACTCTCAAACTACTTTTCCTTGTCCAATTTTCATTTTCTGGTCCAGGAAATGTGTACATTGTTATTCATGTTTTACAAATTATAAAGTTTATACTGTCCTGCAAACAAAGGACAATTAGTCTCATCGCATTTAACTGTAAGAGCCCCCAAGTTTAACAGACCTCTTCCTTCCTAAATTTCCACAGTCTATAAGTTGTCCTACTCCTTTGTCCACTTGGTGACTTTAGGATCTACAAGAGGTTCAACATTATAGTTAGAGGTTGTTAACAAGTATGAACAGTGTTGGTACTTAGCTTTTGCGGTGATAGCTTCATTATTGTCTTCCTAGTAAATCTTGGCTTCGTTAAGTCTAGGAGTGATTCTGCTGAGAGGTTCCCACAGTTTTCTGTATGTTAGGATGAGACTAACTGGTTTGTATGGTAAAATGTGGTATTTTGTCTCTTAGACAAAAAGAGTTATTATAATTTATGCACATCACTATTTAATAAATCTCACATTTAACACTTCTACACAAATATAAAGTGAAACATTGTCTTCCACCACATCTGTATCATAACCTCACCCAACCAACCCTTGTGATAAAAGACCCCAAACCTCGTGCTCCAAAGATCCATCTCCTCCTCGTATGACCAGACATGACAGTCTCTTCAAGTTGTTAAACTTAAAGCCAAAGACAATATTTGCACAAAATATTAGATGTAAAGAAATTACAGAAATAAATAATTTTACATTCTTACAATTACCAATTTGATACGGGCCATTAGTTTCAATACAGAGGTATGCACAGAGAAGGCTAGCTAATGTTTTCTGCTTGGTTCAAGGTTACACTAAATTGTATATTCAATGTGCTTTGGGAACTATTATATGCGACTCAACAGTCGTAAGTTGTAGACACCATTGCCATGTAAGCAAGGTTAAAGTGTATAAAGATAAATATATGGACAGTCTTCAAATCAGACATTGGAGTATCGCTTACTTCAAAACTATTTACTGTATCGAGTATTACTGTCCTAGTTTAGGGTTCAAGTTTACATTCTGTTATATGGCATAGCGGAGATGGTTGATTCATAGTTCATGACATGCTTATTTGTCACCATTAGCGGCGTACCGAAGCAATGTGCGGAGACATGCAAGTGGTGCACTTCTCTGTTCATTAATGTGAAATGCAAAAATGTGAGAGGATTTAGAGTTACATTTATCTGTATAGCTATTTTCTCAGAAAAACTTTTACTTTTCACGTAAAAAATTAAAAGCCGCAGTTTTGGTGCATATAAGGTGCCTCATTTCTGTGTAGAAAATGGAGCTAACGTATCATCCCAGTCCCAAGTAAACAACTGATATATTTTGATGTTTGGACACAACACGTCATGCTCAATGTTATGGCTGTGCAGCTTGCGCCATTTGGATTTGTAGCTTGTGTTTCTCTTTTGTATGTCTTTAGGTAGTCAGCTACATATTTTAAGCTAACATTGTATTAAGAACTATTTTCATTTTAAAACTGTATCTAGGCAACCACAGATCAAGTGGTTGAGCTAGCTGTGTACTACATAGTCAATTTTTCTTGTCTACACTAACAGTTTCATTCACAAACTATTCAGTTTCTGTTTTTTTGCACATATTGTTGAACAAATGTCGTGTATGTGAGCGAGCAGTGAATGTGAAATCGGATATTGCTATTGATATAACTAAAGTACACCATGTTCTGGATCTCAGCCGCATACCTACATGCTTACCTGTTTTATTCTTACCTATTTGGGCTTTCTTGACTCAGGCAGTGTACATGTGGTAAAATGACATTTTGTATATTTTTGTAATAGTTGTTAAACAAATACTTATATTATCCTTGAAAAACAGTCTTTTTTAATGTTGTTGGACAACAAGGTTGAATCTGTGCAGTTACAATGTTGTGGTGCTGAAACTCTTGTTTATCTGTTTTACTTATTGCAGAAACAGAAAACTTATTTTGAGAAAGCACAGCTACACAGGTCAAAACACATAATGTTTATTGCAATATGAATCTGCAGCAATGGAAGATATGGAAAAATTTAACAACATTCCTGTTGCAATTACCCTACACATATACAGTTAGCATTTAATTTTCCATTATCAATCAGTGGATTTTGCTAGACAGAAGTACAAATCTGCTATTCATTTGGTACTTGCTCACAGAAATTCTGTTTTACAGATGGGATATAATGTCACATGTCAAGTAAGGCTTTCTTCTTGGCATTACTTGCTGGCAGAATTTTAACATACAAAACAGTGAAAACTGAAACATTGCACAGTGGCAGATATCTTTGCCCAGTACCTCTTGGCTTCTTTGACAAATCCACAGTAGCTGGATTTTATGGTAAATAAACTGTCTGATTTGAAAGCCAGATACCTTTCAAGAGTGCTCGAGTTACTTTTCCATTTTGAGTACTCAAGTCTATTGTGTATTTTGTGTGCATCATCTGTGCTGTGAATTGCCACTGGAGCAGGCTGTGGTCACATATACCGCACTGAGGTACTTGGACTGTATGTAGAAGCCAGATCATTTCTGAGTGTTCAGCAGCACAGTGGTGGTCAAGTCAGTGTGTTGTATGTTGAATACTGCAGTCTGTGTGATAATGTCTGAACGCATTACTGTTTCACTCACTGTTGAACTGACAGTTGTGTGTTCAGTGAACAAGCAGATGGTGTATGAGAATAGTGAGAGCTTGGTTCGTATTCAATTGCTTCCCAGTCAAACTTACAAACAGTGCTCTCCTGGACTACAATGTGAGCTATTCAACAAACTTCCATAGCACTGTACTGAACGAGAGATATCCACCTCAAGAAGTCTTTTTTTTGGTGTGTTTCCAGAAGAGTAAATAATGTTACATTCTAAGATTTAACTGTAAATAAGTTTTGATTAATAAAATCTGTGTTGTTGAAGAGGCACACCTAAAACAGTGGTGCTTAGGATTTTTTGGAACTGCAACCCAGTTTATGCCAGAATATTGTCAGGCCATTTTGCTGAGTGTTTCAACTGCAATGGCACAGCTATTTTTCAAGCTCTGAAAGCATAGCTGGAGCAGCTGCAAGAGGTCGTGTAGAAGGTGACAGGTTTGACACATCTACAGTCACTGCCAATAATCGCAGCTTCCTAATGAAGCTCAAGAGCACTGGAAAGAGTATCAAAAGGGTTTAACATTTCATTTTCAGGTAATTGGCCTGAGGGGCAGCAAGACTATCTATTCACTATGAGCTCCATTATTTTGTGCAAAAATAGGCCCCTTTATTTGACCCGTCTGTGCTGCTCCTCACTAATATTCACTCACTTTTAAGTGAACATTCTGTTACAAAAATGAATGTGGTAATCACTTGTTTGCAGTTCCTTCAATGTTGTAAGGCAAGATCAGATAGTTATGCATCATGGATCACAGACCTACAAGCCCTGAGTAGAGGATCAAAGTTTAATTGTCCTTGTGGATTATCATATGTAGAATCATTAATAAACAACATAGTAATTAGATTAGCAATGGACAGTGAACTACAGGCTCAAATGTTATGCCAATCAGATCTGCCTCTAGCTGAAGTTCTGCATATTTCTAGGGCTTTTGAGATTTCTCAATCATCTCAGGTTTCCAGTCCTATGGAGCAAGATATTAGAACTGTCATCTTGATCACCAAAAGCAGCATGACCTTGAAGTGGGGATGTGTGGTATCACCGCTTACAGTCATGACGTGCAGTGAACCAGCTTTGTTCAAGGTTGTTGGTGACGGAAACGAGTAGGGCAGTTTTTGGTTGTGACGCATTTATTCTTCATTAGTTTTACAATAAGTAACAAATACCATTCACCATTAATGCCCATCCATACAAGCATGTTGCGCTAGCGGTATGGCTTGATCACCGATCCCGAAGGGTGTACACTCCAGTGATGAGCCATGGCACGACGACATGGACTGACTGAGACAAAAGCCACATCAACGGATGTTCAGCTCCTGATGCGACCGTAGGCACTGTAATGTCCATGAGGGAGCAAAAGGCACTGCCAACAGAAAGGTGCACACCACGAAATGAGCGACTGTGTTTATGACCATGCGTACATGTTTGCGGTGGAGTCGCATTAACTCGACGCACATGGTCCAGGGCGGGAGAAGTTGGAGATGTGTGTCACATTGCGTTGACCAGCTTGCACTGTCTGCCTGCTTTGTCCCATGTCTTCTGGTGTGTGATGCACCATTGCCAATATTCGGCATAATGGTATAGCTGCACTCGTGAATGCGGGGCGTCACTTACTTGTGTCGGCTGTGCCATAGTTCAGCCCTTCACGCATCTTAACAGTGTGGCTGCTACAACCTAATCTACCTGATGATGAAATGTCAAAACTATTACACAGTCCTGGTGGCTGTGAAGTGGCTCCTACTTGACTAGACAGGCATGAAATCTAGCAGCATAATTGTCTATCCACCTAGCCTAGGGAAAATTTTTGCAGACTGCCCAGTCATCCTAATTGTTTTTCTATACATGATAGATGTAGCTGCCCACAGTATAATGGTGTCTGTTGACATGTCAACACAGCAGCTGAGAACAGGGCTCCACCTACCATCTTCGAGGGTTGCCATGGGTCTGATGATGGTCATGTGATATGACCAAAACCCGTCACCTATGTTCTTGAAGCATATGTAGTGTGATCAAGACTGAATTTTATAATACAGGGTGATTCAAAAAGAATACCACAACTTTAGGAATTTAAAACTCTGCAACAACAAAAGGCAGAGCTAAGCACTATCTGTCGGCGAATTAAGGGAACTATAAAGTTTCATTTAGTTGTACATTTGTTCGCTTGAGGCGCTGTTGACTAGGCGTCAGCGTCAGTTAATGGTAAGATGGCGACCGCTCAACAGAAAGTTTTTTGTGTTATTGAGTACGGCAGAAGTGAATCGACGACAGTTGTTCAACGTGCATTTCGAATGAAGTATGGTGTTAAACCTCCTGATAGGTGGTGTATTAAACGTTGGTATAAACAGTTTACAGAGAATGGGTGTTTGTGCAAAGGGAAAAGTTCTGGATGGCCGAGAACAAGCGATGAAAATGTAGCACGCATCCAGCAAGCATTTGTTCGCAGCCCAGGAAAACTGACTCGCAGAGCTAGCAGAGAGCTGCAAATTCCACAATAAACTGTATGGAGAGTCCTACGAAAAAGGTTAGTTATGAAACCTTATCATCTGAAATTGGTTCAAGCACTGTCTGCAGCTGATAAGATTAAAAGAATCGATTTCTGTGATTTTATCCTTGTTCAAATGGAAACAGATGAATCTTTCATTTCAAAGATTGTGTTTAGTGATGAAGCAACTTTGAAACGAGAAATAACAGCAGCTATCCAAACTGTTACGCCTGATATGCTACAGAGAGTGTGGAACGAGTTGGAGTATCGGGTTGATATTGCTCGAGTGTCTGGAGGGGGCCATATTGAACATCTCTGAACTTGTTTTTGAGTGAAAAAAAAAACCTTTCTAAATACTCTTTGTAATGATGTATAACAGAAGGTTATGTTATGTTTCTTTCATTAAATACACATTTTTTGAGTTGTGGTATTCTTTTTGAATCACCCTGTATTTTGATCACTGTTACCAGAATGTTTATTAAAAGAAGGAAAGTTGCTACTCACCATATAGTGGAGATGCTGAGCCACGATAGGCACAATAAAAAGATTCACACAATCATAGCTTTTGGCCATTAAGGTGTTTGTCAGCAGTAGACACACACACACACACACACACACACACACACACACACACACACAAACACACACATATGCAAGTGCAACTTGCACACACATTTGCAGTCTCAGAGAGCTGAAACTATACTGGGAGTGGCGATTGGGTGGGAGTAAGGAAGAGGCTGGGGCGGGGAGGGGGAGGGATAATATGGAGGGAGTGGCGGACAGTGAAGTGTTGCAGTTTAGACGGAGGGTAGGAGAGAAGGTGCAGAGGTGGGAGGGGGTAAGTAGCAGAAAGGAAATAAATAAAAATAAAAATAAAGAAATTAAAAGACTGGGAGTGGTGGTGAAATGATGGCTGTGTAGTGCTGGAATGGGAACAGGAAGGGGGCTGGTGTTGGTGGGAAGGATCCATATGGCACAGGCTGTGAAGCAGTCGTTGAGATGAGGAGTATCATGTTTGGCAGCATGTTCAGCTACAGGGCGGTCCACTTGTTTTTTGGCCACACTTTGTTGGTGGCCATTCATGTGGACAGACAGCTTGTTGGTTGTCATGCATACATAGAATGCAGCACAGTGGTTGTACCTTAGCTTGCAGATCACATGACTGGTTTCACAGGTAGCCCTGCCTTTGATGTGATAGGTAATGTTAGTGACCGGACTGGAGTAGGTGGTGGTAGGAGGATGTATGGGACAGGTCTTGCATCTAGGTCTATTACAGGGGTATGAGCCATGAGGTAAGGGATTGGGAGCAGGGGTTGTGTAAGGATGGATGAGTATATTGTGTAGGTTCGGTAGATGGCGGAGTACCATGGTAGGAGGGGTGGGAAGGATAGTGGGTAGGACATTTCTCATTTCAGGAAACAACAAGAGGTAATCAAAACCCTGGCAGAGAATGTAATTCAGTTGCTCCAGTTCCGGATGGTCCTGAGTTACGAGGGAATGCTCCTCTGTGGCCAGACTGTGGGATTTTGGGAGGTGGTGGGAAACTGGAAAGATAAGGCACAGGAGATTTGTTTTTGTACAAGGATGGGAGGATAATTATGGTCAGTGAAGGCTTCAGTGAGACCCACGGTATATTTAGGGAGGGACTGCTCATCACTGCATATGCGACGACCACGGGTGGCTAGGCTGTACGGAAGGGACTTCTTGGTATGAAACGGGTGGCAGCTGTCGAAGTGGAGGTATTGCTGGTATTTAGTCGGTCTGATATGGATGGAGGTACTGATGTAGCCATCTCTGAGATGGAGGTCAGCATCTAGGAAGGTGGCTTGTAAGGTTGAGTAGGACCAGGGAAGCAAGTGAGGGAGAAGTTGTTGAGGTTCTGGAGGAATCTGAATAAGGTGTTCTCACCTTCAGTCCAGATAGCAAAGATGTCATCAATGAATCTGAACCAGGTGAGGGGTCTAGGATGGGCCATGGCATGGCACCATCCTAAGCTAACCTATTCATGTGCCATCTAGAGTATTCCTTCCTAAAATCCCAGAATCCTAAACCCAGATTCATTGATGACATCTTTGCTGTCTGGATTGAAGGTGAGAACACCTTATTCACATTCCTCCAGAACCTCAAAAACTTCTCCCTTAATGAGATTTTCACTCTGCAGCGGAGTGTGCGCTGATATGAAACTTCCTGGCAGATTAAAACTGTGTGCTGGACCGAGATTCGAACTCGGGACCTTTGCCTTTCACGGGCAAGTGCTCTACCAACTGAGCTACCCAAGCACGACTCACGCCGTGTCCTCACAGCTTTACTTCTGCCGGTATTTCGTCTCTAACCTTCCAAACTTTACAGAAGTCATCTGTGAACCTTGCAGAACTAGCACTTCTGAAAGAAAGGATATTGCGGAGACATGGCTTAGCCACAGCCTGAGGGATGTTTCCAGAATGAGATTTTCACTCTGCAGTGGAGTGTGCGCTGATATGAAACTTCCTGGCAGATTAAAACTGTGTGCTGGACCGAGATTCGAACTCAGGACCTTTGCCATTCGCAGGCAAGTGCTCTACCAACTGAGCTACCGAAGCACGACTCACGCCCCGTCCTCACAGCTTTACCTCTGCCAGTATCTCATTTCCTACCTTCCAAACTTTACAGAAGCTCTCCTGCGAACCTTGCAGAACTAGCACGCCTGAAATAAAGGATATTGCGGAGACATGGCTTAGCCACAGCCTGAGGGATGTTTCCAGAATGAGATTTTCACTCTGCAGTGGAGTGTGCGCTGATATGAAACTTCCTGGCAGATTAAAACTGTGTAATTCTGTAAGGTTTGGAAGGTAGGAGATGAGATACTGGCAGAAGTAACGCTGTGAGGACCGGGCGTGAGTCGTGCTTGGGTAGCTCAGTTGGTAGAGCACTTGCCCACGAAAGGCAAAGGTCCTGAGTTCGAATCTCGGTCCGGCACACAGTTTTAATCTGCCAGGAAGTTTCAACTTCTCCCTCACTTGCTTCACCTGGTCTTACTCAACTCTACAAGCCACCTTCCTAGATCTTGACCTCCATCTCAGAGATGGCTACATCAGTACCTCCGTCCATATCAGACCGACTAACCACCAGCAATCCCTCCACTTCGACAGCTGCCACCCGTTTCATACCAAGAAGTCCCTTCCGTACAGCCTAGCCATGTGCGGTCGTCTCATCTGCAGCAATGAGCAGTCCCTCTCTAAATATACCGAGGGTCTCACTGAAGCCTTCACTGACTGTAATTATCCTCCCATCCTTGTACAAAAACAAATCTCCTGTGCCTTATCTTTCCAGTCTCCCACCAGCTCCCAAAGTCCCACAGTCTGTCCACAGAGGAGCATTCCCCTCATAACTCAGGACCATTCGGGACTGGAGCAACTGAATTACATTCTCTGCCAGGGTTTTGATTACCTCTCGTTGTGCCCTGAAATGAGAAATGTCCTACCCACTATCCTTCCCACCCCTCCTACTGTGGTATTCTGCCATCCACCGAACCTACACAATATACTCATCCATCCTAACACAACCCCTGCTCCCAATCCCTTACCTCATGGCTCATACCCCTGTAATAGACCTAGATGCAAGACCTGTCCCATACATCCTCCTACCATCACCTACTCCAGTCCGGCCACTAACATTACCTATCACATCAAAGGCAGGGCTACCTGTGAAACCAGTCATGTGATCTGCAAGCTAAGGTACAACCACTGTGCTGCATTCTATGTATGCAAGACAACCAGCAAGTTATCTGTCTGTGTGAATGGCCACCAACAAAGTGTGGCCAAAAAACAAGTGGATCACCCTGTAGCTGAACACACTGCCAAACATGATACCCTCATCTCAATGACCGCTTCACAGCCTGTGCCATATGGATCCTTCCCACCAACACCAGCTTTTCTGAATTGCGCAGGTGGGAATTTTCCCTGCAATACATCCTACGTTCCTGTAACCCTCCTGGCCTCAACTTCGTTAGTCACTGTCCACGCCCATCCAGCCCCCTCCCTGTTCCCATTCCAGCACTACACAGCCACCATTTCACCACCACACCCAGTCTTTTAATTTCTTTTATTTTTATTTTTATTTCTTTCCTTTCTGCTACTTACCCCCTCCCACTTCCCCACCTTTTCTCCTACCCTCCATCTAAATTGCAACACTTCACTGTCTGCCACTCCCACCATACTATCCCTCCCCCTCCTCGCCCCAGCCTCCTGCTTACCCCCCACCTAGTCACCACTCCTATCATGCACTGGCGCTGCTGCTCGCAGTGCAGTTTCAGCTCTCTGAGACTGCAGATGTGTGTGCAAGTTGCACTTGTGTGAGTGTGTGTGTATGTGTGTCTACTGCTGACAAAGGCATTAATGGCCGAAATCTATGATTGTGTGAATCTTTTTATTGTGCCTATCGCGGCTCAGCATCTCTGCTACATGTTGAGTAGCAACTTTCCTTCTCTTGTATTGTTACATTCCATCCTGCAGTCTCTTCAACAGATATATAATTCTTGACAACCTAACCACTATGTGATCAACATAAGAGTTTCATGTTAGACTGTTGTCAAGTATGGTACCTAAAAACTTTGCCTTTTGTTTTTCTATTTTTGTAGTCTTTGATAGAGTAAACCAAATAGTCTGGATCTTTTCCTCATTTAATAGTAGACAATTTGCATTAAATCATGATGCTGCATTTTCTTTTGCCATTTCATAGCACTTACAAGGTTATCAAAAACATGGTTTACAGACAGAAAAGTTGTATCATCTGCGTACATATATGTCTTTACATCTATATTTCCTGGTAAGTCATTTATGTGTACAAGGAAGAGAAGTGGTCTCAATTTAGATCCCTGAGGCACTCCATGTTGAAACTGGAGTGTGTTTGACAGATGACTTCCTCACGTCACCACCTGTTTACTTTTATTGACGTATTATTTGATGAGTTTTAAACTTTTATCACATATTCCATAGTACTCAAGTTTAGAGAGCAAAAGTGAGTGGTCAGCATAGTCAAAGGCTTTGCTCAGATCACATAAGGTTACCTGTGTGTGAGCATGGTCCTCAAATGCTGCTAAAATGTCTCTGACTAAGAGCTCTATGGCATGTATAGCTGATCTTCCTTTTCTGTAACCAAACTGTGATGCACTTAACATATCATTTAGTTTTAGGTACTCATACATCTGCTGATATATTATGCTTTCGAAGACTTTTCCTAGTACTGGAATTAGCGAAATTGGTCTGTAGTTTGCAGGATCTGATTTGATACCCTTCTTAAAGACTGGAGTCACCTTGGATAGTCTGAGAGTATCAGGAAAAACTCCTTCTATGAGACACAGATTTATAAAATACGTTAATGATGCTGCAGTGTAATGTATGATTTTCTGGATTATTTGACATATTAAAAATATCTGTACTGTATGAATTTTTCATTTCTTTGACTATTTTAAGAACTTAATGTTGGCATACCTCTTTAAAGTGTTTCAATGATGATCTGCCTTATTATGATTTAGGTTTGCACTCTTAAGATAATCTATATATGTTACATTGGGTTTACTGATCAATTTTTCGATATCATCAGCACAGCTTACAAAATATTTGTTGAATGTATCTGCTGGTATTGGGACTTACTTGCAGAAGTTTCTGACTTCACCTTTAACAGTATTAATTACTGACCAGGCTGTTTTGCATTGGTTTTTACTATTTTTTATGAGATTTGTGTTGTATCTTTGTTTCGCCAATTGTAATTCTTTCTTATACAGTTTCTCAGCGGTTTTTTCGAGATCCTTAATTTCATTACAATTATTTACTTTGCCAAGGTGTTTCAACATCAGTAGCTTATTTTTTTAGATTCTCCAGTTCTTTGGTGTACCACAATTTACCCTTTCTTGTTTTATGATATTTCTTTTGAACAAGATGGGCTTTTAAAACACCTATTAAGTATTTGTGGAATGTTTCATAAACTGTTTGGACACTGGAATCACAGTTTTGAAATAATTTGTCCCAGTTAGTTATGCTCAGCTGGTGTGTTAGTTTTCTGAGATTGTGTTTTGTTAATATTAAGGTATTAGATTTTGTTAACTTTTGTGCAGCCTTGCTCTCACCCCCTTTTATAAAATGTCTTAACTCTGCTGTTAACATGGAGTGGTCTGAGAAAACAAATTCCTTTATCTTGGTGGAGTACATATCATGAGCACAGTTGACAGAAGCATTATCCGAGCATGCTTTTAGACTTGTTGGTTTTGAATGTACATGATGGAAGTTGTGCTGCCTTAGTATATTCAGTAACTTATTTACACTTGGTTTGTTACATGCTACATCAAAGCTTGAATTAAAGTCTCCCCTGATTACAGTTACATATTGTTTCCACTTCGTTATGTAGCAGAGTATATTGTCTAAATTTTCTAAAAATGTTTTATCATCTGAGTCAGGGGAATGATAGATACATAAAATGAAAAGTTTCATTATATCACATATGAGCCCGGTAATTTCAAAGTGTTTCTCTACACATACCCAACTAAGATATGGTGCTCTACACTCTATTTCATTTGAAACATGGATAACAGTACCACCATTACGGTACTGAGATCTGCAAAAACTGTTTCCATGTTTATAACCTTCTGGTACATAGTATTGTATTTGTTCTGGTTTAAGCCAATGTTTAGATAGACATAAGAAAATATACTTATTCTGTGGCAATGACTCCTCCAGAATTTCAGCTTTACTTTCAAGACCCTTAATGTTAAAATATAAGATGTTGGTGTGACTTATCTGTGAGTTAGCGGGTTGGTTTTTCACATTTTTATTTTCTTCTTGGCTTGAAACCGTAAAAAATTATCACTGAATGACACAGATGTATTTTTCATTTGGCTCCTCCTTAAGCACTGCTGTGTTGCTGCTCCAGTTGTTGTTGGTTCTGCTACTGCTGCTGTTGTTCTTGTTGCTGTTGCTGTTGTTGCTGCTGCTGTTGCTGCTTCTTATGATAATGATGGTGCTGCTGCTGTTTCACTTATTTCTGGTGTTTGTTGTTCCACAACTGCTGTGCCTTTCTGTGAATTGTTAACATTTGGGGTGTTCACTTGCATTAATGAAATTTCACATCAGTACAAGAAGAACAAGACACACCTTTCAAGTTTGCCTTCCTCATTTGGGAGAGCAGCTTCAGTTATACACTTTGCTGGATATGTGACTCCATCATTGCCCAGAAAGGCTGCCAGCTGGTCCTGGTGGCCATGTCTAGAAGCATCTTTCACTGGCACCAGAACCAACCCTGTATGAGACATCTGTGCCAGGATCTGCCTCTGGATCTGCTATACTACCAGGATGGCCTGCACCACTTACTACCAGGACTGACAAAAGCAGATGTAGATGTAGCATCCAGTTCCAAGATGACATCCCTGGCAGTGAACACCAGGCATTCAGAGCACTCCATCCATCAAGCACTGCCCCCTTGAGTGTGGATAAAAGTGACACACAAGGGGACCTCCAATCTACACCAAGTCTAAGGTTAGAACCACAGCCTACTCAACAAACATCAGCAGGCCACAAGTCTGAACCATTGCTTCTTTGACACTGGATCCAGGAAACGCTCCTCCACTACTAGCAGCATCTGATGTTGCACCCTGACATTTCCAGCATATTGTGGAACTCCCGCTTGATCCCACTCCGTGCTGGCCATGATGCTTCCATCCCTAAGACCTGATTCAAGGGGCAAGGAATCTTGAAATCCTGCCGAACATATCAGTATAATTACGTCTGGTTAGATTGCAAGGCATAGCATGGAATGATACATCCACATGTGCCAAGTTATGTGGCAAAACACCCACAGCAACTTTAACGGTTGCCACAGGCTGCAATCAACTGATGTTTACAGCAAGCTCTCCGGGGTATATGTTGACGACAACCCTCCAGTACATGTATTTCTCCCAGACTATGATTTGGACTTTGTTGTTATCTACTACTGATATTTGGTTAGCCTTTGGACTTGCCTGCCTGCTTAATTCAGTACTGCCTTTGCAGATTGTTCAACCAACAATTGAGTTTTCAGTGAATAGACTGACAGCAATGGGTGCACCAAGAGAGTGGTTTGTATTAGTCTGATACCGAGCACCATGGAATTTGAATCCACACCAGACGGTATGGATGTTGAGGACCATTGTGCCGTAAGCCATGACAGTGCATGCCTCTTGCCCCACATTTAGTGTGAGGGCGCCACAGTGAAACATGAGTTCCCAGCAGCCGATAGTGGTGCTGAGATTTTGCAAATGTTCCTGGCCAGGCATTGGGGCCATCCTCACGCGATGCTGATGGCTCTGAACAGCCCATTGCTTCTGCCTCTAAGACATTGACCCCAGCACAATGGAACTACTCCCAGATTGAAAAGGAGGCCCTGGTGAACACTGCAGGAAGACTGGCTGAAAAAGGATAGGTGATGGTGCAAGAGTTGGCCAGGGTGGTGGCGGCCACGGAGAGACTGGAAGTAGGACTGATGTCATTGCAGGCAGTCTGGGTGATAAGTGGAGGGACGACTGGGACAGGACCGACAACAATACAATGAGTGACTGGGACAGGGCCAGCAACAAATAGGTGAACAACAGGACTGACTTCCTCACAGACAGACTTGGCAACAATGGGAAGGTTGACAAGGACAGATGTTGGCCACAACGAGGCAGGCACCAACAAAGGTGGTGACAACTTGAGGACCGGTGACCTGTGGATCAATGGCAGGGCAGAAATCACTTCTAACAGGCATGGTGGTGGCAGTAAGGCCAGCCATAACTGACCCAGTACCATTAGGAGTGATTCCAAAAGGAAGGTCAGCCGTAACTGGGCCGGTGCCGACAGTTCTGATGACGATGATGAGAGTGTCAGTGTCCGATGGCATCACAGGTAAAAACTCTGGGAAGAGGACAAGGAGTGCTGCATGCAAGACAACAACATTGTAAACAACCTAACTGAAGATAGGCAAGCTTGCAACACACAAAACAGTTGACTGTACTGTCTGGACACTGTTCATGAATAGGCTCACTTGAAAATTGTGAAAAAGACTGTCTGACATTATCTATGGATGTGGTATGCTCTTTGCATGACGAGAGATGATGGCCACAAAAAAGCACATACAACAGTTCTACTATCAGTTCATAGTTTATGTCCTCCAGACAAAAGTGTGGAAATGGTCACAACACAAACTCAAAATTTCTGCACCAGCACTGGAAATAAAAATTAGCACTATGCTGTGTACTGTGTATGGCATAGGTTGTCAGTTGCAACTCCAGCTGTTGATGGTAGAGGTCCCAGTCTTCATTCTGATCATCAAACACAAGAATAATCAGTACAGATGAAGGAGCGGTGTGCCGAGACACGACTGTAGCAGCCAAAAACTGAGTGAGTTACACTCTGCAGCAAATTTTGAGTTTGCAGCTCTTGTAAGTGAATGATGTGAGATGAAGACAGCTCTTCCAGTAGCACCAATGTTATAATGGAAGAGGGCACTCAAACTGTAGGTGAAAAACTACTGCCAGTCATTGGACTTCAATTGTGACAAAAACTGTGAGAAAAGGCATTAGATAATTACGGAAAACAATACAGACCCGTAGCAAAAATGAAGATAAGTCCTTTGGCAACAACATATGAATGGAAGGCAACAAATTTGATGCACAAATATTGTCAGAAGATATGCAGAAGCAACTAACACTATCAATAACACAAAAAATAGGAACACACTGCTCTATCAAAACAAACAAAGACACACAAGAGGAAACGTAACCACCAGAAAACCTCTCAACTAGTGAGAAAAACAGAATGCTACTTCAGCAAAAACTAACAAACAGTAAGAACCATAAGCCACACATGAAAACAGTCCCAACACCATTGTCCTATGTGCAATGAGAGAAGATTACCAAGAAACCATACTGGCAGCATGAACATGAAGACCCTTATCCTTGTCACCACTGTACTACACAGCAGATAAGGAGAGAGAAATCAGCAACAACAATGTACTTTAACACACAGGGAACAGAATCGTCACCATTGATGTATGGCAGATGAGAGGAGTGAAGACAACATGAAAAGACACTGTTGACACATGTGAGAAACACTTCCAGTGCCACATGTAATCTGGTGTAGCAATATAGTGCTCTGTCGACAGAATTCTTTGCTGCAACAGGCACACTGTCCGTTGGTAAGGTTGGTGCCCACAGATGTTGTAGACGTGACATGTAACTCCTTAGTAAAGAGCATAGGCCACACAAGGAAAATACCTCAGTGTCGATGGGAGCCTTTTACGCATGTCGTCCTGGCAGAATGGCTGCCCACGTGATCTGCATGGTGTGCGGAGAAATCAACTACCAGATGGATACAACAGTTTGGATATGATGCTACTAGTCAAAGCATAAACATCAGCCTTCCTTGAGATAATGTTCTAGTCATCACAATAAGAGACCTTTTAAAAGTTGCTGAAGATTCCAGTTGATTATATTTTCTTGTTTATTAACATAGAATTTCATTTGTGATAGACAGTTACAAATTATTTCAGAGCCATCTGGAATTCCTATTCTCATTGGCAATCTCACAAGAATCTGCTTTATTGATTGTACTTCATATAACAAGTCTTTCTAATATACAGTATAACTACAGCCTCATACAATCAACATCATCATAACTCCCTGTATCCCTACAAGTAATATCCACAAATCTCCATTGTTGTAAGTATGATTCTTCAAAAACACAGATTTTATTAAGCACAAATTGGTTACAAAGAAATCACAGAAAGTAATAGTTCCTGACTCTTCTGAAAATGAACAAAATGAAATCTTCTGGAAGTGGATACCTCTGGGCCAGTATAATACTCTGGGAGTTTTTTGAGTAAGTCACACATTAGTGCAGGTCCACTGGTAAGCAATGTAATTGTTGTAACTATGACCGGAATGGTCGCGGGGTTAACGTGACAGTAAGTGCAGTGGGATCCATGGACTGGCCCGCGAACAACACAAACAGGAGAGGATGGACACGACCAATGAAGGACCTTAGGAACAATAACAATATTGAAACAACAAAGTCACAAGAAAACCTAACTAGACAACCACATCCACTCGTACACATAACAAGAAAGTAAATACGCTGTCTAAGGGGAGGCAATATGCCCAGAGACGTACACAACATTAGACTGACTGGCTGAGCGAGAGAGTGTTAAACAACAGCCCTACTGCAGCTGGTCCACTTGCCACTGCTACTACTACCACCACTGCTGCTGCTGCCCCCATCACTGCTGCCACTGTTCTTGCAGTAGACCCAGTCATTCCTGCTGGTATTGCTGTGACTACCCAGCTGGCTGTTCCAGTTGTGATTACTGTCCCTGCTGCCAATCTCACTGCCCTATCTGGTGCCACCGATTCTATTTTGTGTTTGTTCTGGAGCCTGGATTGTGCTTTAGTGGAAGTTTAGCTGCAAGCCCTACTGACATATGATCCTTGCTTGTCACTGCCTGTGATGTAAGCCTGTCACTGTTCCCCTATGTGGACAACACATACTTGTTTTGTTGGGATCATTTTCTAGTGTTAATTAGAGGTTTTGGGTTCAACTTCTTGTATTGTTTCCTATTTCCATCTGTATTTTCATGTGCCTGGTGCTGAGGTTTTGAAAAATTTTCTATACTATTCTTGTGTATTAAATATCAAGGGTCCTGCATCCCGTGCTCAGCAGTTTTGTTAGTTGTCTCCTGGATTCCTATGTTCATGTTCTTTCCAATGTTCTTATACGTGCATAATGGTTTTGTTCAGTTCAATGTGCGTGGAATGCAGGGTTGTGTTACTGTATTTTTTCAGTCCATTCCTGGCCACATATTTTTCTTTTGCTGGCAGTATTGTTTATTGTTCCAGCTCCCCCAACAGTCACCCCTGGCAGTGGGTTGCCTCCCCATGAATGTGGCATGTCTTTCAGATAGTAGTATCATATCTTTTTAAGGGGGTGGGGTGTTGTAGTCAATTCCTCTGCACACGAGCTAGGCTGTGCAGCCAACCACCCTGCCAGGATTATGTGCATAAATGGCTTTCATCGACATAGGTATTTTCCTTGTATGGCTTGTGCTTTTTACCATGGAGTTATGATTCATCTCCACAGCATCTGGCATCGCCAACCTTCTCACTGACAGGCAGTGTGCCTGTCACAGTAGAAAGAGCTGTAGCCAGTGTACTATTTTGCAACACTAGGCCATGTGTCATCTCAGCACCATGCAGATATCCATCCATATCTGAGTATTCAGGCCACCACCAGATCATGCTCTATGCCTGAAATCGGCAATACCAGCAGTTCCATCTGGCCACATCAACAGTTCAGTCCCAGCACTACAAGTTAGCAGTACCAGCAGTTTGACCTCAGCATCCACACCAGCAGGCCCAGCCCAGTTCATTGTGATCTTCACCATGAGTACATCAGCCGTCATATGCTGGCAGCACTGGCCCAGTAACATGCCAGGTCTTTATACCTCCACCTACTGTGACTCTGGAATTTGTGATGTTGGCACATCACAGAAAACACTGCTGGAGAGACATTTCTGTTATATGTAGTTGTGTGGTGTTAATAAACTTTTATTCTTTTGAAGTGTCTTTGATCAGCACTCAGTACGAGGATACTACACACGTAACAGAAAATAGAAAGTGATACTTAACAACATTTAAGGTCTTCATGTTTCATTTAACTGAGTGATGTGAGGTTGCTGATGCAACTGCATAGATCTCAAGGCGATTGAGGGAGATCGAAAAATGTCATGTATTATAAAGACTGAGACTGAAGAATAAATGAGAATTATTTTGAAAATCAATACAGTTGCTATTATCTCACAACAAATATGCAAGCTATATTGAAAATGTCACCTGCTGGGATTCTCTGTGACTTGACAAACGCATTTGACTGTGTAGACAAAATTCTCTTAAGGAAGGCTGATTTTTGTGAATTTATTGATAACATTTATAGATGTTTTGAATCATATCTGCACAATAAAAAGCAGAAAGTGATACTTAGTATTTGTGATTGCCTTCCTGTTTCATCTGATTGTGGTTCATCAAAGTGTGGAGTGCCACAAGGATCCATTTTGGAGCCCTTACTGTTTTTTGATCAAATTTCATATTAATATTTTCCTACATTTAAATATAAATTACAAAAATGCATTATGAGTAAGTTGTTCTTCTATATTCATGAGTACCTGCAGATAAGTCAGTAACTGTTTTTGTAAATTTGTATTGTCATTTGTATTGTATGTTTTGAGACTTTCTATTTTTAATGTGTTAACCACAATTCATATTACTCATTTAAGATGGACCATCTATTTTTATTTTTTTCTGCACCTAAGGCTATTTTCAGGAAATATATGATGTTACTTGAACCATATTTTATGAATTCTGCTTCAGCATTTAAGCTTAATCCCCAATATATGCTACATTTTTGTTACACAGATAGGTTTATTATGTTTATTGTATCTCTATGCTTGGAAACTTGACTTTTTCCACATACTTGTAGCTCATCACAATGTGTGTTCATGCAACTCATAATAAATAAAATAAAAAGGGATATAAAATGATAAAGCAAAGAATTTCCATACGTGAATGTCTGTAACTTGAAAAATGGTAGGGTTGAGCAAGAGCACTTTTTTCTTAAAAAGTAGAGAACTGCAATGTAATAGTTTATTCTGATTTATCCCTTTAACTACCACTGGACCTTCTAGGTCCAGCTGTGATTTTTACTATTTTGTCTGTTAGTAAGTATACTTTTTATTTTAACAAAATTTTAGGACTTTTACTAATTTGTCTTGATAGTCATAATTTTGAAAAATAGTTATAAAAATTTACCCATGGTTTTGCATTAAAGTGTTGATTTGCTTTTCCTCCTGTACACATCTTGGAGGCTCATGTGGTTAGAAGAAATTTTTAAAACAACCAGGTGTCAGTCTATGCACATCCATTACATCATTTGCTATTGTAGACTCATGTTGTTATTTTTTCAGTGTTCAACAGTCCTCCTTGTGATAAGCACATGTTTGTTTTGGTACATTATTTCATAACAGTTATCTTTTCCACGGACTGAAAATGTGATGGAGTATAGAACTATCAGAAGGGGAGCTAAGGGAATTGTTGGAGCAGTCTTCTGATTCCGAAAAACCACATATTAAAATTGAATTTTATGGTGGTGATGATAATGAGTTAGACATTGCTGAAACCTCAAAACAACATGAAGAAGATGACGATAATGAAGTAATCCTTTACAAAAAAGAAGACCAATTTAGTACAAATTCTGTTGAGTGTGAATTTGTTTCTTGTTAAGGGGGATAAAATATGGGCTACAACTACTCAGGATGGTATTTCTGTAGACAGAGCAAAAAGGATGCTTGGAAGAAGACCAGGGACTTATAAGGTATTTGATTAGGAGCGGATCTCTGATAAAGTAGAATCTTGTATTGTGTTCTTCTTTATGAGGATTGGGTGGATGTATATTTGCATAAAAAGTTTTTTTTTGGTTTTGTAATCCTCACCGTTGTTTACAAGTCAATAAATGAAGATATCAGTCAGCATTGGAATGCTGAGAATGGCCAACCACTATTCAATGAAATTATGTCTCACAACTGCTACTGTACTATTTGAGAGTTGTGCTTTGACTATACAGCAGCCCATTGTGAACATAGGTCAAGTGACAAACTGGATTCAATGAGAGAATTCTCTGAGATGTGTAAAGCTACCCTGAGGTAAATCTACATGCCAGGATTGTGCATGACTGTGGATGAACAGTTGAGGTTTCTGTCCATTTCAAAAATACATGGCATCAAAACCTGGTAAATATGCAATAATATTCTGGGTACGTTGTTGCAGTGTGATAAGCTACTGCTGGAAGACAAAAATATATTTGGGGAAGGAGGAAGAAATCAGAGCCATGTGACTTGGAGAGGATGTTGTGAGAACCCTGGTGACTCAACATGAAAAATTGGGGTGTAATATCATCTTTGATAATTTGTTTACATCTATTTATTGAGCTTATTATTTGTGATTGAAAGATCTATTACTAGTTGATGCTAGAAAAAAAAAACCCTAAAGGATGTGAAATATGCTCTGCATTATTTGGTATTCAACCAGATGTGGTGTACCTAAGAAGAACAGAATTGTTTCTACCCTTCATCATGAACCAATGGAACCACCATCAGAAGTTAAGAAGCATGAACTTATATGGTATACAGTGCCATAAAAGGTGGTAGTGACTGTGGACCAGAAGACACAATGCTACAGTGTATAGAGAAAAACAAGGCAGTGGCCATTTCTGGTTTTCTTCAACATGATCAATATAAGTGTGGTGAATGCACATGCAATTTGCATGGTGCTGGCTATCAACCTGAAAAAAAAGAAAAGAAAAAGAGATGTCAGGCTTTCACCATCAATTTTGGAAAGTATCTAGCAGGAGTGAAGAAGTCAATGAATTCACTAGTAGCAGCAGATCCAGGAAGAGCAGTAAAACCTCTAGTTAAGAAAAGGAGCAGATGTGTGTATTGTACAGAGAAGAAAGATAAAAAATGTCATCTTATGTATTGTAAGTTCACCAAACCTGTATGCTCAGAATGTCCTGCTGTTTTCTGAGGACCCTGAACAAATTTGCAATAAGAATTATATAGTGCTATGGAAACACTTGGTGTAGAATGAGAATAAACTATATAGCCTTAAAAAGGCAAAAGAAAAAGTATAAAAATTGCATTTCTTCAATTGTAATCTTTAAATAAATAAGGTTAGTTTAAAAGCTTTTACACCTCACAGGTGGTTCATGTCATAGGTAATCAAAATAGTGTCACTTTATGTCAGGCTCAACTGGTAGTAATGTACAGATTTTCTGGTAAGCAGAGAGCTAATGTAATCTGCTCTTATAATACAAGGGAATGCAGAAAAGTAATTACCTCTTAATATTTTATGTGAAAATTCTTAAAGTTTTTTTAAAATAAAACATGCATTACTAAGAGTTACATCTTTATACTTCATGTCTACATATTTACTTCTCAACATAATCAACCTGGCAATGAACACATTTTTCCCAATGAGAATGCAGTTTGTTTACACCACCACTAGAATGTTCAACTTTGTTTACAGAGCTGCAACTTCACCTCTGCTTACACTGCTTCATCCCTATCAAAGTGAAGTTCTCAAAGATGGTCTTTAAGATTTGGAAACTGATGACAATTGGATGGGACCAAGTTGAGACTGTATGGAGGATAGTTGATGACAGTGAACCTAAGGTGTAAAATTGTTGCAGATGTCGCAGCACTTTGCTGACTGACCATTGAAACCATTTGACCTTCTGAGGCCTGCTTGGATAGAGTTTAGTTCAGTTTATTTAAAAAGCTTTAAGAGTTTTCACATAAAAAATCTGAAGGCATTGCTTATCAGCAAGCCTTCATATTTAGTTATTTCTGTGAGGAAACAAAATCACATCAGCTTTTTCAGCATTTTGCTTGCAACATGAAAACAATTTTGTGAGGCAAAGAAGAGTTGTCACACACAGAGTTATCTTTTTTGACATCAGCATTACAGAAAAGATGTGAATAGTTTCAATACATATGTAGAATTTCCCTGAAGAATTTGATTTGCTCTACTATATGATTTTGGGCCATTTCATACACCTCTATGTCCACTGTAAGTTAGGAGTATATTGTTGATGCCAGGATTTTTATTCTCATTAATACTACATTATGCACAGTAGCAAGATGTAGCAAGAGTAGCAGACACAATTTGTTGGAACAATATACAAAAGATTATTGTAGAATACATCTAGATTGTGACAGAAACCCACACACTACACATTATTTGTGGTATTCTGTGGGGGCATTGGGGTTGGGGGAAGGGGGAGGGGTGATTTTAATAATGGGATAGAAAATTTTATTTTGTTGGATGTTCGCCTCTTCACTTAAATTTGCAACACTGTATGGCTAAGTTCATTTACTATTTTCATGCTGTGGGCTTGAGTTTAATCATTTTAGATTTTTTAAAGTAATGTCTGGGCAAGTAAGTATTATGAATGAGATTCTCTCACATCTAAATCTGCTATGAAATTATTTTATTCTTTTTTTTATCATATTGCAAGTAGCAATACTACAGAATGATAAATCATAGTCTCGACAGACCATCAGCGTGATACCGAATTCCAATACCAACTGTTAAAAATTTTTCCTCTTACATCTGCATCTATACTTTGCAAACAACTGAGAGAATCTTGGGAGAGGGCATCAATGAATTACATAAAGCTTAACACAATAGTCTCACAAACAATCATCATAGAAATGCAATTTTTGGATGAGAAACTCACTGCATAATCTTTCCTTATATATAGAATGTAAATAGCGTTACTCTTACCTTCTTTGTCCAGGTGGACTGAGATGCTAGTCACATAATATCTAGTGTCTAGCATACTTGATTACAGTTTGATGTTTGTTGCACACTGCCTTCAGAGTCTCACAATTTTAATGGCTACCAGGGTATTTGACCCTGTCAACAGTTGGCAAGTTAAATAAAAATTATTTTGGTGTAAGAGCACATAACTTCTTTCAAAACCAATTATTTAATAAGCAGGTACAAGGGAGAGGCAGATAGGAAACTGAAGAAATCATTAAATAACTGTATAGTAAAGATTCTCATGGGTATGGGAAACAACAAATATAAAAATCAGTGCAACATACATTAGTTCTGTGTTGTCACCTGTGCAATGTGTTTTATAGGTGCAGACAGTCTCTAGATAGATTAAGATACTCTTAGTAAAATTACTTTATAAAAAGGGAGACAGATACAGTATGGGCAATTACAAGTCAAAATCTTTACTTAACATTTTTTGAATTGCTGTTAACAAGGTTATGTATAAAAGAGAAGTAATAGCTCACAGTATACAACTTTTGTTGTAGAGTTGCAATTTCACTTCAGGAAAGGAACACCAAAAGGAAATGTAATTTATTCTTTTGTGTGTAAAGCAATTGAAGGGCTAAATAATGAGTTAAGGACAATAGATATTTTCTTTGATCTAACAAAAGCATTCGATTGTGTGGACTGTTCTACACTTTTGTACAAATTGAAACAATACTGAATTAGATGAATACTGACTAAGGTTTCATTTCTTATACAGAAAATAGGAAAGAGAAGGTTGCTTTACAGCATTAGGAAATGTACAAAAGATTTGAATCTGATTAGTATGCTGTAAAGAGAAGAGTAGCACAGTTTTCTGTTTTAGGTCTTTTGCTTTTCTAATAAATGTAGCATCAGATCTAAAAAAAATTCTGTTTGGAGAGGACATGAGGGTTTTTGTGAAACATAATGTAATTCAGTTATCAAATAGAAATCTATATAAAATGAGTCCATGGCTTTTAGAAAATGGATTGACACTTAGTTATCACAGAAAAGAATGCATACAGTGTCTGATGATGAAATCAAGTATAACCAAACTTTTGTTGCCACAAGGTGACCAAATAATCAGTATAACCTTCACTATAAGAATAATCTCCACTGTCTATGACACAGAGTATGAAAGCTTGTTTACTCTGTACACTTTCATTTTATTGTGTCTTTTGGTAATGTATTTTGGGTCAACTTATTACATTCAGAAAGAATATTTGTGGCCCAGAAAAGAGCAATGAGAATCACATGTGACGTCAGTTCATGAACTTCACAAAGACCACCGTACAACCATCTCATAATTGTAACTCTGCCAACTTTGTAAATACAGCCCCCCCACTCCCACAGTGATTTATGGTTAAAATCTTAGACTCATTCAAAAAGAACGGCTGCATACATACTGTGAACACTACATGGAAAATGATTTGCACTCGGCTGACTATGCTATAACCATATTGGAAAAAGATAGGCAATTTTATGCAGGTTTTCATTTCAATACACTTTCAGCACAAATGAAAGATTTGAGCGGTAAACTACAGATTTTCAAATATAAGTTGAAAGGCTTCCTTGTGACACCCTCTCTTTATTATGTACAAAAGTTTCTCATATTAGTTCAGTGTCTTATATGTATTATTTATTGGATGCACAACTGTAAATCAATGCACAATCTCTTCTTTTACTTTCATAATCTTCTTTTTTGGTTTTTGAATTTTTTAATCATCTATGGCTTATGTCATCATTCTTATTCTATGACCTAATACCTTTTGCTCACATGGTCCCATGAGCCCTGATGAATTATGGGTGAAACTCATTTAATAGCTGTGGCTCTTCAAGAACATCAGAAAGCAGTGAAACATTGTACAAAAACTGGAGGCTTAATAGTGTTTTTTGAAATCCCTTGAACTCTTTCCTTACATTTGATTTTCTAGTCATGTCTAGTCATTTGAATCTCTATTAAAATGAGCATTCAAAGCTGGGTAGAACTGTCATACTGCCTGCGCTCCTCTAAAACTTGAGTCCAACTGACACACTGAGAATACTTTAGATATCGTCATAAATTCTGCACCTAATTCTTGGGCAGCAGCTGACAATTCATGTTGATTATTTGGAGACTGAAGGTACAAGCTTATAGTTATTAACAAAATAATAATATGATTGACACTAGGAACCTCTTCCATTGCATCAGCAACCCCTAATTCAGTTCAGTGGCACAAACAGTCATTTGAATTGCTCATTGTACTTGTATTTACGTCATTTAAAACACCTGTATTCCTGCGTAGCTTTAAACTAGCACCACAACTGCAAGATCCAGTCAAATTTTCATTCAACTTATTTGAAGAAAAACCATGCTTTGAGATTATTTACATTACTGTCACTAATTTCTAACCTTATGTGCACTATTGAAATTGACTGTGAAGTTACAAGTGTAGACTCATCAGTGAATACAGAGATCTTGGAATTATTCAATATTATGGATAAACAGAGTTTCTTCCTTATACTGTGCGCAATGTACTCTGTAATGTTGGCACAACTGAGTTTACTATGCAGCGTTTTGCCCATGTGGACACCATTTTGAATTTGCAAATCCACAAGCCTGTGAAAGTCTGTTTGTTATTTGTTTCTACATAATATGCCAAGCAGAACAGTTTCCTTGTACTTTTAAAAATATCTTTCTGCCTTCCCTACACATCAACCATTTGTATTTTGTCTTAAGTTCTCTCCATGTACTGTTGTTCCAACAAAAAGGATAACTATGTGTGTTGTGGGGCTCCAAACAAAAAGAAATTACTTTACATGATTGGCTTTTATCTACAGCAATACCTGTTCCTGTGCTACTATTAAAAGGGATATAGATAGGCCATTATACATTTCATGTACTTTTGAACCACTTGGACCATCTTCTGTAGTTGAAAGTCTAGAATTAGATGTACTGAAATAATCTACTATACTGTGTTTCACACTATAAAATGACACCTGAGAAGTAAACAAAATTGTCATTACAAAGCCTATAACTTCACTGAGAAGAAAACTGAACTGCAACACTGTTGTTAGCTGTGCCATGATTCATGAATATAGCTGTTAGCAATTTCACTGTGAATGTGCAAATGAAATGCATGGCAATCACTGAAAATAATAAATAGATCTACTACTTGCTGCACAATAATTATATCATGTCAGAAGGTTGAATCAAGAGGCAAAATTCGATATTGTTGTTGCACAGTTGAAGAATGAAATTATCAGTGTAAAGAAGTGTGGAATGTTTTTATTTTACTACTGTCTTATCTTACAGCTCAGGTTTTAGAAATGAGCCAAGTTTGGTCGCATCATTGAAGAATGCATCACCATAAGGAAGAACTATGATAGTGTAGTCGGACATTATTTTTGTGGCATGTGCTACAGAGCATGAGGATCTAAACTAATAATGTATACTAGCTTGGTGTATGCCCAAGCCCATGTGCTTAATATTAATTGTTCTTCTTTTATCATGTTTGTCTGGGCCATTTACCAGTAATCAGTTAGCTTCATCACTAATATAGTCTATGAGTTATAATGCAGCATTGAGAATAATTTAATTAAGAGAGATGATAAAAGTGAATTACTTTAGTAAGAGAATGTTCTTCATATAGTGTAGTAAGGGGACAGTATAACCCTCAGAAGAAAAAAAAAATGAGAGGATGGCATCCACCCATGCTCCCCCTCCAATATGGCATCAAAGATGTTACAAAAAGTTAAAATATAAGTTGTTGCAATTTTTGATGTTAATAAAAAAGACAAAAAGTAAAAGATATATAAACACTTTGGCTAGAGAACTTATTTTCATTAACAGTTAATTCATGTCTGCCAATGTGGGAAAATGATAGCTGTAACTTATGGGGCAGAAGTCTGGGTGTGCACTGGGCTCTAAAAAAAAAGCCCACAAAGAAATTTATACAAACTTAAATTTTCTAGCTAAAATAGTTCATGAACTAAAATGTTTATTCTCAGGAGAAATATATATATTTAGAAATGGAAAAGTTAGCACAGTGAGACAGTAACATTAGATTTTGGAAAGGAATACATTTTAAGATTTGAAGATTCTACTTATGATGACATTTGTTTTGAGTAAAGATAAAATTTGAATCACAATTTTCAGAAAAGCTAAGACATTCCTTATAAATATGAAAATGAGGCCTTTTGAATAAGATAAATAAATTTTAAAACAGAATTATTAGTGTGTCGAATTTTGACAGTGAACATGGTTTTCATGAAGTGTAAATTTTGTATATTTTTCTAAGTAAAATATTTCTACATGAACTAGCTACACTATTTTTATCAGTGGAGTAATAAAGTTTTGAAAATTACAGCTTATCTAAGAATTTTTACATTTTACTGATGCCCGCTATATGTGTCACATACACTGCAGAGAGCAAAAAAAGAAACAAAAAAAAGATTTATTTATGGCATGGAATTATATTAAGTGGAACTATTACATATTGCTGGATTTCGCATTAACATAAAAACTATGTTTTGCTGCTTGATAAAATTTGTGTAGAGTGTCCTGTAAAGGTGATAATTGTGAGGGCTCTTAGTAATACTGCATAGTTTGGAGATTTTGATGTAGATGGGACTGGTATATGATGTGTATCTGGTAAGGATAGATAGGATCCAGGGGTTAAGAGATATGTATGATCGCAACTAAGAAGGAAAATGGTACACTGAAGCATTTATTCTGGAAGTGAAGGATAGGTATGTTGTAGTCTGTAGGATAAATAGGCTTTCTGGTCGATTTTGTTGTCAGTTATCAGTAACTCAATGAAAAGTGAAAGATGTTGCAGTGTAAAGTATTGTGTCACAGGAACATGTATCAATCATGGTGTTTAGAGAAAAATTACTTGAAGAATGCTGGGGAGAAATTTGTAAAGCCCTGAAAAGTTTGTTGAATAGTCTCAGAAAATAAAGAAAAAGAGTTACAAACAAAAAGCTTTTATTGGCCTTCACAGTAATCATCATTAACCACAACACACTTCTGACATCAGTTGTAAAACTTCTGGAAAGAAGCAGCAAAGGCTTCTTTTGGAATCCCTCAAAGCACTATAGTCACATGTTGTTGGATACTCACAATGTTTGTGTGCTCAACTTTCTCACCCAGCACAAGGTGACCATTCTTCAACACCCTCCTTATTCTCCAGATTTGCTGTTGCCACACTTATTTTGTTTCCCTGCCTTAAATTAGCACTGAAAGGTTTATGCTTCACATAAACTTTGAGTGATTGTGCAAGAAGCATTTGCTGACAGTTTCCAACAGCTTTACAGCTAGTGTCAGAAGCGTACTGTAGCTAATGGAATTACTCTGAGAGCCCATGAAGGTATTTTGTTTGTGATTTTTGCTTCCTTTATTTTATGAGGTCATTCACCAAACTTTTCAGGCCCACTTTGTATTTCTTAAACGTATTCTTACAGCACTTTGGGTTATGTTTCTTCCCAAAACAAATGAGGGCAATATCAAATGGAAGGAAGGATAAGGGATGGATAGTAAATGAAATTAAAGGGTCTTGTGCTAGCATATTATTCTGCATCACCATGATGCAGATGAGACAAAACACTTGCATTTTCTTTATCAGACAAATGATACCTGATCAGAAAAAGTATGATAAAAGATGGCAAGTCAAAACAACAGTACTGCCAAAAATTTTCTTTTTTATGTTTCATGCATATGTTGTGTAATCAGGAAGGAGGCAGCATGTCTCTTGTGGTCAACAGCAGTCACAGCTACCAAAAAGAAGTAGCAAAATCATCACAGCCTACAGTGACGCATAGAAGTGTAATCTACTAGAATCAAGATGTCAGAGATTGCAAGAACACTTGGTTACTAAGAAGACATAAATTTATCAATTATGTCATCTCATATGATTTGAGGCTGGAAACAAAGCATGAGAGACTAGAAAGATATAACCATTTATGTTAAGAGGTACTTTGGCAATAATTAATATAGTACAGCAGTGTGGAGAAAATACATATAAATTCAGTACAGAAGACAACAAATTTTACAAAAAAAATTCAATAATTTGTAAAACATATTGTAGCATATGCAGTAGAAACTTCTAGATGACGAAGTTCGCTATAACAGAGGCAACATGGAATCATTGTCACCATGGAAAGAGGAAAAGAGAGCTTTATTTAATTCAGAAGGCAAGCTGTAGTCAAGAGCTGAAACTTCATTACCATCAATATTGTAAAATCCTCCAGTCTATCCTTAAAAAAAATGAAACTCCTCTTCTGAAACCTAAACACTCTATGAATAAGGGAAAACTATTTGGAAGAAAAAAGAAATAAACAAAAATAATGAGTCACATAAAATTGAGCCCCCAGAAATTGTAACACTTTCAAATCATTGTCCACCAGCTTTGGTTACATTACTTCTTCATAGTGGCATTAAACATCATGGCCACAAATAAACAATCAAATACAAATGCATTAGAGTCATGTGTGCAGACACTGCAAGCACCACTAACAAACGCTAGTTTCAAAAATGGTAGTCCCTAAGGAGATTACAAAAATTGCAAGGACACTAAGAAATGGTAGTTCTGCTTGCTGTGATGGTGTCTCTAGCAGAATATTAAAATCTTGTGCTGATTTGAGTGGAGTATTCTCAGTTCTATCTGTAATCAATCAGTGCTTTAGGATATATTTCCTGAGAGATTAAAACATGCTATAGAAACACACATCTACAAAACTGGTGGTAATAAATCATCTATAATTTTGTATATATTCCAGTCAATACAGTTTTTAAATAGCATTTGAGAAAATAGCCTCTGATAGGATAATGAACCATTTAACTGAAGAGAACTTGATGCCTGTTACTTAGTTTGGTTTTCATAAAGTATTACCTGCAGAGGCCACCAAATTCTACTTGACATTTATTTATTTCATATTCTATAGACCCATAACATGAATATATCACAGGATATAGAATTTGTCAATTTTAGAAGCATGTTCTGGCTGTTGCAATACAGTCCTTCTACAGGATTAAATAAATATTACTAATCAGCTAAATACTTAATTATGTATATGTTAAGTAATTTTTCTTGCAAAATTGCAATATTTAAATAAGCTTACAACAATAAATACACACTCATACACAAAAGGGTCTGAAGATGCACCTGAAAATTATAAGTAGATAGTCAGTATATATTATGGTTCAAGAACTCTTCTACAATATATTTTTTTAACAAAACCTCATTGTCCAATAGACATTTAATTTCTGAACTGAATCCCCTTCTACACCATATTAAGGTTTGTCTATTGAAGTCGATATCTTCTTTTCTTTTAGTGTCACAGTTGTGATGTACACTATTTGGTATAAAGAGGAGTCTTTTTTCTCTATAAAAGATATTGAGGGATTATGTATTGTACAGTACTTGTAAGAATTTCAAGTTCCCTAAAAAGTTTACTGCAAATGGATCTTGGGTGAACTCCACTCATGATTTGTATGACCCATTTCTGTGCATGTTGCATACGCCAAGGTGACAAAAGTCACGGGATAGCAATACGCACCCATTCAGATGGTGGTAGTGTCATGTACCTAAGGTATAAAAGGGCAGTGCTTTAACAAAACTGTCATTTATACTCAGGTGACCCACGTGAAAAGGTTACCAACATGATTATGGCTGTATGACAAGAATTACCAGACTTTGAAGCTGGAACGGCAGTTAGAGCTAAATGCATGGGACATACCATTTTGGAAATGATTAGAGAATTCAATATTAAGAGTGTGCCAAGAATATCAAATTTCAGAAAAGTCACCATAGGCAATGCAGTGGCCGAAGTCCTTTACATAACAATCAAGGGCAGCAGTGTTTGTGTACAGTTGTCAGTGCTACACGGCAAGTGACACTGCATGAAATAACCACAGAAATAAATGTGGGCCGTATGACAAAAGTATCTTTTAGGACAGTACAGTGAAATTTGATGTTAATAGGCTATGGCAGCAGACCACTGAACTGCCTGCAGCACCTCTTCTGGGCTCATGGCTATATCAGTTGGACCTTAGATAAGTTGAAAACTGTGGCCTGGTCAGATGAGTCCCGATTTCAGTTGGTAACAGGTGTTGGTAGGGTTCGAGTGTAGTGCAGACCCCATGAAGCCATGGATCCAAGTTGTCAACAAGGCATTGTATAAACTGGTTGTGGCTCCATAATGTAGTGGGCTGTGTTTACATGGAATGAACTGGGTCCTCTTGTCCAACTGAATGAACCAGTAATTGAATGTAAATGGTTATTTTTGGCTACTCGGAAACCGTTTGCAGCCATTCATGGACTTCATGTTTCTAGGCAATGATGGAATTATTACAGATGACAGTGCACCATGTCGGGCCCCAATTGTTCATGATTAGTATGAAGAGCATTCTGGGCAGTTCGAGTAAATGAATTGGCCATCCAGATTGCACAACTGTCCAGTAAGAATCCCACCAAATATTTATGGTACATAATGGAGAGGACAGTTTGTGTACAACATCCTGCACCAACAACACTTTCAACATTATGGATGGCTACAGAGGCAGCATGGCTCACTATTTCTGCAGTGGACTTCCAATGACTTTTTGAGCCCATGCTGTGTTGAGCTGCAGTTCTATGCTGGGCAAAAGGCAGACTGACATGATATTAGGAGGTATCCCATGACTTTTATCACCTCAGTGTATGGCACTTTCCTTGCCAGTGGTTGAATTCCCCTAAAAGCAACCATGATATGCTGAGTTAATATCATACATATGTATAAAAGGAATAATAATGTGTAAAGTAAAAGTAGGAGAACACAGTCATTTGCACAGATTTAGGATATGGCTTGACCAGTTAAGTTTGTTATCAATATGTAAGGCCCAATATTTAATAGTGTCAGCCCTTGCTATGTGCTGGTCATACAGTTTGACCACCATTTCTTCCACAACCTTAGAAGTTTTCTAAACTGTATGTTTTTTTTCAGTCCATTTAAGCCAACCAAGGGACCACTGTGGAGAGTTCCTGTGACACGAGCTGGCTGAGTCATGTTCTGACTGCTTGCAGTCCATCACATAAGCTCTTGTTGATGTGGCATTGGAGAAGATTGTGTCATACCAAGAAGTTAGGCTTTGTAACAGGCAGCAGTTCCTTGAGTGCTAGTTTTTCTCATTTTAGTTCAGGATCCTGGAAATTAGTTGGAGTTTAAACCTTGGAAATGTATTTAGTTGGAATCATTGAAGAAGAGGGGTTTTCAGTGGCAACAAGGATTTTTGAGCTGTTAGACCACATGTTCCAAGTCCCAGGTAGAACAGGAACAAGCGACGCCCCTGACACCAAACACAGACATTACCATTCTGGTGCCACTCTTACCCCAAATGGTGCAGCAGCCAAATGAGAACCTAATGGAACAAATTCTTGCCTTGAAAATGCCCCCTCCAGTAATCACAGGGTTAGGTTCCCAGTCCATGTTCCAACTAGCAGCGCAAGCTATCTTGTGCAACAGCTCTACTCAGAGACATGATTTTAGTTCACGCACCTGACAAAGGCTTCCAGCAGGATATCTTGAAGATAAAACACCCAGCAATCAAAGTGTGCTTTCCCAACATCAGGGTTTTGAAGCAATCTGTCAGGGCAGCACTTCTGTGCAAGACCAAGCCCTGGTATTTACCTTCCATTTGAAGTTGGAAGCCTTGCTACAACAGTTTGTGCCTAACTCAGACAAAGACCCTCCCAGGTCACATCATTTCAGATCATTACCATGCTGCAAGTAGTGTTTTGTTTGTAATCTGTGGCAACAATGCCATTTCCACAAGACAAAGTATTTCTGGACACAAGGCCAAAGTCTGTCAATGTCAACGGATCTGGGATCCTTCTATCAGCCACGAGACTCATCTCTGAATATAACCAAAAACTTTAGAGCAAACCTCAATTCATTTTTATGTAATTTCCCCAGTCATACTATAGTCATCAGTGGAGACTTTAATCATCTAACAGTCAATTGCTAAAATTATAGTTTTGTTAGTGGTGGGCATAATAAGATATCCTGTGAAACATTACTAAATACTTTCTTTGATAACCACCTAGAACAGATCATTCAAAATTCTACTTGTGATGGAAATATATTTGATCTAATGACAAAAAGTAGGCTTGACTTCTTTGAGGATGTCCACATCGAAACTGGCACCAGTGACCATGATGTAGTTGTGGGAACAATGGTTACCAAAGTACAACAGACAGTTAAAACAGGCAGAAAGATATGTATGTTCAGTAAACTAGATATGACTCAGTTGTATTATATCTCAGTGAGGAATTTGAAACTTTCAGTGCAGGGCAGGAGCATGTAGGGACATATAGAGAAACTATGACTCAAGTTTAAAAAAATAATTTTCTATGCTCTGGATAGATGTGTACACAGTAGAACAGTTCGTAATGGGAGGGATCCTCAATGGTATACAGTCACTGTACAGAAATTTCTAAGGAAATAGAGATTACTGCATAATAGGTGTAAAACAAAGCTTAGGGCTATTGAAAGAGAAAGGCTGAATGAAGCACATTTGGTTGTCAAAAGAGTAATGCATGAAGATTTCAATGACTACTATAATAGAATACTGTCAAATGATATTTGATAAAACTAAAAAAAAAAAATAATTCTGGTTGTATATAAAGGCTGCTAGTGGCATCAAAATTAGTGTTCAGCCCCTAGTGAATGAGGTAGGAACTGAAACTGAGGATAACAAAGCAAAAGCTGAAATGTTTGATTCCATTTTCAAATGTTCCTTTACAAAGGGCAATCCAGGAAAACTGCCCCAGTTTAACCCTCGCACTACTGAAAATATGAGTGAAATAGGTGTTAGTGTCAGTGGTGTTGAGAAAACAAATGAAATTGTTAAAATTGAGCAAAGCTCCAAGACGGGATAGAATCCCTATCAGATTCTATACTGAATTTGTGGCGGAATTAGCACCTCTTCTAATTATAAGCTATTATAGAACCCCTGAACAAATACCCATGCCCAGTTCTTGGGAAAAAGAACAGGTCACACCTGTCTACAAGAATGGTAATAGAAGTGATCCAAAAACCGTCATCCAACATTGTTGACATCAATTTGTTGTAGAATCTTAGAACATTTTCTGAGCTCATATGTATCAAGGTATCTCAAACAGAATGACCTCCTCCATGGTAACCAGTATGGATCCTGAAAACTTCAATCATGTGAAACCCAACTCACACTTCTCTCACACAATATAGCGAAAGCTTTGGATCAAGGCAGTCAAGTAAATGCTGTATTTCTTGATTTCTGAAAAGCATTTGACTCAGTACCACACCTATGCTTATTGTCAAAAATATGCTCATATGGAGTATCAAGCTTAATTTGTGGTTAGATTGAAGATTTTTTGGTAGGCAGGACACTGAGTGTTATCTTGGATGGAGAGTCATCGTCAGATGTAGAAGTAACTTCAGGTGTGGTCCAGGGAAGTGTGTTGGGACCCTTGCTGTTCCTGTTGTATATTAATGGCCTTGCAGACAATATTAATAGTAACCTCAGACTTTTTGCAGGTCATGCAGTTATCAATAATGAAGTATTGCATATAATGAAGCACTGCATAAATATTGATTCAGATCTCGATAAGATTTCAAGGTGGTGCTAAGTTTGGCAACATGCTTTAAATGTTGAAAAATGTAAAATTGTGCACTTCACAAAATAAAATAAAAGAAACATATTATCAATTGACTATAATATCATTGGGTCACTGTTGGAATTGCCCAATTCATACAAACACCTTAATGCAACACTTTGTAGGGGTATGAAATGGAATGATCACAAAGGCTCAGTTGTGGGCAAAGCAGGTGGTAGACTTTGGTTCATTGGTAGAATGCTGGGGAAGTGCAAACAGTTTACAAACGAGATTGCTTACAAATCACTCGTGCAACCAGTTCTAGAATATTTCTCAGATGTCTGGGAGCTGTTCCAAATAGGACTAGCAGGGGATAATGAATGCATACAGAGAAGGGAAGCACCAACGATCACAAGTTTGTTAGAACTGTGGGAAAGTATCACAGAGATACTGAAGAAATTAAAATGGCAGGCTCTTGAAGATAGACATAAACTATCCTAAGAAAGTCTACTAACAAAGTTTCAAGAACCTGCTTTAAATGAAGACTCTAGGAATAAACTATGAAAACTATAAACTATTACCCTCTATATATCGTTCATGTAGGGACTGTGAGGATAAAATAGAATAATTACAGCATGCACAGAAGAATTCAAACAATCATTCTTCCCATTCCATTCACATATGTAGATATGTGAATGGAATGGGAAGAAGCCCTCATAACTGGTGCAATGGAACATACCCTCTGCCATGCATGTCACAGTGGTTTGCAGAGTATAGATGTAGAAGTAGATTCACCATATAGCGGAGACGCTGAGTCACAGATAGGCACAACAAGAAGACTGTCACAAATAAAGCTTTTGGCCATTAAGGCCTTCGTCAATAACAGATGTAGACACACACACACACACACACACACACACACACACACACACAAATGCACAAATGGAACTCGCACACATGACTGCAGTCTCAGGCAATGGAAACCACATCTGAGCTCCTTAGAAACTGACGGTCAAGATGGAGATTTGATTATTATTCATTGAAAGAGATTCCATTATCTTAATCACTGTACAATCTCGCTCCACAACCCAATAAATGCAACAGATTTAGTTTTCTGATCAAGACGTAATAATTTAATAGATCTAAAATCTAAACAATAGATACTATCAAATGGTTCAAATGGCTCTGAGCACTATGGGACTTAACATCTATGGTCATCGGTCCCCTAGAACTTAGAACTACTTAAACCTAACTAACCTAAGGACATCACACAACACCCAGTCATCACGATAGATACTGTCAACTACTGAGGAACAACCAGAGTAAGTATTGTGGAAAAATGTAAACCGAGTTCAGATGTGCACTGCAATTTAGGTACAGTAAAAGGAAAATAAGTAAATTAATTTGTGACAAGGGTAGGAAAAGTACGCACAGAAAACTGCCATTTATGCGGCACTAATTCACTTCATCCGTTCACACACCCCGCTCCGCCAATCCCATCATGAACGAGAGAGACCCTTCAGGGACGTGAAACGGGTCAAGTCATGTACTGAGAGGAAGAAGCAACACAGCTTGCTACTTCTGTAAAATACAGGGCCTACTAACATCAGATTGTGACCAGCGCCAACCCTCTTAAACTGATAGACCTTCTAATTAGTCACGTTGTATGTTAGCAGAAAAACAGCTGCTTTCAAAGAAAGTCACAGCTCCCCCTGCTATATTACTCACCTGCTTTTTTTCGTTAAACACTTAAAACAAAGCATTTATGTAACCTTACACAGACCACTAGCAACTGTCCATATACTGCTATTTACGTTCATGAATGCAAGATTAGTTTTCTGATAAACTGTAGAGAAGATATGGCAAATTACGTATCTTTTTACTTTGATTTTAAATAATTAAGAATTTTCAAATTCCGCCAACTGTCCACCAGTAGTCAGTTGGATACTTTCGTGCCAGAATATCAAACGCCACTCTGAACCCTAGAGAGAAATGAATAGTCAATATGGAATCTATTTCTACTTCTTGTGTTGTGTTTTTGAATTTCTCAGTCCATCCCAATATAGTTCCGTTACTAGCCACGACTGACATTAGTGAGTATAATTTTTATGAATTGGGATGAAAGTGTAAAAATTCTTAGGTTCCTGAAGAGGCTTTTGCAAAATGTTCTGTTAGTAACTTTACACAGTAATCTAATTGTACACTTCTGCAGAATAAGTGCTTTGTCGCTTTAGCTGCATCGCCGCAGAAGATTATGCCATAAAACAGAACTCAGTGACAGTACAGAGTATTTACGCATGCTAGGAATCCTGTCCACAGGTTAGCACAGTAAGGGAGATTTCTGGGCGCAAAGTAGGCAGAATTGAGCTTTTTCGTTAGTTTGTCCTCATGCTGGTGTAACCTCTCTTTATTATCCATCTGAATGCCCGGGAACTTCACACGTGTAGACCCACCCAGTGTATACCCTTAAAACTCTGCTTCTTGTACCTGTGGACAAGTTGTAAGCCTGTTCCGTTATTCTCCCGCCTGTAACAGACATGGGTGTGTCTGGACACTTTATCAACATACAATTTCCGAAGAGATTCCCACTGTCCTGGTTAAATCATTAAGTAGACCACGAACAGAAGATGGCCAGGCACGAAAACTTGCGGTACATGGTATTTCACATGTCCTCACTCCGAGTTTAATCTTATTCCTATCATGTTATTTACTGGAGCGACGCTCGGTTATCTGTTGTAAAGCTATGATACCCTCCAGGAAAGGGGGAAATGTTTTAACGCCATACCATTTCAGTTTCCTTAGCACTTTTGAGTTGGTGTACACAATCAAGAGCTTTGCTAAGAACACACAAAAAAACCGACAAGGTAATTTTTATCGGACAGTTCTAGTGGAATCGAAATCTGAGACCATTTGTTGCTTTCTCAGTAGTGAAGCTTTTACGGAAGCCGAATTGAGCAGTTGATAAAACCTTATCCTCTGAAATACGGCTCAGCATTCTGTTGTAAGCCACCTCCTTGTACATGTTTTAGAGAGTGGGAAGGAAGAAAATCGGTCTATAATTAGGTTCGAATTGCTTATCTATACTTTTTGTGTGCTGGTGTTGTACTTCATTCTTTCAGGAAACAAACCTTCATCCATGAATAGATTAAAAAGGTAATCAAGGGTGGTACTACCAAGTCAGCACAAGATTTCAGTACTTTAAGTCAGTATTTTTAGTGGTCTAATGATTTTTGCGAACTTTCCGACGATTTTTGGGAGCTTACTGACAGCTGAATTGGCTGCACTCACATCTGGTGGTTCAGTACACATTGTCTAAGTAAGTTTATTGAATCTTTTCTCCATGAACCATTTTAGTCATCGTGTTTTCACGCATTTTCAACTATTCTTAGAGAGAATTCACTGAATTTAGTAGCCAATGCTTTGAATTTCATATCATCCGTCTCGCTGCTTCTGTCATCTGGGAATTAAATATCATATGGGTTGCCGTGTTTATTCATTTCATGCCTAATAACTTTCCAAATTGTACTTGCCTTCTTCATGGAAGTTTAAATTTTTTGTACAAACTAGCAGATATTTCTTGCATTTTTAATCACACAGTGAAGAATTTTACAGCGTTGCTTTCTAAAGTACTGAACAAGCTAGGTGATTAAATCTGTAGCCAGTTACAATTATGAGAGAAATATCCAACTTTTACATATGTTGCAACGCCACGTTTTTCCATGTTAACTCTACGCAGAAATGATGATGCAAGTCTGTAATCCCTGATATTTAACTTCTCCATCCCTGTGGTTACATGGTGTTCACAGAGGGACAGTACATCTATCCCTTCAGAATTTTCATTTCCTAGGCATACAATAAGCTCATCTATCTTGTTTTTCAACCCTCTGACGTTCTGAGGAAACAAATTAGTTATATTTTTCAGGAAATTGTTCCACAAATTACGGTCTTGTACCCCTTTAATTTCTTTCAGTACCCTTTCTCTGTAACCTAAAAAATGTGTGCCTTTGATTCCACTAACCATAGGGATTTTGTATTATGTGTTTGCACCCCCCCCCCCCCCCCCCACAATTCTCCCCTCCTCTCCTCCCCCTCTCCCCCCAGCACTTTTTGCAAGGTGGTCAATCTAACCTTTCCTTCACCCTCCCAATTAGGTGCAGGCCATGATTAGTGTAGCCCCACCTCCTAATCGTAACAGCAGGCATGGTACAGATATGAGATGTTGTGTCAGTCAAAAGCAACTCGGTCAGCTGTTTGTTGACATGGCTCCTCTGTGACTGCTCCCAGCTAGCAAGACTTGACCTTTCTTTCTGGTGGCATAAGTGCCCTCCACCATGCACCATACGATGGCTTGCGAATTATGCATATTCATGTAGATGTGAAATTAGTCTGCCTATTAAGATATCAGTCCATCCATTCATAGGCACACAAAACTCACAGAAGAATGTTGTCTCTTATTTATCAAGAAAGCAAGAAACCGAACCTCTGCTGCTGATGTCTCTCGGTAAAAATCTTCTTATTAGCCTCTAATTACAGTCATTTTGCGAGATGTGTGACAGGTGCTGTAATATGTTTGCTCATAAAACTTATAAGAAGCCGTGTAGAACTTCCTTCAGAGTATCGCTTACCTGCCGTTTCTCACGAATTTGCCAGTCTTCGTTATGTAAGATTTGAATCTACCTGATTTCGACGAGGTAGACAACTACCACAACCAGAAAAATAGCACACTAATGTACAGGAGGAAAGTCACAACCATGCAGAGGATACATGGACTAGACAAAGAAATTCAGAAGCATTATACCTACAATTCATCGTACTGACTGATTGTTAATAAATGCGTATGTGACCTAACCTCTTTTATCGTATTCATATGATTACTACGCTATAAGTATCACAGTGTAATGGTGTCTGTCTTCATCGATATCATAAGAATTCGTGGGAAAGTATATCATCTTTTTTCAAATGGAGCATACCTTCACAGTACAAATAACACTATCACGGAGCTTTATTTGTTTATATTCCATAAATCCAATACTGCGAGGCATCCGCATGAATGTAGGACGTGTCAGAATTATTACAAATAATACAAAAGGAATACATAAAAGTACCTCTTGCAAGAGGATATCTGGTATAAGACAACATACACATTAATAGGTATAGAAAAAATTACATTAAAAATATGGTAGATTTTAATAGCTAAATGAAAGTGATTGTGAGTATTGTAATACATAATAGCACATCAAATTAGTAAATGAAAAATCAATTACAGTTAACTCTACTGAAATATTCTTCAACCGAATAGAAGGAATTATCTAATAAATACTGTTTGAGCTGTTGTTTAAATTTGGGAAGCTCGTGGATAAGTAATTCCAGTGACGGTGGGAGAGCATTGAAAACCTTACAGCTCATGTAATGGACTCCTTTTTGTACAATAGTAAGGTTTTTTGATTCATAATTGAGGTCCATCTTCCTCCTGGTATTGTGGGTACGGTATGAATCATTGGTTTTGTACGATTGTCCATTTTACCGATGAAACATAACAGGGAGTAGATATATTGGCATGCAGTTGTCAGTATCCCTAATTTTCTGAAAAGGTTCCTACAAGAATGTCTAGACGGGACCCCACTCATTATCCTAACAACTCTCTTTTTGGCAATGAATATTTTTCTGGATAGTGGCTGATTATCCCCAAGAAAACTATGCCATACACCAATAATGCATGGAGCTTCCCGCTTCCAGTACACTATCCATTGAATCATTTGCATTGGTGGAAAGTGTCACAACATCACACATAATTCAGAGCTACAGCAAGAGCAAGGGGACATCAGAGATTTGCTAACTTTTTATCCCCACATCCTATTCGTTAGAGGTCCGACCATGGTACTGTATTCCATCTGTAGTAGGGTACATACATATATGTAATACCAATAGGTATAATGCCAGTTATATATTTAGAAGAAAACCCAATACTCACACGCTTATTCAAGTATCTTACATTGAGACCCAATTAACCAACACGGACAAGCCAGACCAAACCAGAGTCAATGTTTCCTCCAGGAACAGCAGTCATCTTTGTAACTCTTATACCTGGATCCAAATTTTTGTGGAGTATTGTATTGTATTGTATTTTTATTGATCCAGACAATCATAGTATTGTACAGCTGTACATATGATATTGGACAGGTCAAGAGAGCAATTTACAAGTAATTTTTACAAATTGAGTTTTACATTATTTTGTAGCAAGGAAATTATCGATCTTAAACAAAACAGTTAATACAGATCATAGAATTGTAAGGTTGTACATACAATATTGGACAGGTCAAGGGAACATATTTGCAAGTAATTTTTAATCAATTGATTTTACATTATTTTGCAATGAGGAAGTTAGCTATCTTTAACAAAACAGTAAATACAAATGTTGTATGGTAAAATACAAACAGCCAATACAAATGTAATAGTAAAGTAGCCCAGTGTATTTCATACACATGCACAGTATATAATAATCCAGTATATTTCATATACATGCACAGTATATAATTTTCAGACCTAATTGAACATTTATCATATTTCCAGAATGAGATTTTCACTCTGCAGCGGAGTGTGTGCTGATATGAAACTTCCTGGCAGATTAAAACTGTGTGCCCGACCGAGACTCGAACTCGGGACCTTTGCCTTTCGCGGGCAAGTGCTCTACCAACTGAGCTACCGAAGCACGACTCACGCCCGGTACTCACAGCTTTACTTCTGCCAGTACCTCGTCTCCTACCTTCCAAACTTTACAGAAGCTCTCCTGCGAACCTTGCAGAACTAGCACTCCTGAAAGAAAGGATATTGCGGAGACATGGCTTGGCCACAGCCTGGGGGATGTTTCCAGAATGAGATTTTCACTCTACAGCGGAGTGTGCGCTGATATGAAACTTCCTGGCAGATTAAAACTGTGTGCCTGACCGAGACTCGAACTCGGGACCTTTGAAAGGCAAAGGTCCTGAGTTCGAGTCTCGGTCGGGCACGCAGTTTTAATCTGCCAGGAAGTTTCATTTATCATATTGTTTACATTTTTAACCCCTTTAAAAAAATGATCAACTGCATAAAAGCAATGGTCCAAGAGATATTTTTTTAACTTATGTGTGAAGGCTCTTGGGTTCTTTGTTGCTTTGATTTCATTGGGTAAATTATTATACATTTGTATACCGACATTTAAAACACTTTTTTGGTAGCAGGTAGTTCTGGACTGAATCATATGTAGGTCAGATTGCTGCCTTGTTGCATAGTTATGGATATCTCCATTGAATTTTAGTGTGCAGTCATTGTTTAATGGGTATGACTTGACAAATGAGACGATATTATAAATGTAAGCAGAGGGCAGTGTCATAATGCCATTTGTTTTGAAATGTTGTCTGCATGATTTGTTATGTCTTAGATTACATATTATGCATATTGCCTTTTTTTTGCATTTTGAAAATATATCTACCTCCAGGTGAGTTCCCCCAAAATATGATTCCATACTGTAATGTAGAATGGAAGTAAGCATAATATACATGTATGAGAACAGATTTTGTGACTGATTTTTTGAGTATCCTTAAAATGTAACACACAGTTGAGAGCTTTTTTGAGATATAATTTGTGTGAGTCTCCCACTTAAGATTTTCTTCAAGCCATATGCCAAGAAACTTGACAGAGTCCACACACATAAGCTCTTGGTTATTTAGAATCACATCAGGCATTTCTTGTTTTTGGGATGAGAGTCTGAAGTTGATGTACGTTGTTTTCCGTATGTTTATAATCAGCTTGTTCTCGTTGAACTATTTGCTGAGTGACGACATAAGCGGTTTAATTTTTTGGTTGTGGTCCTCTGTATCAGTACCTGTTATTAGTATACTTGTGTCATCGGCAAATACTGTGGTATGTCCTGTAGCAAGCTTCGTGCTTATATGATCCATGTATAGCAGAAACAGTATGGGTCCCAGGATTGAGCCTTGTGGCACACCATATCTCATAGGCATTGTGTCAGAGGAGTAGACAGTAGATTGATGGGTGGTTGTATTATTTTTTTCAAAATTAATTTCAACTTTTTGAAATCTGTTTGACAGGTAAGATTCTAACCATTTGTTTGCAATTCCTCTTATACCTTTATTTGCTAACTTCTTAAGGAGTATGATATGGTCAATTACTTCAAAGGCTTTGGATACATTTAAAAAGATATCCAGTGCTTTTAAGGTTTTGTTGAGATACTCATAAATAGCTGTGGTTGTTGTCTTTTGCTTTCTAAAACCATGATGGTGTTTTGTCAATAAGGATAGTTTATTAGTAAAGTCTTCCAATCTGGTGTAAATTAATTTTTCAATTATTTTTGAGAATCAGCTGAGTTGTGCTATGGGCCTGTAATTGGTTACATCATTTTTAGAGCCCTTTTTGTGAAGTGGGGTAATTTTAGAAGTCTTTAGTAGGTCAGGGAAAACTCCATTTGTAAAGGATGCATTTATTATGTGGGTTAGGGGTTCTACAATGGATTCTCCACATTTCTTTACAATTAAATCAGGAATGTTGTCACTAACACTGGAGTACTTATTCTTTAGTCCTTTTATAGCTGTAAGTACTTCAGTATTGCAGACTTTGTGAAGAAAGATTGATGCCTGTACTGATATGGTTTTTATTAGAGTTTGGTGTTGAGTATTTGGTCTGTGGCAGTTGTTCTTTATCAGGTTTTCTGCTATTTTGCTAAAATAGTCATTAAAACCATTTACTATTTTTTGGGGATCTGATGTGACTTCATCATTTAGGTTTAGTTTTAATATTTTGTTTATAACATGCTGCTTACTGTTTGTTTCATTTTTTACAACTGTCCACAAGCCTTTAATTTTATTGTTAGATTCCTTTATAAATTTATTATTGTATAATTTTTTTGCTTGTTGGATAACTTTTCTGTAGATTGCAAAATAGGTCTTGCAATATGACCTAAACTTATCATCGACGTCATGGTGTTTCATGTGATTTTTTAAGTCACGCTTTTTTTGGTTGGAAATCCTTATCCCTTTTGTTACCCACGAGTTTGTGTGTTTGTTTCCGATTTTCCTGGATTTCAGTGGAAATGCAGAATTGAAGTGGTGGAGAAATGTTTCATGGAAGGAAGTAAATATGTAGTTTACATCATTTTCTTTATAGACCTCTGCCCAGTTTTCAGCCCTTAACAGATAGTTAAAAAGCCTTATATTATCATCATTAAATTGCCTTTGCATTTTAGTTATTGTGGGATATTGTCCTATCTAATTTAAATTCGCTGTTAGTATTTGGGCTTCATGGTCACTGTAACCAGTGCTGATGACTTCCATTGAGTGGTGTAGTTTGTCTGCGTTTATGAAAATCTGATCTATAGCTGTTTTTGAATTTTTTGTGATCCTGGTTGGTGTGTTTACAGTTGGGGATAGGTTGAATGAATTTGTAATATTCAACAATTCATCTTTGTTTTTTCCAGGCGTGAGGAAGTCAATATTAAAATCTCCACTTAATAGATTTTTGTTTAGTGAGTGAATTTTTGTGAGTAGTGCTTCGAGGGAGTGAAGGTTTGGATGTTCCCATCAGGGGCTCTATATACATTCAGTATCAATAGGTTATAGTCTGTTAAGATAATTAAGGAGAATTCAAAGTCTGTTTCTATTTGCATATTATTGTACTTTGTGAGGCTTTTGTATCTTAAATATTTTTTGACATAGATTGCTGTATCACCTCCGTTACTTTTGTTCTGACAAGAATAACCAGCTAGAGTAAATTCGCCACGTGGCGTTTTTTTAATTTTGTCTTCTGTTAACCAGTGTTCAGTAATACAGAGAACATCTAAGTGTGACTTTGTTTTTAGGAAGAGATCTATTTCTAGTAACTTATTAAACATTGACTGCACATCATGGTGTAATATTTTAAAGGATAATGGTAACTGTTCTCCGATGGAATGATTTTTGACACCACTCACCGGGTTTTCTTGTAGTTTTGGTTCATGAAGATTTTGCTCTGCATCTGTTTTCTTTTGGTTTGCTGCTAGCAGGGAGCTACTGGTGTTCTTGCCCATAAAAAATCCTGGCTGTAGGCTGGAGGTCTGCGTTTTCGTGTTGAAGATCTTGTCACAGTTTCCAGTGGTACTGATTTGGAGTGTGGTTGCACATTTTTTGCTGTTTCCACTTGGATGTCGTGGGCTGACTGATTTGTGGCACTTGACGAGATATTTGCATAGGATGTTGGTGGTGACTTAGTGCTGACTGTGGATACCTTCTTCTTTTCTAAAACTGTTTCTGGTGTTTTCCTTGACGACCCTGACTGTATATTCACTTTTGTTGTTGTTACTGATGGCTCTTCAGCTCCTGGTGTTGCCGTTGGTTCAGCTGCAGTATTGCTCATTCTTCTGAGATTGTCCACCAAATTAGCTCCATTAGACCACAAATATGTTTGATGTCCTGGTGTAACACGTTTTATGGCATTTCTTGTTACCAGTGGACTTTTGAAGGCATTCAGCAGATTAACACACAGTTTCTTTTTCCCATTTTTATGTAAGTGAAGCTCATGCCTGGTGAAGTCTTTCCGTTGGAGGAAGCTATTTACATCTAAAACTCTGATGTGTTCACTGTAAGATGCCTTCTGCATCAAGTAACTGTTCATTTGGCAGATTTTGCAGTTTTCATTTGGCATGTCATATCTATACGGTATTGTGCATAGAATTAGTTGTTTGCGCCTAGTTTTTGCGATCGTTTCACCTAGTGATGTCATAAAACCACGTTTTGATCCATTAATATAGTTTGCACCAGCTAAGACAACATAATCATTTTGTCCTAGACTAGACGTTTTGTTTTGTATATTGGATGTTGTTTCTTTGAATATAGCATTTGGCTTTATCAAAGATGAAATTTATAGCTGGTTGTTGAAATTTCTTTCAGTACTTTTGCACAGTTCCTACCGTGACTATCTGAAAGTAACAGTACCTGTTTTTTGTTATTTGTAAGCTGACTCTTGTTTGTGTTTGTTTTCAACTTACTGCAGTCATTTTTCTTAACCATTTTTAAATTACACGAGAAGTGTTCAGAAGCACTTTGTAGGTTACCTTTGTTTACTGTTTCACATTTTTCATGTTCACTCTTACCTTTGTTTACTGTTTCACATTTTTCATGTTCACTCTTCTTTAATGGAGTGTCATTTCTTTTATTAGTACAAATATTTAAAACAACATCACTGTACAAATTTCGAACTTTTTCCTTATGTGGCGGTTCAGAAAGGTTTTTGATCATGCTTTCCAGTAGTAGAGCATGTTGTCTTGTGGCTTGGGACTCTTTCTGCAGTGTTTCTAATACATTGGTTTCGCGATTTTCACGATACATTCCAGTCGCATCTAGATAACCGTTGCACTTTGTTCCACAAGCACAAGATACGTTTTCGAGATTCACTTTCACAAAGCAGTGTGGATGATACCACATATGCATCACTGGGCAAGTTCTAAAACCGCTTTTTACTATTTAATCACACGATATGCACTTTGTAGACGCTAAATACTCATAGTTTACCGAGTGATTTATTACTATATCAGCGCCCGCCGCCATCTTCCAAAAAGCAACATACCGATGCGATTTGCGGTCGCTCGCCTTTTACAGCTTCACATTTTAGTAAGCGGACCACACACCAACGATTTGAGCCTGACATATTCTTCTACTTCAGCTCAGCGACTTATCAGTTCTTAGTGTTTGGATTGTTCCTCTTAAGATTCAAACAAATGGATCTGAACCACACATATACATAATTATACATTCTACTTTAGCTCATTCCAGATGTTTAGTGCTAGGCATTTCATAGCAGTTGAAGCTTCCGGTGACAGTGTATGGGATTTCTGGTCCTATTAACGTGCAGTAGATTTAGTTAAGTTCAGGTTAACTACTAACTCCACCACTGGTCTTCCTGCCTGCTTGCAGACAACTCCATCTCCTACAAACATCCCACGCTTAAAACAAATACACTGCTAGAAGTTGTATCGCTCGTGGTGGAGGGTACATCGAACCACTATTATCGATTAACCATCCATCCGAATCTCTCACGCTGATCGAATAAAAACTTGCACATATACTTCCTACGTACCCTAATCCACTCCTACGTTTCCAGGAGAAATACGTCGTCTTTCCGAGAGATTTTTTCCATCAGATATCCGAGTGTAGTATGCCAATCCACATGATTCTAACAGCATCCTTTTGCTTCACAGATTAGTTGTGTAACAAGAACAGATGTGGGCTCATAGAATTGGTGGACAGTGACTATGCATTGCAAAGCTGGAGAATCAAGTAACTGTTCATCAGTATGTATCATTTAACCTGCCTATATGCGTTAATGTGAAGATAGCAGCTGACAATGACCTGAAAGTTACAGTGGAATTTGTGAGTGTACAATGAGGTATGGAGATAGGGCTCATTCAAATAGAGTGGAGGAAGCTGTGCACTACCTAGCGCAAATGTGCTACTTTTCTGTATGTGGGCCGCCCCATCCCCCACATGATCGATACATATACATACAGAAATGCAGTGTATTTGCGCTAGTTGTTAACAACTCTACTACATATACAAGCAAATTTAGTATACAGGATGGTCCATTGATCGTGACTGGGCCAAATATCTCAAGAAATAAGCGTCAAATGAAAAAACTACAAAGAACGAAACTTGTCTAGCTTGAAGGGGGAAACCAGATGGCGCTATGGTTGGCCCGCTAGATGGCGCTTCCGTAGGTCAAACGGATATCAACTGTTTTTTTTTTTTTAAATAAGAACCCCCATTTTTTTATTACGTATTCGTGTAGTACGTAAACAAATATGAATGTTTTAGTTCAACCACTTTTTTCGCTTTGTGATAGATGGCGCTGTAATAATCACAAACATATGGCTCACAATTTTAAACGAACAGTTGGTAACAGGCAGTCTTTTTAAATTAAAATACAGAACGTAGGTACGTTTGAACATTTTATTTCGGTTGTTCCAATGTGATACATGTACCTTTGTGAACTTATCATTTCTGAGAACGCATGCTATTACAGCGTGATTACCTGTAAATACCACAGTAGTGCAATAAATGCTCAAAATAACGTCCGTCAACCTCAATGCGTTTGGCAATACGTGTAACGACATTCCTCTCAACAGCGGGTAGTTCGCCTTCCGCATGTTCGCACATGCATTGACAATGCAGTGACGCATGTTGTCAGGCGTTGTCGGTGGATAGCGATAGCAAATATCCTTCAACTTACCCGACAGAAAGAAATACGGGGACGTCAGATCCGGTGAACGTGCAGGCCATGGTATGGTTCTTCGACGGCCAATCCACCTGTCATGAAAATATGCTATTCAATACCGCTTCAACCGCACGCGAGCTCTGTGCCGATCATCCATCATGTTGGAAATACATCGCCATTCTGTCATGCAGTGAAACATCTTGTAGTAACATCGGTAGAACATTACGTAGGAAATCAGCATACATTGCACCATTTAGATTGCCACCGGTAAAATGGGGGCCAATTATCCGTCCTCCCATAATGCCGCAACATACATTAACCCGCCATGGTCACTGATGTTCCACTTGTCGCAGCCATCGTAGATTTTCCGTTGCCCCACCATGCAATTCCTGGTGCGTAGAAATATGGTACGGGTGCAATCGATGTTGATGTAGCATTCTCAACACCGACGTTTTGAGATTCCCGATTCTCGCGCAATTTGTCTGCTACTGATGTGCGGATTAGCCGCGACAGCAGCTAAAACACCTACTTGGGCATCATCATTTGTTGCAGGTCGTGGTTGCCGTTTCACATGTAGCTGAACACTTCCTGTTTCCTTAAAAAACGTAACTATCCGGCGAACGGTCCGGACACTTAGCTGATGTCGTCCAGGATACCGAGCAGCATACGTAGCACACGCCCGTTGGGCATTTTGATCACAATAGCCATACATCAAAACGATATCGACCTTTTCCGCAATTGGTAAACGGTCCATTTTAACACGGGTAATGTATCACGAAGCAAATACCGTCCGCACTGGCGGAATGTTACGTATTACCACATACTTATACGTTTGTGACTATTACAGCGTCATCTATCACAAAGCGAAAAAAGTGGTCCAACTAAAACATTCATATTTCTTTACGTACTACACGAATATGTAATAAAAATGTGGGTTCCTATTAAAAAAAAACACAATTGATATCCACTTGACCTATGGCAGCCCCATCCAGCGGGCCAACCATAGCGTCATCTGGTTTCCCCCTTCAAGCTAGACGAGTTTCGTTCTTTGTAATTTTTAGTTTGATGCTTATTTCGTGAGATATTTGGCCCGGTCACTATCAATGGACCACCCTGTATAAAGCCAGATGGGACGTCATGAACACGTAAGCACGAGTGTCAGCAAGTTGGATCTTTAGAGGGTGTTATATACAACGGAAGCTTTGAAAGCAAGTCGATATGTAACTGGTGGATGTATGAGGGTGTTTTGGAGGTATATTATTGGGTCGCACTGTTTGTTTTGCAAGATACTTGTAATCTGTGCAGAATGGAGATACTCCCACATTCATCTCCTGAATCAGCATAGTTACGCAGTCCAGTGTGTGATGTGTGGGAGATCACGTTAGCTCATCCTAAATATAGAACACACAATGTGAGGCTATAATCTCTGAAATGACGGTCTTTACCTATTAAGCAACATCTTGACAAATTGTACCTGTGTTGGAGATGAAACTGTGTGTTTCCATTGTGGCGGAGGGTTGAAATATTGGGATGAAGCGAATCACCCATGGATTGAACATGCTGTGTGGTTTTCCAAGTGTTTGTCTGTGCTTATTTCTGGGGGGGGAGTAGGAATTTTGTGGATAACATCTGTCAGAAGGGAGGTGCAAAAATTACTGCAAAAGTTGCAGCTAATATTAAACCTCCATCAAATCTTCTGAAAGCATCAACACAGCACCATGTGAATGTGAGAGTTTCTGACAATGCTCAGCTGTGTAGATCTGCTTCCACGAAGAAGTGGGAGTAGCATTCTTTCCATGCAGACATATTGCTTCTAGAGTTAAATGTGGACCTACCCTTATCTCGTGTGCTGTGTCTCAGAACCTGTTTTGGCTACAGTAAGAGGCTTTTTGACGAAGGCAACAATGTTGTGGAAGCTACTATTATTTTATGATGTACTTTGTACGCACACATGGTGAAGAGTAAAGCTTTATCATTAAAATCCATTCTTTAATTGTTTTACCTACATTAATCACACTTAGGTGTGCTCTTAATGTGATAGCTTTGATTACACTGTGATCTTAACTCCTGACCGTGTTGAAGAATCGCTATTTTATAATCTCGAAGTATAGAACTGACATTCAGTACCACCGTTCCGTCAGTGTATGCAGTCTTCTTGGGGTTAAAAAAAATCATTTCTTCCCCCAGCAGAGTAGTATTGCAAACATCTGTGCTATAGAGTTCAATACGATCCAGTAGCAAGTGCTTTGCGACATGTACACCCCAATAAGCTAGTACTGACTAGATTCTGTATTGGAGCATTTTGCAAGATGGAAACGAAAATCTGAGTGTTGCCTACAGCCATGCATCCTATTACTAAAGTATAGAGCATTAATTATCAGATATAATCTGAGTTGGCGGTTGAATGTACTTGATTTCCTAATTATGCTCTATATGATGGATGGAAGGATGATAGGCCGGCCGCGGTGGCCGTGCGGTTCTAGGCGCTCAGTCCGGAACCGCGTGACTGCTGCGGTCGCAGGTTCGAATCCTGCCTCGGGCATGGTTGTGTGTGATGTCCTTAGGTTAGTTAGGTTTAAGTAGTTCTAAGTTCTAGGGGACTGATGACCACAGATGTTAACTCCCATAGTGCTCAGAGCCATTTGAGCCATTTGTTTGGAAGGATGATATCAGCATATCAGTACTTTAATAGGAGAAGACATTGTGTCATATTCCATAGTTGGTTGGTTGGTTGTTTTTGGGGAAGGAGACCAGACAGCGAGGTCATCGGTCTCATCGGATTTGGGAAGAACGGGGAAGGAAGTCGGCCGTGCCCTTTGAAAGGAACCATCCCGGCATTCGCCTGGAGCGATTTAGGGAAATCACGGAAAACCTAAATCAGGATGGCCGGACGCGGGATTGAACCGTCGTCCTCCCGAATGCGAGTCCAGTGTCTAACCACTGCGCCACCTCGCTCGGTTATTCCATAGTCAATAGTAAGATGTATATTAGGAGAAATTAGAATAGATGCAGGGGGAATGTAAAAAATCCATCTAAAGCAAAACTGGTTGACGTTGCAATAAACCATCAACCTGTACTATTGCAATGGCACTCTATTGATGACTACTAACTTATATATTCTGATAATCATAATCGATAAGTGCGACTACATAACGTTTGGGAGAAACGTTTAAATCTTCCTCCGCTAAAAAGAATCTATTTTTTAAGATCTTATTTATAACTATGGAAACGGACTGTTTGAGTTTGATTCTGTCTAAATGCTAGCGATATGGAAGTACATTTCAAAAATCAGTATGTGATGTATATGGTATGGAAGCCTGTAGATGTAATAGAACATACGTTAATTGTGGAAAGAAGTACCCCGCACAGAATCACTGTACTTAAATATTCCTGACAGTCGTTTAGAACCTATGTTACGTGCACCTGATTCCAATGCGCCATAGGTTTACTGGATATTTTTTTCTTCACTGGCAAATTACGTTGGAAATTAATAGAGTCTGTATGCAGGTGTATAACATGGAAGACTAGTTTTAATGGAACATTTGTTAATGACAGGAGGGACTACCACACATAGCATCACTGTACTTAAATAGCCCAGACAGACATTTGGAGATTAAGTTACACGCATCTCATTCCATCGCACTTCTGGATTACTGCGTGTTTTTTCTTCCTAAGCAAATTACATTTCGAAATAAGAAGGAGGTCTATATGCATGTATATGACATTAAAATCTGTAGTTTTAGTAGCACTTTTGATAATGGTGGCAGGGTGCACAACACACAGCATCATTTTACTGAAATAGCTATGACAAATGATTAGAAACTATGTGACAGTATTTGAATTACGCATTTCTTGCGTGCAAACCTGTTGGAACAGGTATACCATCTTGCAATGAACTTTTGATCTTTGTATCACTGTGTGACCAAAATCGCGACCAGGACATTTCCATCTCAATGCTCCAGCTATCTTAATCAAAACAATACCACAACTATACTCTCTCTCCACTGCAGCGCATACCACTTCCTGCAGACCATGTGTGATCGTGACGCTTTGTTGCTTTGGAAACACGTCCTGTGATGCCTCTTGAGCTGTCAATTTTAACATAGCAACACCAAACACAATGAGTATTGGTGTGCTAAAACTACTGTTATCGAAGACAGGTATGCCGAGACAGAATAAGTCGTACTTAACAATCAACTGCCCTTGATATATATGTCAGTTTGCTGCACGGCTTGCCCCCACTATTTGAATGAGCCCCATCTTTGTTCCTCACGATACACTCTCAATTTCCTATGTAACTACCAGTTCATTTCAGCTGCTGTCCCAACATGAACATGCACAGACATATTCGTGGTTAAATGATACACACTGCTTAACAGTAACATTGATTCAGCAGCTCGACACTGCATAGCCACTGTCTACCAATTCTGTGAGCCCCCATCTGTTCTTATTATATCACTGACTTGTGAAGCAAAAGAATCATGTGGATGTTTCTAGGATCGTACGGGTTGGCATACTCTATCCACATATGTGATTGAAAAAAAAAAAAATCTGGAAAAAGCGACGTATTTCTCCTGGAAACATAGGGATGGATAAGCGTATGTATAGAAGCATGTACGCAATCTTTTACTCGATCAGCATGTGAGATTGGGATGGATGGGTAGTCGATAATACTGGCGCAGTGTACCTTCGACCATGCAATATACAGACTCTTTCAGTGTATTTGTTTTAGATGTCGTGCGTTTGTAGGTGATGGAGTTGTCTGCAAGCAGGCAGAAAGACCTGTGGTGGTAGTTGACCTGAACGTTACTGAATCTATTGCACATTAACAGGACCAGAAATCCCATTCACTGTCATCAGAAGCGTTAACTGCTGTAAAACGCCAAGCATTAAACATCTGGAGCGAGCTAAACTAGAATGTATAGTTCTGTATGTTGAGGCGGTCTGCTAAACCCGCAGGACAGGACAGGTAGTTTAAATTCTGGAAAGGGGCCAAAATAAGAGGTTGTCAGTTACACTCGAACATACAACTTTAATTATTTGACCAAACATTACAAGAGCCAAGAAAATTAAAAAAACACAGAATTAATTTTTGGAACTTAATTACCGGCTGAATGCGCCATACAATCTCATGCCTTAAGGGCAAGACCACTTTAATTTAAAAATCGGCTGAAGGCTCATCACTTAAAACTCAAACTAAAATAAATTTTTAAAAGGCCGAAAGGCTTTATCTTAAAACAGTTCTTTAATTAGGCTGAAGGCCCAGACATTCTGACGCCTTAAGAGCAAAACAACTTTAATTTAAGGATCGGATGAAGGCCCATCACTTAAGATTCAAACCAAAATAAATTTTTAAAATTTACCTTAAAACAGTTCTTTAAATTAGGCTGAAGGCCCATACAATCTTACGCCTTAAGGGCAAAACAACCTTAATTTAAAAATCGGCTAGAAGCCATAAAAATAAAAACAACAAGAACAAATTAGAAAAGGCAGTACACCCAACGGTGCTCAGAAGTTTCCGAGGGTCGGCCTGGAATTCAATCACTAACGCTTGCTTAGGAGAGACAGGCAGTCGGCCCAACCAGTCGCGATCCGATGAGAACTCAACCGACAGAGAGTCAACGGACCCACCGGCAAGATAATTTCCGATTCACCCGACCAGCACACAACAGGGAGTTTAATGGAACAATGTAGAAGGTATTGGCGCCCACAACCAATTATACACTGAGCTGTCAAACTACTCACTGTGCTGGACAGCGGCAACACGATGAGAAAAATACACTGCCTGAATGTACGTCAATGGCCAGGGCAGGTAACCGGAACGTTAACGGCCACATGGCAGAAGATTCCGCTGGTGCACTTCAATTCAAAATAACCAAGTACAGTTAAACTCCACCGGAGGGTGGCTAAAATTTGCCAACTTGAAAACACACATTGTTGCTCGCAGGAATGTCCCAACAGCCGACAACGGAATCCAAACGACACAATGTGAACAGTCAGTGGGAGCAGCACCACACACTCCGACCGCGCGGGGACGCCGCCAGCGGCCTCGGCTGAACTACACGCCAAGAAGATTTCCTCGCTGCTCCACGCCAACCGACCAACTGCAAGGGCCGGAAACGGTGAAAGGACCAAATATAGGTCGGCCGATGAGACGACGAACCGAACGACCAACCAACGGTCGTCCCGCCCCAATCTCCCTCCGTCGGACAGTTCACGTGTGTCGCCAGCGGTCGGCGAGCACTGGCTGTCGGCGCCTCACCGGCGCTCCGTCCCCGACTTCACTGCTGCTGCGTCCCGACTGCACTGCTGGTCCGTCTCCAACTGACAAGGGAACCCCCCATCGCACCCCCTCAGATGTAGTTATAAGTTGGCACTGTGGATAGGCCTTGAAAAACTGAACACAGATCAATCGAGAAAACAGGAAGAAGTTGTGTGGAACTATGAAAAAAAAAAGCAAAATATGCAAACTGAGTAGTCTATGCGGAAGATAGGCAACGTCAAGGATAATGTGAGCTCAGGAGCGCCGTGGCCCAGTGGTTACCTTGAGCAGCTGCGGAACAAGAGGTCCTTGGTTCGAGTCTTCCCTCGAGTGAAAAGTTTGATTTTTTATTTTCAGACAATTATCAAAGTTCAGGCACTCACACATAATCAACTTCGCTCTCCAAAATTCCAGGACATATTCAGATTCGCTTGGACATATGCAGGATTTGACAGTCTGCACACGGAAAAATATGAAAACGTTTTGACAGAGCACAGGGAAAACTGTGCGACTGTGAAACTGTTGCATTCATTTGTTGCAGTTTATGTGACAAACTCTTACGTTTTCATCACTTTTTTGGGAGTGATTATCACATCCACAAGAAAACCTAAATCGGGCAAGGTAGAAGAATCTTTTTACCCATTCGCCAAGTGTGGGTTAACAACATATTTCTGTCAAGTGACGCACATGTCGTCACCAGTGTCGTACAGAATATATCAGACGTGTTTTCCTGTGGAGGAACCGGTTGACCTATGACCTTGCGACCAAATGTTTTCGGTTCCCATAGGAGAGGCACGTCCTTTCGTCTGCTAATCGCACGGTTTTGCGGTGTGGTCGCAAAACACAGACACTAAACTTATTACAGTGAACAGAGACGCCAATGAACGAACGGACAGATCATAACTTTGCGAAAATAAAGAAAATAAACTTTTCACCCGAGGGAAGACTTGAACCAAGGACCTCTCGTTCCGCAACTGCTCACGCTAACCACGTGACCACGGCGCTCCTGAGCATATCTTGCACATGGACTACTCAGTTTACATATTTTGCTTATTTTTTTCATAGTTCCAAACTTCTTCCTGTTTTCTCGATTGATCTGTGTTCAGTTTTTCAAGGCCTATCCACTGTGCCAAGTTATAGCTAAATCTGAGGGGGGTGCGATGGGGAGGTTCCCTTGTGAGTGCCAGACACACGACGACCCGGAAATACTGTCGGTCACTCAAGAGATGGTACGACAGTGCACTTATCGATACGCGCTGCTGCTGCCGCTGACGGGCAAGTAAGGCAGGAAGTTAGTGACGCCAGTAAATGGAATAAGAAAACGAGGCGGCAGTACCATAATGGAAGATGACAAACGATAAATGGCATGTACACGAGCCGTGCACAGCTCATATGTGTCTGGTTCGGATTCACTTGTTTGAATATTAAGGGGTGCAATTCAAATGTTAAGAATTGAGAAGTCGGTGAGGTAAAGGAGAAGAATATGTCAGACTGAAATTCATCTGCAAAGATTTGTAAGGGGGATGTGATCCACCCACTAAGATATGGCATTTTAGGAGGCGAGTGATCGCAAATACGATCGGTATGTGGTCTAGAGAATGTTGCACTACAGTTCGGATCCAGGTATAAGAGTTACAAAGATGACCGCTGTTCCTGGAGGAAACATTGACACTGGTTTGGTCTGGCTTGTCCTCGTTGGTTAACTGGGTCTCACTGTATGACATTTGAATATATATAACTAGCATTACACATATGCGTACTACCCATGTGGATATACTCTGCTCCATATGGGGTACAGTATCATAGTCGGCCCACTGTCGAATAGCGCGTGCGGATAAAAAATCAGCAATGCCGCGATGACGTCTCTAATGGCAACCAGCTCTGTGAACTGTGTGTATGGTGTGAGGCTGTTGCACCGATGATTCAGTGAATAGTGTACTGGAAGTTCTGTGGTACAGTCACATTCGTATTATGGAGGTATGTTCCATTTGAAAAAAGTGATATATTTCTCATGAAACGCTTTGATATAAACGAAGAATGTCGTAATTTTAGCACAGTAAGCATACGAATACGATAAAGAAGATTAGTACACATACAGGGGGACATCTGTAGACAATCATCGATATTAATAAACTGTAGCTGTTATGCTTCTGAATTTCTTTATGCAGTCCACGTATGCCGTACGTGGTTGTGAATTTCCTCCTGTATGTTAGTTTGCTGTTTTTATCGTTGTGATAGCTCTGTACCTAGTCAGTGATGGGTGGAGGAATGGAGGGCCTTCTAATGGAACAGTGCTGACGGAATCTTGTGGCATTTCGAGAATTATCAGAGGTCTGTGACTTAGCGGGTGACATCTCTTACTCCCGGAAATCATGTGGATTCAAATGCTATGTACTGAAGACTGGAAGATTCGTGAGAATACCGCAGGTAAGCGATACTCTGACGGCAGGGGATTTGAGAGGTGAACTCTATACCGCTTCTTCTAAAGTGTTGTGGGCAAACATATCACAGCCTCTCACACACATCTCGCGAAGCGACTGTCATGAGAAAATTAGGCATTAATAAGTAGATTTTTACCGAGAGATAATCACCGGCAGAAGCTCCGTCTTTTGTTTTCTCGATAAATAGGAGACAACATTGTTCTGTGAGTTTTGTGTGTCTATAAATGGATGGACTGACATCCTAATAGGTAGACTAAATTCACGTCTATATGTGTATGCATACTTCGCAAGCCGTCATGCCGTACAAGGCGGGAGGCACCTGTACCACTACTAGCCAATTCCCTTACTACTCTACTCGTAAATAGAGCGAGAAAAAAAGACTATCTATATGCCTCCATATGAGCGTATATTTCTCGTATCTTATCTTCGTAGTCCTTAGGCAAAATGTATGTTGGCGGCAGTAGAAGCCTTCTGCAGTTAGCTTCTCTAAATTGTCGCAATAGTGTTCTTCAAAAAGAACATCACCTTCCCTCCAGGGATTCCCATTTGAGTTCTCGAAGCATCCACCCACTAATTTGTCGGGAGCAAATAGGACCGCGTTTACGGTGCTATATTCCGAGGGAAACCCAGGTCTGCCGGCTCATACACGTTTGGGATGTGGTGTTCATCAGACAGGTATTTTGTTGTTGTTGAGTGGGTCAGCGTTTCTGGCATATTTCGAAAACACATCTCAGAACGTTTCGATTTGCATGTGGGAAGAGTGGAACCATACTGGCCGGCCGATGTGGCCGAGCGGTTCTAGGCGCTACGGTCTGGAACAGCGCGACCATTTTGTTTCCTTTTCTTTTTTTTTTCTCTGCACTGCAGCGACAATTACTTGGTCATCGCTCTTAGAAGGATAGGACGACTTTTGCGAGTCTTGAATCATTAACAGCTGTCCTGGACGGCGAGTGGTAGCTCGTTGGGCGCGAGCAGTACAGCGCTGATGTGGGGGCGGACGTTCGCGACGCAGTGGGGGCGGTAGCAGCTGTTCGCAAGCGACCTGGTGGCGGCAGTGGGGAGCGTGACGGAGAAGTCGCGGGGCTGCAGAAAAGACGCGGATCTTCCTACTGCCCCCATTGAACGACAGGTCTGAGCAGGTTACCGGACTTCTGAAGACTTCTGAAGAAGATAGGTTTAAACTTATCGAAACCTAGGTAAAGATTACTTTATCCTTTGCAACGGATCGGCTGTTTTAAATCTAATTAAGTAACTTACTTATACCACCGTGGCAAGGCAGCCAACAGACAGAACATAATTGCCACTGTATATCTTCAGCTATTTGACTACGGATGCCATTAAATGTGTATATGAGAAAGTGACCACCTAGCCTGCAGGAAGCACCCAAAGACGTCACAGACGCGTCTGTAATGGTTACCTGTCGGGTGTAATCCGTCTGCAGGAAAAAGTTACTCACTATCCAAAGGCGCTCTCATCATGTTTTAATTAATTAATCAATTAAACTGACGTCAGTGACGTGTCACTGGGCCAGTGGAAGCGAGGGCGAGAGTATCACGGATATGATTCGTGAGTTGGAGCGATAATGAGGTGTTTTTTCGTTGCGGTGAGATCTTTTAAGGAAATTTCAATCTCCTACCTACCCAGGGAGAAATGGTCATCGTAATAAAATTAGCTATGTTAGCGAATTTATAAACTGATACGTGGTACTAGCCTGATACACTACTGGCCATTAAAATTGCTACACCAAGAAGAAACGCACATGATAAACGAGTATTCATTGGACAAATACATTATACTAGAACTGACATGTGATTACGGGTGCATAGATCCTGAGAAATCAGTACCCAGAACAACCACCTCTGGCCGTTATAACGGCCTTGATACGCCTGGGCATTGAGTCAGAGCTTGCATGGCGTGTACAGGTACAGCTGAATATGCAGCTTCAACACGATACCACAGTTCATCAAGAGTAGTGACTGTCGTATTGTGACGAGCCAGTTGCTCGGCCACCATTGACCAGACGTTTTCAGTTGGTGAGAGATCTGGAGAATGTGATGGCCAGGGCAGCAGTCGAACATTTTCTCTATCCAGAAAGGCCCGTACAGGACCTGCAACATGCGGTCGTGCATTACCCTGCTGAAATATAGGGTTTCGCAGGGATCGAATGAAAGGTAGAGCCACGGGTCGTAACACATTTGAAATGTAACGTCCACTGGTGAAAGTGCCGTCAATGCGAACAAGAGGTGACCGAGACGTGTAACCAATGGCATCCTATACCATCACGCCGGGTGATACGCCAGTATGGCGATGACGAATACACGCTTCCAATGTGCGTTCACCGCGATGTCGCCAAACACGGATGCGACCATCATGATGCTGTAAACAGAACCTGGATTCATCCGAAAAAATGACATTTTGCCATTCGTGCACCCAGGTTGGTCGTTGAGGCGCAGCCGCTCCTGTCTGTGATGCAGCGTCAAGGGTAACCACAGCCATGGTCTCCGAGCTGATAGTCCATGCTGCTGCAAACGTAGTCGAACTATTCGTGCAGATGGCTACTGTCTTTCAAACGTCCCGATCTGTTGATTCAGGGATCGAGACGTGGCTGCACGATCCGTTACAGCCACGCGGATAAGATGCCTGTCATCTCGACTGCTAGTGATACGAGGCCGTTGGGATCCAGCACGGCGTTCCGTGTTACCCTCCTGAACCCACCGATTCCATATTCTGCTAACAGTCATTGGATCTCGACCAATGCGAGCAGCAATGTCGCGATACGATAAACCGCAATCGCGATAGGCTACAATCCGACCTTTATCAAAGTCGGAAACGTGATGGTACGCATTTCTCCTCCTTACACGAGGCATGACAACAAAGTTTAACCAGGCAACGCCGGTCAACTGCTGTTGTGTATGAGAAATCGGTTGGAAACTTTCCTCATGTCAGCACGTTGTAGGTGTCCCCACCGGCGCCAACCTTGTGTGAATGCTCTGAAAAGCTAATCATTTGCATATCGCAGCATCTTCTTCCTGTTGGTTAAATTTCGCGTCTGTAGCACGTCATCTTCGTGGTGTAGCAATTTTAATGGCCAGTAGTGCATTTCAACTCATTTGTGTTGCTGTTTTTCTACATTAAGAGACTTCGTTGGTGACGATACATTTGGCTAACTTAAGAAAGTGAGGAGGCATCTTGTGATAAAGGTAGAGCATTCTCTTAGCACTCCGTCGTGAGGCACAAATGAGTTTGATATTCTAGTCCTGTGATAGAGGTCGTAACAGATATTAAGCTGAGAGGAACAGGTTTCCTTACCTGATGAGATAATACTTACATGAAATACTGCATATGCCATCTGTTGTATAGGATTTTCTTCTCTTTGAAAATAACTCGTATTAACCCGACGGTGCACGCACCTGGAAACAGGTCTGTCTGTGCTGACACGCAGGTGGTCTCACAGACCGTTGCAGTTTCTATCTTTCTGAATTTGCATTTAGATGCATATTATGGAGGGAAGCGTTACCAAATGAAGTAGTATAATTAAAAATCAGTTTAGTAAATATATTTAAGGGATAAATTTAATATTTTGGTCAAAAATATTTACCCAATTGGAGATACATAAAATTTAGCTGTTATCAAAGTAATGCATGTGTTCAATCAGATATTTTGTCGATGCAGTCTTGGCACACAGTAACGGTATGTTCAAGGCAAATGTATTTCTTGCAGTTCTTACAAATATATTTTGTTTCTCTGTTTTTGCTTCTGCAGTCCACACACCGTCCTCATGAAGTCGCAGTTGATTCCACTTCAGAAATTTTCACACTGCAAAGCTCTCCAATTCTCTCAGTTATCTTCCTTGGCAATGTTTTTGACATTACTCTTTGCTGAAGATGATCATGCAGAAGCGCAAAAGAAAGCTGCCTCAAAAACTCTCTTCTTCTCAGTTGTTCTTTCTGATTTGAATTGAAAATAATAGCAGCATTTATCGCAGCTGTGTTCATGATGCTATAAAAAACCATTGGCCATCTTCTTGTGTTTCTAGCTAGATTATATATTGCACTCATTCCGTCTACAATGTCAATTCCATCCTTAGTAAGGTTATAGAAAGTGATAATTTCTGGTTTTTTATCACTCCTTGCATTTTCGTCAATATTTCCATTGTGGTGCATCGTTGACAGTAGTAATGCCACTCTATTTCGTTTCGGCGCATAAGAGACTAAGGTGCAATTTTTCTGAAAACCAAACATAGATGACTTTTCTTGTCGGTTTTCAGTGTTAATAAATCCCCTTGGGACTTGTCTCTTGTTCTTCCTCAGGGTACCAACGATGGGCGACTTCTTTGTAATCAATGTGTTTGCAAGCTCGTAACTTGTAAAATAATTGTCGCCAGTTATGTTGCGGCCTGCATTCAGGATAGGTTGGCAAAGTCTCTGAAGAAGTTCAGCTGGTCTGTTGTCCTGTCTGTAAGAACCTTCAGGCTGTTGCCCAACATACACCTCCATGTTGAATGTGTAAAACATTCTAGCATCCACTGCTGCAAAAATCTTTACTCCATACTTGTTTGACTTATTTGGCATGTACTGTCGGAATCTGCATCTTCCACGGAATGCTTCTAGTTTTTCATCAGCTGTCACGTATTCAGAAGCTGTATAAGCCCTGTGAAAGTTTTCAACAATTAGACTGAACACCTGTATTATCACCGTCATGTGATCTGTTTTCTCCCTTTCCATTCTCGTTTGTTTATCGTCGAATCTGAGATATCGAAGGAGAAAACGAAATCTTTTTATGCCCATTGTGAGATGAAATATTTCAACTCCTGTGCCATCTGTTCGCCACAAATCTTGTAGACTTAGTCGATGTGCATATCTTTCCCTTGAAAAGTTTCCCTGGATACTTTGAATATACCTGTTACTGCAGTCAACGAGTATGTGTATAATGTTTTCATCAAAAAACAGTTCCCAGCACTGTAGACGATTTGTAGCACTTTTAGCAGCACCTTTCACACCTGGTAAATGAGTTATGATGTTATGACAACGTATGCAGGAGTTCTTTGGTGGAGCACGTGAGTTCCATACTGTCCCGTCTTTACCGACAAACACATCACTGTCAGCACCACAGTCACTGTCTTCTGATTCATCACACGACGTTTTTTGTTCGGTGCCGGAATCACTTTTCCACTCTGGGTCCTGGATTTCTTCCAAGTCGATTTCTCCATCTTCAGAATCACCAGCGTCACTTTCAGCCATTACTTCTTCAAGTTCCTTATTCTCTCCTCCTGTGCCTCGCAAGAATAAGCCACGATGCAGTTACAACACTTACAACACGCTAAAATAAGGTGCTAAGCACGAAAAAATCTGTTCTACCTCTAAACTAAGCAGATACCGCAAATATGCGCGCGTGTGAATAACCTTGGCGGAGCTAACAATAAACTGAGACCAGGGCACGCGGCTGGCCTGTGAGACTCTAGACCTCTTAGTTGTGAGCTAACCGGAAGCGCTATTGTTGAAATACCAGATACACCACACCAAACGACTCCTATTACTTAAAGGTACTGAGAAGTTAGCTTCTTGGAAACAACTTTGAGACATTGCATTAATGTGAAAATATTCTCCTTGGTCTGACAGACCGCCTGTGTGTACTGACGGATTAAAGGGAGGTATCTACATTTTGTGCGAGAAATTCGAGGTGTATAGACAATCCGTGTTTCAGGTCGGATAAAGTGGATTTTTTTTAAACTGGGGAGAGTCCGCGTGCGAGGTTGAAATGCAGTTAGAATGCTGGGCCCCAGCCATGCCTGCTTGACTTGCAGTGTGCTAGAAGGTGCCGACGCTCGTCCACAGCCAGGGTCAAGGGAATCGCGGCGGCTCGGCCTACCGGAATGCATGTGCCCAGTGATCAGGTACAAAGGCAGGCTCTGGCCCATCAGCTCTTGCCCACAGCCGCGGGGACAAGTCTCGGCGGCGGCACTTGTGGCGCCCTCTGAGTGGCTAAATAGCGAACTAACCAGTAGGCTGGTTGATTGGTGACAGATGCGAACGCATGTGCTGCGTGTATTCTCCGATACTTAGGCGGAAAACTGAGATGATTTAATATGGCTAGTGTCTGCGCTGGACGATTATTCCCTCCATGCAAATTGATCGACTGACGGCTTGGCGACTACAGTGACAGTTCCTCCAGCCTCTGAGCGTCTGGTACGTCTGGCGTGTGGGTACCAGGAGATGGGTGCGCAACTGCCGGCATGGTCAGTTCGCGCGTGGGCCTCTTATCCTCCCCGACCGGGTGGTCGCAACTCATGACGCTCCTGCAGTTAGCAGACATCGCGCGCTTTGCTGCCTTGAGTGACTGTGATCTGATGGCATTTTCGCCAGATATGTTTAGTGTAAGGCAGAAACGTTGCGGTGGTGGTGGTGGTGATGGGTCGGGCAGTGCATGCAGTAGGGTGCTTGTGTTCTGAAACGTTGGAGCATACAAGACTTCAGACATATTTAGCACTATGATCTATTTGAGGCAAGTGCTTTTTTCGAAATTTAATTACTTGTTTTGCGAAATGTGTATGTGTGATTCTCCAATTGTGTAGACCTCATATATGTTTAGCCCGGCCCATTGGCCGTGCGGTCTAACGCACGACTTTCCGGGCGGGCGGGAGAGCCGGTCCCTGGCACGAATCCGCCTGGCGGACTTTTGTCGGGGTCCGGTGAACCGGCCAGTCTGTGGATGGTTTTTAGGCGGTTTTCCATCTGCCTCGGCGAATGCGGGCTGGTTCCCCTTATTCCGCCTCAGTTACACTATGTCGGCGATTGCTGCGCAAACAAGTTCTCCATGTACGCGTACACCACCACTACTCTACCACTCAAACATAGGGGTTACACTCGTCTGGTGTGAGACATTCTGTGGGGGGGCCACCGGGGGCCCAACTGCACAATAACCCTGGGTTCAGTGTGGGGTGGCGAGGGGGTGAAGTGGACTGCAGAAGTCATCGTGGGGTTGTGGACTACTGTGGCTGCAGTGGGGACAGAGCCTCTCCGTCGTTTCTAGGTCTCTGGTTAAAGATACATACATACATACACTCCTGGAAATGGAAAAAAGAACACATTGACACCGGTATGTCAGACCCACCATACTTGCTCCGGACACTGCGAGAGGGCTGTACAAGCAGTGATCACACGCACGGCACAGCGGACACACCAGGAACCGCGGTGTTGGCCGTCGAATGGCGCTAGCTGCGCAGCATTTGTGCACCGCCGCCGTCAGTGTCAGCCAGTTTGCCGTGGCATACGGAGCTCCATCGCAGTCTTTAACACTGGTAGCATGCCGCGACAGCGTGGACGTGAACCGTATGTGCAGTTGACGGACTTTGAGCGAGGGCGTATAGAGGGCATGCGGGAGGCCGGGTGGACGTACCGCCGAATTGCTCAACACGTGGGGCGTGAGGTCTCCACAGTACATCGATGTTGTCGCCAGTGGTCGGCGGAAGGTGCACGTGCCCGTCGACCTGGGACCGGACCGCAGCGACGCACGGATGCGCGCCAAGACCGTAGGATCCTACGCAGTGCCGTAGGCGACCGCACCGCCACTTCCCAGCAAATTAGGGACACTGTTGCTCCTGGGGTATCGGCGAGGACCATTAGCAACCGTCTCCATGAAGCTGGGCTACGGTCCCGCACACCGTTAGGCCGTCTTCCGCTCACGTCCCAACATCGTGCAGCCCGCCTCCAGTGGTGTCGCGACAGGCGTGAATGGAGGGACGAATGGAGTGTCGTCTTCAGCGATGAGAGTCGCTTCTGCCTTGGTGCCAATGATGGTCGTATGCGTGTTTGGCGCCGTGCAGGTGAGCGCCACAATCAGGACTGCCTACGACCGAGGCACACAGGGCCAACACCCGGCATCATGGTGTGGGAAGTGATCTCCTACACTGGCCGTACACCACTGGTGATCGTCGAGGGGACACTGAATAGTGCACGGTACATCCAAACCGTCATCGAACCCATCGTTCTACCATTCCTAGACCGGCAAGGGAACTTGCTGTTCCAACAGGACAATGCACGTCCGCATGTATCCCGTGCCACCCAACGTGCTCTAGAAGGTGTAAGTCAACTACCCTGGCCAGCAAGATCTCCGGATCTGTCCCCCATTGAGCATGGTTGGGACTGGATGAAGCGTCGTCTCACGCGGTCTGCACGTCCAGCACGAACGCTGGTCCAACTGAGGCGCCAGGTGGAAATGGCATGGCAAACCGTTCCACAGGACTACATCCAGCATCTCTACGATCGTCTCCATGGTAGAATAGCAGCCTGCATTGCTGCGAAAGGTGGATATACACTGTACTAGTGCCGACATTGTGCATGCTCTGTTGCCTGTGTCTATGTGCCTGTGGTTCTGTCAGTGTGATCATGTGATCTATCTGACCCCAGGAATGTGTCAATAAAGTTTCCCCTTCCTGGGACAATGAATTCACGGTGTTCTTATTTCAATTTCCAGGAGTGTATATGTTTTATTATGAAGAAGAATCGTTGTAAGGCGCTGGTGACCGTTTCAAGTGATCTACTTAGCTCACACCTTCCAGAACTTTTTCCCTATGTTGTCTCTTGTAAACTTTAGAACAGTAAGCTAATGGGGTTGTGCAAATGGGCTATTTCCCGTCAAATATGCGAATGAGCTGTAGTGGTCAATCCAGTTGAGTGTATCAATAAAAAAAAAAATGTTCAGATGTGTGTGAAACCTTATAGGACTTAACTGATAAGATCATCAGTCCCTAAGCTTACACACTACTTAACCTAAATTATCCTAAGGACAAAAACACACACCCATGTCTGAGGGAAGACTCGAACTTCCACCGGGACCAGCCACACGGTCCACAACTGCAGCGCTTAGACCGCCCGGCTCATCCCGCACGGCAGTGTATCAATCGAAAGTGTGTGAATTGCGATTCGATCCCTATTGAGTCAGTAAGGTTTCTGACATAATTGCACCAGTGTCCACCAGTAGGATGCTAGGTGACATCGTAAAAGAAGAGGTATCACAATTGAGCTATTTCTCACAAGCTGTTTGATCACTTTGATATCAAATCTGGCACACTGTTTTCAGGAGTGGAGGCAGAGGGGTGGGGAGGCAGGAAGTCTGGGGGATTTCCCAGAATGGGTAAGAAAAGGGAAAAGTGGCTCAGAACTGAACTGGGGAGAGGGTGACAAAAAAGTGTCCCAGGATCGGCATCCCTTTTCCTGGAGAGGTGGCGGAGAAGGAGGAGGAGTCAGAGAGGTGGAGGATTTTTCAATAGTATCAATTATCCCCAACGGTCATAAATCAGCCCCAGGGGGGTCATATATCAGTTAGCATAACAATAGGTTGAGGGGAGGGGATAATGTGCCACAGAATGTAAGCAACCTGCACAAACAAAATGTGTCACAATCAGCTTTGACCTAGTACTCCTACGTTCAATGTACGACGATCGTGTTAGTCTATGTTTACCTAAAACACAGAAGTTAGCTGCACAGCTCACCAAAAAAAAAGTTTAACTGATTATTATTTCAATACAGTTTGAGTGTGGTGTAGTGCATTTTAGTTTACTGTAAGAGTACCATCACGTGTTACTAATGTGGACGTTGCTGCAGGTTAAATGGTATGGGAGAAACATATCAGAACGGTTCGTTGGTGTTTCATTGGGGAAAATGTAGCGAGGAAGCTAGAAGAGTGTCAGTGAGTTGCAGATTATGTTGTCGACACATGAAAATCGTGCAACAGGGAAAAATATTTGTGCCCTGCAGACAGAATTAGAAATGGCATATTTTGAATTAGATGGGGAGAGAGACAATGGGAGCTGGGAGAAGGGGACAAGTATTAGGAAAAAGGAGAAAACCTCAGAAATCGCATTCTAGTTAGCAATCAGTTTGACTTATTACTGGAAATAGGAGAAGAGCCTCATCTGGTGTTTGAGATTAATAGGGTGCAGAACACTCGAAGGAATGACTTTAAGGCTAAATCGGTAGAGTTACGTAGAAAGAAAAGTCAAGTTTTGCTAGCAGGGAGCAGTCACAGGAGAGCCATGTGAACTAACAGCTGACTGAGTTGCTTTTGACTGAAACATCTCATATCTGTACCATTAGGAGGTGCAGCTGCACTAATCATGGCCTGCACCTAAATGGGAGGGGGAAGGAAAGATTAAATTGAGCACCTTGCAAAAAGTGTTGGGGAGCGGGGGAGCGGCGCAAGCACAAAATCCCTATGATTACTGGAATCAAAGGCACACAATTTTTAGGTTAGAGTTGGGTTACAGAGAGAGGGGACTGAAAAAAATTAAAGCAGTACAAGACCGTAATTTGTGGAACAGTTTCCTGAAAAAGAAAACTAATTTGTTTCCTCAGAACATCAGAGGGTTGAAAAGCAAGATAGATGAGCTTATTGTATGCCTGGAAATGTGGGAAATTCTGAAGGGATAGATGTTCTGTCCCTCTGTGAACACCATGTAACCACAGGGAGATGGGAGAGTGTAGAGTTAACATTGAAAACGGTTGAGTTGCAGTATATGTAAAAGTTGGACACAAAGTGAAAAATACTAAAACAAACAGTTTTTGTGTTGATCAGGACCTAGAAGAACGTTTTCGTGAGATAGTACTGCAGAATATTTCTCTCATAATTGTAACTGGCAACAGATTTTATCGCCCGGTTTGCTCAGTACTTTAGAAAGCAGAGCTGTAAAATTATTCAATGTGTGATCAAAAATGCAAAAAATATCTACTAGTATGCACAAAAAATTCAAACTTCCACGAAGAAGGCAAGTACAATTAGGCATGAAACGAATAAATGCGGCAACCCATATGATATTTAATTCCCAGATGACAGAAGCAGCGAGACAGATGATATGAAATTCAAAGCTTTGGCTACTAAATTCAGTGAATTCTATCTGAGAGTAGCTGAAAACGCGTGAAAATACGACAGAAATGGTTCACGGAGGAAAGATTGAATAAACTTACTTAGACAATGCGTATTGCACCACCAAATATGAGTGCTGACAATTCAGCTGTCGGTAAGTTCGCAAAAATCGTCGGAAAGTTCGCAAAAATCATTAGACCACTAAAAATGCTGACTCTTCTGACTACCACAGTATCTCAGCCAAAGTACTTAAATCATGTGCTGAGTTGGTAGCACCATCCTTGATTACCTTTTTAATTTGTTGATGGATAACGGTTTGTTTCCTGAAAGACTGAAATACAACACCAGCACACAAGAAGTATAGATAAATAATTGAAACCCAGAAGGTAGCTTACAACAGAATGCTGAACCGTATTTCAGAGTATAAGGTTTTATCAACAGCTCAGTTTGGCTTCCGTAAAAGCTTCGCTATTGAGATAGCAATATATGGTCTCTGATTTCGATTCCACTAGAACTATCTGATAAAAATTACTCTGTCAGTTTTTTTGTGTTCTTGGCAAAGCTCTTGATTGTATACACTATAAAATTGTGCTAAGAAAATTGAAATGGGATGGCATTAAAATGTTTCCCCCTTTCCTGGAAGGCATTATAGCTTTACAAAAGATAACTGAGGGTCGCTCCAGTAGATGATAGGATAGGAACAAGATTAAACTCGGAGTGAGGACGTGTGAAAAACGACGTGCGGCAAGTTTTGGTGCCTGACCATCTTCTGTTCGTGGTCTACTTAATGATTTAACCAGGACAGTGGGAATTTCTTCGGAAATTGTATATTCATAAAGTGTCCAGACACACCCATATCTGCTGCGGGAGAATAACGGAACAGGCTTACAACTTGCCCACAGGTACAAGAAGCAGAGATTAAAGGGTAGACACTGGGGTGGGTCTCAACGTGTAAAGTTCCCGGGCATTCAGATGGATAATAAAGAGAGGTGACACGAGCATGAGGACAAACTAACGAAAAAGCTCAGTTCTGCCTACTTTGCGCCCAGAAATCTTCCTTACTGTGCTAACCTGCGGACAGGATTCCTAGCATTGCGCTAAATGTACTGTCACTCAGTTCTGTTTATGGCACAATCTTCTGCGGCGGTGCAGCTAAAGCGACAAAGCGCTTATTCTGCAGAAGTGTACAATTAGATTACTGTGTAAAGTTGCTAACAGAACATTTTGCAGAAGCCTCTTCAGGAACCTAGGAATTTTTACACTTTCACCCGAATTCATAAAAATTATAGTCACTAATGTCAATCGTGGCTAATAACGGAACTATATTGGGATGAACTGAGAAATTCAAAAACACAACACAAGAATTAGAAATAGATTCCATATTGCCTATTCATTTCTCTCTAGGGTTCAGAGTGGCGTTTGATATTCTGGCACGAAAGTATCCAACTGACTACTGGTGGACAGTTGGCGGGATTTGAAAATTCTTAATTATTTAAAAACAAAGTAAAAGGATACGTAATTTGCCATATCTTCTCTACAGTTTATCAGAAAACTAGCCTTGCATTCATGAACGTAAATAGCAGTATACGGACAGTTGCTAGTGGTCTGTGTAAAGTTACATAAATGCTTTGTTTAAAGTGTTTAACGAAAAAAAGCAGGTGAGTAGTATAGCAGGGGAAGCTGTGGGTTTCTTTGAAAGTAGCTGTTTTTCTGCTAACATACAACGTGACTTACAAATAATCCCAAGGTCTATCTGTTTAAGAGGGTTGGCGCTAGTCATAATCTGATATTAGTAGGCCCTGTGTTTTACAGAAGTAGCAAGTCGTGTTGCTTTTTCCTCTCAGTATATGACTTGACCCGTTTCACGTCTCTGAAGGGTTTCGTTCATGATGGGATTTGCGGAGCGGGGTGCTTGTACGGATGTAGTGAATTAGTGCAGCATAAATAGTAGTTTTCTGTGCGTACTTTTCCTACCCTTGTCACAAATTAATTTACTTATTTTCCTTTTACTGTACCTAAACTGCAGTGCACATCTGAACTCGGTTTACATTTTTCCACAATACTTACTCTGGTTGTTCCACAGTAGTTGATAGTATCTATTGTTTAAATTTTAGATCTATTAAATGATTACATCTTGATTAGAAAACTACATCTTGATTAGAAAACTAAATCTGTTGCATTTATTGGATTGTGGAGCGAGATTGTAGAGTGATTAAGATAATGGAATCGCTTTCAAGGAATAATGATCAAATCTACGTCTTGACCGTCAGATTGTGAAGAGCTCAGATGTGTGACGTCCGATTAAATATAGATTATCAATTATTGATTACTTTATTACATAAAGAAAGATATATTATTATTTATATTAAGTCTGAATTTCAGTTTCATTGAATAGAACACACTGCAGGACAAGATTTAGCATAATCCCTCTGACATGCGAAGTGACAGTATATAATACCTCTGTTAACAGCTCCTCTCGCCCTAATGTAGGACATAAATTGTGTGGGACGCCACAATAAGATTTTTTACTATGATCAAATCTTTAACAAATAGTCTGATTATTAGCAATGTGAACACAGAGAAGAGAAATATGTTATATGAATCTGCGTTAGGACATTCTAAGCGCACGGTTGGCCGCAGGGCGTGATGGGAATTAGTATGTGCTGTATGGTTTGGTTTGGCAACAAAGCCCACTTTAGTTTGGATAGGGTCGTCAATAAGCAAAATTGGCGCATTTCGGGGACTGAGAAGCCGTATTTCGTGATAGAGAAGTCTCTTCACCCTCAACGAGTGGCTGTGTGATGTGCAATATCCAGTCCCGGAATAATCGCTGCGATATTCCTTGATTACACGGTGACTGTCGAACGGTACGTGAAGGTTTTGGAAGATAATTTCATCCCCATTATCCAAAGTGACCCTGATATCGACAAAATGTGGTTCATGCAAGACGGAGTTCGACCCCATCGAAGTGTCTGATGTTCTGGTGGAGCACTTGGGGGAACCCATTCTGCCTCTGGGGTTCCCAGAAGCCACTGGCATGGGCCTCGATTGGCTGCCATATTCTCCAGATCTGAACAGACGCGATTCCTTTTTGTGGAGCTATATTAAGGCCTACAGCAATAACCCTAAAATCATTGCTGTGCTGAAAACAGCCAGGATGTCATCGACAGCATTGATGTTCCGACACTTCAGCGGGTCATGCAGGATTTGGCACTTCGTCTGCACAACATCATCGCCAATGATGGCAGGCATATCGAACATGATATAACCTAAATGGTTCAAATGGCTCTGAGGTCTATGGGACTTGCGTGTTAGAGTAATGCTGGTGTACGTGTACATGGAGAACTTGTTTGCGCAGCAATCGCCGACATAGTGTACCTGAGGTGGAATAAGGGGAACCAGCCCGCATTCGTCGAGGCAGATGGAAAACCGCCTGAAAACCATCCACAGACTGGCCGGTTCATCGGACCTCGACACAAATCCGCCAGGCGGATTCGTGCCAGAAAGCCGTGCGTTAGACCGCATGGCCAACGGAGCAGGCTACACATATATGAGGTCTACACAATTGGAGGATCACACACACACATTTGGCAAAACAAGTAATTAAATTTCGAAAAAAAGGACTTGCCTCAAACAGATCATAGTGCTAAATATGTCTGAAGTCTTGTATGCTCCAACGTTTCAGAACACAAGCACCCTACTGCATGCACTGCCCGACTCATCACCACCACCACCACCGCAACGTTTCTGCCTTACACTAAACATATCTGGCGAAAATGCCATCAGATCACAGTCACTCAAGGCAGCAAAGCGCGCGATGTCTGCTAACTGCAGGAGTGCCGTGAGCGGCGACCACGCCGGTCGGGGAGGATAAGAGGCCCACGCGCGAACTGGCCATGCCGGCAGTTGCGCACCCATCTCCTGGTACCCACACGCCAGCCGTACCAGACGCTCAGAGGCTGGAGAAACTATCACTGTAGTCGCCAAGCCGTCAATCGATCAGTTTTCATGGAGGGAATACTCGTACAGCGCAAACACTAGCCATATTGAATCATCTCAAAAATGGGACTCAACTTCTGAGGTCATCAGTCCCCTACAACTTAGAACTGCTTAAACCTAACTAACCTAAGGACATCACACACATCCTTGCCCGAGGCAGGATTCGAACCTGCGACCGTAGCGCTCACGCGGTTCCAGACTGTAGCGCCTAGAAACGCTCGGCCACTTCGGCCGGCGATATAACCTAAATCCGAATATCTGTAGTGACGTTTACATGTTGAATAAAATGTGTGCACTCCGTAGTTCGTAACTGATTTATATTTTTTTCATATAGTTCAATAACTGCTACCCTGTAGGGGGCCAAAGATTCGGTATGGCGATGGTCCACGTCCTTACATGAAATGTTCAAAATGCCTGCGTTAGCAACGATATGTGCATCAAGCCACCGTCGTATTGAATCCCTGACGCACTGTTGTATCCCTGGAGAATTTACGGGTACGAAGTCTCTGTACATCTTGTACCGCGGTTCCGTCTATGTACATCTTGTACCGCGGTTCCGTACATGAGGGCTCTCAAATGCCCCTAAAAATAAAACTCTAATGAGTTGAAGTCCGGGGAGCCGGGGGGCCAAAGATTCGGTATGGCGATGGTCCACGTCCGCTTGCGGCCACACAGATTAAGGTTTTCCGCGTTTTTCCTAAATCTTTCCAGACTAATGCCAATATGGTGGCATGTCCGATTTCATTCCACATCCTTTCGTAACCCGAGCTTGTGCTCCATCTCTAATGACCTCGCCGTCGATGCGACGTGGAACTCTAATCTTCCTTTCTTCCTCCCATCCTTCACTTGCTTTGACGTCGAATATTGACTGCGGAACATTTCACGTAAGAAAAAATTTCATGTACTGCTGATAAGTTTTTCTTCTGTTTGTTTCTCTCGATTAATGTGATTTTGAAGAGAAGTAGTAAATGAGCTGTAACATGGGAATAAAACGTTTCCGCATCCGTGTCCATAGAACACATTTTATTCCTCTATGTGTGAGGAATGATACCGCAAAATTTGGCCATACTTTTTGTTAAATTCTGTGTATTAATGTGTGTGGTTACGGGAGCAGGCAAAACTGCGTACCGCTCGCTAGCACATCCAGACAAGACTGTGAGCACAGGACGAGTGATAAAACGAATAATATAAAGAAGGGCTGCGAGACATATTCGTATCAGTGATTTAATACCATTTTGACAAGGATTATAGTTATAGCATCCGGTGAAAATAAAATTACAAAAAATTGTGTCGAGACAGTGATGAATACCACAGATTGGCAAGCCAGTACTAAGCAAAGAAGGATTGTGTAGAGCCGCTTTATAAACGAAATAAACTTGTAGAGAATATTATACAAAGGGTGTTAAATAAGTTTTGCACAGTCGTCTCTATTTGTTTTTATTTTTTGAAGGAGGAGAATTATTCTGTTGAAAAATGGCTTCAAGATGCTGTCGCCCGACAGGTACTATATGAGGAAGCAGGACGTCCGTGGTTTATCACTGTGCCGTCAGTGTTCCCTCCCTCAGTCAGCAGCCGATGACTCCGCACGCCAATAGTAAGACGGCTGTGCCTCTCCAAAGCACTGGAAGAATGGGTCCTGTCCCCAGGCCACCGCCATACTCGCTGACTACGGTCATCTGGGGTAGTGCAGAACTGCATTTCATCACTAGGCACAATGCTATACCGTTCACCAGCAGTCGATGCTTCCCATTAAAGGCATCACTCCAAACGCAGGCGTTTGTGTTGCGGGGTTAACGGCAGCCTATGCACGGGATGGTATTCCGTAGCATGGCTGCTGTTAGTCTCCCACTGATGGGGCGGGATGACACGGATTGTTGCAGTGAGCCCATTACGTATTTTTGGGTGGCAGGCGCAGATGTGGAAGGGTTAAGTTGTACTTCGTGCATAATACAGCAGTGTTCCCTTGTGAGCACCAGACATTGTCGGACGGAATCTCGATGACGATGCTCTCACAAAAAATGGTTCTAATGGTTCTGAGCACTATGGGACTTAACATCTGAGGTCATCAGTCCCCTAGAACTTAGAACTACTTAAACCTAACTAACCTAAGGACATCACACACATCCATGCCCGAGGCAGGATTCGAACCTGCGACCGTTGCGGTCGCGCGGTTCCAGACTGAAGCGCCTAGAACCGCTCGGCCACAGCGGCCGGCGATGCTCTCACATTCCTGTGCAGTTCAACATCGAGCTACTGCCACATACGAATGGTCCACAACCTTGGATATTGCACGATTCGACTAGCGAGACAAATGGAGACTTACATATTCTGTCAGGTGCTAACAACGGTGAATCACACGAGCACGCGGCAACTCCGTGTCCTTCACATCGATCACTCACCAACTGACGGTGTTAACGCTCCTTATATACCGTACCAGGCCTGGTAACAACCCTAAATACGAACAACGCTGATGTGTTCTGGTGGCGGTTTTACCTGCCATAGAGAATTGCAACTCTAATCGTTAATATACCCGCTAACGGTGTCTAAATGTACGAAGTTACATTGACGTCTGAGCTTCCGAGGGCTTCAGTTTTTTGTCGGCCAGTGTATATTATATTCCGTTGAAGCTCATTGAAATTAACAATAAATAACACAGGCCACTATGTCTTCCTCAACTAACTATTTTAGATCTTACAATTAATTACACTACTGGCCATCAAAATTGCTACACCACGAAGATGACGTGCTACAGACGCGAAATTTAACCAACAGGAAGAAGATGCTGTGATATGCTAATGATTAGCTTTCAGAGCATTCACACAAGGTTGGCACCGGTGGCGACACCTACAACGTGCTGACATGAGGAAAGTTTCCAACCGATTTCTCGTACACAAACAGTAGTTGACCGGCGACGCCTGGTGAAACGTAGTTGCGATGCCTCGTGTAAGGAGGAGAAATACGTACCATCACGTTTCCGATTTTGATAAAGGTCGGATTGTAGCCTGTCGCGATTGTGGTTTATCGTATCGCGACATTGCAGCTCGCATTGGTCGAGACCCAATGACTGTTAGCAGAATATGGACTCGGTGGGTTCAGGAGGGTAATACGGAACACCGTGCTGGATTCCACCGGCCTCGTATCACTAGCAGTCGAGATGACAAGCATCTTATCCGCATCGCTGTAACGGATCGTGCAGCCACGTCTCGATCCCTGAGTCAACAGATGCGGACATTTGCAAGACAACAACCATCTGCACGAATAGTTCGACGACGTTTGCAGCAGCATGGACTATCAGCTCGGAGACCATGGCTGCACTTACCCTTGACGGTGCATCACAGACAGGAGCGCCTGCGATGGAGTACTCAAGGACGAACCTGGGCGCACGAATGGGAAAACGTCATTTTTTCGGACGAATCCAGGTTCTTTTTACAGCATCATGATGGTCGCATCTGTGTTTGGCGACATCGCCGTGAACGCACATTGGAAGCGTGTATTCGTCATCGCCATACTGGCGTATCACCCGGCGTGATGGTATGGGGTGCCATTGGTTACACGTCTCGGTCACCTCTTGTTCGCATTGACGGCACTTTCAACAGTGGACGTAACATTTAAGATGTGTTACGACCCGTGGCTCTACCTTTCATTCGATCCCTGCGAAACCCGACATTTCAGTAGGATAATGCACGACCGCATGTTGCAGGTCCTGTACGGGCCTTCCTGGATAGAGAAAATGTTCGACTGCTGCCCTGGCCAGCACATTCTACAGTTCTCTCACCAACCGGAAACGTCTGGTCAATGGTGGCCGAGCAACTGGCTCCTCACAATACGCTAGTCACTACTCTTGATGTACTGTGGTATCGTGTTGAAGCTGCATGGGCAGCTGTACCTGTACACGCCATGCAAGCTCTGTTTGACTCAATGCCCAGGCGTATCAAGGCCGTTATTACGGCCAGAGGTGGTTGTTCTGGGTACTGATTTCGCAGGATCTATGCACCCAAATTGCGTGAAAAAGTAGTCACATATCAGTTCTAGTATAATATATGTGTCCAATGTATACCCACTTATCATCTGCATTTCTTCTTGGTGTAGCAATTTTAATGGCCAGTAGCGTACTTTGCTGGAGTCTTTATCGAATAACGCATCGTATTCGCAAACAGTTCGTCACATTGCGGAGCTTGAATAGTGGAGAATGCTATTAAAAGTGTTATCTCATGATCAGTGCAATGAATTCTTTTTTTCGCATTGTGGTCAGTAGTGCCTTCCAGATCTTTTCGTCTCTGCCCTAGCTTATTTGTGTCTTTCTTTTTTATTTTTATTTTTTATTTTACACAGGGCTGGAGTATTCTATTGTCATTGTCGAAATGGAAACTCTTCCCCTTTAAGGTGCCAACGCCCACGTTTTTCTGTCGACGTACTTCTGTCCACAACATCGTCAACATGGACAACACCAAAGTTTCAGGCTGTCCGTAATAGAAGTGTCCTTGGTGAGACGATTCGGAATTCCTGCATACGACGTCAAAAGCTAAAAGCGCCAGATAACATCAGAATCGGAGAGTGTATGTAGCCTTGCCATTGTTCTGAAGGCTGACGAATAGCAGCTGCTTAGTTACGTCAACCACACGACTGATAACCCTGGAGCCGTGCTTGGCTCTCTAAATCGCATATCTTAAACAATTTTGATTTAGCGTGTCGAAATGTTGTTTGTGACACACGACACAAGACCCTGACTGAGAACGTGTTAGCATATTGCGAACTGAGTAGTTAGTCTTGATGACAGTTTGTGGTTTTCCGTAGCAAGTGCCTATGTTTCCGGTGAAGTACGTGACAACACAACCGACAATTTTAGGGAGGGCTTTCAACTTTTAACAGAAACAAATCAAAGGAGGACGAAACAAAAAACTGTAAAAAAATCTCTGGGTGATACAGCTCGATACAAGTTTCGAAGAAGTCCTGCCGCTTGACAAAGGATCCTGAAATTTCTGCACAGGAGAAATTACAGTGACGTGACGGAAGTCGTGGGATAGCGATTTGCACATACACACAGGGCGGGAGTATCGCATACAGAAGATATAAAAGGGCAGTGCGTTGGCGGAGCAGCCATTTGTACTCAGGTGATTCATGTGGAAAGGTTTTCGTCGTGATAGTGAAACGTCCCCTTTTGAAAATTATACATTACTGTGCTGGTAAACCTCTTATTTGATTTTCAAACAGCTGAACAAAACTCAAAGTACTCAGACATTTCTCTCTTTACTTATTCTGGTCAACACTAAACTGACACACAATATTTTTAGCGCAACGCATTCTGACTTTCAATAATCCCTACGAAGGAATGGCCCTGACTAACAATAGGCCGGCCAGTGTGGCCGAGCGGTTCTAGGCGCTTTAGTCTGGAGCTGCGCGACCGCTACGGTCGCAGGTTCGAATCCTGCCTCGGGCATGGATGTGTGTGATGTCCTTAGATTAGTTAGGTTTAAGTAGTTCTAAGTTCTAGGGGACTGATGACCTCAGATTTTATGTCCCATAGTGCTCAGAGCCATTTGACAAACAATAAGCTATACCTTTCATGAATCACTTACCACAAAAAAATCTTCGTTACTGAAACTACTGCAATACAGCGAGCGCCAATATTGCCAGCTAAATTAAAGATTCTAGCTACGGAAGGCACTAAATACTGATAGGCATAGTCAACAAATGAAAGATTTTGATAGAGAACAAACAATGTATTTACCTTAATAATGTTCAAATGTCATAAAATATATATATCAGTTCATGACACCCAGTCTACAAATTTCCTTTTTCTGGCGGACCCACGTCCAGATCGTCCGCTCTCAAAATTCTACCATCTCTTTCCCCACATCCACCACTGCTGGCGGCTCACCTCCAACTGCACAACGCTACGCGCTGTTCACATCCAAGTGCCCAACACTACAATAGTGAATATTCCAACAATGCAAACCAGCCACAGACTGCACACAGCACAGTAGTGCAGAAACATAAGATTGTGAATGAATGTACACCTCCTTCTGCCCTTCAGCACGGCATGGTTAGTTGTACATTATTACATCTGTTGCTGCACGTCTCTGGAATGAACTAAATTTATATTTTGAATTAGTATTTGTTGTCCTGATAAATGAGAGGCTCCAACCGTTATACAGAGCGCTACGTGGCGTTACCAACGTAAACACCTAAACAGCCTACTTACAATACTGGCCGCATGGTGGGAATTAACAATCTTTGAACGCGGAATGATAGATGGAGCTATGGAAATCATAAATGAATATAGTATACCGAGATCCACCGTGTCAATAGTGTGCTGAGCATACCAAATTTCAGGCATGACATCGCACGCAGTGGCCACTAATTAACAACCGAGAGTAGCGGCGTTTGTGTAGAGTTGTCAGTACTAACAGACGACCAACACTGCGTGAATTAACCGCACAAATGAGTGTGGGACGTTGGACAGTGCGGCGAAATCTGGCGTTAACTGGTTATGTCAGCAGACGACCGACGCGAGTGCCTTTGATAGTAGGAGGACATCGCCTGCAGCTCGTGGCCGTATCGGTTGGACCCTAGACGACTGGAAAACCGTGGCCTAGTCAGACGACAAAACTCTACCATCTGGTGAACAAGATGTATAAGACGGGCGAAGTACCCTCGGACTTCAAGAAGAATATAATAATTCCAATCCCAAAGAAAGCAGGTGTTGACAGATGTGAAAATTACCGAACTATCAGTTTAATAAGTCACAGCTGCAAAATACTAACGCGAATTCTTTACAGACGAATGGAAAAACTGGAAGAAGTCGACCTCGGGGAAGATCAGTTTGGATTTTGTAGAAATGTTGGAACACGTGAGGCAATACTGACCCTACGACTTATCTTAGAAGCTAGATTAACAAAAGACAAACCTACGTTTCTAGCATTTGTAGACTTAGAGAAAGCTTTTGACAATGTTGACTGGAATACTCTCTTTCGAATTCTGAAGGTGGCAGAGGCAAAATACAGGGAGCGGAAGGCTATTTACAATTTGCACAGAAACCAGATGGCAGTTATAAGAGTCGAGGGGCACGAAAGGGAAGCAGTGGTTGGGAAGGGAGTGAGACAGGGTTGTAGCCTCTCCCCGATGCTATTCAATCCGTATATTGAGCAAGCAGTAAAGGAAACGAAAGAAAAGTTCGGAGTAGGTATTAAAATCCATGGAGAAGAAATAAAAACTTTGAGGTCCGCCGATGACATTGTAATTCTGTCAGAGACAGCAAAGGACTTGGAAGAGCAGTTGAACGGAATGGACAGTGTCTTGAAAGGAGGGTATAAGATGAACATCAACAAAAGCAAAACGAGGATACTGGAATTTAGTCGAATTAAGTCGGGTGATGCTGCGGGAATTAGATTAGGAAATGAGACACTTAAAGTAGTAAAGGAGTTTTGCTATTTGTGGAGCAAAATAACTGATGATGGTCGAAGTAGAGAGGATATAAAATGCAGACTGGCAATGGCAAGGAAAGCGTTTCTGAAGAAGAGAAATTTGTTAACATCGAGTATTGATTTAAGTGTCAGGAAGTCGTTTCTGAAGGATTTGCATCGAGTGTAGCTATGTATGTAAGTGAAACATGGACGATAAATAGTTTGGAAAAGAAGAGAATATAAGCTTTCGAAATGTGGTGTTACAGAAGAATGGTGAAGTTTAGATGGGTAGATCACATAACTAATGAGGAGGTATTGAATAAAATTGAGGAGGAGTTTGTGGCACAACTTGACTAGAGGAAGGGATCGGTGTGTAGGACATATTCTGAGGCATCAAGGTATCGCCAAATTAGTATTGAAGGGCAGCGTGGAGGGTAAAAATCGTAGAGGGAGACCAAGAGATGAATACACTAAGCAGATTCAGAAGGATGTAGGCTGCAGTACGTTCTGGGAGATGAAGCAGCTTGCACAGGATGGAGTTGCATGGAAAGCTGCATCAAACCAGTCTCAGGACTGAAGACCACAACAACAACAGTCAGACGAGTCCCGATTTCAGTTGGTAATAGATGATAGTAGTGTTTGAGTGCGACGCAGACCCCATGAGGCCCTGGACCCAGGCTGTCAAAAAGGCACTGTGCAAGCTAATGGTGACTCACTTGAAATGGACTGGGTCCTCTGGTCCAAATAAACTGATCATTGATTGGAAATGATTGCGTCTGGCTACTTGGAGACCATTTGCACCAGTTCATGGGCTTCATGTCCCCAAACAACGACGGAATTTTTGTTGATGGTAACGAGCCATGTCTCCGGGCCAGAATTGTTTGCGATTACTTTGAAGAAAATTCTGGACTATTCGAGCGAATGATTTGGCCACCTAGATTCCCCGACATGAGTTCCATCGAACATTTAGGGGATATAATCGAAAGGTCAGTTGGTGCACAAAATCCTGTACCGGCAACACTTTCGCAATTACGGACGGCTATAGAGGCAGCGTACGTCAGTATTTGTGCAGAAGCCTTCCATCGACCTTGGAGTCCATGCCACGTCGAGCTGCTGCACTAGAATGGGCAAAAGAAGGCTGAAGACGATATAAGGAGGTATCCCACGGCTTTTATCACCTCAATGTATCAGTTCTCCACTTAAAAAGGGCACGCAGGACACTCTGGAGAACGATAGATGGTGTAGAACTGGTATTAGACGGCTATGCTAACCGTCCATCGCTCATGTTAAGGGGGTTGAAGCTCCTCTGTCCGTGTTTACTTACAAAGAGGTTTGTTTCTGGAGAGGGTCCGTCTTGAGCAAAACACAATTTTATCTTTTCTTTCATTTCCCAGACACGTTTCGCTGGAGTTTCAGCATCATCAGTGTGCGCTTATATATAACTTCCTATCTGTTGTACGGAAGCAGCACAGTAAGACGCGTCGACGTGACACAGAGGCAGGAAGGGAATGTTGTCTTGATGATGATGATGAAGATGATGATGATGTTTGGTTTTGTCGGGCGCTCAACTGCGTTGTTATCAGCGCCAGTACAAATTCCCAACCTTTGCTCAGTCCAAACTCGCCACATTCATGAATGATGATGAAATGATGAGGACAACACAAACACCCAGTCATCTCGAGGCAGGTTAAAATCCCGCCGGGAATCGAACCCGGGACCCCGTGCTTGGGAAGCGAGAACGCGACCGCGAGATCACGAGCTGCGGACTGTTGCCTTTATGTTGACGCTCTTCTGTTCGTATTTACTTACAAAGATGTTTGTTTTTGGAAAGGGTCTGCCTTCTGTCAGTATTTATTTACAAAGATATTTGTTTTTGGAAAGGGTCTGCTTTGAATAAAACGTAATTTTGTTTTTTCTTCTGTTTCCAGATATGTTTCACTGAAGTTTCAGCATCATCAGTGTGCGCTAATATGAAACTTCCTTACGGATAAAAACTGTATGCCGGACCGAGAATCCAACTCGGGACCTTTACCTTACGCTCACAAATGCCCTACCAACTAAGTATACCGAAGCACGGTTCACGACCCCTCCTCACAGCTTTGCTTCCATTAGTTCCTCCTGTTCTTCTGCGAAACTCTTAGAACCAGCGCTCTTACAAGAAAGGTATGGCATTTTCGTGCGAGAAGCAAAGGTCCCGAGCACGAGTCTCGGTCTGGCACACAGTTTTAACCTGCCAGGAAGTTTCAAGACGTGTCGTGTTTGGACGTGTGCATTATCGCGTCTAAAATGAAGTTGTTCAGTTTCTTGGTGTACAGGATAGACTGTCTAATATGTCTACAAAACAAAAGAAAAAAAAAAAAGAATGGCTATCTTTAGCAGACACGTAACATGGCGTAAGAATAGAGGTAGTAATTCTCAACTACCATTTTTTTCATGCAGTTAGCTCAAAAGCTAAAATACCATTCCTTGAATGGTATTTACATTAAGAGACGATGTTACTGTTAGTATAAAGTATTCGCAAAATTTCCTTTTTACATGTAATAAATAATTTCAGTCCTTAGCTTTGGAAACTAATTATTTTCCCCAAAAGCACATCAAACAATTATTACTCTTTCTTTTGTTTTCCTGTCCACGCAGTCGTTGTCGTCAACTATCCTAAATACACACCTGGCCATTAATATTGCATCTCCATGAGGGCAAGCAACAAAAATGGAATTGGCGTGAAGTGAACTACAAGGTTGCATTTGCAAGTGTTTGTCATTTCTGTGAAGCAGGTAGAAGCAAAGCTGTCTACATTCTGTATTTAGAATTTCTCGTTGAGAAATAGGCTCTGAATGTTAGTCGTTTATGAAACAATTGTGGTATGCATTGTGTAAAAAGGAGAAACGTCTGCTAGCAGAGTCAGAACTCGACAGCGCCACGGTAGTAGCCTATAGAGTCTGCAGGTGGTAATTCCACGATATTCCTGCCCTCGTTGGTCCGGATCCCACGAATGTCATATAAATATAAACTGATGTTTCCGGAAGAGACATATTCAATGTCGTGCAAGATCTCAGAGGCTCCACATGACTGGCGCCCGAGAGGACGGGGATGTACCTGAGCAAAAGCAACTTGTGAGGGGTCCGTAGGCCCTTACTATACGTTTTGCGACAGCACAGGTCGACAGGACAAACAATCGATAGTGTGCTTCGGGTGGCGAGAGCGAGAGCGAGTGTTGAGATAGTAGAGTGTGGTACGCGCTGTGGGCCGAGCCGGGTGGAGGTCGGTTGCTGGAATGCAAGGCCGTACCGACAAAGGGGGTGGCCATCGCGGCGGTTTAACCCCTTTTGTGTTAGAAATATACGGGAAAGTGAACAAGTACAATTACTAGTGTGATTCAGTGATATTTCAGTGCCGATATTTGTATTTTCGCGCCTACCGCGCCGGCATTATTTGGATTGCAGTGTTGGATTGCAGTGTTGGATACAGTGATTAAAATTTGCGTGTGACGATAATGATTAACAAAGAGGCCTGTGCTGAGATTAGCCGTTATTAATTCTGTACGACGAATGCAGTGGCTGTCTCCTTACTTTGTGTTTTTGTGGTGAATATAGGTTGTTGATTAATGAAGCTGTGTTGTCGTTCTTCTTGCCACCAGACATTTCATTATTACAGCATTCGAGAAGGACAAAATGGAATGTAACATCTCCGTAGCAGTCCAATCCGATTGCCAGCCCCATTAGGTACACGGTCACATTAATTAATACCTGTTTTGGGCTGCTATCAGATCTCGATCGAGCGGGATAAGTAAAGTAATAATAAACCGGAGTGTTACAAACTGCACACCGATTAGTTGACAGTAATGTGTAAAGTTGATGCATTAAGTTGTTCTGAAAGCGGTGCTGATTTTCAAGATAATAAAAGCGGGTTAAAAGCTGTGACCTATCTGGGGAAGTTATCCTTGCATTACTGAGCAACTGTTTTACCAGGTATCCAGTCTAGTTTATCAAATTGCCAACCAGACTCACATTAATAATAATCTTATAATAGCCATCTTACGACAACCGCTGATATATATATATATATATATATATATATATATATATATATATATATAAAGAGAGTTTAATTAAAAAGAAATAAATCAGTTTATATTTGGACATCTATTTTAACATTGATCATTGTTCCGTTAAAATTTCGGCATATTAAACTTGATTCATAACTAAACTGGTGCCTTATTTAGGATTGTGAAAATGTGAGTTTGTAATCATACGCAACACATCAAATATGGAGCCAAGATTGGGAGACTGCATACAACACTGCATTCATAAAATAACACACGAAGAACGTTGAAACATATACAAGAGGAAATTAACCACAACCAACTGATTCAATTTTCACCCAAAGAAGTTACGGTCATAGCGCAATCCTGTCCGTCATGAAATTACCACACACTGGTATACTAAATTCATACTAACTCTATGTGAAATCTTCCCGAAAAGAATAGCTGAGGGCTACTTTGATGATTACACCACATGCTTCACGTGGTCAACTTGGTTTACACAAAGAGTGTAACTCCACAATAATTTTGATAATTAAAATAAATTACATCGAAACGCAATTTACAAAAGAAAAACCTCCAACTGGTTACTATCGTCGTACTATTAACCTGATGGGTCAAACAATTGTATAAGCACGTGGTACTGACCTCACAAAGTACACCCCACGTGGGTTGAACATAAAGAAAAGTTGCTATATTGAAATATATTGTCAAGATAAGATGTTATAATCTCATGCACATTCGCATTTAAGATTGATGATCTTAGTTAGAGTTACCGATCACCAACACGTGTTTCCACATTGCTCACAAAGTAGTGACAAAGCAACTACTGGAAGATATTCTGAATTTCACACTCGAATTACACTGCTTTGCAATTTAAGATAACATAAGATATTTTAGATCTAAACCTGAAACAAAGGTGATTGAATTTTCAGTTGGGCTGAACTTGTCCTACGGACTTAGCAGAGACGTGCTTAGCTGGAGATCTTACCACTCCAGACGCTCCCGGAGGACAGACTGGCGTGGGCCCCTAGCGAGGGTACCTCACAGCTACACTCGGAAGTGACCAGAGAGGCAGCTTCCTATACCAACATGACAAGGGACGGACAGGACCATACCAAGAATAGAAACCTCTCTGCTTTTAGAAAGCGTAGCTACCTGTTCCGACGTTGGTCTTACTGTTCTCTAGCAGACAGGCTTGTCTACTACCATCAAGCATGCAACTAGAAAGACATTTGCTCATTCATCCTTTCACACAGAAGGAAAGGGGGATGACAGGATCTTATCATATACACTATATAAAAGAAAGCGGATGTAGGTTCCATATGAGACTGTGTGACATGAATTACATATAAACTGTGTTTTAAAGTGTAGTAGTGTGACAGATCGTTCTTGTTTATGTGTAAAAGTAACACGTTCCACTGCTCAGTCTCCTCCCAGATAGAGTCAGAAACACCATAGTAAATTTAGAAGTGGAATTTATGCCGTAAATAACAATAGATTTAAGAAATTAACATGAAAGGAATCCAACAGAGACCTTTCAAATGTAACAAATTGGATTCTGCTAGGGGTGTGTCAATGGGGCATCTGTCTGTAGTTGAACTGAAGCCCATTCTTCGTCCAGAGCCGAAACGACACAAGATAGTCATTTACACGCAGGGGTCTGAAGCGAAGTCTTAACTCATCCCAGAGGTGTTCCACTGGATCTAGGTTGGGACTCTGGGAAGGCCATTCAGTATCAGGAATGTTATTGTCCACAAACCACGTTTTATTAAGGGCGACAAAGACACTACATCCAAACCACAAAAACACCTCTATACCATAACAACATCACTACACTGTTGAGGCTACACATGACAGCAGGTGACGTTTTCCAGGAATTCGCCAAACCCAAACACTTTCATCGGACTTCCACATGGTATAACGTGATTTATCACGTCAGATCACTCGTTTCCAGTTATCCACTGTTTAGTGGCGTCGCTTTTACGTCACCTCATGTGTCGCTTAGGACAGCCTACAGATACGTGTGCCTTATGACGAGCTGCTCGACCATTGTACTACGTTCAGTTTAACTCTACAGTCACAGCCACTGTGCTAACTGGACCGCTAGTAGCACTCTGGAACTCACGAGCCATTCCTTCCGCCAATTTCATGCGATTTTTTTCACGAAAACAATTCGCAACGCTCGACGCTCTCTGTCTTTCAGTACGTGATGGCTGGCTGGTCTTACAAGGGGAGGCCGCCAATTGTGAAATTCAGATTCGATTCATACTGCGCATAATAAAAGCTCATAGCCAGAGGTGGAATGTGGCAAAGCACCAAGATGCACTTCTCAGCCGTTGTCGAGAAAATCGACAGTTAAAAGAAACCGTTGCGGTGAAATACTCTCTACAATGTGTAATTTTCTACAGCGGCGTGGCGCAGCGGCAAGCGCTCGGGTTTGTAATCCGAAGGTCGCCGGATCGAATCTCGCGCCATGCAACCTTTTCTTTTTTAGTATTTGTATTTTGTAATTCAAATATATATATATATATATATATATATATATATATATATATATATATATATATATATATAATTCCCGGCAATCAGTTGCAACAATTATGCATATAATAAGCTGTTGAAAGTCGTTTGTCGTGGAAAAACTGGCGACTTCGAACATCATTATGTTTTCCGCAAACAAAGTTGTATTTCACAAATGTTATTAATTGTGTTCATAATGTTAACCACGTACAGTTGACGGAAGACGTAGAAACGATATTCCGAAACGAATACGTATAGCGTAAGTCAAACGTTGGAATTAGAGTAGAGACCCCACGAACACAAATTTGCTGTGGAAGGTATGAAATATAAACTCCGTTACTCGCTCGTTACACTTGAAGGACAGATGTTGAATGGGCCGAAACGAGCCGCCGCATAACAGAGTAGTTGCCTGCTAACTTCGAAAGAAGGTAGATGCGGTCCCTAGTGCAACTTATAACATCGTCGAAAGTCAGTGCGGACGGGAGACCTTTGGTACACCCTGTTAAACAAACGGAAAAATGGAGGCGGTACAATTGGAGAGCGATCCGTCTTCACCAACATGCATAAGCAATTCATTAATAGTTATATATATATATATATATATATATATATATATATATATATATAATTGAATTACAAAAAACTAATAACAAAAAAAACTGCATGGTGCGATATTCGATCCGGCGACCTTCGGATTACGAACCCGTGCGCTTACCGCTGCGCCACGACGCTGCAGAAAATTATTAATCGTAGAGAGTATTTCACCGCAACGGTTTCTTTTAACTGTCGATTTTCTCGACAACGGCTGAGAAGTGCATCTTGGTGCTTTGCCACATTACACCTCTGGCCATGAGCTTTTATTATGCGCAGTATGAATCGAATCTGAATTTCACAATTGGCGGCCTCCCCTTGTTAGTTCAGCTGCTTCTCTCCCTTTGCGTTTCCACTTGACTATAGCACGATCCACAGTCGACTTGGCCAGTTTTAGAACGGCTAAAATATGCCTCATGGATCCGTTACTCCGATGACAGCCAACAACTAGTCCACCATCGAAGTCGCTGAGCTCCATTGTCCGACCCAATCTTGCTGTTGCTGCTTCCTACTGCCAACACAATTCACGCTGCCTCCTTTTATTCTGGCGGCTCTGGCTATTGTGACACGTGTGGTCATTTTCGAATTGCATTGCGGTGTCTGGATAATTCCGGACAGACAGTGTATACGTCACCATTACGTAAATTACAATATCGAGGAAGCGATAAGATGAAGTGCTTGTATGTTACTCGACACGTATGTCAACTTTCTGCTTTTACTATTTCCCGCATTTGCTAACTCGCGAGCTCTTTTGCTAACATAATCTCTGCCCAATACTCTATGTCTGAGATGAACACAGTATTTGGATAGTCGAGATGGATAGTTTGAGCGACGTTCTTTGGCGAGCTGTGTGTCGACTAATGAGAGAAGAGCGTGGCGTAAGCCATTGCAACGTGTTTGGCATTCGAAAGGAACAAAGAGTCTTGTTATTAGTCGATGCCCAGTCTGGTCTATGTAGATGGAGAGGATAACTGGCGGCTGGTGCTTTAGTTTTAAGTGGAAACTTGCAATAAGATTTGGTTCCCGCTTTCTCTGGTTATGAGCTAAGAGTGTAAGTAGGTTGTTTAGGTTTTTATGTTGGTAACGTCACGTAGCGCTCTATGAAAATCACTCACTGGCTGTGCTGTGTGCAGTCTGTGGCTGGTTGGCATTGTTGGAATATTCGCTATTGTAGTGTTGGGAAGTTGGATGTGAACAGCGCGGCTGGAAGTGAGACGCCAGCAGTGGAGGATGTGGGAAGAGTGATGGCAGAATTTTGACACACATCCAAAAACAAAGATGATGAGACCCACCAAACAAAAGCGCTAGCAGGTCGATAGACACACAAACATACACACAAAACTCAAGCCTTCGCAACAAACTGCCGCTCCATCAGGAAAGAGGGAAGGAGAGGGAAAGACGAAAGGATGTGGGTTTTAAGGGAGAGGGTAAGGAGTCATTCCAATCCCGGGAGCGGAAAGACTTACCTTAGGGGGAAAGAAGGACAGGTATACACTCGCACACACACACATATCCATCCGCACATACACAGACACAAGCAGGTATGCACTCGCACGCACACACATATCCATCCGCACATACACAGACACAAGCAGACATTTGTCTTCTTATGTTATGCAGTGGTTACAGAGTGCCACATGGTTCAAGTAGAACTGTCATCTTCCATGTACTATGAGCTGTGTTTAGATTTGAAATAATCAGAAGTTGACTTTACAAAGTGAACCACACGCGGGTTCTACCATAACAGTTTACCTTCAGCAAACGTATTTATTTACTGGGAGTTGCTCGAACAGTCAGCATTATTTATTCAGCAACAAGATTATTAGCATGTTTTCTTATCAATCTTTTATATTTCTGAAGGGAATTTAAGGTCGAGATCTTCTTGGCAGCTAACGATATCTCAGGATCCATGCAGTATTTATTCTAATATTGAATTTTTTTCAGTCTTAGTGTGGAAAAGCGTGTAGACCACAGTTATGACCCATGTATGTTCGTTGCACATGTTAGCTGTGATGGGGCATCATACATTTCTTAAGTAAAGTAATGAACTTCTTGGTAAAAAACAAAATCTGGATCATTGAATTATACTTAAATGTTCATTTCAGCCCATAGATTAGCCTTGGGCAAAATAAATATTCCTTGTGTTAACTTATTCTCCAAATAAAGTCAGATGTCGTTAAACTAAAACTTTCATGGGTCAGAATTCACAGATTACAAGAGGGCATTTTAATAAAAGCAATTTTGCTGTAGGTATCCTTACACATACTCGGAATTTAGAAAATAAAAGACTACTCAGAAACTTACATAACGATACAATGCACAATAGATGGTAATCTGTTTAATATTTAAGCGTCGCGGACGCGTAATTGTCTTAATGTTGCACAGCTATGTCACAGGTGGCCCACGTAACATGAGCACCTGATCATGGTATAGTGGTTGAGCGTATCTAAAACACATAACGTTATTAAATATTACAACTCAACTGGTAAGAATTTGCAATAAAGGTACATCGTCTTTATTAGCAACGTGTCCGACCCCGGTAGCTGAGTGGTCAGCGCGACAGAATGTCAATCCTAAGCACTGGCGGCACGGTAGCTCAGCGTGTTCGGTTAGAGAGCAGGTTGGCCTCTGTAATAAAAAAACTGAGTGGAAGGATCAACAAACGAACTTTAACGTCATGCGACGTCCGCAACGACCAAACCCAACGGGTTCAATTCCAGGCTAGGTCGGAGATATTCTCCGTTCAGGGACTGGATGTTGTGTTGTCCTAATCATCATCATTTCATCCCCATCGACGCGCAAGTCGCCGAAGTGGCGTCAAATCGAGAGACTTGCACAGGAGAAAGGTCTACCCTACGGGAGGCCCTAATTACTTGACATTATTAACGTATCCTACTCTTTTCCAACAAGCAGTTGATATTAGCTAAAGTTGTTTCATATTACATAAAACTGTTTAACATTTAATCTAAATACATCTTATATAATTCAATATAAAAGTAAAGAAAATATGAAACATGGACCTTAAAAAGCCTGACTGAGTGACTACACAAATGTTAAAATGGGGAAATAGGATCAGATGATAAAACATCATTGGTTTGTAATTGTGTTAAACAACAGAGCTACGTAATTTATAGACGTAAGGAAGTACTATAAAGGGGGGCGTATACTGAGATAGAATCTGTATGCAGAAAGAAGATGCGCAATATCTCCATATTATGTTTGTGACCAAATATTCAAGGAACGGTAATATCCATTGAGCAATCGAGCAGTAACGAATGAAAGACGTTTTCGAAGCACTAACTTGAACGAGTCAGTGATATCTTTGGCTGCGACGCTATGGAGTTAAGCGTCAGGGTTGAGAGATGCAGGAATCGCCTAAATGGGTCAGGGGTCTGCTATACACCAGAGATTGCTACCAACATACTTAACTCTGCGTGTGTGTGTGTGTGTGTGTTTGGAGTGCACACAATGATACTTTTAGAATAAGTCTCTCCTCCCGTCAAGTTAAATGTTTCTACAGAGGGCTCTAATATACCCACGCAAGACCTCACCCCGAAATAACTTACACAAACAGATGAGAATATGTAAATGTTTCCAGAATGAGATTTTCACTCTGCAGCGGAGTGTGCGCAGCTATGAAACTTACTGGCAGATTAAAACTGTGTGTCGGACCGAGAAAGGCAAAGGTCCCGAGTTCGAGTCTCGGTCCGGCACACAGTTTTAATCTGCCAGGAAGTTTCTTATCTAAATGTTACTAAAATAATTCGGGAATGATACCTCAGAATTTCGTGGCGAAAGAAGCTTTAGACATCTAAATCAAAATGAGAAATGCCTGCATTTCGTTGGTTACTTATTCTAGGCAGTCCTCAAATAAAAACATTACGGAAACATTTACTGTGGTTTATAAATTTTATTAATGTACGTCACATCGTGAGAGTTCACGTTGGAGCAACTTCGTAACGCACAAGCAATATCCTCACATGACCGTTACTTTTCTTGCTATTGGGATGATCTGCTAGCCCTTCAGTGAATCAATAAATCACTTGACAAAAACACACTACAGGAGCCTCACGCTAGTAGAAACGAATCTTAAATCATCTGAAGTGGAAATAGAATATACATATGAAATGGTTTGGGTGTGAATAACTATGGCAAACAGAATAAAAGCTGTAGTTGGACCCATCTATAGGCCACCAGTCGTAACTACAGAAGTAACTAGTAACTTCACAGAAAACCTCCGTTCCCTACTACGCACGCTTCTGTGTCATGCTACAATAGCTGCAAATCTTAATCAGGCCACAATTGATTGCAAAAATTTCAGGTTCTTAGGTGACGAACAAGAGAAAGCCGCGCAGGATTAGCCGAGACGCCGGCACGGTAGCTCAGCGTGTTCGGACAGAGGGTTACATACCCTCTGTAATAAAAAAACTGAGTTAATCGATCATCAGCGAACTTAATCGGATGTCTTAAGACGTCCGCCCCGAGCAGATACAACGAACAAACGCGGACAAAATTAAAATTAAAAAAAAAAAAAATAAATAAAGCGGTCTAAAGCGCTGCAGCCGTGGACTGCGAGGCTGGTCCCGGCGGAGGTTCGAGTCCTCCCTCGGGCATGGGTGTGTGTGTTTGTCCTTAGGATAATTTAGGTTAAGTAGTGTGTAAGCTTAGGGACTGATGACCTTAGCAGTTAAGTCCCATAAGATTTCACACACATTTGAACATTTTTTGAACAAGAGAAAACTTCCTGCGAAACATTTATGTAGTATTATTTATTTTTATTTTCTGCTACCAGTCACTTTTATTTGATTCCTGTTAAATTTAACATAACGCGACATGTTTCGAGCTTGTGCGGCCCATTTTCAGGCGTTTATGCATACAGAAAATTGTTACTTAAAAATAAATTGTGTTGAAGTAGATTAACATAAAAACATGTGAGTTGATTTTCCACATAGACAACACAGCAGACCACACCACATCAGGAAAAAGAGACAGATGGTACACAATAACATACAATACGAAAAAAACACATAGAATTGGAAACATCTAGAAAAAGCAAGGGATACCAGTAACATTCAGAACAAACAACACAGCTCAAAAAAGGCTAAGATCAGACGAAAGAACCTCAGACAAATTCAGCAGTGCTGTAATATATCAACTCACATGTAACTCCTGTCAGGCCCAATACATAGGACAAACAAGTAGAAATTTCCAAACGAGGTACACAGAGCACATGAGAGCCCTAAAGAGTGACAGCACACATTTAACTTCCGCACAACACCTAATGAACAAAAACCATAACCCCACTAACATCGATAGGGATCTTCACACCCTGAAACACAGCAACAGTCTATACCGACAACTAACAGAAGAAAATTACTACATAAAAATGGCTGTAGTGGAAGGGAAAAACTCAATAAACGAAAACACAACACTGCAACACACTCTTTACTGCTCTGAGAGAAATGACGCAGGGCACAGAACAGAAAGCACACACTAGCAAAAGAACCACTACCTCATCATCCACAGAGACATCAATAATGAACAGAAGTCGTCAGAACTTCCGCTAGTTTATATAGTCTTCTCGCAACATGCGATACACCTCTCGCGACACACGCGAACAGTAAGATGGCAAAATGTTTTAGATCATAAACAAAGTGCGAAACTTTTGCTTTCCTGGGTATAAAATCAGCTGCATTCCGTCAAACGAATGTGAGTACACGACAAACAAAGGAACAGCCTTATACACACCAAAACGGTACCCACAACACTGCCGCAATTCCAAGTGTATAACGCTGACGTACGTAAATTCACCTTTAATATTTGTTTACAAACAGCCGCTCACACAGTTGCAGATGATGTGATGTATGCCGAGAAAAACCGCAACAGTAAAAACACACAAAATATGCCGCAAAGTACGACAACAATTCTTAGAAACATGTTGTAACGTACGATAATAGTAGTATGAAAAATCCACAGAAAACTACACTCAGAAAACAAGCAGTAAAAATATAATAATGCTTTACAGAATTTTTACAATTACGCTATTTTCTGTACGTTTTAGATTTAAAGAACCCATTGATGATGGCGATATTTGTTTCTGAAACTAGTTTGGGGAATAAATAAGTAAACAAATAAAAAAAAGTGTTTTGCATCAAGGTGGACTCACAATTCCCATGTTGTTGTTTTTCTACGCAAACACGGACCAAATGGAAGAGTTCGGAGATAAAGTTATTATGGAGAGATATGCTTGATGATGTCTGACGCTGTAGATACTGCGATAATGAATGGCTCAATAGGCCGTTCTGTTGAAGGGGAGTGAACATCTCTAGAAACGGCAGTCACAGACGTTGGAAAGAAAAACATAGGGTCAAGAGGCGTGAGTGCGAAGAAACCATGGACAACAGAAGAAATAGTTTAGTTGGTCGTCGAAAGAAGGAGATACAAAAATGTTCAAGGAAATTCAGGCATACAGAAATACAAGTCACTTAGGGACGACGTAAATAGAAAGTACAGGAATGCTAAGGCGAATTGGCTGCTAGGAAAATGTCAAGAATCGAAGAGAGAATGATTGTCGGAGGACTAACTCAGCATATAGAAAAGTCAAAACAACCTTCGGTGAAATTAAAAGCAATGGCGATAACATTAAGAGTCCAATGCAAATTACGCTGTTAAATGCAGAAGAGAGAGCAGATAGGTGGGAAGAGTACATAGAAGGCCTCTATGGGGGCGAGGGGGAATGGGGGGGGGGGGGGTGGCGGCTTGTCTGGTGAGAGGATGGACGAAGATACAGGAGAGCGTTGGGCGACTTAAGATCAACTGAGGTAGAAATGACAGATAACATTCCATCGAAATCTTTAAAATCATTGGGGGAAGTGGCAACAAAACGACTATCCACATTGGTGTATAGAATGTATGAGACTGGAAATAGGCCATCAGTGTGTTATGGGAAAACATCATCCACACAATTCCGAAGACAGCAAGAGCCGACAAGTGCGAGAATTACCGTACATTCAGATTGACAGCTTGTGCTCCCAGTTGCTGACAAGAATAATATGCGGAAGAACCGAAAAGAGAACTTATGATCTGTTAGATGGCGATCAGTTTGGTTTTAGGAAAATTTTGTAAATTTGTGGTAAGGTCCTATGGGGCCAAACTGCTGAGGTCATCGGTCCCTAGGCTTACACACTACTTAGTCTAACGCAAACTAACTTACGCTAAGGACAGCACACACATACTCAAGCCCGAGGGAGGATTCGAACCTCCGTGGGTGGGGGGAGGGGGGGGACGAACCGTGACATGGCGCCTCAGACCGCGAGACTATCCCCCGCGGCTTGGTTTTGAGAAAGGTAAAGGCACCAGAGAGACAGCTGTGTCGTTGCGGTTGATGATCGAAGCAGCGGCGACACTTTCATAAGATCTGTCGAAATGGAAAAAGAGCTCGCCCAATATAAAATGATACAAGACGTTCGAAACTCAAAGAATAACAGTGGTAAACTATAAGGATAGAAGGGTAATATGCAATATGATACAAGAGCCAAGAGGGAAAAATTAGAATGGAAGGCCAAGAACGAAGTGCTCAGATTAAAAAGGTGTAAGACAGAGATGTTGTTTGTCGCCCCTACTGTTCATTCTATGCATCGAAGAAGCAATGAGGGAAATAGAAGAAATATTCAAGAATGAGGTTAAAACTCAAGGTGAATGGATATCAATGATATGACTCGGTGATGACATTGTTATTCTGTGTGAAAGTGAAGAAGAATTACAGAATCCGATGAATGGGATTAACAGTCTAATGGGCACAGAATACGGATTGAAAGTAAATCGAAGAAAGACGAAAGTAATGAGAAGTAGCAGAAATGAGAACAGCGAGAAACTTAGCATCAGAACTGGGGATAACGAAGTAGAAGATGTTAAGGAATTCTGCTACCTAGACAGAAAAATAACCTATGACGGACGAAGCAAGGAGGACATAAAAAGTCGACTAACATGGACAAAAAGGGCATTCCTGGCCAAGAGAAGTCTGTTAGTATCAAACATAGGCCTTAAAATGAAATGTACGTTTGGAGCTTATCGAATGTATGGTAGTGAAAAATGGACTTTGGGAAAACCGGAACAAAAGAGAATCCAAGTATTTGAGAAAAATGTTGAAAGTATATGACTAATAAAGAGGAGTAGCGACGACGTGAGGAGTATATGGAAAACACTGGCGAGAAGAATTTACAGGATGGTAGGGCATCTGTTAAGACATCAGGAAATACTTCCGTGCCACCAGAGGAACATTTTGAGGGTAAAAACTGTAGAGGAAGGCAGGGATTGGAATGCATCCAGTAAATAACTGAGCATGTAGGTTGCAATTGCTACTCTGACATGAAAAGGTTGGCGCTGGACAGAAATACGTGGCGGGTTGGACCAAACCAGTCAGTAGACTAATGACAAAACAAAACAAAATAAGAAACATTTGAACTTTCTGTGTATTTTTTGCATGAGTACCTGAAGGCCTCCGGAACCGCCAAATTTAGCTCCCCCGCCCACCCCCCCCCCCCCCAAACCCAAAAAAGAAAAAATAATCGCCCTTCACGAGATATCACATAACTGCCGTACATTATCACCTCTAGTCTTGATAATGGCTTCAAGAGGACCAACCTGTTGGAGCCACTGTTTGGCAGCATGCACAAGGGAGTCATCATCTTCAAACCTTGTTCCACGAAGAGAGTCTTTCAGTTTCCCAAAGAGACGATAGCCACATGGAGCCAGGCCAGGACTATAAGGCGGCTGTTTCAGTGTTGTCCATCCGAGTTTTGTGATCGCTTCCATGGTTTTTTGACTGACATGTTGCCGTGCATTTTCGTACAACAGCAAAAATCCTGCTTTTGCCGATGTGGTCGAACACGACTCAGTCGAACTTGAAATTTTTTCAGTGTCGTCACATATGCATCAGAATTTATGGTGGTTCCACTTGGCATGATGTCCACAAGCAAGAGTCCTTCGGAATCGAAAAACGCCATAGCCATAAATTTCCCAGTAGAAGGTGTGAATTTGAATTTTTTTTCTTCGGTGAATTTGCATGTTGCCATTCCATTGATTGCCTCTTCGTCTCTGGTGAAAAATGATGGAGCCACGTTTCATCACCTGTCACAATTCTTCCAAGAAATTCATCTCCACCATTCTCGTACTGTTCCAGAAGTTCGCTGCATACCGTTTTTCTTGTTTCTTTGTGAGCCACTGTCAACATCCTGGGAACCCACCCGGCACAAACCTTTTTTAACGGCAACACTTTGAGTATTCTGCGAACACTTCCTTCCATCTCATCGTAGAGTGACAATTCGTTCACTGTGATGCGTCTGTCAGCAGTCACCAATTCGTTAACTCTCTGCACATCGTCTGGAGTGTGTGCAGTACGAGGCCTGCCGTTGCGCGGACAATCCTCAATATTGCCGTGCCCGCTTTCATCACGTAACCTGCTTGCCCACCGACTAACTGTACTGCGACCGACAGCAGCATCTCCATACACCTTTTTCAACCTCTTGTGGATGTTTCGCACCGTCTCGTTTTCACAGCACAGGAATTCTATGACACATGCGGGAAGGATGTATCTACACACTGTAAAACTTTCACTCATGCATAATGAAAACTGTATTTTTACAAAAATGGTGTGCATTTCTTTTGGAGTGACCCTCGTATGTTGCTGTAGTACAGTACCTATCGCTATTGCAGATGCTAATAATGTGACTTCAGCGATAGTGGTTCTCACCTTTCCGATAGTTGTCTCGATAGTCCACAGATTTCATTCTTCGTTTTGGAGCACCTCTCAGCAAGTCCTTTTATAGAGCTGTCAACTCCGCGTGGTTATGTACGAAACAGCGGTAGAAATTTATAACGCTAAGAAATCGTTGCAGTTCAAAATGGTTCAAATGGCTCTGAGCACTATGCGACTTAACTTCGGAGGTCATCAGTCGCCTAGAACTTAGAAATAATTAAACCTAACTAACCTAAGGACATCACACACATCCATGCACGAGGCAGGATTCAAACCTGCGACGTAGCGGTCGCTCGGCTCCAGACTGTAGCGCCCAGAACCGCACGGCCACTCCGGCCGGCCGTTGCAGTTCCTGGACTGTGACTGGCCATGGGCTTCTGAGTATGGTTTCCACTTTCTCTTTGAGTGGCCGGATTCCTTGGGCATCAGTAGTGTAACCTAGGAATTGCACTTACGTCACTCTTCGAAGGCTTAATAATCAGTTCCTGCGAACGAGAGCAATTGAAGATTTGGTGGAAATGCTCCACATGCTGTGATTCCGAAATAGACATAACCAAAATATTAATAATATACACAAAGCAGAAATTAAGGTCCGCTTTATTTCGTTCGTGAAACATTGGAATGTTTTTATGGCGTTGCATAGTCCGAATGGCATCCTCATAAACTAGTTTGGCACCAGACACCTATCTCTAGTTCGAGGGGGACATGAGGACAATCCCAGAGAGGTGTCTCGTGCCACACGTTGAGAACTTTGCACACAGTATACACATCAAATATATCTTGTGCCATTTATTTAGTGCACACTTTCCATTGTTCTTCTTTGGTACGACATGTAATGATACAACCTAGCTACTGCCTGGGGGTCGACAAATTCGTGGTGTCAAGAGGGATGAACTTGCTTCACTAGCCTTAACTTCTCAATTGTTAATCGACGAGGTAGTACATGAATCAGCAGTCGCGGGGTAGTGAGTGTATACTGGGTATCTCTCTTAATAGTCGTTAGGCGCCCTTTCTCTGGTGTTTCAGCAGATGTTTGCAATTTCGTTTTTATACTGTGTATCTGGAGTCAGCCCAAACAAATAGTGCTCATCAAATCTTTCGTGCGACGTCCAGTGTCGACAGCTTCTGTTTGTTTTCCATTGCAAAAAATGATTTTTAGAGAGGAACTTTACATGCCGTTTAATAGAGCGGTCCCAGATTACTCTACTGCTATATTTGTTTGATCCGTATGTATTAGCAAGAAGAGTAAAACTTGAAGAATAACCAGTACTCAAGCAGTGGCTACACTGCCCTGACCAGCGCTGTTACCGTCAAGCATGCAGCGCTGCTGAGTTACTGCTTGATTGCTGTTTATTCTTCGTTTTTTACTGTCCTTTTAACACGTATCGATGAAGCCATTATCGTACTAGAATAATTTTGGAGTGCTCTATCGAGTGGGCACGTGAAATTTCCATTTAAAAATAGTTCTATTTGTAGTGGGAAAGAAACCGTCGCTTTCTTTTGACATGGGTTTCACATTATGTAACATACGTGCTTCCGCTATTGGTATGGATCTGTTTAGTATACAGTTTATAGCAGGAATCTGTGCATTGTGGTTTATCGCCTTTCTCGTACATGGGCCATACCAAAGCTTCATTCCATTCGACACGGGTCATACCAAATCTTCATTCCATTCGTCTGGTACATGTCCGCTCAGCCAGCAAACGCTCATAAAATTTAAGAGTCTGTACTTTAGTTAGTCATATGCATAGTTAGTCAGCTCCATGTTTATATCATCAGTGCCAGGCGTCTTTTTATTTTTTGCTTCTTTGACCACTTTTTCTAGCTCTTCCATTGTTATGGGATCTACAAAGTCGCTGGCACTGGTGTTTATTTCTGGTTCTTCTTCATTATCAGGCTAGACATTTGAAGTGTTGTAACCATTCTTTTCGGACAGTACATTCAATTGTAAAGTATCTCTTTCTTATTTACTCAAGAGCTTCATGATCTTGTATCCTATATTTTGTCTCCTATGAATATCATGATATATTTCACTCACATATCGGTTCCAACTTTCTCGTCTAATTTTTCGTACTCATTCCTTACTAAAGTAGATTTAATTTCATAATCCTCTCTGTAACTCAAATTCTTAGGTGATGACAAAGCTTTTAGAAACGTCTCCTTCTTGTCTTTTATTAACTTGCTAATATGATCATTCCAAATCATCAATCCCATTTTCGAGCATTTATTTTTCTCATTCCTAATGTTTGAGCGGCTGCGAGAGTTATAATTTCGTTGATTATTGTGGAGTTGGCTAGTCTGCCGAGGTGGCAGATAGGGGAATGCTGACAAGATATTATTTACTGTATGTTGTTCCTTACTGGTTTCTTTTTACGTTTCTCACTTAGTCTCCTCTGTGATGATAGCTTGATGGTATGTCCTTGGAGTAAGTGCTCTTTGTAAGTTCTTGCATCGGACTGGGGGTTTATGCGTGGTTTCTTCCATACTTTTTAAAAAGTTGTGTCATTTCTTGTTAAAAGTGATCTGATGGTACATCGAAGCTCCTGTAAACTCTTGTATCTTTTATTCTTACTCATGTCTTTTTATTTGCGAGCATATAGTCTATTACTGAACCTGTACCTCTAGCTACCCATGCATATTTATGGATGTCACGATGTTTCAAAAAATTGGTTGTTATTTGTAATTCATTGTTTGTGGCAAAATCTTACCCACTCGGGTGTTTAAGTCTTCCATGAGTAGTGTATAATGACGTTTATTTATTTTTCCTATAATGTTCTGTAGGAGATCATCCAATAGAATTTTTAGCTCTTCCATCTTCCGGGGCATACAAAGACAATATGGAGACATATCTTTTCTCAGATTTAAGACATGACACTAGTATTTTTTCGTTAACAAATGTGTACGAATGTATTATGTTCTTTAACGGTTTTCGCACCAAAATACCAAAATGGAGACAGCAGCAGCTGCTCCTTGTTCTTGCGACACTCTGTAATAGATCAACACATATTTCTGAAATGCGAACGTTCTCTGTAGGTTTTTTTTCAGTTGTGGCAGCAATATCGATTTTAACGTTGTCCAGTTCAGTTTCTTTATGTTTTAGACCTCTAACATTCCATGTCGCTATTTTAAACGTTTCTGATGTATGTGATTTGTCCTTAGTCTTTACCTTATTTCTTCCATGGGTCGGCATATAACGATCAGTACGGCGTGATTTTTTTTTTATTTTTAGCAGTTCGAGTGTCCCTTGGACGCGTCGCAAAAGCTGCGGAGGGTAAGGACATCCGTGGCGCTGTCACATTTAAGCATCCGTACCAGATGATTTTATTTCAGATGATCTGTTATAGACATATTGCCTTCTATGCAGCATCGATATCTATCCTTCCATTGTGCTAGTTTTAGTCCACCCTGGGTATTTTATTTCTCCAATGCCCACCTTATCTTGTGAGCGTCCCTCTACCTGTCACCTCGGGAGGCACCCGATGGGAGACTACATTATAGTAAACGAACAACAAACTCATTGATATTATGACAGATGTGACTCCGCCACGAGGCGCAATGAATGGCACATCACAAAATACCGGCCCAGGGTCCACGAAACAAGTGATCACGCGAGCGGGACGCCACTTTCGCTTCAGTACCAAATATCGTTGACACTTGCAGTGAGAATTTAGTGACAGCATGCAGTGCTCGAAGTATTTATGTTCACTGATAAGTTCAGTAATAAATGTTTACTCTCTTGGTATGTAGTAGTTAGCTTACTCCTTGGTCTTAAATAAAAAAATGTTGTATGCTATCTGGATAAGTTGCTTTATCTATACTACTGTCCCAGAACAGCTCAAATACGCAACATGATAAAGCTATGAGGGTTGCTCAGAAAGTAATGCGCGGCATTTTTTTCTTCAACAATTCTTTATTGAACATAATGAGAATTACACACACGGAAGAATGGTATTTTATCTATACACCCTATTTGCCCATGTAATCTCCATCCCTTTCTATGGCCTTCCTCCAGAGTGAAACAAGGGTGTGTGTGCCCGATCGGTATCAATCCTTGTACTGGTGGTGGAGCCAGTGCTTCACTGTGTGAATCACCTCCTCATCGTCCTCAAAATGTCTTCCACGAATGGTCATAATGCGTCTATCTTCGCGAATGACAACATCAGCTCGCTGCAACGAGTCACATGTAACAGCCGTTGATGGTCTCCCCGATCGCTTCAAATCGTAGAGCTCCGCCAAACCGCCTTCTGATGACCTTACCCTTCGTGCCCAGTGACTAACTGTACTTCTATCGACAGCAGATGCCCCAAGACTTTGCACAAGCGTTTGTGAATATTGCTCACAGTTTCTTTCTCTGCAGTGAGAAATTCAATGACGGCACGTTGCTTGTAACGTATATCACCTACAGACAGCATTTTGAAATGTCCTGCAGCTACGCTATCTGTCGGAAGTGACGGAAACTCAAGAGACTTCACATAATACATACGTAACGTTTCGCATTCGTAGCACTGTTTTCGTCTGAGGAAAAAAAATAAAAATAAAAAAAACCGCGGTGCATTACTTTCTGGGCGACTCTCGCAAAATCACTTTTATATGCCGATAACCTCTCACTGATCTTTTCCGGAGAAGATTGCCTACAAAACTGAACTAAATGAAATGTTTGAAGAATATAGCCTAATATGAAAACATCTTCTAGCAAAACTAAGTCAGTGGATTTTTGTGGAAATTATTCTGTGAGAACTAAGATATTAGTTCACGAAAACACAATAGAACAGATAAAATATTTCAAACTATCTTGAGAACTAAGAACAGGTAAAATATTTTAACGATCTTGGATGTAAAATATCGTAGATTAAGTAGAACAGTTTTGAAAGTGTCTGTGGAACAGTTAATACAACTTTAATGCATAAAACACGGAAAGAAACAAGACAGGGTTTTCTATAAAATAGTCGTATTTCGAACCCAGTTCTATGGAAGTGAATCGTGGGTAATGAATAAAGTACAAGAAAAAGAAATACAAGGATTATAAATGAGATTTCTTATAGCGGTGAAGCGATGTAAAAGAACTGATAAACTACGAAATGAAGAGAAACGAAAGGAGTATGAACGAAAAATTGAGAACAAAAATAAATGGAATGAGCGTGTTCAACAAATGGATCCAGAAGACTACCACGTCAGACAAAGAACTTTACATCAAAAGAGAAAAGAGATCCTTGCAGATCGACAAAAAGTTGGGAACATTGTCAAGCCACAACTGGTCTAATACGGAAAGTGCAGAAGAAGAAGACTAAAGGGGAAACGGAAGTAAAGTTAGTGTAAATAAGAGTAAGGGACGGGATGACGAGTGAGTTAAATTTTTTCTTTTATATTTATTTATGAGTAATTAAGTTTTGGCGAGCAATACCGAGAGAAGATTATGCCAAACGACGAAAGAGTATTCTACGAGTAAGATCATGAAGGAAGGATAGCGACAACAAGGAGCAGAACCGGAGACAGTGTAAATTATGAGATGTAAGGAGGAGATTTCAAACTTTACACGGAGGAATTTGCACTGTCTGATCAAAAGTAGCTGGATACACACAAATGATGCAGAATTGGCCGCATGATGTCATCACAGGCTGATCTTGCAGTATAAGTGGGTAGTTTTGCGTCGTCAGTAGAGAAGCACTAACGGCATAAAGGGTCGGTCAGTAGACCTCAGTGACATGGAACACGGACTAGCCACTGAATGTCACCTGGGCAAAAATACATCAGAGACATTTCAACTCATCTAAAACTGCCAAGTCAAGACCAGGCAAACCTTATGTACTGACAGACAGCGATCGTCTAGCAATGTAGGGGGTTACTGTACAAAAATTGCATGAAATCAATGAAAGGAATCACTCTTCAGTTCCAAAATCCTGCCAGTAGTCTAAATAGCACAATGACTGTGTGTAGGAAAAAGATTGGAGTAGGGGACAGTTTCGGGACAGACGATAGCGTACCTTCAAAACACGATGTTTTATTCTCGGTACTTCAGTATAGTGACTGATTTTAGAATCATGCGAAGGAATGCGCACGTGATACCATCATAAGCGGTTTCGGCCATTTTGTACGGTTTTCTTGTTGTTAGACATGAGGGTGCGTTTAGCGCAGCATTTGTAAATATATCGCGTTCTACGCATTTAGATAAGGCTTAATGTACTAAAGCTTTTTGGAATATACTTTTAACTGTTCAGATACTGAATGTTGTGACGAGTAAAATGCTGTATGTTTTTAAAACTATTTACATAACATGTGGTACTTACAAATTAACTGACTTTCTTTAATGTCTCAACAATTTTATCTGTCTTCAAAATGGAAATTTGCTTTAGTTTCCAGAGCTTATATTTCAAAACGTATTTAATTTGCAACTGGTTTTTGACAACTCTCTGCTCAATTTTATTTCACTTGCAGATTATTGTCCTGTAATGGAGTAACAATGTAACAGACTATTAACTACAGTATTGATAAGATTTTTCTCAATTAAAATGCCTTTGCATTTAAATAAAACATTTGCACCTTGGTACATCACCATGCTGTACCTTGGAACATGTTTTCACATTTGCAAAAAGCTCAGTTTCCAGAGTAACTACTGTTATTTCAGAAATTGCATCCAGAACATAAAAAGTAAATTCCATGCTTTAAAAACGGAATAAAACATACTCTGACGGAAAAATTGCAGCAACAAAAAATAATTGCTGTAGAGTAATGACATTTCAGGAATTCATTTGTCTAGGTAAAATATTTAAGTGATTAACATTGCAAGATCACAGGTTAATGTGAGTACGAGATAGACCATTGCTAATGTGAAATGCCGGTACAATATTAACCGCTGTAACCGCCAGAATGTTTAATGCATTCATGTATGCATCCATGCACCGTGTTGTACAGCTGCCGGATGTCAGTTTTTGGGATGGAGTTCCATGCCTGTTGCACTTGGTCGGTCAGTACAGGGACGGCTAATGCTGGTTGTGGATGACGCTGAAGTTGTCGTCAGATGATGTCCCATATGTGCTTGACCGTAGACAGGTCTGGTGAATGAGCTGACCGAGGCAACACATCGACGCTTTGTACAGCGTGTTGGGTTACAACAGCGGTTATGTCGGCGAACGTTACCGAATTGAAAAACATCCCCTGGAATGGTGTTCATGAATGACAGCAGAACAGGTCGAACCACCGGATTGACTCAGAAATTAGCAAACAGAATGCGTGGAATAACCGCAAGAGTACTGCTGTCAAAGGAAATCGCACCCCAGACCATAATTCCAGATGTAGGTCATGTCTGTCTAGCACGCAGAAAGTTTCCAGAATGAGATTTTCACTCTTCAGCGGAGTGTGCGCTGATTAGAAATTTCCTGGAGGATTAAAACTGTGTGCCGGACCGAGACTCGAACTCGGGACCTTTGCCTTTCACAGGCAAGTACTCTACCAACTGAGCTACCCAAGCAAGACTCACGCCTCGTCCTCACAGCTTTACTACCGCCAGTGAAAAGCAAAGGTCCCGATTTCGAGACTCGGTCCGGCACACAGTTTTAACCTGCCAGGAAGTTTCACGCAGAAAGTTGGTTGTAGCCCCTCACCTGCCCCCTTCTAACCAACGGGCGGCTATCGCTGGCACCAAGACAAAACCAGCTTTCATCAGAAAATACAACTAACCTTCACCTATTGCTTGACATCACTATAGTCGCAAATGGCGCTGGTTGGGGGCCAGTGAAGTGCACGCTACAGGGCGTCTGGCTCGAAGCTGTCCTTCAAGTAACCATTTTGTAACAGTTCGTTATGTTTCTGCTGTGCCAACAACTGCTCAAATTACTGCTGCAGATGCAGTACGCTGCCCCAGAGTGATACACTGAACACGATGGTCTTCCCTCTCGGTAGTGACACGTGGTCGTCTGGAACCCTGTCTTCTTGCAACCATAGATTCACGTCACCACCGTTGCAGCAAATGTATAGCGGCTACATTCCTGCCAAGTCTTTCTGTAAAGTCGCAGAAGATACACTACTGACCATTAAAATTGCTACACCAAGAAGAAATGCAGATGATAAATGGGTATTCATTGGACAAATATATTATACTAGAACTAACGTGCGATTACATTAGCACGCAATTTGGGTGCATAGATCCTGAGAAATCAGTACCCAGAACAATCACCTCTGGCCGTAATAACGATCTTCATGCGCCTGTGCATTGAGTCAAACAGAGCTTGGATGGCGTGTACAGGTACAGCTAACCATGCAGCTTCAAGACGATACCACAGTTTATCAAGAGTAGTGACTGGCGTATTGTGACGAGCCAGTTGCTCGGCCACCATTGGCCAGAGACATCTGGAGAATGTGCTGGCCAGGGCAGCAGTCGAACATTTTCTGCATCCAGAAAGGCCCGTACAGGACCTGCAACATGCGGTCGTGCATTATCCTGCTGAAATGTAGGGTTTCGCGGGGATCGAATGAAGGGTAGAGCCACGGGTCGTAACACATCTGAAGTGTAACGTCCACTGTTCAAAGTGCCGTCAATGCGACCAAGAGGTAACCGAAACGTGTAACCAATGGGACCCCATTCCATCACGCCGGGTGATACGCCAGAATGGCAGTGTCGAATACATGCTTCCGATGTGCGTTCACCGAGATGTCGCCAAACATGGATGCGACCATCATCATGCTGTAAACAGAACCTGGATTCATCCGAAAAAATGACGTTTTGCCATTCGTGCAGGCAGGTTCATCGTTGGGTACGCCATCGCAGGCGCTCATGTCTGTGATGCAGCGTCAAGGGTAACCGCAGCCATGGACTCCGAGCTGATAGTCCATTCTGCTGCAAACGTCGTCGAACTGTTCGTGCAGATGGTTGTTGTCTAGGAAACGTCCCTATCTCTTGACTCAGGGATAGAGACGTGGCTGCACGATCCGTTACAGCCATGCGGATAAGATGCCTGTCATCTCGACTGCAAGTGATACGAGGCCGTTGGGATCCATCACGGCGTTCCGTATTACCCTCCTGAACCCACCGATTCCAAATTCTGCTAACAGTCATTGGATCTCGACGAACGCGAGCAACAATGTCGAGATACGATAAACCGCAATCGCGATAGACTACAATCCAACCTTTATCAAAGTCGGAAACGTGGTGGTACGCATTTCTCCTCCTTACACGTGGCATCACAACAACGTTTCACCAGGCAACGCCGGTCAACTGCTGTTTGTGTGTAAGAAATCGGTTGGAAACTTTCCTCATGTCAGCACGTTGTAGGTGTCGCCACCGCCGCCAACATTGTGTGAATGCTGTGAAACGTTAATCATCTGCATATCACAGCGTCTTCTTCCTGTCGATTAAATTTCGGGTCCGTAGCACGTAATCTTCGTGGTGTAGCAATTATAATGGCCAGTAGTGTAATAAGTAGCTTCTCGCAGCCCTATTACACGACCTCTCTCAGATTCAGCGAGGCGTTCGTAATGGCGTGTTTGTCGCCTTAAAGGCATTCTTGACTAATGTTGATCCACAAATGATACCGGTTCGCGCATGTCGATGCTCAGACGGGGGTTGCATTACTGACGATTCCAAACGACAGTTGCGGTACACGTATGCGGACGCTTTCCGCTTGAAGAAAGCGCATATCCTGCAAATTATGTATTTCACTTGCTTCTGCAAAATTCATCACTTACCACCACTGTCAGTGATGACAACTCACAACAAATGGAATAGACACTCACTGAACAACTCGTGACGATTACGTTTAATGCTCGCAGTAGCTGCGGCATTAACACCATTGCGTTCAAAATGCTACTGTTTTCTGAAAAAAAATTAGCTTTAGGAGGTGTGCAGAATAAGGCTTAACTTGACCCCATCGTTCGTGACTCCAACTATAACATGAACTCACCTCGTCCAGTCTCAAAGATAACTAAGGCTTACGACCGTTACAGTGTGTATTTAAAGCAAATCTGATTTGTATCCTCACAGCGGCGTTTCGACGCCACTCTTACGCGACTGGCGCGAAACTTGAATAGACATCATTTTGCAGATATAGAAACACGCCTACCAACTTTCGTTTATGTCAGACAACTCCATCTTGGTGTTGCGATTCTTTTCCGTCAGTGTATATTAAGTTTTTAGTGCAGGACGGGCCAGAGGCGAAAGTCTGAGAAGTGTACCAATGTACAACACTCTCCCCTGCAATGGTCAAGAAGTTTCTGATAAGGCACACGCTTCTGTAGCCAGTTTTAAGTGGGGCTTAACGTGTTGTAAAAAGCGAAGTCAGTGAACAGCGGAAGACTTGAAACAATTGATTTCACATGTTGATTCACGCTATATCCTGTGGTAATCCGAAAGAGGGGTTTGTGTTTGGCGACGGCCTAAGAACGTTGTCTGCCAACATGTGCAGTGCAAACAGTGAGATACACAGGGATGGTGCCATGTTATGCTTAGGATGTAGTTCACTTATTGTGTTAAAGAAAACACGAAGTGCAGAAGGGTACGAACACTGTTTACAGCATTATGTACTGCATACAGTAGAGTTTGCATCAATACGCAGCGCACAGTGTCATAAACCAGCATCTGTGTGGCAATGGTTTGTCGACAATTACATTTCTTTTTTATTTATTTATTGTTCCGTGGGACCAAATTAAGGAGAAGTGTCCATGGTCATGGAACGAGTCAATACATGAAGTTATGACACGATAGTAGAACAGATAAAATAAAATATAAGAAACAGATTAAGGCGACAAGTCGTAAGTTTAAATAAAGAAAATCAACAATGTAACACTGGAATTTGCTTAATTTTTCAGCTCTTCCAGGAGCTCCTCGACAGAATAGGAGTGAGCCATGAGGAAACTCTTCAGTTTAGACTTAAAAGTGTTTGGGCTACTGCTAAGATTTTTGAGTTCTTGTGGTAGCTTATTCAAAATGGGTGAAGCAGAATACTTCACTCCTTTATGCACAAGAGTCAAGGAAGCGCATTCCACATGCAGATTTGATTTCCGCCTAGTATTATCTGAGTGAAAGCTGCTAACTCTAGGGAATAAGCTAATATTGCTAACATCAAACGACATTAAAGAAAATATATACTGTGAGGAGAATGTAAGAATTCCCAGACTGTTGAATAGGGGCCGACAAGAGGTTCTCGAACTTACACCACATATAGCTCGAACAGCCCGTTTTTGAGCCACAAAAACCCTTCTTGAAACAGAAGAATTACCACAAAAAATAATACCATACGACATAAGCGTATGAAAATATGCGAAGTAGACTCCTTTTCGTGTTGAACTGTCACTCATTTCAGATACTGTTCTAATGGTAAATAAAGCAGCATTTAGTTTCAGAACAAGATCCCGACATCGGGCTTTCCACAACAGCTTACTATCGATCCGAACGCCTAGAAACTTGAACTGTTCCGTCTCGCGTATAATATGCCTATTCGGTCTGATCAAAATATCGGTTCTTGTTGAATTGTGAGCTAGAAACTGCAAAAACTGAGTCTTACTGTGATTTAGCATCAAATTATTTTCCACAAGCCACGAGCTTATTTCATGAACTACATTATTTGATACTGTTTCAATATTACACACAAGATCCTTCTCTACCAAGCTGGTGTCATCAGCAAACAGAAATATTTTTGAATCACCTGTAATACCAGAAGGCATATCATTTATATAAATATGAAACATCAGTGCCCCCAGCATCGACTCTTAGTGCCCCATTGGGACTGAACATCACTACCACTCTCAATAGTTTGGAGAATTACCTTCTGCTTTCTGTTCTTAAAGTAAGAGGCGAACCAATTGTAAGCTACTCCCCTTACTCCATAATGGTCCAACTTCTGCAGTAATATTTAGTGGTCAACACAGTCAAAAGCCTTCGTTAAATCAAAGAAAACACCTAGCCTTCGCAACCTTTTATTTAATCCGTCCAAAACCTCACAGAGAAAAGAGAATATAGCATTTTCAGTTGTTAAACCATTTCTAAAACCAAACTGTACATTTGACAGCAAATTATGTGAATTTAAATGTTCCAGTAACCTCGTATATACAACCTTCTTGGTAGCTTTAGCAAACACCGATGGCATAGAAATAGGTCTAAAATTGTGAACATTATCCTTGTCACCCTTTTTATAAAGTGGCTTCACTACCGAGTACTTTAATCAGTCAGGAAACCGACCACTCTTAAAGGAACAGTTACAGATATGGCTAAGTACTGGGCTAAAATACATAGAACAATACTTCAGTATTCTGCTAGATACCCTATCATATCCATGAGAGTTCTTGGTCTTTAGGGATTTAATTATTAACTCAATCTCCCTCTTGTCAGTATCATGGAGGAGCATTTCAGGTAACAGTCTCGGAACACTTTTTTCTATAGGCGCTATATGATTCCCTGTTGGGACTAGGCGTCTATTTAGTTCACCTGCTGTATTCAGAAAGTTATTATTAAATACTGTACATATATGCGACTTATCAGTAAATGGATTAGCTTGGTCAGAGTACCGACCTGAATCAAATGCAACACCTTTGGGATGAGTTAGAGCGTCGACTCCTCTCTGCATCTGCACCTACATGGATAATCTGCAAACCACACTTAAGGGCCTGGCAGAGGGTTTTGTCGAACCACCTTCACAATAATACTCTATTATTCCAATCTCGAACAGCGCGCGGTGAAAACCAACAACTATATCCTTCCGTGCGAGTTCTGATTTCCTCTTTTTTTTATGATGATTGCTTTTCTATATGTAGGTGGTCGACAACAAAATATTTCCGAATTTGGATGAGAAAGTTGGTGATTGAAATTTCGTGAGAAGATTCCACCGCAACGAGAAACGCCTTTGTTTTAATCATGTCCACCAAAATCCTGTATCATATCTGTGACACTCTCTCCCCTCTTTCGCGATAATACAAAACGTGCTGCCCTTCTTTGAACTTTCTCGATGTGCTCCGTTAATCCTATTTGGTAAGGATCCCAGACCGCAAAGCAGTACTCCAAAAGAAGATGCACAAGCGTATCGTAGGCAGTCTCTTTAGTAGATCCGTTACATTCTGTAAGTGTTCTGCCAATAAAACGCTGTCTTTGGTTTGCCTCCCACAATTTCCAATATAAGGTGTTCGTAATTGTAATTCCTAGGTATTTGCTTGAATTTACGGCCTTTAGATTTGACTGATTTATCGTGCAACCGAAGTTTAACGGATCCCTTTCAGCACTCATGTGAATGACCTCATACTTTTCATTATTTATGGTCAATTGACAGTTTTCAGACCATACAGATATATTTTCTAAATCGTATTACCATTTGTTTTGATCTTCTGATTACTTTACTATACGATAAACGATGGCCACATCTGCAAACAACCTAAGACGTCGCCCCAGAAATCACCTCTGTTTTACTCGACGACTTCCCGTCAATTACTACGAACTGTGACCTCTCTGACAGCAAATCACAAATCTAGTCCATAACGGAGACGATATTCCTTAAGCACGCAATTTTATTTAAAAGCACTTGTGAGGTACGGTGTCGAAAACTATCTGGAAATCTGGAAATACGAAATCAATTTTAAATTCCTTGTCGATAACATTCAACACTTCATATGAGTAGAGATCTAGTAGTGATTCACAAGAACGATGTTTTCTAAGTCCGTGTTTACTATACGTCAACAGACCGTTCTTTTCCAGGTAATTCATAATATTCGAACACAATGTATGTTACAGAACCGCGCAAATGATATGGGCCTATAATTTAGTGGATTAATCCTATTACCTTTCTTGAATACTAGTGTGAGCTGTGCACAATTCCAGTCTTTTGGTACGGTTCATTCGTCGTGCGAGTGGTTGTATATAATTAAATATCGAGCTATTGCAACTGAATACTATGAAAGGAACCTAATTGATGTACAGTCTGGAGTGGAAGACTTGCTTTGGTTAAGTGATTTAGGTTGCTTCACTACTTCGAGGATATCTGCTTCTGATTTACTGATGCTGAGAGCCGTTCTTGATTCGAATTTTGGTATATTTACTTCGACTTCTTTGGTGAAGAAATTTCGGAAGGGTGTGTTTAGTAACTCTGTCTTAGCGGCACTGTCACAGATAGTATTTCCATTACTATCTCACAGAGAAGGCATTGATTGTGCCTTGCCGCTAGCATACTTTACATACAAGCAGAATCTCCTTGGATTTTCAGGCTTCGAGACAAAGTTTCGTTGTTGAAACTATTGTGAGCACCTCGCAGTGAAGTCCACGCTAAGTTTCGAGCTTCTGTAAAGGATATCTAGTCTTGCGGATTTTGCGTCTGTTTAAATTTGGCATGTTTGTTTCGTTGTTTCTGCAACAGTGTGCTGACCTGTTCTGAGTACCAAGGGGGTCATCAACGTCGTCTGTTAACTTTGGCATAAATCTCTCAATTGCTGTCGATACTATTTCCTTGACTTCAAGCCACATCTGATTTACACTTACATTGTTAATTTGGAATGAGTGGAGATTGTGTCTCTTGAAGGTGTCAAGCAAATTTTTATCTGCTTTGCTGAGTAGACATATTATTCGTTTATATTTGGTTGAACCGGAGCTTACGTATTCAGTCTCGCTAGGACAACGCTTTGTTCACTGATTCCAGTATCCATGTTAATGCTCGTTGTTAGCTCACGATTATTTGTCGCTGAGAGGTCAAGTGTGTTTTCATAACAGTTTTCTATTCGTGTGGGCTAGTGAGTAATTGCTTGAAACAATTTTCAGAGAATGCGTTTAGCACAATTTCGGTCACTGTAAGGACAGTTTCCTTGCACTAAAGAATACGTTATCAGCGCCTAGTGTTTTGGGCACGTCGTTAGAATGTATTGAGTCTACACTTAATTTCGCAAAGTTTATAGTAGTTGTAGAGTTATTGTTTCTTGAACGTAGCCTCTTCTACAATTACTTGAAAAGTGTCTGTGTTCTTCAGCGTTGTATAATTTTATAACCTAAAAAACAAACATGTTGTTCCCCTGATTTCCTGAAATCTGTTTACTTAGGCGTATAGCGTACTTCCCTATGGTGTCTTTACTGAACGTTCGTGATTTGTAGTTAGCATTTTTTCCACGGCATTATCTTGCATACAATGATTAAATTTACCTGTGTCACGCATGTCTCCACTATCATCTCATTTCCTGCCATCACTTTCTGTATGCCTACAATCAGCTAGAAATAACATTAGCTGAAGGCCATCTGTTTAGAGGACGAGCTGACCTTCTATCGTAGCTTCAGAAGAGGTTCTTTATCTCAGTAGAACCCGAGCGTTTTCGTCAGATAGCGAACTTCGCCCGATAGGAGCGAGAGTAAGAGGCTTATCGCAGGCCTCGTTTTGTGCCACTAGATGATTCGCCTTTCCCTTATCAATATCACGCGCTGTTCTCAAAACCTCACTGAACTCTAGACAAGTGCCAATACCCGTGTGGAATAGGCGATGTACATAATTATTTTTAAACAATCGGTTTGTTTGCTGTCGTCCTCAAGCTGTTACTGCCTTATTATTTTCATCTCCGCAATCCTACCACGCTCATTGTCCTCTACATCGTTTTATACATTCCATCTTAGCGTTCCCCTATAAATGTTTCTCTCCGTTTTCCATTCCAATCCAAATAATCCAGTTCACTAGTTCATGACTCTCTTGTTACTTCTTGTGTAAGAATTTTCCATAAATTTCTTCCCTTGCGTTTTCTTTCCGTTTGTGAGACCCTACATTTCGTACTAAATCTGCTCATTTAATTTACCCCCCTCTGCCGCAATATTTCGGAGGCTCGCAGATGACACATCGACGGTTATCTCGTACTCCACATGTTACTTGCAAGCCAAGATACTTTTTAAATATATGTGTAGTTTTATAAACTACTGCATTCTGTCTCAATAGTCGAAACCAATTTCGTTTAAGAAAGCTTTCTTAGTCTCCGGCTATTTACACCGGATACATCTCTTACTTTTGCTGTATTCCTGGGAAAACAGGATTTCTTCTCTTCTTGGGTGTGCCTCGCGTTGTTTAATGCCCAGAAAGGCACAGTTTTCCTTTTTCAAAAGTGGACGACAGATTAACGTCTCAAGGTTAGGGTTCACAGTTACAAATATCATTTAAAAGACGCCGTAATCGCTACTAAATGAAGAAATGATTTATTTTCGCAAATTAAATTTCTTTTAATCAGTGAACTGGAACTTGTTGCTCAGTTATAGTCTGATTACTCGTCAATATACAGCTTTCACTAATCACCTGACCCCTCTGTCGCTTGATCACCGGTGAAAACATTACTTCCCCCTTTAAAAGAGAATAAAGCTCTCTGGATTGCTGTAGGAGATGTAGAACTGGATGAAGGATGTCACGTGACTACACCACTGATGCTGGTCTAAGTTAGGGCGGTGAAGTACAGTACAGTACATGTGTCAGCTGATTTTCTGGAATTAGTAGTGTAAGATGGATCGAATTGGAGACGCTGCAGAATGGTAAAAGGAGCTACCGTGTTTCAGACTGTCCATGACAACACCGTGAATGAAGTTGCACCATTTGTTGGTGTATCAACGAGGAGTTTCCAACTTCTTTAAGTGTAGCATTCGCACCAACGTAACACGTTGTAAGAACTGTAGCCGTAAAAAGTAGTTAGCCGACAGGGACCAGAACGAGTATGAAACCTGACAGAAAATGAACGTTGCGAAGCGAACTGCATGCAGCGGACATTTAGAGTCGAATACCTCTGAAAATGCGATTTCTGACAGAGGTATATACACGTCTTTAATGGACCATACAACATAGAAATTGGCCAGTAGCTGTCTAGAGGCATGAAGTGTGGTCCACTGATCCATGTCTTTTTCCCTTTTCAAATGATACGAGGTTTGAAGCATACCGACTGCCCACTGCGACGTTCAAACCACAGTGTGTGGAGGGTGTAGTAGGGGCTAGAGATAGTTCTGTGATGTTTTGGGGATATTTCTCGTACCATGACTCGGGCTCACTTATTTGGTTTACCGCGAACATGAATTAGAACGTTTTTTTCAACATTCGCAGTGCCCAAGTGTTGCTCTACACACGCTATTACATCTACATCTACATCAACGTCCATACTCCGCAAGCCACCTGACGGTGTGCTGCGGAGGATACTTTGAGTACCTCTATCGGTTTTCCCGTCTATTCCAGTCATGTACTGTTCGTGGAAAGAAAGACTGTCGGTACGGCTCTGTGTCGGCTCTAATCTCTCTGATTTTATCCTCATGGTCTCTTCGCGAGATATACGTAGAAGAGAGCAATATACTGCTTGAGCCCACGGTGAAGGTATGTTCTCGAAACTTCAACGAAAGCCCGTACGGTTCGACGACCCTGTTACACGGCGACTGGCCCGCTAAACCACCTGATGTTTGAAACAGCGTATGAAACCAAGCATCCAACACCGCATGGACGAGTGTCTTCAGCTGGACGTGGCAGAATTGAAGAATTGTATTGATTGGCGACTCCATAGTGTCCTGTGCACTACGACCAGATAATTGGTATACTTGGAAGGACAGACAGCATTGGTCGTATATTTTTGTTTATTATTGCAAAATCGATTTTCTGTCACTCAGTGAGCATCTTCAGGGCTGTAATTATAACTTAAATTAGTAAGCACAGGTGTCAATAAGCTTACGGCGATCACATAGACTGTCAGTCTATGTGATCGCCGTAAGCTTATTGACACCAGTGCTTACTAATTTAAGTTATAATTACAGCACTGAAGATGGTCACTAAGTGCTTACTAATTTATGTTATAATTACAGCCCTGAAGATGGTCACTAAGTGACAGAAAATTGATTTTGCGATAATAAACAAAAATATACGACCAATGCTGTCTCTCCTTCCAAGAATTGAAGAAGATTGTGGACTGACTGTCTCCCCAAATTAAGGCCATTATCAAAGTTATAGTCGGTGTTAATACGGTATTAATGTCATGCCTCCTGAGGCTGACTATTTGCCCAGTGTATTTTCCCGTCTGTTTCAGCCTATTATCACCGCTCTAATATAATCTAATACGATCGTATCTACGCATACGTCTTGAATGTTGTCTAGGTCAGTTCGAAAGTCCAAAAGCTGAAGAAACAGACAGTCCGAATTAGGGCTCCACAAAATAATTTTAGTTGGTATCGAGCCTTGGCCTGTGTACCCATCACTTTAGTCTTACCTTTGGAGGTTTGAGCAGCAGAGTATGGAAGAGTTCGTTCCACCTGCTCCTAAAGCGCAATGCGCCGTGCGCTAGTTACGAGACAGAAAGGTGAGCCAGGTCTGGTTCGAATCTGCGAGGTGGATAGACGGTTAATGCTGGTTGTGGATGACGCTGAAGTTGTCGTCCAATGATGTCCCATATGTGCTCTATTGGCGACAGATCTGGTGATCGAGCTGGCCAAGGCAACATATCGACGCTTTGTACAGCGTGTTGGGTTACAACAGCGGTTATGTCGGCGAACGTTATCGAGTTGGAAAACACCCCCTGGAATGGTGTTCATCAATGACAGCAGAACAGGTCGAACCACCGGATTGACTGAGAAATTAGCAATCAGAATGCGTGGAATAACCACAAGAGTACTGCTGTCAAAGGAAATCGCACCCCAGACCATAATTCCAGATGTAGGTCCTGTGTGTCTAGCACGCAGAAAGTTTCCAGAATGAGATTTTCACTCTGCAGCGGAGTGTGCGCTGATTAGAAATTTCCTGGCAGATTAAAACTGTGTGCCGGACCGAGACTCGAAATCGGGACCTTTGCCTTTCACAGGCAAGTGCTCTACCAACTGAGCTACCCAAGCACGACTCACGCCTCGTCCTCACAGCTTTACTTCCGCCAGTGAAAAGCAAAGGTCCCGATTTCGAGTCTCGGTCCGGCACACAGTTTTAACCTGCCAGGAAGTTTCTCGCAGCAAGTTGGTTGTAGCCCCTCACCTGCCCTCCTTCCAACCAACGAGCGGCCATCGCTGGCACCAAGTCAAAACCAGCTTTCATCAGAAAATACAACTAACCTTCACCTATTGCTTGACATCACTATAGTCGCAAATGGCGATGGTTGGGGGCCAGTGAAGTACACGCTACAGGGCGTCTGGCTCGAAGCTGTCCTTGAAGTAACCATTTTGTAACAGTTCGTTATGTTTCTGCTGTGCCAACAACTGCTCAAATTACTGCTGCAGATGCAGTACGATGCCCCAGAGCCATACACTGAACACGATGGTCTTCCCTCTCGGTAGTGACACGTGGTCGTCTGGAACCCTGTCTTCTTGCAACCATAGATTCTCGTGACCACCGTTGCAGCAAATGTATAGCGGCTACATTCCTGCCAAGTCTTTCTGTAAAGTCGCAGAAGATACACTACTGGCCATTAAAATTGCTACACCAAGAAGAAATGCAGATGATAAATGGGTATTCATTGGACAAATATATTATACTAGAACTGACGTGCGATTACATTTGCACGCAATTTGGGTGCATAGATCCTGAGAAAGAAGTACCCAGAACAACCACCTCTGGCCGTAATACCGATCTTCATACGCCTGGTCATTGAGTCAAACAGAGCTTGGATGACGTGTACAGGTACAGCTAACCATGCAGTTTCAAGACGATACCACTGTTTATCAAGAGTAGTGACTTGCGTATTGTGACGAGACAGTTGCTCGGTCACCATTGACCAGACGTTTTCAATTGGTGAGAGAACTGTAGAATGTGCTGGCCAGGGCAGCAATCGAACATTTTCTGCATCCAGAAAGGCCCTTACAGGACCTGCAACTTGGGGTAGTGCATTATCCTGCTGAAATGTAGGGCTTCGCGGGGATCGAATGAAGGGTAGAGCCACGGGTCGTAACACATCTGAAAAGTGACGTCCACTGTTCAAAGTGCCGTCAATGCGACCAAGAGGTGACCGAAACGTGTAACCAATGGCATCCCATTCCATAACGCGGGGTGATACGCCAGAATGGCGGTGACGAATACCTGCTTCCGATGTGCGTTCACCGCGATGTCGCCAAACACGGATGCGACCATCATCATGCTGTAAACAGAACCTGGATTCATCCGAAAAATAAGACGTTTTGCCATTCGTGCAAGCAGGTTCGTCGTTCGGTACGCCATCGCAGGCGCTCGTGTCTGTGATGCAGCGTCAAGGGTAATCGCAGCCATGGTCTCCGAGCTGATAGTCCATTCTGCTGCAAACGTCGTCGAACTGTTCGTGCAGATGGTTGTTGTCTTGCAGACGTCCGTATCTCTTGACTCAGGGATAGAGACGTGGCTGCACGATCCGTACAGCCATGCGGATACGATGCCTGTCATCTCGACTGCAAGTGACACGAGGCCGTTGGGATCCAGCACGGCGTTCCGTATTACCCTCCTGAGCCCACCGATCCCATATTCTGCTAACAGTCGTTGGATCTCGACCAACGCGAGCAACAATGTCGAGATACGATAAACCGCAATCGCGATAGACTACAATCCGACCTTTATTAAAGTCGGATACGTGGTGGTACGCATTTCTCCTCCTTATACGTGGCATCACAACAACGTTTCACCAGGCAACGCCGCTCAACTACTGTTTGTGTGTAAGAAATCGGTTGGAAACTTTCCTCATGTCAGCACGTTGTAGGTGTCGCCACCGGCGCCAACATTGTGTGAATGCTGTGAAAAGCTAATCATTTGCATATCATATCATCTTCATCCTGTTGGTTAAATTTCGGGTCTGTAGCACGTAATCTTCGTGGTGTAGCAATTTGAATGGCCAGTAATAAGTAGCTTCTCGCAGCCCTATTACACGACCTCTCTCAGATTCAGCGAGGCGTTCGTAATGGCGTGTTTGTCGCCTTAAAGGCATTCTTGACTAATGTTGATCCACAAATGATACCGGTTCGCGCATGTCGATGCTCAGACGGGGGTTGCATTACTGACGATTCCAAACGACAGTTGCGGTACACGTATGCGGACGCTTTCCGCTTGAAGAAAGCGCATTTCCAGCAAATTATGTCTTTCACTTGCTTCTGCAGAATTCATCACTTACCACCACTGTCAGTGATGACAACTCACAACAAATGGACAGACACTCACTGAACAACTCGTGACGATTACGTTTAATGCTCGCAGTAGCTGCGGCATTAACAGCAGTGCGATCAAAATGCTACTGTTATCTAAAAAAAATTAGCTTTAGTAGGTGTGCAGAACGAGGCTTAACTTGACCCCATCGATCGTGACTCCAACTATAACATGAACTCACCTCGTCCAGTCTCAAAGATAACTAAGACTTGCAACCGTTACAGTTTGTATTTACAGCAAATCTGATTTGTATCCTCACAGCGGCGTTTCGACGCCACTCTTACGCGACTGGCGCGAAACTTGAATAGTCATCATTTTGCAGATATATAAACACGCCTACCAACTTTCGTTTATCTCAGACAACTCCATCTTGGTGTTGCGATTCTTTTCCGTCAGTGTATATTAAGTTTTTAGTGCAGGACGGGCCAGAGGCGAAAGTCTGAGAAGTGTACCAATATACAACACTCTCCCCTGCAATGGTCAAGAAGTTTCTGATAAGGCACACGCTTCTGTAGCCAGTTTTAAGTGGGGCTTAATGTGTTGTAAAGAGCGAAGTCAGTGAACAGCGGAAGACTTGAACAATTGATTTCACATGTTGATTCACGCTATATCCTGTGGTAATCCGAAAGAGGGGTTTATGTTTGGCGACGGCCTAGGGAACGTTGTCTGCCAACATGTGCAGTGCAAACAGTGAGATACACAGTGATGGTGCCCTGTTATGCTTAGGATGTAGTTCACTTATTGTGTTAAAGAAAACACGAAGTACAGAAGGGTACGAACACTGTTTACAGCATTATGTACTGCATACAGTAGAGTTTGCATCAATACGCAACGCACAGTGTCATAAACCAGCATCTGTGAGGCAATGGTTTGTTGACAATTACATTTCTTCTTTACTTATTTATTGTTCCGTGGGACCAAATTAAGGAGAAGTGTCCATGGTCATGGAATGAGTCAATACATGAAATTATAACACGATAGTAGAACAGATAAAATGAAATATAAGAAACATATTCAGGCAACAAGTCGTAAGTTTAAATAAAGAAAATCAACAATGTAACACTGGAATTTGCTTAATTTTTCAGCTCTTCCAGGAGCTCCTCGACAGAATAGGAGTGAGCCATGAGGAAACTCTTCAGTTTAGACTTAAAAGTGTTTGGGCTACTGCTAAGATTTTTGAGTTCTTGTGGTAGCTTATTGAAAATGGATGCAGCAGAATACTTCACTCCTTTCTGCACAAGAGTCAAGGAAGCGCATTCCACATGCAGATTTGATTTCCGCCTAGTATTATCTGAGTGAAAGCTGCTAACTCTTGGGAATAAGCTAATATTGCTAACAACAAACGACATTAAAGAAGATATATACTGTGAGGACATTGTAAGAATTCCCAGACTATTGAATAGGGGCTGACAAGAGGTTCTCGAACTTACACCACATATATCTCGAACAACCCGTTTTTGAGCCACAAAAACCCTTTTTGAAACAGAAGAATTACCACAAAAAATAATACCATACGACATAAGCGTATGAAAATATGCGAAGTAGACTCCTTTTCGTGTTGAACTGTCAACCATTTCAGATAGTGTTCTAATGGTAAATAAAGCAGCATTTAGTTTCTGAACAAGATCCCGACATGGGCTTTCCACAACAGCTTACTATCTATCCGAACGCCTAGAAACTTGAACTGTTCCGTCTCGCTTATAATATGCCCATTCTGTCTGATCAAAATATCGGTTATTGTTGAATTGTGAGCTAGAAACTGCAAAAACGGAGTCTTACTGTGATTTAGCATATGATTATTTTCCACAAGCCACGAACTTATTTCATGAACTACATTATTTGATACTGTTTCTATATTACACACAAGTTCCTTCACTGCCAAGCTGGTGTCATCAGCAAACAGGAATATTTTTGAATCACCTGTAGTACCAGAAGGCATATCATTTATATAAATAAGAAACATCAGTGCCCCAAGCACCGACTCTTGGGGAACGCCCCACTTAACAGTGCCCCATTGGGCCTGAACATCACTACCACTCTCAATATTGCGGAGAATTACCCTCTGCTTTCTGTTCTTAAAGTAAGAGGCGAACCAATTGTAAGCTGCTCCCCTTACTATATAATGGTCCAACTTCTGCAGTAATATTTTGTGGTCAACACAGTCAAAATCCTTCGTTAAATCAAAGAAAACACCTAGCCTTCGCAACCTTTTATTTAATCCGTCCAAAACCTCACAGAGAAAAGAGAATATAGCATTTTCAGTTGTTAAACCATTTCTAAAACCAAACTGTACATTTGACAGCAAATTATGTGAATTTAAATGTTCCAGTAACCTCGTATATACAACCTTCTTGGTAGCTTTAGCAAACACCGATGCATAGAAATAGGTCTAAAATTGTGAACATTATCCTTGTCACCCTTTTTATAAAGTGGCTTCACTACCGAGTACTTTAATCAGTCAGGAAACCGACCACTCTTAAAGGAACAGTTACAGATATGGCTAAGTACTGGGCTAAAATACATAGAACAATACTTCAGTATTCTGCTAGATACCCCGTCATATCCATGAGAGTTCTTGGTCTTTAGTGATTTAATTATTAACTCAATCTCCCTCTTGTCAGTTTCATGGAGGCGCATTTCAGGTAACAGTCTCGGAACACTTTTTTCTATAGGCGCTATATGATTCCCCGTTGGGACTAGGCGTCTATTTAGTTCACCTGCTGTATTCAGAAAGTGATTATTAAATACTGTACATATATGCGACTTATCAGTAAATGGATTAGCTTGGTCAGAGTACCGACCTGAATCAAATGCAACACCTTTGGGATGAGTTAGAGCGTCGACTCCTCTCTGCATCTGCACCTACATGGATTATCTGCAAACCACACTTAAGGGCCTGGCAGAGGGTTTTGTCGAACCACCTTCACAATAATACTCTATTATTCCAATCTCGAACAGCGCGCGGAGAAAACCAACAACTATATACTTCCGTGCGAGTTCTGATTTCCTCTTTTTTTTATTATGATGATTGCTTTTCTATATGTAGGTGGTCGACAACAAAATATTTTCGCATTTGGAGGAGAAAGTTGGTGATTGAAATTTCGTGAGAAGATTCCACCGCAACGAAAAACGCCTTTGTTTTAATCATGTCCACCAAAATCCTGTATCATTTCTGTGACACTCTCTCCCCTCTTTCGCGATAATACAAAACGTGCTGCCCTTCTTGGAACTTTCTCGATGTACTCCGTTAATCCTATTTGGTAAGGATCCCAGACCGCAAAGCAGTACTCCAAAAGAAGATGCACAAGCGTATCGTAGGCAGTCTCTTTAGTAGATCCGTTACATTCTGTAAGTGTTCTGCCAATAAAACGCTGTCTTTGGTTTGCCTCCCGCAATTTCCAATATAAGGTGTTCGTAATTGTAATTCCTAGGTATTTGGTTGAATTTACGGCCTTTAGATTTGACTGATTTATCGTGCAACCGAAGTTTAACGGATCCCTTTCAGCACTCATGTGAATGACCTCACACTTTTCATTATTTAGGGTCAATTGACAGTTTTCACACCATACAGATATATTTTCTAAATCGTATTACCATTTGTTTTGATCTTCTGATTACTTTACAATACGATAAACGATGGCAACATCTGCAAACAACCTAAGACGTCGGCTCAGATCGTCCTCTAAATCGTTCATATAGATAAGGAACAGCAGAAGACCTGTAACACTATCTTGGGGAGCGCCAGAAATCACTTCTGTTTTACTCGACGACTTCCCGTCAATTACTACGAACTGTGACCTCTCTGACAGCAAATCACAAATCTAGTCCATAACGGAGACGATATTCCTTAAGCACGCAATTTGATTTAAAAGCACTTGTGAGGTACGGTGTCGAAAACTATCTGGAAATCTGGAAATACGAAATCAATTTTAAATTCCTTGTCGATAGCATTCAACACTTCATATGAGTAAAGATCTAGTAGCGTTTCACAAGAACGATGTTTTCTAAGTCCGTGTTTACTATACGTCAATAGACCGTTCTTTTCCAGGTAATTCATAACATTCGAACACAATGTATGTTCCAGAACCGCGCAAATGATATGGGCCTATAATTTATTGGATTAATCCTATTACCTTTCTTGAATACTGGTGTGAGCTGTGAACATTTCCAGTCTTTTGGTACGGATCATTCGTCGTGCGAGTGGTTGTATATCATTAAATATCGAGCTATTGCAACTGAATACTATGAAAGGAACCTAATTGATATACAGTCTTGACTGGAAGACTTGCTTTGGTTAAGTGATTTAGGTTGCTTCACTACTTCGAGGATATCTGCTTCTGATTTACTCATGTTGGGAGCTGTTCTTGATTCGAATTTTGGTATATTTACTTCGTCTTCTTTGTTGAAGAAATTTCGGAAGGGTGTGTTTAGTAACTCTGTCTTAGCGGCACTGTCACAGATAGTATTTCCATTACTATCTCACAGAGAAGGCATTGATTGTGCGTTGCCGCTAGCACACTTTACATACGAGCAGAATCTCCTTGGATTTTAAGACTTCGAGACAAAGTTTCGTTGTTGAAACTATTGTGAGCACCTCGCAGTGAAGTCCACGCTAAGTTTCGAGCTTCTGTAAAGGATATCTAGTCTTGAGGATTTTGCGTCTGTTTAAATTTGGCATGTTTGTTTCGTTGTTTCTGCAACAGTGTGCTGACCTGTTCTGAGTACCAACGGGGTCATCAACGTCGTCTGTTAACTTTGGCATAAATTTCTCAATTGCTGCCGATACTATTTCCTTGACTTCAAGCTACATCTGATTTACAATTACATTGTTAATTTGGAATGAGTGGAGATTGTGTCTCAGGAAGGTGTCAAGCAAATTTTTATCTGCTTTGCTGAGTAGACATATTATTCGTTTATGTTTGGTTGAACTGGAGCTTACGTATTCAGTCTCGCTACGACAACGCTTTGTTCGCTGATTCCAGTATATACGTTAATGCTCGTTGTTAGCTCACGATTATTTGTCGCTGAGAGGTCAAGTGTGTTTTCATAACAGTTTGCTATTCGTGTGGGCTAGTGAGTAATTGCTTGAAACAATTTTCAGAGAATGCGTTTAGCACAATTTCGGTCACTGTAAGGACAGTTTCCTTGCACTAAAGAATACGTTATCAGCGCCTAGTGTTTTGGGCAGGTCGTTAGAATGTATTGAGTCTACACTTAATTTCGCTAAGTTTATAGTAGTTGTAGAGTTATTGTTTCTTGAACGTAGCCTCTTCTAAAATTACTTGAAAAGTGTCTGTGTTCTTCAGCGTTGTATAATTTTATAACCTAAAAAACAAACATGTTATTCCCCTGATTTCCTGAAATCTGTTTACTTAGGCGTATAGCGTACTTCCCTATGGTGTCTTTACTGAACGTTCGTGATTTGTATTTAGCATTTTTTCCACGGCATTATCTTGCATACAATTATTAAATTTACCTGTGTCACGTATGTCTCCACTATCATCTCATTCCCTGCCATTACTTTCTGTATGCCTACATTCACCTAGAAATAACATTAGCTGAAGGCCATCTGTTTAGAGGACGAGCTGACCTTCTATCGCATCTTCAGAAGAGGTTCTTTATCTCAGTAGAACCCGAGCGTTTTCATCAGATAGCGAAACTCGCCCGATAGGAGCGAGAGTAAGAGGCTTATCGCAGGCCTCATTTTGTGCCACTAGATGATTCGCCTTTCCCTTATCAATATCACGCGCTGTTCTCAAAACCTCACTGAACTCTAGACAAGTGCCAATACACGTATGGAATAGGCGATGTACATAATTATTTTTAAACAATCGGTTTGTTTGCTGTCGTCCTCAAGCTGTTACTGCCTTATTATTTTCATCTCCGCAATCCTACCACGCTCATTGTCCTCTACATCGTTTTATACATTCCATCTTAGCGTTCCCCTATAAATGTTCCTCTCCGTTTTCCATTCCAATCCAAATAATCCAGTTCACTAGTTCATGACTCTCTTGTTACTTCTCGTGTAAGAATTTTCCATAAATTTCTTCCCTTGCGTTTTCTTTCCGTTTGTGAGACCCTACATTTCGTACTAAATCTGCTCATTTAATTTATCCCCCTCTGCCGCAATATTTCGGAGGCCCGCAGATGACACATGGACGGTTATCTCGTACTCGACATGTTGCTTGCATGCCAAGATATTTTTGAAATATATGTGTAGTTTGATAAACTACTGCATTCTGTCTCAATAGTCGAAACCAATTTCGTTTAAGAAAGCATTTTTAGTCTCCGGTTATTTACAACGGATACATCTCTTACTTTTGCCGTATTCCTGGAAAAACAGGATTTCTTCTCTTCTTGGGTGTGCCTTCCGTTGTTTAATGTCCAGAAAGGCATAATTTTCCTTTTTCAAAAGTGGACGACTGATTAACTTCCCATGGTTAGGGTTCACAGTTACAAATATCTTTTAAAAGGCGCCGTAATCGCCACTAAATGAAGAAATGATTTATTTTCGCAAATTAAATTTCTTTTACATAGTGAACTGAAACTTTTTGCTCAGTTATAGTCTGCTTACTCGTCAATATACAGCTTTCACTAATCACCTGACCCCTCTGTCATTGATCACCGGTGAAAATATTACTTCCCCCTTTAAAAGAGAATAAAGCTCTCTGGATTGCTGTAGGAGATGTAGAACTGGAAGAAGGATGTCACGTGACTACACCGCTGATGCTGGTCTAAGTTAGGGCAGTGAATTACTGTACAGTACATGTGTCAGCTGATTTTCTGGAATTAGTAGTGTAAGATGGATCGACTTGGAGACGCCGCAGAATGGTAAAAGGAGCTACCGTGTTTCAGACTGTCCATGACAACACCGTGAATGAAGTTGCACCATTTGTTGGTGTATCAACGCGGAGTTTCCAATGTGTTTAAGTGTAGCATTCGCACCCATGTAAACACGTTGTAAGAACTGTAGCCGTAAAAAGTAGTTAGCCGACAGGGACCAGAACGAGTATGAAACCTGACAGAAAATGAACGTTGCGAAGCGAACTGCGTGCAGCGGACATTTAGAGTCGAATACCTTAGAAAATGCGATTTCTGACAGAGGTATATACACGTCTTTAATGGACCATACAACATAGAAATTGGCCAGTAGCTATCTAGAGGCATGAAGTGTGGTCCACTGATCCACGTCTTTATCTCTTTTCAAATGATACGAGATTTGAAGCACACCGACTGCCCACTGCGGCGTCCAAACCACAGTGTGTGGAGGGTGTAGTTGGGGCTAGAGATAGTTCTGTGATGTTTTGGGGATATTTCTCGTCCATTACTCGGGCTCACTTATTTGGTTTCCCGCGAACATGAATTAGAACATATTTTTCAACATTCGCAGTGCCCAAGTGTTGCTCTACACACGCTATTACATCCACATCTACATCAACGTCCATACTCCGCATGCGACCTGACGGTGTGCGGCGGAGGATACTTTGAGTACCTTTATCGGTTTTCGCGTCTATTCCAGTCTCGTATTGTTCGTGGAAAGAAAGACTGTCGGTACGGCTCTGCGTGGGCTCTAATCTCTCTGATTTTATCCTCATGGTCTCTTCGCGGGATATATGTAGGAGAGAGCAATATACTGCTTGAGCCCTCGGTGAAGGTATGTTCTCGAAACTTCAACAAAAGCCCGCACGGTTCGACGACAGTGTTACACGGCGACTGGTCCGCTAAACCACCTGATGTTTGAAACAGCGTATGAAACCAAGCAACCAACACCGCATGGACGAGTGTCTTCAGCTGGACGTGGCAGAATTGAAGAAGCTTGTGCACTGACTGTCTCGCTAAATTAAGGCCATTATCATAGTTATAGTCGATGTTAATACGGTACTAATGTCATGCCTCCTGAGGCTGACTATTTGCTCCACAAACTTATTTTAGTTCGTATCGAGCCTTGGTCTGTGTACCCATCACTGTAGTCTTACCTTTGGAGGTTTGAGCAGCAGAGTTTGGAAGAGCTCGTTCCACCTGCTCCTATAGCGCAATGCGCCGTGCGCTAGTTACGAGACAGAAAGGTGAGCCAGGTCCGGTTCGAATCTGCGAGGTGGATAGACGGTTAATGCTGGTTGTGGATGACGCTGAAGTTGTCCTCCGATGATGTCCCATATGTGCCCTATTGGCGACAGATCTGGTGATCGAGCGGGCCAAGGCAACATATCGACGCTTTGTACAGCGTGTTGGGTTACAACAGCGGTTATGTCGGCGAACGTTATCGAGTTGGAAAACACCCCCTGGAATGGTTTTCATGAATGACAGCAGAACAGGTCGAACCACCGGATTGACTTAGAAATTTGCAATCAGAATGCGTGGAATAACCGCAAGAGTACTGCTGTCAATGGAAATCGCACCCCAGACCAAAATTCCAGATCTAAGTCCTGTGTGTCTAGCACGCATAAAGTTTCCAGAATGAGATTTTCACTCTGCAGCGGAGTGTGCGCTGATTAGAAATTTCCTGGCAGATTAAAACTGTGTGCCGGACCGAGACTCGAAATCGGGACCTTTGCCTTTCACAGGCAAGTGCTCTACCAACTGAGCTACTCAAGCACGACTCACGCCTCGCCCTCACAGCTTTACTTCCGCCAGTGAAAAGCAAAGGTCCCGATTTCGAGTCTCGGTCCGGCACACAGTTTTAACCTGCCAGGAAGTTTCACGCAGAAAGTTGGTTGTAGCCCGTCAACTGCCCTCCTTCCAACCAACGAGCGGCCATCGCTGGCACCAAGACAAGACCAGCTTTCATCAGAAAATACAACTAACCTTCACCTATTGCTTGACATCACTATAGTCGCAAATGGCGCTGGTTGGGGGCCAGTGAAGTACACGCTACAGGGCGTCTGGCTCGAAGCTGCCCTTGAAGTAACCATTTTGTAACAGTTCGTTATGTTTCTGCTGTGCCAACAACTGCTCAAATTGCTGCTGCAGATGCAGTACGATGCCCCAGAGCCATACACTGAACACGATGGTCTTCCCTCTCGGTAGTGATACGTGATCGTCTGGAACCCTGTCTTCTTGCAACCACAGATTCTCGTGACCACCGTTGCAGCAAATGTATAGCGGCTACATTCCTGCCAAGTCTTTCTGTAAAGTCGCAGAAGATACACTACTGGCCATTAAAATTGCTACACAAAGAAGAAATGTAGATGATAAATGAGTATTCATTGGACAAATATATTATACTAGAACTGACGTGCGATTACATTTGCACGCAATTTGTGTGCATAGATCCTGAGAAATAAGTACCCAGAACCACCTCTGGCCGTAATACCGATCTTCATACGCCTGGGCATTGAGTCAAACAGAGCTTGGATGACGTGTACAGGTACATCTAACCATGCAGTTTCAAGACGATACCACTGTTTATCAAGAGTAGTTACTGGCGTATTGTGACGAGACAGTTGCTCGGCCACCATTGACCAGACGTTATCAATTGGTGAGAGAACTGGAGAATGTGCTGGCCAGGGCAGCAGTCGAACATTTTCTGCATCCAGAAAGGCCCTTACAGGACCTGCAACATGGGGTAGTGCATTATCCTGCTGAAATGTAGGGTTTCGCGGGGATCGAATGAAGGGTAGAGCCACGGGTCGTAACACATCTGAAATGTAACGTCCACTGTTCAAAGTGCCGTCAATGCGACCAAGAGGTCACCGAAACGTGTAACCAATGGCACCATATTCCATCACGCCGGGTGATACGCCAGAATGGCGGTGACGAATACATGCTTCCGATGTGCGTTCACCGCGATGTCGCCAAACACGGATGCGACCATCATGATGCTGTAAACAGAACCTGGATTCATCCGAAAAAATGACGTTTTGCCATTCGTGCAAGCAGATTCGTCGTTGGGTACGCCATCGCAGGCGCTCGTGTCTGTGATGCAGCATCTCGGGTAACCGCAGCCATGGTCTCCGAGCTGATAGTCCATTCTGCTGCAAACGTCGTCGAACTGTTCGTGCAGATAGATGTTTGCTTGCAAACGTCCCTATCTCTTGGCTCAGGGATCGAGACGTGGCTGCACGATCCGTTACAGCCATGTGGATAAGAAGCCTGTCATCTCGACTGCAAGTGATACGAGGCCGTTGGGATCCATCACGGCGTTCTGTATTACCCTCCTGAACCCACCGATTCCATATTCTACATTGGGTCTCGACCAACGCGAGCAACAATGTCGAGATACGATAAACCGCAATCGCGATAGGCTACAATCCGACCTTTATCAAAGTCGGAAACGTGGTGGTACGCATTTCTCCTCCTTACACGTGGCATCACAACAACGTTTCACCAGGCAACGCCGGTCAACTGCCGTTTGTGTGTAAGAAATCGGTTGGAAACTTTCCCCATGTCAGCACGTTGTAGGAGTCGCCACTGGTGCCAACATTGTGTGAATGCTGTGAAAAGCTAATCAATTGCATATCACAGCATCTTCATTTTGTCGGTTAAATTTTGGGTCTGTAGCACGTAATCTTCGTGGTGTAGCAATTATAATGGCCAGTAGTGTAATAAGTAGCTTCTCGCAGCCCTATTACACGACCTCTCTCAGATTCAGCGAGGCGTTCGTAATGGCGTGTTTGTCGCCTTAAAGGCATTCTTGACTAATGTTGATCCACAAATGATACCGGTTCGCGCATGTCGATGCTCAGACGGGGGTTGCATTACTGACGATTCCAAACGACAGTTGCGGTACACGTATGCGGACGCTTTCCGCTTGAAGAAAGCGCATTTCCAGCAAATTATGTCTTTCACTTGCTTCTGCAGAATTCATCACTTACCACCACTGTCAGTGGTGACAACTCACAACAAATGGAACAGACACTCACTGAACAACTCGTGACGATTACGTTTAATGCTCGCAGTAGCTGCGGCATTAACAGCAGTGCGTTCAAAATGCTACTGTTTTCTAAAAAAAATGGCTTTAGGAGGTGTGCAGAACAAGGCTTAACTTGACCCCATCGTTCGTGACTCCAACTATAACATGAACTCACCTCGTCCAGTCTCAAAGATAACTAAGGCCTACGACCGTTAGAGTTTGTATATAAAGCAAATTTGATTGGTATCCTCACAGCGGCGTTTCGACGCCACTCTTACGCGACTGGCGCGAAACTTGAATAGTCATCATTTTGCAGATATATAAACACGCCTACCAACTATCGTTTATGTCAGACAACTCCATCTTGGTGTTGTGATTCTTTTCTGTCAGTGTGTATTAAGTTTTTAGTGCAGGACGGGCCAGAGGCGAAAGCCTGAGAAGTGTACCAAGGTACAACACACTCCCCTGCAATGGTCAAGAAGTTTCTGATAAGGCACACGCTTCTGTAGCCAGTTTTAAGTGGGGCTTAACGTGTTGAAAAGAGCGAAGTCAGTGAACAGCGGAAGACTTGAAACAATTGATTTCACATGTAGATTCACGCTATATCCTGTGGTAATCCGAAAGAGGGGTTTATGTTTGGCGACGGCCTAGGGAACGTTGTCTGCCAACATGTGTGGTGCAAACAGTGAGATACACAGGGATGGTGCCATGTTATGCTTAGGATGTAGTTCACTCATTGCGTTAAAGAAAACACGAAGTACAGAAGGGTACGAACACTGTTTACAGCATAATGTACTGCATACAGTAGAGTTTGCATCAATACGCAACGCACAGTGTCATAAACCAGCATCTGTGAGGCAATGGTTTGTTGACAATTACATTTCTTCTTTACTTATTTATTGTTCCGTGGGACCAAATTAAGGAGAAGTGTCCATGGTCATGGAATGAGTCAATACATGAAATTATAACACGATAGTAGAACAGATAAAATGAAATATAAGAAACATATTCAGGCGACAAGTCGTAAGTTTAAATAAAGAAAATCAACAATGTAACACTGGAATTTGCTTAATTTTTCAGCTCTTCCAGGAGCTCCTCGACAGAATAGGAGTGAGCCATGAGGAAACTCTTCAGTTTAGACTTAAAAGTGTTTGGGCTACTGCTAAGATTTTTGAGTTCTTGTGGTAGCTTATTGAAAATGGATGCAGCAGAATACTTCACTCCTTTCTGCACAAGAGTCAAGGAAGCGCATCTCACACGCAGATTTGATTTCCGCCTAGTATTATCTGAGTGAAAGCTGCTAACTCTTGGTAATAAGCTAATATTGCTAACAACAAACGACGTTAAAGAAAATATATACTGTGAGGACAATGTAAGAATTCCCAGACTATTCAATAAGGGCCGACAAGAGGTTCTCGAACTTACACCACATATAGCTCGAACAGCCCGTTTTTGAGCCACAAAAACCCTTTTTGAAACAGAAGAATTACCCCAAAAAATAATACCATACGACATAAGCGTATGAAAATATGCGAAGTAGACTCCTTTTCGTGTTGAACTGTCAACCATTTCTGATAGTGTTCTAATGGTAAATAAAGCAGCATTTAGTTTCTGAACAAGATCCCGACATGGGCTTTCCACAACAGCTTACTATCTATCCGAACGCCTAGAAACTTGAACTGTTCCGTCTCGCTTATAATATGCCCATTCTGTCTGATCAAAATATCGGTTCGTGTTGAATTGTGAGCTAGAAACTGCAAAAACGGAGTCTTACTGTGATTTAGCATCAAATTATTTTCCACAAGCCACGAACTTATTTCATGAACTACATTATTTGATACTGTTTCAATATTACATACAAGATCCTTCTCTACCAAGCTGGTGTCATCAGCAAACAGAAATATTTTTGAATCACCTGTAATACCAGAAGGCATATCATTTGTATAAATAAGAAACATCAGTGCCCCCAGCACCGACTCTTTGGGAATGCCCCACTTAACAGTGCCCCATTGGGACTGAACATCACTACCACTCGCAATAGTGCGGAGAATTACCTTCAGCTTTCTGTTCTTAAAGTAAGAGGCGAACCAATTGTAAGCTACTCCCCTTACTCCATAATGGTCCAACTTCTCCAGTAATATTTTGTGGTCAACACAGTCAAAAGCCTTCGTTAAATCAAAGAAAACACCTAGCCTTCGCAACCTTTTATTTAATCCGTCCAAAACCTCACATTGCCATTGTAGTGTTGGGCAGCGGCAGCTGGATGTGAACAGCGCGTAGCGTTGCGCAGTTGGAGGTGAGCCGCCAGCAGTGGTGGATGTGGGGAGAGAGATGGCGGAGTTTTGAAATTTGTAAGACTGGATGTCATGAACTGCTATGTATATGATGAGTTTTCAACACTATTAAGGTAAATACATTGTTTGTTCGCTATTAAAATCTTTCATTTGCTAACTATGCCTATCAGTAGTTAGTGCCTTCCGTAGTTTGAATCTTTTATTTAGCTGGCAGTAGTGGCGCTCGCTGTATTGCAGTAGTTCGAGTAACGAAGATTTTTGTGAGGTAAGTGATTTGTGAAAGGTATAGGTTAATGTTAGTCAGGGCCATTCTTTTGTAGGGATTATTGAAAGTCAGTTTGCGTTGCGCTAAAAATATTGTGTCAGTTTAAGCACAGTCTTGTAAAATTGTTCAAAGTGGACGTTTGATATGTCGACCCTTAGCCGAGGATACCTCACTGGAATCTTCTGATTTTTTCTTGTCGTTTGTGTAATTAGTGTAGATTTTGTTAATTGCTAGCGCGTAATTGTAGAGAGAATCTCCTTTGTAGTTGTAGTTTTTCATTGTGGTACAGTTAAACAGTTGTGGCATGCATGTAGATTTGCACCAAGTATTTCGCAGCTGCAATTAACTAGGTATTATTTTCAGTGCTATGTTAATGTATTCTCTTATTTTTGCTCTTCAAATTGTGTTTTTCTGTGTTGTGTGAAATATTGTGACAATAATGGCGTGTGAAAAGCGTAATACTAGGCTCCAAAGTAAACTGAGAAATGACAGTGAAGACGAAAGCAGTGTGTTAGTGCCACCATGTAATGAATTAACTAATATTCAAAGTAGTAATTTGGTAACTGTGCGTAGGGAAATGGAGCGGGCGTCAAATAATGGTGTAGACAGTGAAACAGGTAGTGAAGAGGGAAGCATTATCGATCGATCGGTCGGCAACAGCTCGCCTCAGGGATCGGGAATGACAGAACACAATATTGCAAAGAGTGTAGACTCAGGTTTTGGATTCTCACCGTTTTCTCAAATGAGTCAGGACACATTTTCCACTTGTCAAAATGTGAATGTTGCCGGTGCAAATTCACTGCCGAAAAGCACTGAGGAACATGTTTCAGACACCAGTGCATTGTTATTACAATTAAATCAACAAATGGGACAAAAGCTTCAAAAGTTAGACACAATGGAACAACACCAGAGACAAACACAGCAACAGTTAGACACAATGGAACAAAATCTTCAAAAGTTAGACACAATGGAACAAAATCAGAGACAAACACAGCAAAAGCTTCAAAAGTTAGACACAATGGAACAAAATCTTCGGAAGTTAGACACCACGCTTGAACAAACACGTGAAGATTTAACTACTGAGTTACATAACATTGAATCGAAATGTCAAAAAGTCTGTAATGACATAAAAACACAAATTTGTGAGGATTTTCAACCTATTTTTTCGCGGCATGAAAATGCATTACAGAATCACGAAGCAGCCATAAAAGAACTGCAAACTATTGTTCATGAAAATCATGAGACCTTGCAAGCTAAACTTGACTCAGTTGCATCTACCGATTTGGTTACGCAACTTGCAAAAACTCAGGAAAACTTAAAGGACACAGTAGATACTCTGAAAATTGGTTCAGAAAGACACATGGAGGAAATTAGTTCATTATGAGAGAAAGTAGTTGAACTTTCGGATCAGCTAAATAATTTATCTACAAAGGTAGATGATAATCTGAATGACACAAAACCAGTAGTCTTTAATGACACAGAAGAGTGCGAACAAATTAGGAAATTCAAACAAAATCAGAATCAAATTAATACGCAACGCAAAAGAGGAATCCGGGAAGTGCAAGATCAGCTGACACAGGTAATACAAGAATTACGTATTTCAGAGGACACTCGCGCTCCAATATGGGAAGAGGGACATAGAAATACGGAACAGCCACAAAATAATAACACAGGGCACTTCGGAAATTATGAAAGAAATTGGCAAGGTACACCGAATTTTGAGATGGAACCGCCGAAACGACATAACAATGACCGACATGCGACTCGCCGACATGATGATTTTGACTATAAGCTGTTCATTACTACACGTAAATTCAAAACATTTAAGAATTCTGCCAACGACATCCATCCACAAGCATGGCTTCATCAGTTCTCTCTCTGTTTTCCTCCCAACTGGTCATTGGAGCACAGGTTAGAATTTATGTGTGGCTACTTAGAGAATGAACCAGCTGTAAGAATGCGATCGGTCATTCACGATTGTCACAGTGAAGGAGAATTTTATCATGCCTTCCTCTCAGCATATTGGTCTCAAGCTACACAAGACCGAGTAAAACATAGCATCATGATGATGAAACACTTTGAACAATCTGAATTTTCCAGTCTTGTCAAATATTTTCAAGACATGTTGGATAAGAATCAATATCTTTCAAACCCATACAGCCCCTCAGGACTCATCCGCATTTGCTTAATCAAATTGCCTGAACATTTACGACATATTATTTTAGCAGGACGTTGCAAAGACGACATTGAAGCTTTTCAGGGACTGTTACAAGAACTGGTAATTGACACTGACAATTGCGGAACGCGAAAACAGGGGCACAACAATTACAGGTCACATCTGTCACAATTCCGCGATGACAGAAATAATACACAACAAGGCTATTCTTACAACGCAAATCATGACCAAAACAGACACCACCCATATGACAACCACTGCCAGAGTAATAGTTACAGAGAAAGATCGCATTTCCGTAGTAATGAATATAACAGAGATAACCATAGAAACAGACAATATGGCAACCAGAACTATTATTATCACGGGAGACAGAATAACATCAGACGCAACGGTCCACCGTGCAGTGATAATTCAGGGAGAAATTCTCCACCACTTAACCGACAAGAAAGAAACTACAGGAACTACCGACATGACGACAGACGATATAATCATAACGGCAGACATGAATTTCATCAGAACTGGCGGGATTCAAACAGAGCAGGGCCCTCTCGTCAGGGTGAATTTGTAGAAGTTAGGTCTCCTAATCCCAGTAACGGCGTGCGCCAACAAAGAAACAGACAATGACTCGCACCGCAGGCAGCCACGTGCGCCCCCTGGCTCAGGGAAAAATAGCATAGACGCTAACCTTGAAACAAGTTCCAGTATTCTTTACCGACGTATACCGCATGATAATTGCATTGAAGCTGGAGCTCTGCATAGTAGTAAGAGTAAAGGTTTACACCACATTTCACATGTAAAACCGTTTATTGAAAGATAGTCTGCTTTTTAACTTAGTCTTTGCCATAAAACTTTTCACTTCAAGCTACTAGTACAATTTGTCACACTGAGAAACTGTTAACATGCAACAATGTTTTGAAGTTAACTATCCACCCTAGAACCTAGGGAACATTTTTAAACAGAAATTACGAATGCATTGTTATTGTGAACAGACGTCACAGTGTTTTTGTGTGTGTACATTCTTGCTTGTTAGTTGCACAATTACGTAACGACTATAAGGCTTACATACTTAGAACATTTACCAGTACTGCTAATGAGATTTTAATGTAACATTTTGGTTTACTTGAAAATACATTCTGGATTTAAAGTACTTTCTGTGAGATACCAGATGACACAGTGGTTAGTTTATGTGACAACTACGCGATTTTATCACAACGCTACTATTGAGTGACAATATACAATGTTTCTGTTTTATTTTTCCACAGTTTTTCTGTATTATTCTGGAAAGTAAAACATGTTTTAGTAGTAACTTTTGTGGTATAGCTACAATGAGACAGCGTTTTTTGTAGCACAACAATACATTATATTATAGTACTTTCTTGATCACGGTAAGGTACGTAATAACTACGGTATCCATACGCAAAGCATTTCACCTTCGTTTATGATGAGATAAGTATATTGACTTCAGCAGAACTTTGCTTACAGAGGACGATAACTACGACACTTCCACAGAATTATCTTACAGCAAGACGCACATTTAGCGCTACAGGACACGCATTTGAGAGATTAATTTTGTACTTAAGCCATTTATTTTTCAAGATTTTTGAATTACAAAGAAAGTTTTCCGTGATACATTTCATTCCATTGCTGTAATCTGTAACACCTGAGGGTATAATTACATTAATCCTCAGGGGGGTACACACTTACTTTGTGTACCATGTGTTTGGGAAGCACAAGGAGCCCTAGCTAATATGGTATTTGCTTATACAACTTTACACATCGGTACCATATTTCTCTAACACACAAATTACACAGCTATCTGATCATTTAACTGAGAGATAAACATTTTTTTTTTTTACTACGTCAGTGACACATGTTTACGCAATTACAGAGTTGGATTACTTCACACTTACAAAATTGTATTTTGTCTGTACTTTGTGAACTGTTTATATTTTTTCGGATCCATTGTGATACTATGAGAGCGTTGAATGATGTATTTGGTAAGGGAGCATGATTTTAAAGTACGTTTGAGTTAGATGACACTGTTGAAATGAGCAGAGAATTTTTTTTAGGTTTTGAAATTATTGCAGAAAGCTACGACGTTTTTGAGATTTGACTGAGGTGTTATGATTTTATTATTACGATGACTATGTGTATTATGCTGTTGCGGAATGTTTATGATCAATAAGCTGATGCTATATGAGTTATTTGATTATGCTACGTATCTGTTATGATGAAATATTGAAGAAGTGTCGACGAATAAGGTAAGGAATAATGAGTAGTGGTTAGGGACTCTGGTTTGTGAAAAAGGTTGTTGGAAACGAAGAATCATACTTTAAGAGTTATGAAATGTATGTAAATGCGTGAATGTATTACAATGCTGACGAAAATTTTTTGGACTCTGTTATATAAATAGGATTTTGTTTCTACAGATTTGCAACGCAAATTCTTGACCTGTGAAAAATTTTATATGAGACTGGCACTGTAGCGGAAACTGCTGTTGTAAATATTTCGGTAAGAAAGGTAAGTGACCATGACGTAATGCATTGTGAGCGGCCAGGTGTGCCAGCCACCTTGAGAAAAAGCTATTAGTGTGTGCCTTTCAGAGGCACAGGTAGAAAAAAAAGAGGCCATTATCCTCGCTATTGACATTTGTTTGTCGAAAGCATCGCAAATACGACACGCTCAAACTTGAAAACATATAATTACACTGTGGAGCTCTTAATTTATGATATTTAATAAAATGCCTAATGAAATGATGAGAAACATTTCACGGCTATTGTCTTGCTAGTTGAGAGAAATGCCATATGGCTTGCTTTATGTATTTATTTACTCATTTTGTTTAATATCTAGTTTCTAGGTGCACTGCAGCATTGGTTAAAATAGAATTTTATAGATGTACTAATATAAATATTTTCTGTCTACAGATCCAGTAAATACTAATTTTGTAATACACTTCTAAAAAAAAAACGAAGGAGCATAAAAAGACATTTCCCTTCACAGGAATTGCATATAGAATTTTCTTTTCAACTACTTGGTATTTTTTTTGGTAGAAGAACTTGTGTTGCACCACTTTAATTTCATAGTCATTAAGATGTGAATAGACATTTCCCCTTTATGCATTGTTGTCTTTAGTGTACTATTTTTTCTGCTTGAGCCTTGTCATGTTTAGGTATTAGTTATAGCATTTGCTGCTGCTGTTTGCCAGGCATAATGTTACTGAATTTGACTTTGTATTACGCTGTTAAGCCAGTTTTACTACGGATTTATTTTTCTTGTTTGCTGCACATTGCCTTATATTAGTTGTAATATTGCAATTGCTTCGCCAATTTGAATTTTTTTGTCATTGATGTTTGTGTTTTTTGTTTTGTGCTGCTGCATTGCCTCGTCCCTTAGTTTAGCATCTGAGCTCAGTAGATTTAAGTTAGCTTAAGAGGGAGTAGACCATATAAGAGAATGAGTTGCGATGCACTGGAAGAAATGCATTGAGAAGTTATACGAAAAAATTACAGAAAGCAGGTATAGGTAGGATTTTCTTGGAAATAAATGATGAGATAAGATAATGGAAAATAAATAATGAGGTAAGAAGTATGTGAACATATAAATACAAAAAGCATGCTTGGATAGGATTTTTTTTGGTGGAAACAAATGTTGAAATAAGACGAAAGATCTATAGACTGAAGTTTTGGGTTGGACTGCAGTACCAAATGTCACACTGAAAACAAACCCTGTCCTGTATTTTTGTGTTATTACACTATATGAATTTGTGTTTTTCATGTCTTAATGTGTTATGTTGTAGAATTTTTCTAATAATATGTTATTTGCTTTGTAAAGATGTTAGACATTATTAATTCTGTTCAGTTTTAATGCTCATGTGTGAAGTTGATGTTTCAATAGTTATTCTGATTTTTTTATGTATGTACTCATGTCATAATTCCTGTAACACTGATGTATATGTTATTTCGATTCTTTTGTAAAACCTGTACCACAAATGTTATCTGTATTGTTATGTTCTTTAATGATGTATTTTGTGTCTTTGTAATTGTATTCTTATGTTATAAAATTGTAATTGATACCAGTTCGTCATACTATTAACTTGTAAGTTATATTACACTGCACACGTTTCTGTTGGTCATAGTATATGGACAATATGTAAGAAGTAGGGACTGTTAGTGTTTGCACATGTGTTAATAATTCAGCAAGGGACTGGATAACAGCATTGCTGGTTCTAAGGACAATTCCAAAAACTTTGTGAGTGCACAAGTGGTAGTTATGGACTTGCTATATTGTCCGCAAGACTCTTCGATGGTGATTGTGCACCGGCACAGTCGCAACAGATGGTTGCTGGCTGTCTCTACAAGGACTACAGTGGGTCTGCATCTTTGATGATCCACCAATACCGTAATCTCTACCAGGACTACAGTGTGTCTACTCTGTGATGACCTACGTACCAATATTCTTCAAAACTTCGACTGACTCTGCGGTGGGTTTGCTCTGTTGTGGCCCATTACCTGTCTGCATGTCAAGAGTCAGCACTGTCTTTCCGTTGGAAGGGCAACACTACTTCTTCAAGACTGCATGAAAATCCACTACTTCCGTGTGCATTTTCTTCTACTGCTCAGACTGAAAAAAACACTTTATTTTACTGTGATGAACGATCAGGACTGTCTTTATGGACTGTGAGAAAATTTTAGCTTTTGACCAACATTGTATCAATAAGTGTGTGCCTTTGATTTCTTTGTTATTGTAATTATGAAAAATTTTATCAAATCATTATTGGCCATTGCCCAAAACAATTTGTAAAATTTTTTGTGGGGAGCATGGGGGCTATGTAAGTAGGCTGTTTATGTTTTCTTATTGGCAACGTTACGTAGCGCTCTGTATGAAAATCACTGGCTGTGCTGTGTGCAGTCTGTGGCTAGTTTGCATTGTTGTCTGCCATTGTAGTGTTGGGCAGCGGCAGCTGGATGTGAACAGCGTGTAGCGTTGTGCAGTTGGAGGTGAGCCGCCAGCAGTGGTGGATGTGGGGAGAGAGATGGCGGAGTTTTGAAATTTGTAACACTGGATGTCATGAATTGCTATGCATATTATGAGTTATCAACACTATTAAGGTAAATACATTGTTTGTTCACTATTAAAATCTTTCATTTGCTAACTATGCCTATCAGTAGTTAGTGCCTTCCGTAGTTTGAATCTTTTATTTAGCTGGCAGTAGTGGCGCTCGCTGTATTGCAGTAGTTCGAGTAACGAAGATTTTTGTGAGGTAAGTGATTTGTGAAAGGTATAGGTTAATGTTAGTCAGGGCCATTCTTTTGTAGGGATTATTGAAAGTCAGATTGCGTTGCGCTAAAAAGTATTGTGTGTCAGTTTAAGCACAGTCTTGTATAATTGTTCAAAGGGGACATTTCAGTTGTATATCATTAAATATCGAGCTATTGCAACTGAATACTATGAAAGGAACCTAATTGATATACAGTCTTGACTGGAAGACTTGCTTTGGTTAAGTGATTTAGGTTGCTTCACTACTTCGAGGATATCTGCTTCTGATTTACTCATGTTGGGAGCTGTTCTTGATTCGAATTTTGGTATATTTACTTCGTCTTCTTTGGTGAAGGAATTTCGGAAGGGTGTGTTTAGTAACTCTGTCTTAGCGGCACTGTCACAGATAGTATTTCCATTACTATCTCACAGAGAAGGCATTGATTGAGCCTTGCCGCTAGCATACTTTACATACAAGCAGAATCTCCTTGGATTTTCAGGCTTCGAGACAAAGTTTCGTTGTTGAAACTATTGTGAGCACCTCGCAGTGAAGTCCACGCTAAGTTTCGAGCTTCTGTAAAGGATATCTAGTCTTGCGGATTTTGCGTCTATTTAAATTTGGCATGTTTGTTTCGTTGTTTCTGCAACAGTGTGCTGACCTGTTTTGAGTACCAAGGGGGTCATCTCCGTCGTCTGTTAACTTTGGCATGAATTTCTCAATTGATGTCGATACTATTTCCTTGACTTCAAGCCACATCTGATTTACACTTACATTGTTAATTTGGAATGAGTGGAGATTGTGTCTCAGGAAGGTGTCAAGCAAATTTTTACCTGCTTTGCTGAGTAGACATATTATTCGTTTATACTTGGTTGAACTGGAGCCTACGTATTCAGTCTCGCTACGACAACGCTTTGTTCACTGATTCCAGTATCCATGTTAATGCTCGTTGTTAGCTCATGATTATTTGTCTCTGAGAGGTCAAGTGTGTTTTCATAACAGTTTGCTATTCGTGTGGGCTAGTGAGTAATTGCTTGAAACAATTTTCAGAGAATGCGTTTAGCACAATTTCGGTCACTGTAAGGACAGTTTCCTTGCACTAAAGAATACGTTATCAGCGCCTAGTGATTTGGGCAGGTCGTTAGAATGTATTGACTCTACACTTAATTTCGCTAAGTTTACAGTAGTAGAGTTATTGTTTCTTGAACGTAGCCTCCTCTACAATTACTGGAAAAGTGTCTGTGTTCTTCAGCGTTGTATAATTTTATAACCTAAAAAACAAACACGCTATTCCCCTGATTTCCTGAAATCTGTTTACTTAGGCGTATAGCGTACTTCCCTATGGTGTCTTTACTGAACGTTCGTGATTTGTAGTTAGCATTTTTTCCACGGCTTTATCTTGCATACAATGATTAAATTTACCTGTGTCACGTATCTCTCACTATCATCTCATTTCCCGCCATCACTTTCTGTATGCCTACATTCACCTAGAAATAACATTAGCTGAAGGCCATCTGTTTAGAGGACGAGCTGACCTTCTATCGCATCTTCAGAAGAGGTTCTTTATCTCAGTAGAACCCGAGCGTTTTCATCAGATAGCGAAACTCGCCCGATAGGAGCGAGAGTAAGAGGCTTATCGCAGGCCTCATTTTGTGCCACTAGATGATTCGCCTTTCCCTTATCAATATCACGCGCTGTTCTCAAAACCTCACTAAACTCTAGACAAGTGCCAATACCCGTGTGGAATAGGCGATGTACTTTTTTTTTTTTAAACAATCGGTTTGTTTGCTGTCGTCCTCAAGCTGCTACTGTCTTATTATTTTCATCTCCGCAATCCTACCACGCTCATTGTCCTCTACATCGTTTTATACATTCCATCTTAGCGTTCCCCTATAAATGTTCCTCTCTGTTTTCCATTCCAATCCAAATAATCCAGTTCACTAGTTCATGACTCTCTTGCTACTTCTTGTGTAAGAATTTTTCATAAATTTCTTCCCATGCGTTTTCTTTCCGTTTGTGAGACCCTACATTTCGTACTAAATCTGCTCATTTAATTTATCCCCCTCTGCAGCAATATTTCGGAGGCTCGCAGATGACACATCGACGGTTATCTCGTACTCCACATATTACTGCATGCCAAGATATTTTTTAAATATATGTGTAGTTTCATAAACTACTGCATTCTGTCTCAATAGTCGAAACCAATTTCGTTTAAGAAAGCTTTCTTAGTCTCCGGCTATTTACAACGGATACATGTCTTACTTTTGCCGTATTCCTGGAAAAATAGGATTTCTTCTCTTCTTGGATGTGCCTTGCGTTGTTTAATGCCCAGAAAGGCATAGTTTTCCTTTTTCAAAAGTGGACGACAGATTAAATTCTCATGGTTAGGGTTCACAGTTACAAATATCTTTTAAAAGACGCCGTAATCGCCACTAACTGAAGAAATGATTTATTTTCGCAAATTAAATTTCTTTTAATCAGTGAACTGGAACTTGTTGCTCAGTTATAGTCTGATTACTCGTCAATATACAGCTTTCACTAATCACCTGACCCCTCTGTCGCTTGATCACCGGTGAAAACATTACTTCCCCCTTTAAAAGAGAATAAAGCTCTCTGGATTGCTGTAGGAGATGTAGAACTGGAAGAAGGATGTCACGTGACTACACCGCTGATGCTGGTCTAAGTTAGGGCAGTGAAGTACTGTACAGTACATGTGTCAGCTGATTTTCTGGAATTAGTAGTGTAAGATGGATCGACTTGGAGACGCCGCAGAATGGTAAAAGGAGCTGCCGTGTCTCAGACTGTCCATGACAACACCGTAAATGAAGTTGCACCATTTGTTGGTGTATCAACGCGGAGTTTCGCACCCATGTAAACACGTTGTAAGAACTGTAGCCGTAAAAAGTAGTTAGCCGACAGGGACCAGAACGAGTATGAAACCTGACAGAAAATGAACGTTGCGAAGCGAACTGCATACAGCGGACATTTAGAGTCGAATACCTCTGAAAATGCGATTTCTGTCAGAGGTACATACACGTCATTAATGGACCATACAACATAGAAATTGGCCAGTACCTGTCTAGAGGCATGAAGTGTGGTCCACTGATCCATGTCTTTTTCCCTTTTCAAATGATACAAGGTTTGAAGCATACCGACTGCCCACTGGGGCGTTCAAACCACAGTGTGTGGAGGGTGTAGTTGGGGCTAGAGATAGTTCTGTGATGTTTTGGGGATATTTTTCGTACCATGACTCGGGCTCACTTATTTCGTTTACCGCGAACATGAATTAGAACGTTTTTTTCAACATTCGCAGTGCCCAAGTGTTGCTCTACAGACGCTATTACATCTACATCTACATCAACGTTACTCGGTAAGCCACCTGACGGTGTGCGGCGGAGGATACTTTGAGTACCTCTATCGGTTTTCCCGTCTATTCCAGTCTCGTATTGTTCGTGGAAAGAAAGACTGTCGGTACGGCTCTGTGTGGGCTCTAATCTCTCTGATTTTATCCTCGTGGTCTCTTCGGGGGATATACGTAGGAGAGAGCAATATACTGCTTGAGCCCTCGGTGAAGGTATGTTCTCGAAACTTCAACAAAAGCCCGTACGGTTCGACGACCCTGTTACACGGCGACTGGCCCGCTAAACCACCTGATGTTTGAAACAGCGTATGAAACCAAGCAACCAACACCGCATGGACGAGTGTCTTCAGCTGGACGTGGCAGAATTGAAGAAGCTTGTGGACTGACTCTCTCGCCAAATTAAGGCCATTATCAAAGTTATAGTCGGTGTTAATACGGTATTAATGTCATGCCTCCTGAGGCTGACTATTTGCCCAGTGTATTTTCCCGTCTGTTTCAGCCTATTATCACCGCTCTAATATAATCTAATAGGATCATATCTACGCATTCGCCTTGAATGTTGTCTACGTCAGTTCGAGAGTCCAAAAGCTGAAGAAACAGACATGGTCCGAATTAGGGCTCCACAAAATTATTTATGTTCGTATCGAGCCTTGGTCTGTGTACCCATCACTGTAGTCTTACCTTTGGAGGTTTGAGCAGCAGAGTATGGAAGAGCTCGTTCCACCTGCTCCTACAGCGCAATGCGCCGTGCGCTAGTTACGAGACAGGAAGGTGAGCCAGGTCCGGTTCGAATCTGCGAGGTGGATAGACGGTTAATGCTGGTTGTGGATGACGCTGAAGTTGTCCTCCGATGATGTCCCATATGTGCCCTATTGGCGACAGATCTGGTGATCGAGCGGGCCAAGGCAACATATCGACGCTTTGTACAGCGTGTTGGGTTACAACAGCGGTTATTTCGGCAAACGTTATCGAGTTGGAAAACACCCCCTGGAATGGTGTTCATGAATGACAGCAGAACAGGTCGAACCACCGGATTGACTCAGAAATTTGCAATGAGAATGCGTGGAATAACCGCAAGAGTACTGCTATCAAAGGAAATCGCACCCCAGACCATAATTCCAGATGTAGGTCCTGTGTGTCTAGCACGCAGAAAGTTTCCAGAATGAGATTTTCACTCTGCAGCGGAGTGTGCGCTGATTAGAAATTTCCTGGCAGACTAAAACTGTGTGCCGGACCGAGACTCGAAATCGGGACCTTAGCCTTTCACAGGCAAGTGCTCTACCAACTGAGCTACCCAAGCAAGACTCACGCCTCGTCCTGACAGCTTTACTTCCGCCAGTGAAAAGCAAAGCTCCCGATTTCGAGTCTCGGTCCGGCACACAGTTTTAACCTGCCAGGAAGTTTCACGCAGAAAGTTGGTTGTAGCCCCTCACCTGCCCTCCTTCTAACCAACGAGCGGCCATCGCTGGCACCAAGACAAGACCAGCTTTCATCAGAAAATACAACTAACCTTCACCTATTGCTTGACATCACTATAGTCGCAAATGGCGCTGGTTGGGGGCCAGTGAAGTACACGCTACAGGGCGTCTGGCTCGAAGCTGTCCTTGAAGTAACCATTTTGTAACAGTTCGTTATGTTTCTGCTGTGCCAACAACTGCTCAATTTACTGCTGCAGATGCAGTACGATGCCCCAGAGCCATACACTGAACACGATTATCTTCCCTCTCGGTAGTGACATGTGGTCGTCTGGAACCGTGTCTTCTTGCAACCATAGATTCTCGTGACCACCGTTGCAGCAAATGTATAGCGGCTACATTCCTGTCTTTCTGTAAAGTCGCAGAAGATACACTACTGGCCATTAAAATTGCTACACCAAGAAGAAATGCAGATGATAAATGGGTATCCATTGGACAAATATATTATACTAGAACTGACGTGCGATTACATTAGCACGCAATTTGGGAGCATAGATCCTGAGAAATCAGTACCCAGAACAACCATCTCTGGCCGTAATAACGACCTTCATACGCCTGTGCATTGACTCAAACAGAGCTTGGATGGCGTCTACAGGTACAGCTACCCATGCAGCTTCAAGACGATACCACAGTTCATCAAGAGTAGTAACTGGCGTATTGTGACGAGCCAGCTGCTCGGCCACCATTGACCAGACGTTTTCAATTGGAGAGAGATCTGGAGAATGTGCTGGCCAGGGCAGGGCTGAGGTTGGTGTTTCAAAGATTCTCAGCTGCTTCCTCTCGCGTTTCAGATTAATTTTACTTGGGACTTTCCAATGGCGAACGAAACAAAACACAACGGTTGACAACGAGAGAAAGGAACGGTGTCCAAACACAAACCGACAACGTACCATACACAAACCGCCTTTATCAGGAAGCAGAAGTATAACAGGGGTGCGTGGCTCGGCATCTACATCTACATCCATGCTTCACAAGATCGCAACCTCCGTTCCAGCAGCGAATACTTCGCGGGGAGAACGATTGCTGGTAAACCTCAGTGTGGGTTCGAATCTTTATGGTCTTTCCGAGAAATATACGTAGGAGGAAGCAATATAATTCTGGACCCTTTTAGGGACGTATGCTCTCGGAACCTCAACAATAAACCACAACTTGACGCAGAACGGCTCTCTTGCAGCGTCTGCCACTGTATTCGGTTGATCACCTCCGTGACGCTTTCGAGCTGTCTAAATCAACCTCTAACGAACCACACTCTTCATCTTGGGATCTTGTCTATTTCCTCTATCAGACACGTCTGGTACGGATCCTACACTGATGAGCAATATTCAAGTATTGGTCGAACGAATATTTTTAAAAAATGGGCCTTAACATCTGAGCCGGCCGAAGTGGCCGTGCGGTTAAAGGCGCTGCAGTCTGGAACCGCAAGACCGCTACGGTCGCAGGTTCGAATCCTGCCTCGGGCATGGATGTTTGTGATGTCCTTAGGTTAGTTAGGTTTAACTAGTTCTAAGTTCTAGGGGACTAATGACCTCAGCAGTTGAGTCCCATAGTGCTCAGAGCCATTTTGAACCTTAACATCTGAGGTCATCAGTCCCCTAGACTTAGAACTGCTTAAACCTAACTGAACCTAAGGACATCACACACATCCATGCCCGAGGCAGGATTCGAACCTGCGACCGTAGCAGCAGCGCGGTTTCGGGCTGAAGCGCCTAGAACCGCTCGGCCACATTGGCCGGCGAACGAATATTTTGTAAGCTACTTCCTTTGTTCATGCATCCTACATTTTCTGAGGATTCTTCCGATGAATCTCAGTCTAGCATCTGCCTCAATCGTCCTTTAAGGGTTCCTTCCGTTTCAGATCGCTCCTTATGCACATTCCTAGATGTTCCATGGAAGTAAGTGCTTCCAGGGATTGTTATGCGATTGTATAATCATACAGTAGAGGTATTTCTGTCTGTGTATTCGCAATACGCTACATTTGTTTATGTTAATGCTGAATTGACACACTCTGCACCAAGCCTGCAGGGAGTGGCAATTCAGCATTAACATAAACAAATGTAGCGTATTGCGAATACACAGACAGAAAGACCCTCTACTGTCGAACGAATATTTTCAAAAAATGGTTGAAATGGCTCTAAGCACTATGGGACTTAACATCTGAGGCCTGACGACATAAAGGGAAGAGGAAATTATGCTGCCTGAAGAGGATGGCGGAAGACCGGACAGCCTGGAGAACAACCATGTGAAAACCTGCTTTTTGGCAGAACACTGATGATGATGATGATGATGATGATGCACCAAGCCTGGGTTCTCTACAGATCTTCGCGCATTTCGCTACAGTTTTCTAGTTTCGCGGCTTCTCTGTATATAACATCATCCACGAAAAGCCTCATGTTAGTTACGGACGTCATCTTCTAGGTCATTTGTAGACTATATGTAAGCACGCCGAGTACGGGGGTGCGCTGGGGCTCGAGCAGCAACATACATGATCTTGTAAGTGAGCAGCATCCACAAAATTTTTAGTTTGATAAAAATAAAATAAAGGCTTTGTCAAAAAATAATGAAGTATCGAAACACTGAGAGGGAAGTCAAAACTTCTGACCTTTAAAATATATTTGTTTGTTTCAGATGTCTTTGTGCAAAGCCAACCAAACAATAGGCTTCCCCGTTCCTTGGCTTTGCCTTGCCAGGTAAGGCACTCCCCGGAATAACAGTCGCACTATGTTTCCGGCTTTCTTTCATGTTTCCTTACGAGTGGCTCGCTACAATACGCACACTCCATTCGTGAGCAATTGGGTTTAAGATATCTGCTTGCCAGTATTGAGTAATAATAAAGAATAATTCGAGATACAAGGAAGCCAATTGTTACAGACTACTCGATAGTAATTTTTTTAACGTTACGGGACTGTGGTTTAAGATTTCAGTGAAACTGTTTCACATGGTCTGGACTGTTATCGTACTGTTTGTTGAGACAGTGTCTTTGAAGCACGCGGAGCTTATATTGTAGAATGAACGGGTGTCGTCGTCGTCGTCGTCGTCCCCCCCCCCCCCCCGCACTGCAGCGGGACCGTAATGCTTTCTTTTACTTAGTGTCTGTGGGTTCTCCAAATACATTTGAACCCCAGTTATTATTGCTGTTACGTCAGCTGTGTTACCGATTGAGCTAGGGCAGTCTCAATGAGTGCTTATAGGACCGGTATATTTTACTTTACCACCGCACAGATCTTTATGTCACAGGCAGTCTCCGTGAAAGATTGTAAATGAAAGGTAATCATTTACAAAAAAATATCGATACTCCCAGAAAACATATACATTATTCCGCCACTGATATGTTCGCACAGGAATTTAGGAAAGTCAGCGCCCTTGGTATACGATGAAAACTAATGGTCCTGCAACACTACCTTGGGGCATTCGTGAAGCTACTTTATGTCTGAAGACTTCTCTACGTTCAGATTGGCATACTGTGTCTTGCTTGCTGGAAAGTCTTCAGTCCAGTCACACAGTTGGTCTGATATACCGTACGCTCGTATTTTGTTGATTAGGCTATGGTGCAGAACTATATCGAATGCAGTCAATAGCAGACCTACCTGTCTGTTATGCATCGTCGAAGTACAGCAGAACATCATCGACCTATTAAAACTCACCTGCTCATACCTGCTGTGCTGTTGCCAGCACGTTGTGATCCACCATATGAACACTGATACTGAATTATGCTGCAACAAGATTGCACTGTGGTACGTTGGTACACCCTTAAACGAATGACAGACAAACCTGGTAAAAGGTTAATATATTGTCAAGGCCCAGTGTCCTTCAATTTTGTTGTTGTACTTTCGTTGTGTATTGAATTGGGTATTGAACTGGGGACCAGAAACGACGGAGAGGCTTCGTCCCGTTGTAGCCCTGAGTGGTTCAAAACCCCACAGCAGGCCACAGCAGTCCACCAACCCCACTGCCGTCCCACACCGAACCCCCGTTCGGCTCCCAGTGGACTCCCCCCCCCCCCCCTCTCCTCTGGGAACGTCTCATACCAAACGAGTGTAACCCCAAATGTTTGCGTGTTAGAGTAATTATGGTGTATGAGTACGTGGAGACAGTGTTTGCGCAGCAATCGCCGACGTAGTGTGACTGAGGCGGAATAAGAGGAACCAACCCGCATTCGCCGAGGCAGATGGAAAACCGCCTTAAAAATCATGCACAGGCTGGCCGGCTCACTGGACTTCGAGAATAATCCCTCTCGGGAAGCAGCACGTTAGATCGCGCGTCTAGCCAGATTCATTCGTTACCGGGAAGTTAAAAATGCAGAGCTCACGTAATCGTTATTTCCTAACGCTCGAAACGGCCAGGACAATACTGAAAGCACTGCTAAGTTGCCACAGCTCGCCGATACCATTCTAGCGACGACTTTCGATTAAATGTCTCCCCTGCATGGGAATTACAGTAAGTGTTCCAGTGCAGGTTAATGACACATGGACAACGACATATGGAAGTTTGGGAATGGCCATGAAGAGGGCAAAGATAGCCGGAATGGTTAAGGCGACCGTTAGCGATAGCGATACGTCAGAAATATTGGTTCGAATTCTCGTCCGGTACAAATTTTCTACGTCGTCATTACAGTTGGAGGTTGCAGGTATTAACAACTGCGAATCTCATGTACAACTCTTCCAGGCTTTGATGCATGTGATTATTGGTAGCTGCCGTGCGAGTTTTCTTACCACAACGCCAGGATAGTTTAGTAATTACTGGCACTTAATAACCGGGTAATCTCCAGACATAGAATGTAAAATAATCTCACTATCGCAACCAGGAATGTTTCCTGAAAGTTTGGCCGTACCTTTTTGTAACACCCTGTATAGGCGGAGGATATGTCGGGAGGAAGTGGAAAATAATGCATTCGTCCTCTGGAAACGAAGCGATTTATCCGACGTCCAAAAGGGCATGACCATTGGCAACAGGATCTAGGGTGGAAGTATTTCCCATACGGCTAGTTTGTAAGTAGTTCAAATGTCGCCGAGGTTAAAGTATACGGTATGGCAAATTGGCCCTATCCAAAACTGGCGCCGTGGCAGTGGTGCACCATTGGTCATAGATGTCAGGGGTGAAGGATGGCTGCGGAGACATGTACGGGCGAATAGACGTGCAACTGTTGAGCAACTGACCACCCCCATGAACCAAGAGGCTACCAACAGCTTCTCCTCAACGGCCATTCAGTGAGCGTTGGTGAGTATGCACCAAACAGTAGGCGCCCAGTTCATTCACCCATACAGACTGCTGTTTGTCGGCGACGAACGCTGGAATTTTCATGCCAGTGCCGTCATTGGACGTCCGAAGAATGACGAACGGTAGCCTTTTCACATGACTCACATTTTACGCTCCACCAAACAGATGGCTGTTGGGGTGTACAGAACTGAAACAATCGTCGGAAGGGTCCAGGCCGGAGGAGAGGCCGTTATGGTCTGGGGAATATCTTCGTGGCATTACTTGGGTGAATTCGTCATTATGGAAGGCAGAATGGAACGACACAGGTATCATCTATCCCTGGGGACCATGTCCACTCCTCAGCATGATGTCACCAGCAAGACACAGCAACATGTCACGCAGCTCGCAGTATACGTGCATGGCTCGAAGAGCACCTGGATCACTGGACCGTATTCCCCTGGCCACCAGACTCCCCGGATTCAACCACAATCTAGAATCAGTGGCACCACCTCGATCGGACTCTTCGCGCCTTGGATCCTCAACCGAGAAACCAAGCGCAACTGGCCTCAGCACTGGAGGCAGCAAGGCTCCATAACTCTTCTTTCCTGCACGTCCAAGGTGATCACATTTATGTGACTGGACCGTGTACAATAACTTACATAGCCTGCTTTCTTGTAGACACTGTCCTATCTCTTAACTGTGACAAAGCGTGACTTCATCGTGCAGTATTTTTACTCTGCCCTTCTACCCTACCTTGAACTCTTTCACCAGGTCGTACTGAAGATGTCCCCGCTTTTTAAAACTACGCAGTGTTTTTACTTATTTCACAGTATAAATTCACCGGCATTCCAGTATTTCTGATTGCGTGAGTTGAGTCCAAGTCATCATGCGCTTTTGTGGCCAACAACAGTCTGCTAAATGACCATGTCAGTCTGCACTCATGCCTGTCTCATGTTGATTCAGATAAATAGTTTGAATTAAATGCAAATATCTCGTGATTCTCCACTTGTATCACGATGCTGTTTTCACCAAACTTATTTTAATAAAATTTTCTATTCGATTACACCTAATTATTTCTCTTCTACGTTACTGTAATCAGTTTTATTTATTTATTCGTGTCTGAGCTACATCTGTAATTAATTTATGGGCTATATATACTAGGTTACAAATACAATTAAATAATAGTTGTGCATTCATATACACATTCGTGATCTTCACATATCTTAAGTCGTCATTATTGTCTATAGCAAGGCTCACATCTCTCTCCAGTGTTCAACACACTTCACTGCAGTGTCATTGGCCAACCACAGGTCTTGGAAAGTGCATGGGGCCAGCAAGGAAGGACAGGTCAACAGGTGTGTCATCGTTTGTTTTCCTCCACATTGGCAGGGCTCTTCTTCAGCGTATACCCATTTCAACAAGTTATCCTTTGATCTTCCCATTTGACACCTAAGTCTATTTAGGCTCTTCCAGACTCTCCATTCCAATTGTGATCCCGCAGGAAGTTTTCCTTTAATGCAGCTGGTCCCGGCGGAGTTCGAGTCCTCCCTCGGGCATGGGTGTGTGTGTGTTTGTCCTTAGGATAATTTAGGTTAAGTAGTGTGTAAGCTTAGGGACTGATGACCTTAGCAGTTAAGTCCCATAAGATTTCACACACATTTGAACATTTTTCTTTAATGTTCCAACTTTTCAGGATGCCTTTATCCAATTTCTGTTTCCAAATTGATTCTCTGGTTGTAGATTGACTTTCGCTTAGTGGACGTTCAACTTTTATGAAAGTCTTGCCACCGCTGGCTGATGTCTTCTATCTTCGCACTTCGTTCGCCCATCGCCAACGTTTGCGTCTGATATGGCGGGGGGGGGGGGGGGGGGGGTGGCGTTTCCAGAACACATATAAAGGAGATCACTGTTTACAGGCTTCAGGCATCCCATAATTAATTGACATGAGTCATTCAGTGATGCATCTAGCTTTTGGGCATGTGTCGATCTTCTCCATTCGGGGCATGCATGTTCAGCTGGAGCAATGCAGAATACTCGGGATGATGCACGTAGAATTTGATTTCCTCTCCAATGCGATTTGGTAAGTTTTCGGATCATACCGTTCCATGAGTTGACTTTTGCTCTAGTTTTTTCTACATGTTTCTTGTTAGAAAATGTTCGATCTAACGTGAATCCAAGATAAACTGGGTTTGGATAGTGTTTGTAATTCCCTGTTTGCTTCCTTACTGTTCCGATGAAATAAACAAGTCTGTGTCTTTGCTGGATCTGGTCGGAGTTGGTTCCTGTTGTAATATTCAGTTAGTACTTCTAAGGCATCTTGTTAGGTTTCTCTCAATCTGTTTGATTGATCTAGACTGGCAGGCAATGGCAATATCATCAGCATAGATAAAACTTCCTTTCGTTGGTCCAACTGGATTGTCATTTGTATACAGATTGAAAAGTAAAGGGGACAAAACACTATCTTGTGGGAGCCCATTCTTCTGGTTTCTCTTGAAATTCCGCATAGTATCTTCTGTTGTAGATCAGTGATCTCACAACTTCAGTAAGATGTAAGTTTCCCGTCATTTTGAAAATTCTTCCCAGGAGGATTTTGTGGTTTATCGTGTCGTATGCTTCTGATAAGTCGACAAACACCACACCAGTTTTTCTCCCTTCTCAAAACCGTCCTCTGCGTATTGTGTTAGACAGAGGACCTGGTCAGTGCAAGACTTACTGATAAGTCTTCTGATAAGTCGACAAACACCACACCAGTTTTTCTCCCTTCTCAAAACCGTCCTCTGGGTATTGTGTTAGACAGAGGACCTGGTCGGTGCAAGACTTACTGGGTCTGAATCCTGCTTGTTGTGAAATGATTTGGCTTTTTAGTTATGATCCAATTTTATTCAAGATAAGACGTTCACATAGTTTGAAAGGGCAACACAGCAGTGGTATTGGATGATAGTTCTTGGCATCATCTCTTGATTTACCTGGCTTTGGGATAGCTACTACTTTGGCCTTCAACCATTTTTTTTTTTTAAATGGACTTGTAGTCCGGGGTGATATGTTACAATACAGCATCACCGGTCTATTGCGGTCTAACTGTGTTGGTGAGGCAGTAAATTCCACAGGGCAGTGACTGCGTCACTGTAATTCACTTTGGAGGTGTGGCGGTGGGACTTGGTAGTCCCGTACCACCCTCTGACGGTGATAGTACTACATGAGCCAGGCAGAAAAATTTTGCCTAACATGGGCGGCCTTCAACCATAGCTTAGGAACCGTCTTATTAGAGCAGCAGAAATTATAGAGCTGCGAGAGCCATTCCTTAGCTATGCGCCCTATGTTCTGTATAAATTCATTAATGACGTCATCGGGACCTGTGGCCTATCTGGGTTTCAAGGAACTGATAGCAGGTTCCAAGCTCATTACATGTCGTTTTTTTTACACTGAGCCACGTCTAAAACTTCAAGTAATCAGCATATAACCGTTATTGCCTGGGTATGTATTTACTGGAGTCTTCTATGGGTCCATCTTATCCATCCCCTTCTCTCTGTCCACATCCTCCTCCACCTTTTCCATCTATCTCCCCTTCCCCCTCCCCCCTCTCTATGTGCATTTCCTACTTCTTCTTTCTCTGTCCATCGACTCCCCTTTTCTGTCCACCACCTTCTCTCCCCTCTCTTTCCATCCATCTCTCCCTTTCCTTTCTCTATCCTCTGTTTCTTACCCCCTGTGTATCTGCTCCTTGTCCCTCTGTCCATTGGCTCCTTCCCTCTCTATCTCCTCGTCCCTCTCTTTCCATCTCCTCCTCCCTTTCTGTGTCCATCTCCTTCTTCCCCTTCTCTGTCTCTCCATTTCCTGCTACCAAAGTCTCTCTCCACGTTATCACCCAGTAGGAGGTTGCTGGTTCTTATCCCCACGCTATTTCTTCCCAAATAGTAAGTAGCATGGTTACCAAGGTTGGCTGAAATCGATGTAGCGGCTTAGGAAGCACTTTTTACCTGTGGCTTTGCCCATGCATTCACATTTCATATATATTTAATATATTTCACACATATTTATACACGTAGTTTACGTCCATCTCTAGCGAATTTTGCCCTGCAGTTTCGTTTTCAAGCATGTCAATGTTTATGACGTCATATCTCCTGAACTATACATCGCACAGTGATATAATGCTATAGGTAAATTCAGCAAAATAAGTTGCGAATAGAGTTAGTAGCAGAGAAGTAATTAATTTGACCGTGACGCATGATGCGGCAGTTTTTCACGCATCTCAATATCTCAATACAGGGTGTACATAAAGTCTGGGAACACTTTCAATTATTTATTGCACAAGAACTAAGCATTGTACAGATGTCATACATACTGCATTTTGAAGAGAAACTCTGAAAGTTATTTGATATGCGAACCATGATTGACCCGGCACACGTCAATACGCTAATCGAATTCTTGCCGTAACCGTCCCAGCATGGCATCGTTGACTGCGGCAGTCGCTTCCCGTATTCTCTCCCGGAGCCCTTCTACATCACGTGGTAGAGGCGGTACATCTTTTTAATATGTCCCCACAAAAAAGTCACATGGAGTGAGATCTGGTGATCGAAGAGGCCATTTCATGAAACAGCTGTCCCCTTCTCTAGCACAGCCGATCCATCGATGTTGCAGCTCCGTGTTCAGGAACCCACGAATTTCACAATGAAAACGGGGTGGAGCCCCATCCTGCTGAAAGATGAACGGAGAGTCCGATTGCATTTGAGGCATCAGCCATTGGTGCAACATGACCAAGTAGGAATATCCAATGACAGTGTTTTTGGCGACGAAGACTGACCCGTACAGTTTTCGACGTGACAAGGCACAAGAAACAATTACGTTTGGGGAATCACGCTCAAATTCAGTGCGTTCGTGTGGACGCTTTGTACCTCAGATCCGACAGTTGTACGTGTTCACTTTCCCGTTAGTGTGAAAAGTGGCTTCGTTGCAAAAAAATAAGCGATCAACAATGCCATCCCCATCCTCATTCAACTGTTGCAACTGACAAAACTCAAAATGCTTGTCTTTGTCGTCGTCATTGAGCTTCTGCACTAGCTCCAATTTGAATGGTTTTATAGACAGCTTCTGTCGCAGGACTTTCCCACACTGTCATTGGAGCCATTTGGAGTTCACGGGATGTACGACGCACCGATTTCTTTGGGCTCCTTATGAATGTCTCTCGTAAGAGCTCCAAATTCACTTCACTCACACTGGGACGTCCGCTTCTCTTTGCAGGGCACAAACAACCAGTCGTAACGAATTTGTTGTGCCAGTGCTAAATGGCCTCCCTTGTTGGTGGCTTCTTATCGTACTTGGTTCTAAACATCCGTTAAACAGCTGTTGCACACTTGTTTTTGTCGAACTCCAACACATACAAAGCTCGCTCCGCACCTGAACTCGCCATGTTTGCAACTAGCGCCGGCTATCGGCAAATTGCCAAACTACGCTGTGGCGGTGTACATGAAAAAATCTGTCAGGGTTTCTCTTGAAAATGACGTATGTATGATATCTGTGCAATGTTTGGCTCTTGTGCAATAAATAATTGAAAATGTTCCTGGACTTCATGTACATCTTGTATTTGACGTCATATTCCCTGAACTATGTGTCGTAGAGTGATATAATTTTGCACGCGCATTCAGCGGTATGTGCAAATACTACCAGCAAACTGTGTACTCGATACAGTTAGTAGTAGCCCGCATCTCGTGGTCGTGCGGTAGCGTTCTCGCTTCCCACGCCCGGGTTCCCGGGTTCGATTCCCGGCGGGGTCAGGGATTTTCTCTGCCTCGTGATGGCTGGGTGTTGTGTGCTGTCCTTAGGTTAGTTAGGTTTAAGTAGTTCTAAGTTCTAGGGGACTGATGACCTAAGATGTTAAGTCCCATAGTGCTCAGAGCCATTTTGAACAGTTAGTAGTAAATAATAAATTACAAAGTCAAACCTGATGTGGCAGTTGTACTGCATGTAAAATGCAGTAAACGATAAACTATTTTCCTTTCATCATTGTGTGGGTATCGTCAGCGAGAAAAAGTTTCATAAAGATTTTAAATTATGTGCAAAGTTTGTTGCAAGTCACTAAGTACCATGATTCTCAAATACCGGATGAATCATGTCGTGTGCTACGTTTCTTTTCACTACTCTGTGGTTCTTACATTTATACCGATTGATTCAGAGACAATGAGTGATACGTGTACCAAGTTTGGCATCAGTCGATCCAGTGGGTTAGAAAGAGATGTGGAACACACACACACGTTTTTATTATGTGCTGGGTTTTGTTAAGATAGCCGAACCCTGAAAGGGGATATCCCGGCCAATAAATGACATACGATCATTTCATTTCATTGTTAATTTAATGAGGAGGAGTGCAACGAGAGTGCGCAGTGGACAGACACTGCTACGACTCGGCACCCATCACTTGTGTCTTAGTTTTAGAGGTTTCAGCAGCATATCATTTCCCACGAACATTAACGTGCGCGTTTCACCTGATAACGTAATTCAGTAAGCGCCCTAGCTTGCGAAACAGGGAGGTGAGCCAGACCTGATTCGAATCCTTGTGGTGGATAAACAACTGTGGCTGGTGCAGTGGCCACCCTGAGTTCAGTTTTTAGTTTTTCCTCTTTCGTTGAAACAAATGCTGTGCTAGTCCCCCAAGCTCCGCCTCAGAAAATACGATACACAAACAGTTAAAGTACGATGACGCACAGAACAAAGGCTGCCGAATTCGCAGTCGGACGGGGCACGCGATTTACCTCCATTATGTAATTGGCGACTGTGGCGACAAAAAGAGCATCCGGTTGCAAAATTAAATAATAACAAAATTTGCCAAATCTTGAATACAACAAGGGCCATAACTAGACGGGATTAATGCTAACGAAGATAAGAAGAAGATTGAAGTGTTCGTTTCACGTTATCATTCTCCCTTACAGTTTGAAAACACTGTCTGGACAAAGCAAAACGCTCGAAGTATTTTGATGTGATGCCCTGAGTCTTTTGCCATGAGTCTATATAGTTGTAGGTACTATACAGTTGTTTAAGTTTATGATAATTTCAAATACAGATAAACGCAAAAAATTAAGTATTAAACATTCTCATCAGTCTTTGACTTAAATGCATTTATAATCTTCGATTCTGCTTATGAAATTTACTCTGTGATTTTTCGGACCAGTACTTGAATCTACACATTGTGAGTGTTCGGATTTCTTTCCAGCACACAATTTCAAGGTGTCACGTTATGACGCACCACAGTTACGAAATCAGATAAACTGCTGAAAAAAACGCTTGCACCATGTACATACGTCATCCACCCAAAAAGTTTCGAGATATCTTATTCCTGGCGTATAAGAGACGTAAGCGCAGGAAATACCGTGGCAGCTTGAACTAACAACAGTAACCAACGGATGTACATTCGGCCGGTCACTTGTGAGAGGACGACAGTATGCGGTCGTAGTGTGTCAATCTTGTTGTGTCACAAATCTCAATGAATCAATGCAGTGAATATCTCTAAATCAAGTGTTCAAGATACTCTCCAGAAATGTTTTGCAGAACTGAAAAGTTTGGGAACAGTTTGTCCTACACACCTTGAGCCCCGAAAAAAAAAAAAAAAAAAAAAAAAAAAAAAAACCAAAGACGTGTGGGCGCTTGTCCTGACTTGACTGAAACGAAAAACGCTGACAATTTTTTTCTGAAAAAAGATCATCAGGGGTCATGAGACTCAGAGTTATCAGTACTAACCTACCACGAAACGGCAAATTACAGAATGGGACACTGATGTTTCGCCAAGTCCGAAGAAGGGGCGAACGTGAAGCGCTAGTTGAACAACATCCCAAAAAAGGGTCTCTGATGAGTATTTCATATGGTTGTATGAACGTTCTCTGCATTGCCCTCAAGAGGAAAAAGCTGTGTAGGACACCTAAAGGATTTTAATCATCATCTTATCGTTTCTGTATATTTTCTGAATCCCGTCTAGGGGTATCTGCTAACGTGTACGTGATTAGATATGAGGGAAGCGGGATATGAAAGAATATGCCTCACGAAACATAACAAATGTAACACAGAGTGAAATAAAAATAACAACCACATCGCTGAAAACTATGTCAGTGAGCACGTGAAAGCCGGCCGGAGTGGCCGTGCGGTTCTAGGCGTTGCAGTCTGGAGCCGAGCGACCGCTACGGTCGCAGGTTCGAATGTCTCGGGCATGGATGTGTGTGTTGTCCTTAGGTTAGTTAGGTTTAATTAGTTCTAAGTTCTAGGTGACTGATGACCTCAGAAGTTAAGTCGCATAGTGCTCAGAGCCATTTGAACAATTTGAGCCAGCACGTGAAAGCAATATCCGGATAACCAAAACAATGGCAATTTTTTGGACACTTTACGTCTTCGTACATCTGTGAAACCAAAATCTGTTGCTGTTCCGCCCTACGCATTGTAACACACACTTGTTGCCCGCTCCACTCTTTGGCGGTGGCCACCTGAGGTTATCTAGTGCGTGGAGAGGATTCCTGCGACGCCACGACTGGATCCATAAATGTTCAATCGGGCTTATGCTTATGACAGAAGACACATCAGGTCATTCCATTCGTTTGATTCCTGCCCGCTGGAGGGAGGTGTTTATGAGCTATCAGCAGCGTTGTCAGACGTTTTCTAAACACGTCGAATAGATGTTGACTGTGAGGCTCGGACGGAGTGTTGTAGGGTCCAGTCCGGATACTGCACAGCCCTCAAATTGCCCTCTGTGGTCACAAGAGCATTCCGACATCCTCAGGGGATGGGTGGCATAACGGTAGTTTGAATCTGTGAGTCCGCGCAGTGTACATTGCATAATGGTGTCACTCGAAATTCCTTCAGTTATGCATGATCATTTGAAGAAGCCAGGATACCACGTTGTCTCGCAAGTAACTGCGTTGAAACAGTGGTTACATAGTGACAAATCACCAAGTCGACAATTGTTTTATCGGGTGCCGTAGTCAACTAAAAACAACTTTTGTGGAATGGCGTCTTGTCGAGCATAATGGCCAGCTAGTGGCCCATATACCCGCTCTGAGCTAAAACTTTTTTCCTCCGTTTTTACTGTTCTTCTTGTGAACAGATGTTGAATACTGAAAGCAAGAAGGTACTTGAAAGCTTTCAGCCATTTTAAACTTAGAACGGGAAAATGTAATTTACGACCATATCCTGCTGTTAGAGACAAGATTTTTGAGAGTGACACTTAAGTCCCTACGATGCGCAGAACTGAAATGCTCGGGAGGAACAATCTTACGCATTGTTTCGATAATGTGACCAGAATGGCTGGAAAGGGGTGGGTTGCTGGTTCGTGGAGAAGGCTTCCGGCACTGAGGTTGTGGTCAAGAGGCCAGGATATGCAATGTGGGCCCACGAAGAGTGGCAGTTGGTGACGACGAGAATGACAGTTTATGCGAAAACTTTCATTTTTCTCGGTAGCAATAGCTAGTTTTTCTTGAAAAAATGAATAAAACTGTATTATACAGGAAGAACAATAATAAACCCGACAATCTGCAGGGACGGATTCCACACTGGAAATGAAGGGAAAAAGGTCCTATGAACATGTGTCCGGAAATGCGTCATGGCCACGGTGGATGTCGCTGACGAATGAAAGTTCCTCTGACCATGTGCCGTGTGTTCCTTGTGTGTTGCAGGCTGTGTGACTGACGCAACGTACTGTAAGCAATAGAATGGTCCGGTATTCACGTCGGGAACAAGCCGAGATGGTGTTTGTGTACCGCCGAGCAGATGGAAACGGTCGAGAGACAGCACGGCAATACTACGAGGGCAGTTCAATAAGTAATGCAACACATTTTTTTTTCTGAAACAGGGGTTGTTTTATTCAGCATTGAAATACACCAGGTTATTCCCCAATCTTTTAGCTACACAACACTATTTTTCAACGTAATCTCCATTCAATGCTACGGCCTTACGCCACCTTGAAATGAGGGCCTGTATGCCTGCACGGTACCATTCCACTGGTCGATGTCGGAGCCAACGTCGTACTGCATCAATAACTTCTTCATAATCCGCGTAGTGCCTGCCACGGATTGCGTCCTTCATTGGGCCAAACATATGGAAATCCGACGGTGCGAGATCGGGGCTGTAGGGTGCATAAGGAAGAACAGTCCACTGAAGTTTTGTGAGCTCCTCTCGGGTGCGAAGACTTGTGTGAGGTCTTGCGTTGTCATGAAGAAGGAGAAGTTCGTTCAGATTTTTGTGCCTACGAACACGCTGAAGTCGTTTCTTCAATTTCTGATGAGTAGCACAATACACTTCAGAGTTGATCGTTTGACCATGGGGAAGGACATCGAACAGAATAACCCCTCCAGCGTCCCAGAAGACTGTAACCATGACTTTACCGGCTGAGGGTATGGCTTCAAACTTTTTCTTGGTGGGGGAGTGGGTGTGGCGTCACTCCATTGATTGCCGTTTTCTTTCAGGTTCGAAGTGATGAACCCATGTTTCATCGCCTGTAACAATCTTTGACAAGAAATTGTCACCCTCAGCCACATGACGAGCAAGCAATTCCGCACAGATGGTTCTCCTTTGCTCTTTATGGTGTTCGGTTAGACAACGAGGGGCCCAGCGGGAACAAACCTTTGAATATCCCAACTGGTGAACAATTGTGACAGCACTACCAACAGAGATGTCAAGTTGAGCACTGAGTTGTTTGATGGTGATCCGTCGATCATCTCGAATGAGTGTGTTCGCACGCTCCGCCATTGCAGGAGTCACAGCTGTGCACGGCCGGCCCGCACGCGGGACAGTCTTGCTTGACCTTGCGGCGATGATGACACACGCTTTGCCCAACGACTCACAGTGCTTTTGTCCACTGCCAGATCACAGTAGACATTCTGCAAGCGCCTATGAGTATCTGAGATGCCCTGGTTTTCCGCCAAAAGAAACTCGATCACTGCCCGTTGTTTGCAACGCACATTCGTTACAGACGCCATTTTAACAGCTCCGTACAGCGCTGCCACCTGTCGGAAGTCAATGAAACTATACGAGACGAAGCGGGAATGTTTGAAAATATTCCACAAGAAATTTCCGGTTTTTTCAACCAAAATTGGCCGAGAAAAAAGTGTTGCATTACTTATTGAACTGCCCTCGTACAAAAAGCACCCTCACAGACACGTTAAAAGGGTAAGGAATACTATAATCCTTTACTTTTGAATGCATTACGGGAACAGCAGTGATCAATGTCTTATAAATAATTACTATTAAAAACAGTCTTGATGACGATTTATTTAACAAGGTGACCGGTTTCGACCACTACTGTGGTCATCTTCAGACCTATAAGTTGTATACAAAGCTCTAATTAGAGGGCTACATACGTTAAACAAAATACATAAAGTTATAAAGCTATAAAACGTTGAATTACCATTGAGTAGGAACCTCTTTCTGTTGGAGAATCACTACTGGAGAAACCAGTGCACGTCTTACTATATATAATGGAGGTTCCACCCACTTCTGACTGCATGATGTCATTATTAACCAATGAGTAATAAGTCGAATTACAATTTAAAATTTCTTAGTTAAAAGAACATTGTCAAGAATTAGAAATAAATACACACTAAACTTAGCTTGTTAAACAGCTATTGTCAATTAAGAAGCATTAAAATATTTAAATATGTAGGAAAATGAACTTCGGTTTGGCAGTACATGGGTTGCCCTCTCAAGGTAAGACGTGCACTGGTTTCTCCAGTAGTGATTCTCCAACAGAAAGAGGTTCCTACTCAATGGTAATTCAACGTTTTATAGCTTTATAACTTTATGTATTTTGTTTAATGTATGTAGCCCTCTAATTAGAGCTTTGTATACAACTTGTAGGTCTGAAGATGACCACAGTAGTGGTCGAAACCGGTCACCTTGTTAAATAAATCGTGATCAAGACTGTTTTTAATAGTAATTATTAACCATAATCCTTTGCCTGTTTTACGTTTTCGACAATTTTTTAAACACTGAAAGAATGACCCATAACTCATTTTGATTTTTGATAGTAATTTTTAATCGTGCAATAATTCTGTGTACAATTGATTAGAGTTGTGAAACATGGCCCCTTTAATGCCACCTGTTGGAAAGATGGTTTAACATTATTATGTTTTGTTACATTAGCATCCATCTTGTCTCGTTTCCTTGTTTAATAATTACTGCAGCACATAATTATAAAAGGTATTTGTGTGTCACTCTGTAAAACATTGCCCTTTTCTTTGACTGTAATTACGTTTTTACGCATCCGACAGTGGAGAATGAGGACTCTGATACTGATATATTGGAAACCGAGATTGCAAATATTAGCGATTTATTTGAGAAGATTGATGTACAACAGAATGTCAGTTCGAAGATTACGCAGAACAGTCAACAGGTGACCTCATTCAGTGATTTATATGAAAGATTAACCATAATGATAGCTGCTCGGGATACTGAATTAACCAATAAATTGGACAGAAATGTACTGCAGAGAAACAGGCTGCCGAGATGAAGGAAAACTTTGCTAGTATCGTGAAAGAACGATCCATTAGAATAGATAAAAAGTTTCACAAAGTGGTTAAAGACGGTAATGATCAAATAACTACAAATCTAGATGCAAATCAAACCAGAAAAGTTTTGTGGCAAAATAAGTTCAGTAGATTATGAAAAAGCACATCCTCGGTACAAATTAAATGTATAAGTCTTCACTTACGTTTTTGCAAAATGCATAGCATTCCTCGTTTCACCAGATATCCATTAGAATGGATAAAAAATTTAATAAGGTGGAAAGGACGTTAATGAGCAAATAACTAGAAATCTAGATGCAATCAAATCAGGAACATCAAGTTTTATGGAGGCTAACCGCGAAATACCGGACACAGTGAAAAAACTGTCTGAGAATGTTCTGGCGCTAAAAACGTTCAGACTATGATTGAGAGCAACATGTGAAAATTGACACAGCAAGTTAGTGACCTGGCATATGAGCAGCAGAAGATAAAGAACCCTCACTGCCCAAGGGGAACAATTTACAAAAACGTTCGACAACTGGATTTCGGAAAAGAATATCGATATCATAGAGAAAGCAGAAAATGAGATACGTGCAGGGATGCAGTCCGTTAGCGCGGAAGTTACCTGAACCGGGAGAACCATTCGCAATGAGTTTCGTCTGTTCAGACACACACTGACGCATGAGTTGCTTGATTAACGTCCCTATATAGGTCACTAGCATGAAGCGAGAAGCAGAAATGATCAGATTTTCGCTGCAAGAGATGTCACCTCTGCCGGCGTCCACGAACCATACACAGCCGACACAACCAATTTGCAGAATGCTCATACGAATCGGTGTGGGCGACATCAACATTAACAGTGGTGCTTCCGGCAGAAAGTTTACGTAAGCATCAGCAGTTTCAGGTTTTTGTGCCTGTAGAGAAATATCTCCAGCCGACCGTATTCATGCGGAGTTTTAGAGGAAATTTCACTAACTTGGAATGAACGCCAAAATATTCAATTTGCAGTAGCTTAAATGCAAGCTGAATCCGCGCTGTGGTCTGCGGAAACGTCTGAAACTAGTTCAACCTATGGTTGGTTGGAAGAGGCATTCCTTGAAAAATATTGGTCGGCGCTTATGCAAGCTCACCTAAGGCACGAGGTGTTCAAACTTGAAACTTATAATCCAAAGAAAGGCAATCTCAGGAAGGATTTAGAGAGATGCCTTGGGAAAAGTCGATATTGGGACAACCTGATTGCGCACGAGAACGTTATCGGAACGTTGAAAGGTAAATTACCGATCAGTATGAGCTGTGCTCACACCCAAGTATGCGTTTTCGTGAACTTTGCTGTCTATCTGGCTTCCCACCCTTGCTGCGGTTACGCCGTGGTTCTTCTACCTGTGGCAGCAGCGATGTGTATCGATATTTGCACCATGTACCATCTTTGGTTTCATGGATATAGTTTCCGGCTAGGGGCTCTGCGGGCAGTCGGTCGATTGCTGCAGACCATGGAAGTTATCTCCGCGCGGCGCAGTGGGCTTGGTCCGCTGGCGGTCCCTTCGCAGTGTCGGAGCGTGTGTGGAGCTGTCCGATCGCTACCAGCTTCGTGGTTCACCTACCCAGGACTTCAAGTTGAGTAGTGGTTGCAAGTACCCAAGCCACGTCCATTCATGTTGTGTGGTTCGTTTCGGTGGTTCGCTGTTGGGGAGGTTTTCCTGTGAGCAACACCGAGTGTTTCTATTGCTGGAATTTAGCAGCCATGCGGTGGAATTAACCATATTGGTTGACTACAATTCAAGTGCACCAGCGGAATTTTCTGCTTGTGGCCGTTAGTGTTATGGTTACCTGCCCTGGCCACTAACGTAACTTCAGGCAGTGTTCTTTCCTCACCTGTTGTCACTGTCAAACACTGTGTGTAGTTTTGACATCTTAATACATATACATTTTGATTGTGGATAATCACGCCCGTAACATTTTGTGTTTGAGTTCTCATGAACCAATTGTGGCGAGCAAGTCGTTTGTCGGTCAGTCCGTGGCTGTCCCTTGAATGGGTTCCGACGGGTTAAGTGTAGTTGGGCTCAGCACCTGTCTCACCTAAGTGAACGAGGGCAGCCCGACCCCCTGAAGGCTTCTGGGTGCTGTTGTCTTGACCGGCTTTCTCACTGGTGTTTAATTGTCGATTTATAATCTATCATGACCAATGATTAAAAAAATTCTTGGTTTTACTCTGTTTTATGTAAGTAAGTTTGAATTCCAACAAGTGGATATTTGTTGAAAGGTTATTGCCATTGTGCTGCCTTTTCTTTTAGTCTGGTTTTAGCTACTCGAAACTTAAAGCTTGTGGTTATTTTTTTTAATTGTGGGCCTTCAGCCTTGGAACCTTATAATTAAAATTACCTTTCAAGCTTAAACATTGCCGTCTTCTGCCTTTGAAAGGTTATAGTAATTTATTTTAAAATCTTGAAAATTTGCTTGTGGACTTTCAGCCGCTCGTACTGCACCTTGTTTATGTTTGTCTATCCACCCTTGCCTTGAGGCTTTTAGCCGAGCTGTGATACCATATATATTTTAATTATTTTATTTGCTATTTTAACTGCATTATTTATCTTGTTGTTTTTAAGATTTCTTGTTTGGAAGCCTTCGACCGTGAAAGAATTGCATTTTGGAATTCGTAATTGTAAAGGTTCGGCCATGTGCCGCTTTGGTTGTAAATGTGTTATTAAATTACAATGAATTACAATTTTAAGGTGAAACTGACCCCAACTTATTTGGCCCTTTCCACAATCCTGAGCACCTGTTCTGCCCAGCGGGTTTAGCGGGCGTTTCAAAGTATTTCGGGAAAATGTGATACCTGCACCAGAGGCCAACATAGAAATTTTTTTATCTGTGTTGGATTTGTTAGATTTAATTCAGGATGACGCCAAACATTGTAGCAATGGTGGCGCAGCGACACTCCATTCTGCAAACCGTTACGATAATGGCCGGAATGAATTCGCTTGTGATAATGGCTCTAGATGAACAGAAATAACCAGATGCAAAACACTGCAGGTTTTACAAGATGAAGTACGAATAATCATGACCGATACAACCCTGTTTACCGTATGATTAAAAGTGGGTCACATACAGGACGCTGGGCGCCTCCACATAACAATAATCAGCAGCGTCATAATTTTCATTGTCCAGCTCCAGAACAAAACGCGAACTATAAACGAAATCGGTCGGTGACAAATCTGGGACCACCTCCCGGTTGGTCTCAGCCCCAGTAGGAACCATTACGGATTCTCGAGGTTTGCCAAAGAGCGACCTTCAACCACAAATCAGACGACAAACTAAAGGAGGTCTCATGAAGCTCCCTGATAACGAATCAATGAACTTGCTACATTATAACAACAATATAGACGTACAAGAAGAACGTTGCGGTGATGCTGTATCGTACATGGAACAGTGTGAGGACAAGTTCAGGTCGCAGTCCATTGTACTGTCGGAGGAATGCTGACTGCCATAGTGATTGACACAGGGGCTAATACGAATGACTTGGCTAGCTAGTTCTTAAAATGGATTGGTGAAAATACTAAGATTGTACAGAAATGTGTATTGTAGGGAGCTATTTGTGCCTGTACACAAAGAACTGAGAAGCAGGCACAGGGTATGATAGAATTCGAAAATGGAGCAATAAAATGCACGTTTCTCTTAGTGAAAGGGTTGTCTGTGTCGTGCCAGCAACGGAGGAATGTGAAGGTTGACCTCCGAAGATGAAGAAATTGTTTAGGGATAGGAGGAAATGTAATCATTTTAAATTTAGTTTGTACTAAGGGACGTCATGGCGGATTCTGCCAGAATCTTCAACTGAAATTGGTTGGTAGTAAGGTACAGTGGGAAGTTACCCTGCAAACCACGATCAAAAACTGTTTCTATGACTAAAAACAACAAACTCTCTTATTCGAGCAAGATCCACTCGAAGACTCAGGGATCTGAGTGCCATGACGAAGACCATAAGCTAAACTGTCAACCTGTTGTTGTCATATGGTCAAGTATTCTCTGGCAAGCTCAGAGTAGTTGAAGTATATGAGTGTCTTATAAACGTCGTTACCAACGATACTTTCTGTCACCACATTTGATTTTGGATTCCTATTCAGTTAATATGACCATTGTACTTGTTAGGACTCAACCAGAAGTGGTCAAAGGGCAAATTAAAAATTTCTACAAAGCAAAATTTCTAAAGTCAATCAGTTTCTGATCGTCTTTTTGGCAAGTGGCTTTATGAAAAGATTTCAGGAAGTACACTGTGTTCATTTTTTTAGAAAGATTATACCGATTTAAAGTTCTGCACTTTGGACTGAATACAAGGGTGAGTCAAATGAAAACATTAAATATTTTTTTTAAATATTATTTATTGCCCAGAAATGGTACAAAGCTGTGTCAATTTTCAACATAATCTCCCCCACGCACAATGCAAGTCCTCCAGCATTTACAAAGTGCGTAAATTCCATTAGAAAAAAAAATCTTTTGGTAGTCCGCGCGACCACTCATGCACCGCGTGGCGTACCTCTTCATCAGAACGGAACTTCTCTCCTCCCATTGCGTCTTTGAGTGGTCCAAACATATGCAAATCACTTGGAGCAAGATCTAGTGAGTATGGTGGATGAGGAAGACACTCAAAATGCAGTTCTGTGATTGTTGCAACTGTTGTGCGGGCAGTGTGGGGCCTAGCATTGTCGTGTTGCAAAAGAACACCTGCTGACGGCAATCCACGTCGCTTTGATTTGATGGCAGGCCACAGATGATTTTTTGATCTGTGTATGATGCACTGGTGACAGTGGTTCCTCTAGGCATGTAATGCTCCAAAATGACGCTTTTTTCGTCCCGAAAGAGAGGCAGCATAACCTTCCCTGCTGACGGATCTGTTCGAAACTTCTTTGTTTTTGGTGATGAGGAATGGCGCCATTCCTTGCTCGCTCTCTTCGTTTCCGGTTGGTGGAAATGAACCCAGGTTTCGTCCCCAGTAACGATTCTTGCAAGGAAGCCATCACCTTCTCGTTCAAAGCGCCGAAGAATTTCTTCACAACCATCAACACGTCGTTCTCTCATTTCTGGAGTCAGCTGCCGTGGTACACATCTTGCAGACACTTTGTGAAACTGGAGCACATCATGCACAATGTGGTGTGCTGACCCATGACTAATCTGTAAACATGCTGCAATGTCATTCAGTGTCACTCGGCAGTTTTCTTTCACTATGGCTTCAATTGCTGAAATGTTCTGTGGAGTCACAACTCGTTGGGCCTGACCTGGACGAGGAGCATCTTCCAATGAAGTCACACCTTTTGCGAACTTCCTACTCCATTCATAGACTTGCTGCTGTGACAAACATGCATCACCGTACTGAACCTTCATTCGTCGATGAATTTCAAAAGATTTCACACCTTCACTACGCAAAAACCGAATAACAGAACGCTGTTCTTCCCTGGTGTATGTCACAAGTGGGGCGGCCATCTTGATACTGATACTGCGACGGTATGTGTGCATCTGCATTATGCTGCTACCTACAGGCCATTCTACACGCTGTTTGTAGCACGCTTACCAACTTACAGGATAACGGCCCGAAATTTCGATTTCTGGAGTTTATTTCATACCGCGCGAATGTAGGAAAGCACGATCGAGGAAAGGTGTACTGAACACAAACGGCACACCGATCTCCAGCAGCCTACAAAATCTGCCATCGCAGAACATTGCCTCCAGACAAAACATCATATGGAATACGAGAACACAGAAGTCCTGCACAACACATCCCGCTTTTGGGACTGTGTAGACAAGGAAGCAACTGAAATCCGGCTGCACGAGAACCTTATTAACAAGGACAACGGATTTCAACTCAGCCAAGCGTGGAATCCGGCAATAAAAGTTCTGCAGGAGCAGCGGGGCACCACACCCGCCGAAGGCGGCATGCGTACTGACCCCCATCAGTCATCTCGTCAGCGCAAGCTACCCCCACCACCGCGGCCTGCACATCCCTCGGTCCATACGCGGAGTCACTGGAGGGGAGAGGCGACAGGTATATATACCACACCACCCGCCGGCCTAGGACGTCAGTCAACAGAAGTAACCTGATGATGATGGCACGTTACGCTGTCGAAAATTCGTTCTACAACGACCAGTCAACCCGGCTGCATGCCCGAGAGACCTTCAAGCATCTCGCCGGGAAAATCTACGAACACACAAAATCGATTTGTTACTACAAATTTAAGGTTTTCATTTGACTCAACCTCGTATCAGCTGATGTTTGTTTGTGACTACCCCTGACACCTTTCTCAGGCCAGACTTGCTGGACAAAGTCCCTGTATACGTCAACGAGTTGCTAATTGCGATGCCTACATGAAGGGAGCACGTTAGGTCACTGGAGAGAGCATTACGGAAATTTTTAGATTTAGTAGTCTCGACCAACTTCAGTACTAATTTGTTAAAGCTCAAATAAAATTCTTGGATAATTTCATATTTCTGACAGGGATTGTCTCTAACCAGACAAGATAAAACACGCTGTAAAGTTTCCTCCTCTGGGGGGGTAGCCTAATTTTTTAGGAAATTCGTTCCAAATTGCTCTTGAGCTATTTAATTTGTTAGAGAAAAACGCTGCCTGGATTTGGGGAGCTTCGTGTCAGAAAGCTTTCAATAAAATTAAGGAAGCCTTAGTGCGTTCAGATACATTACACCACCCGGGCATGGAGAAAGATTTTTGTATCGCATCAGATACAGTCTGCTCTGGGCTTAATACCTTAATGTTTCAAACAATAGAGAAGGACGGTAACACCAAAATTCATATTGTCAGTGTTACTGGCAGAGTTTTATCTGAATGTGAAGAGTTGTAGTTGGCAGCAGAGTTAGAAACTGTCGCTGCAGTCTGGTCGCTCAAATAATTTAATTACTACATTTATGGGCGACATATCAGAGTTTTCAGTGACCACAAAGCTCTAAGTTTTCTCCTAACTTTCAAATTACCCTATCCATGATTAGCCACATGATGTTTACTCCTAAAGGAAGATTTACAAATGGTATTTATCAAGGACAGTGAAAACATTGTTGCGGGTGTACTTTTCAGGTTGCTACAAGGGTTACCTGAATTCACTGAACTAGTTGATTAGGTGACTGATTATGAAGTGTTGTTGATGAGGGATCCTGTACATCACTATTATTATCTTGAGATGTACTAAAATATGCAAGCATTGCAGGGTGTGGATCCTAACTATTGGAAGGTGAAGCAGGTCTGGCTACAACAAGCATCTCAAAGGCTAGCGAAATTTTGCAGGTTCTGTTCCATCAGAATAAACCGAGTCCGAACTGTGGTGTGTATGCATACCGAATGCCTATCAAGACCACCTGATCCTGTACACACACATGTTGTGGGACACTTTGGGGTGGTGAAGTGCAAGTGAAGGATTTGATCTTACTGTCTCTCCCTAACCTTCACAGTAGTGTACATCATCTATTACAAACTTGCCTCATCTGTCAGAAGGCAAAACCTACAAATGTATCTAGCGAAATACCATTGCACCCAATCCTCGCAACTAAACCAACGGGGAAAATAGCATCCATGGAAGCCACTGGTCCAGTACCATGTAGAAATCGAGCCTACATAGCATTGTATCGAGTCAAGATTTGACAGTACACTTACCAATCATCCATTACATGAATAATCGAGTCTACACAGTATTGTGTTAAGTCAAAACTTTAATCCATCATCAATCAGCTACAAGAGTACCTTGAATCCACCTCACAGTGATAAAAAAGGAAGACGGCTATTGAAAACTTACGTAGAAAAGTCAAGTTGTACCAATGATAATAAACTTCATCAGTCATAATAAATCAGTTTGATATAAAAATGTCATTAGATCTTATGCATATCATTAGTAAAAAGGGATCCAGAATATTTTCAGGTCTTCTTGCGGTCAAAGAGATGTTTCTTTCGAAAATACAATTTTTTTGGTAATATTAAGAAAAGAATCTAGCTCTAGTGCATATGTGTACCTTCCTTCTTAGTTACGTGAATATGAATTTCGTTTGAGTCTATATTCTAAAACGCAGATATGCTATGGAAGAAACCAGCGATCAGCATTTCAAATCAGAACTTTCCAGATGTTCAAAGATACACAGAATTCGTTTGTTAAAACAAGAAAATGTAGAGTCATTTCAATCGTTTTTTGAATGCTGGCTCTCCCCTGTCTTGTCTTCTATTTTCTGCGCTGCCGAGTTGACTTATTCTGTAAGTGTCTGTTCGTGTACACACTCTAGGCTGCTTTTAAGTAGGATTAACCTTGAGTATGCAATTTACACTATTTTCATTATGTATAGAATAATTTCCTTTTCTCTAATTTTGACATATGTATGTATTTATTCACTATTATAGAGAATATTCAATGGCTGGAACAGCGAAGTCGGCGACAGATTCTTGGGAGATGAAATGACCAATCACGTACCGTGTTTAGTCATTAATTTGCCTGTGAAAAAAATGCGGCCCTGAGATACATCATCGGTCATTTAAAGTATCTTGCAGTAATTTTCGTGTAATCTGTGCCGAGAATTATTCGGTCATTGGCCTCCAATCAGTGACATTGTCGACCTTCAGTACCAGTCAGACACAGGCCCCACTGTACTATTTTAATCGATAGTGATAAAAAAAGGATTAATATTCTCATCAGCACTCTGTACTGAACATGTACTTCGTTTCCGAAGCATGTACCTCATACGATAATAGAATCACGACCAGTAAAGGATGTGATGTCCTATAGTGGCGAACATTGTCTACATCAACTACATACATGCCATTTAATTAAATTAATTCAACTGAATCACCTCTCTGAAAATTTTAACTACTACAGAGAAACAGAAGAGAAAAAACAGTTCAGGCTATTTGCAGAGAAAGAGGCTATCTAGTAACCTATAGCCACAAGCCTTTAAACAATGAATGGGAGTGATAGACGAGAAGGATAAGAATTACCAATATCTATTACGCCCTCACAAATCGACGGGTATTGCAAATTTGCTATGGAACGACACTACAACACCATGGAGAAATTGCTGCATCTATGAATCTTGCATACATCTACATCTACATCTACATCCATACTCCGCAAGCTACCTGACGGTGTGTGGCGGAGGGTACCTTGAATACCTCTATGGGTTCTCCCTTCTATTCCAGTCTCATATTGTTCGTGGAAAGAAGGAATGTCGATATGCCTCTGTGTGGGCTCTAATCTCTCTGATTTTATCCTCATGGTCTCTTCGTGAGATATACGTAGGAGGGAGCAATATACTGCTTGACTCTTCGGTGGAGGTATGTTCTCGAAACTTCACCAAAAGCCCGTACCGAGCTACTGAGCGTTTCTCCTGCAGAGTCTTCCACTGGAGTTTATCTATCATCTCCGTAACGCTTTCGCGATTACTAAATGATCCTGTAACGAAGCGCGCTGCTCTCCGTTGGATCCTCTCTATCTCTTCTGTCAACCCTATCTGGTACGGATCCCACACTGCTGAGCAGTATTCAAGCAGTTGGCGAACAAGCGTACTGTAACCTACTTCCTTTGTGTTTTCGGATTGCATTTCCTTAGGATTCTTCCAACGGATCTCAGTCTGGCATCTGCTTTACCGACGATCAACTTTATATGATCATTCCATTTTAAATCGCTCCTAATGCGTACTCCCAGACAATTTATGGAATTAACTGCTTTCAGTTGCTCACCTGCTATATTGTAGCTAAATGATAAGGGATCTTTCTTTCTATGTACTCGCAGCACATTACACTTGACTACATTGAGATTCAATTGCCATTCCCTGCACCATGCGTCAATTCGCCGCAGGTCCTCCTGCATTTCAATACAATTTCCCATTGTTATAACCTCTCTATATACCACAGCATCATCCGCAAAAAGCCTCAGTGAACTTCCGATGTCATCCACAAGGTCATTTATGTATGTTGTGAATAGCAACGGTCCTACGACACTCCCCTGCGGCACACCTGAAATCACTCTTACTTCGGAAGACTTCTCTCCATTGAGAATGACATGCTGCGTTCTGTTATGTAGGAACTCTTCAATCCAATCACACAAATGGTCTGATAGGCCATATGCTCTTACTTTGTTCATTAAACGACTGTGGGCAACTGTATTGAACGCCTTGTGGAAGTCAAGAAACATGGCATCTACCTGGGAACCCGTGTCTATGGCCCTCTGAGTCTTGTGGACGAATAGCGCGAGCTTTTTCGAAACCCATGCTGATTCCTACAGAGTAGATTTCTAGTCTCCAGAAAAGTCATTCTACTCGAACATAATACGTGTTCCAAAATTCTACAACTGATCGACGTTAGAGATATAGGTCTATATTTCTGCACATCTGCTGGACGTCCCTTCTTGAAAACTGGTTTGACCTGTGCCCTTTTCCAATCCTTTGGAACGCTACACTCTTCTAGGGACCTACGGTACACTGCTGCTAGAAGGGGGGCAAGTTCCTTCGCGTACTCTGTGTAAAATCGAACTGGTATCCCATCAGGTCCAGCTGCCTTTCCTCTTTTGAGCGATTTTAATTGTTTCTCTATCCCTCTGTCGTCTATTTCGATATCTACCATTTTGTCATCTGTGCGACAATCTAGAGAAGGAACTACAGTGCAGTCTTCCTCTGTGAAACAGCTTTGAAAAATGACATTTAGTATTCCGGCCTTTAGTTTGTCATACTCTGTTTCAGTACCATTTTGGTCACAGAGTGTCTGGACATTTTGTTTTGATCCACTTACCGCTTTGACATAAGACTAAAATTTCTTAGGATTTTCTGCCAAGTCAGTACATAGAACATTACTTTCGAATTCATTGAACGCCTCTCGCATAGCCCTCCTCTCGCTACATTTCGCTTCGCGTAATTTTTGTTCGTCTGTAAGGCTTTGGCTATGTTTATGTTTGCTGTGAAGTTCCCTTTGCTTCCGCAGCAGTTTTCTAACTCGGTTGTTGTACCACGGTGGCTGTTTTCCATCTCTTACGATCTTGCTTGGCACATACTCATCTAACGCATATTGTACGATGGTTTTGAACTTTGTCCACTGATCCTCAACACTATCTGTACTTGACAAAAAAACTTTTGTGTTGAGCGGTCAGGAAGTGAAGATACTCGGTTCGCAAGACAAACAAATATTACAAATAGACAATTACAATACTTAACTTTGATATGTGTCGCAAGTACAGGGCGACATACAAAATAAACTGCAGTGACTGCTCTTCTTTAACTGACAAAAGTCTGTCTTGAAATGCTATCGAAGTGGCTAACGTTGATGCTGCTATCGAAGTGGGGTGTCACCTATCGGGAGCGGCACTTATGTCCTCATCACACAGGGGCCGCTGCCGTCGCATTGTCGTCCTGGAGGGAGGTCGGTCAGCGTGGCGTTAGCTGATCTCTTCTCACAGCCTTCTCTTCCCTGTCGTTCCCGACTGGTGTGCCGGCACTGACTTTACGTACTGATAGAAACAATGTAAAGATTTAATTGGCATTCAAAGAGCTAAAAATGAGCGATAATCGACAGACTAGACTCATACGAGGGTGAGTCAAATGATAACCTTAAATTTGTAATAACAAATCGAAATACCGCGCCGTTATCCTGTAAGTTGGTAACCGTGCTACAAACAGCGTGCAGAACGGCCTGTAGGTGGCAGCATAGTGCAGATGCACACATACCGTCGCAGTATCAGTGTAAAGATGGCCGCCCCACTTGCGACTTGCACCAGGGAAGAACAGCGTTCTGTTATTTGGTTTTTGCGTAATGAAGGTATGAAACATATTGTAATTCATCGACGAATGAAGGTTCAGTACGGTGATCCATGTTTGTCACAGCAGCAAGTCTACGAATTGAGTAGGAAGTTCGCAAATGGTGTGACTTCATTGGAAGTTGCTCCTCGTCCAGGCCAGGCCCAACGAGTTGTGACTCCACAGAACATTGCAGCAATTGAAGCCATAGTGAAAGAAAACTGCCGAGTGACACTGAATGACATTGCAGCTTGTTTACAGATTAGTCATGGGTCCGTTCAGATGAAGAGGTACGGCACGCGGAGCATGAGTGGTTGCGCGGACTACCAAAAGAATTTTTTTCTAAAGAAATTTATGTACTTTGTAAGCGCTGGAGGACTTGCATTGAGCGTGGGGGAGATTATGTTGAAAAGAGATACAGCTTTGTACCACTTCTACATAACAAATAATATTTAAAAAATGTTTAAAGTTTTCATTTGACTCACCCTCATAGTTCTGTACATCAAGAAGAAGCTTTCTCCTAACTAGCAGGCACGGGAGCGCGTGATGAAATTGGTTGTACGAACAGTAAACTTTCTGAAGTAGTACGCTGCCAGTTGCAACAGTTTTCGATGGAAGTGAACCAAGAGTGTGGAAACTATATATCACTGGTATGTAGGTTGGTTTTTCGGTATAAGCCCCGATGTTGTTGAATTTATGGAGGAAAAAGGAAAGCAGGAACGAAAACTGGAAAACCCGGAATGGATTGCGGATCTTGCATTTGAAGTGGACTTGACTGCAGACTGCTCACAATTAGACATTGCAAGATAAGAAACAACTTATTTCTGATTTAATGGGAATGTATTTAAAAAGAAAATCTCATTGTGGAAGGGACAAATTCTGACAAAAAACACCGCCCGTTTCCCTAAGCTCACTGACGTTAAAGAAATCTCCCCTTTTAAAGATTACATTCGGACCCTGGATGAATTACATTGATAGTTGTCTAACCGTTTTGAGGACACTGCTAATCTTTCATGTGTTTTCGAGCTGTTTTCGAGACCATTCGACATTTCATCGGAAAACACTCCTGTGCATGTGGGGATAGAACTGATTTATCTGCAACGTAATTCCCGTTTAAAAGACAAATTGTTTGGTGTTCTGTTCAGGAAGTATACGTTGTCTTCCTTGGGGATAATTTCTACGTCTCCATAATGACGTTGCAATCGTGATATCGTATTTCGATCAACATATCTGTGTGATAGCGTTTTTTAGATTTTGAAACTAAATAAGATACGATTAAGTGGCAACCTGAGCTGCAAAATCTATGGAATTTCTGCATGCGTCCATATGCTGACTGTATTATGTCTTCTGCGCACCAAAAATAAGTAATACTGAAAACTTCTTTTGTTTGTGATATATGTTGTTGAGAAACATGAAATTCAAAGCCATGTTGCATGCAGTGCGACTGCGCTGCCGTCTAAATGCGGCGTGTTTGCAGTTTCTCCCTCATACCCCTCTCCCTCCTCAGAAGCGTGCAGCCAGGCGAGAGAACTATGAACACATGCAGGAGCACTGCTTGCATGCTCAATTCTTGGCCATCCCTATTTACCTCAATTATGCAGATGATGTACTTAGCTACTGAGAAAGAGGTTCCGGTTTTTCTTTTTTCAAAAGACATGCAAATCATAAGGTGGACTAGTGGTTTTTTTGAGCAGTTTATAATATAGGTTGTCCACTAATGATTTCCAAATGCAGTTGAAACTGTGCGATACAAACGCTTGTGGTTTGTGACGTCATGTAAAGTAACTCAGATAGTTTTGTACATTAATACACTTCTATATGACGTCCTTTCATAACCCTGAAATTTCGATACTCTGTCTCAATCCGTGAGCGCAAAAGTATGTCTGGGGCTATTGCATCCAAATTCCTTCTGCGGAGATCGTCAATGTCACTTACAGGCGAGGCACACGCAATGTCTTTCACATAATCCCACAGGCAGAAATCTAGAGCAGTTATGTTCGGAGACCACAGTGGCTCAACCCCTAGTGCGTTCGTGCACCACTGATGGAAGATCACATTTGGCTGCACTAAAAGAAGCACAAGGACATTAAATTGCTCAAGCATGCCCAGATAAAAGGTACCTCTTACTATTTACTCGATACAGAAAAATGATCCAAGTATGCTGTTTTTCATCAGCTCACATCACACATTCACCTTTTCGCCGACTCTGACACGTTTTCGAACCACAGATGCGAATTTTGTGGTGATTAACTTTCACATGTATCTGAGTTTTACCCGATCACATCTAACGTCTCAATAGCAAGTTCCTGGCGAGGCTGAAAGTCGTTTCACATTAGTGCTTGAACAATTTCAACTTTGTAAGTGTGCAAGCTAACTCGTTTATGTAGCACATTGTGAGAGTTGGGCGAGGGATGTTTAGCTCTGGTGATGCTCGGCAAACTGACTTTGATGGGCTGCTTTGGAAGATCTCTCTGATCTGTTCTATGGTTTCATCAGATGTGCGTTTTGTGCCAGAAACTGACTTGTCTGTTTACATTGCCAGTGGCTAGGAACTTGTTGTATCATTTGTACCAAGGCTTAGTTGTCTCCCTTTGAAATTCACGTCGGAAATTTCTTTGGACAACAATAGGAGATTCCGTTTCCACACAGTACACCACACACTAGGCTTCCTACTCATCTCTGGTAATTATTTATCGCCTGAAACAAAACAAAAGAAATCGTTTGAAAAATAACCTGCTCACAACTTTTCGATTTTTTTAAATAGCATTTGGAAGTCAGGGAAGTTTTATACGGATACTCTGTAGTTTGGCTGAGTGTAATTACGTCATTGAAAACTAGAAGGACTTCAAGAGTGAATTACGTGAAAAAGAAGCGTCTGGAAGGTTACAGTGTTATGGTCAGTGCGCGAGTGACTGTGCAGTCTCGACATCAGAACCAAATTTGCTCAGAAGTAAATTGCTGCCATCGACAAGCACCGAAATGTTGGACCTCACATTATTAGAGAGTTTCCTGTGTCTCGTAGTATTTAGTTGCCCAAAAAGATGAATATAGGACGTAGTACAATAAGAGGGCGTTACCACTGGGATTATCTTCCTGCCAGTCTGGAACACTTTCGAGACGAATCTCCTGTGTAGTCGCACTGCAGTTCCTTATCATCAGAAGGTCGTGCAATGGGGAATTACACTTAGCTGTTGGGTGGCTGAAAGTGTGAGTGAGTATTTGTCTCATCGCAATAACAGATAACTCAACAATATTTCCTACTTTATTTGATCCACTGTGAAATTGTTGCCAAACCGGAGAACAGGAAGACTCTGGCGCTTCCCAAGGATTCCGGCTTCCCTGACGAGATTACCATGAAGCTACGCCCGAGGGCTGCTGTTCCTCTTAGACTTTACGGACTGCCGAAGGTGCACAAGGAATCGGTTCCGTTACGTCACATTGTCAGCAATGTTGGTGCCCCAGCGTACCTTCTCGCCAAGTACCTCAAACAACTGCTTAGCCCTTACCTTGGGAGGGGTACACACCATATCCGTAACTCTGTGGATTTCCTGGGACGCATCAACAACTTTATGCTTAAGGAATCTGACATACTGGTGAGCTTCGACGTGGTACCTCTATTCATTCCGTTACAAGAATCCTTGGAACTCATCAGCCAGAAATTTGACGAAGAGACCACCAACATTTTCAGACATGTTCTGACATCAACTTACTTCTTATTTGACAGTGAATACTACGAGCAGACAGAAGGAGTAGCCATGGGGAGTCTACTCTCACCCGTTATCGCAAATATGTACATGGAACATTTCGAGGAGGAAGCTCTTGAATCAGCACATCTAAAACCCATCTGTTTCTTTAGATATGTGGATGATACCTTCGTTATCTGGCCACATGGAAGAGGTAAACTGGCAGACTTCCTCACACATCTCAACTCCAGACACGAGAATATTAAGTTCACCATGGAGATCGAAACGGATGGTATGCTCCCTTTCCTAGATGCTTGATTAGAAGACGAGCTGACGGCACTTTGGGCCACAGCGTGTATAGGAAAAAGACGCACACCGATTTGTACCTACATGCCGATAGCTGCCACCACCCGGCACAAAAGAATGGCATGCTCAAAACTCTTGTACACAGAGCTCACACCATCTCCTACAGGGACAGTCTCCAACAAGAATTGGACCATCTGAAGACCGTGTCTCGAAGGAACGGTTACAAGGAAGGGCAAATTCGGAAGGCTGTACATCCCACACCTTTAGCACCGGCGGAAACTGAGGATGAACCTCAGGAGGAGGCGGCCTTGGCTATTATTCCGTTTTGTTAGGCCTTATCAGGAAAAATTGGACGCATTTTACGTAAACACCAAGTGAAAACCATCTTCCGCCCTCCAAGCAAAACCAAGAGCCTTCTTGCTACTGTCAAGGACAACCTTGGTCTACGTAAATCAGGGGTTTATCAGATATCTTGCCAATGCGGGAGTGTATACATAGGTCAGACCATTCGTACCATTGAGGACCGATGCCGAGAACATCGGCAGGAAGAAAAACGAGACTGGTGCCGGCAGACCCTCCTGAACGAGAAGACCTAGGACGCAGTGCCAAGACGGTGGGAGAAAGGACTCTGTACCTGGACCGCGCGCGGGGCGCGGACCGCAACGACTCATAGGAAGCGCCTGAGGGAGGAGCAGGAGGGAGATTGTCCTATATATGCCCGGCGCCGGCCCACCGCCGGTCAGTACATCAGCGCACTTGATGATGGCAACGTGGTCGACTGCCTATGAACACTCATACCACGCTGTTCACCCGAGATCTATATCTTCAGGAAACACGAGTTTTACTTTTAAGATAAAATTACTTAGTATAGTTTCTGCACGCCGCGTATTGAGAAACAGTTTCATTGTCATGCGGCACCTGTACCTATTTATGATACTCCCTTTAGCTGCGCAATTGACGGCAGCCTGCACGTGTGTTTCTTTTTGTACGAAATTTGCAGTCTATTAGCAGCTCACTTGAGGCGATTATACACGGTCCAGTCACATTAATGTGACCAACGCCTGTGTTCTAACTCGACGTGCGGTAACCACTTACAGGCGGCAAGTGGTGGCAGTAGCAGTGGTGGGTGTATAAAGCGTGTTTTAGGGGGCGGGGAGGGGGGGGGGGGGGGGGGGACGGCGGTGCACACGACCCTAGGATGGAAGCGTTCCCGAAACGACTAAGTTTTTAAACTGTTCGCGTTCAGCTATTGTTGAAGTATCCCGTGAATGGTGAAATGGCCCTATCCAAAACCTGCGCCGAGGTAGCTGTGGTGCAGTACGGGCCATGCATCATAGGGGTGAACGACGGCTGCAGAGATGTGTACGGTTGACTGGACGTGCAACTGTTGAGCAACTAACCAACTAGATGAACCAAGAGGCTACCAACAGTGTCTCTGCAATGATCGTTCAGCTCCAGTACGGCAAATGGAAGTTCACTGAATGGCGACAGGTGGAGTTTCCAAATGAATCATGTTTCATGCTCCCTCGGACAGATGGCGTTTGTCGTATGTGGCCCTCCAACAATCACTGAAAGCTTCCAAGCCAGAGGAGGGAACGTTATGGTTTGGAGAGTGTTTTCGTGGCATTCTCTCGTCATCCTGTAAGGCACAATGCGTCAATACAAGTATGCATCTGTCCTTGGAGGCCACGTCCACCCATAAATGCAGTTTGACATCTACCAGCAGGACAATGCAACATGTCACACGGCTCGCAATGTACGTGCGTGGTTGGAAGAGCACCAGGACGAGTTGCCGTACTCCCTTCACCACCAAACCGCCACAATTAAATCCAGTTGAGAATCTGTGGGACCTCCTCGATGGGGCTGTTCTCGCCATGGATGCACCACCATGAAACCTAGCACAGCTGAGCTGGGCACTGGAGTTGGCGTGGCTCCACATCGCGATCGGTACCTTCCAGAACCTTATTGTCCCTCTTCCTGCACGTCCGCGCTGCGAAAGGTGGTTATTCAGGTATCTGACAGGTGCTCACATTAATGTGACTGGACTGTGTGTCTTTGCTAACGCTTCGGCTTCACTTATCAATTAGGACAAACAAACCGACGTATAACATACCTAAAACAGTATTTGTTGGCTCCCATACTTGATCAAAATCAGATATCTTTGGGTGCGCTCTCATTAATTTTGGTAACGTTCAATGAGATCTTTGTTAAGATTGCTAAAGGGTCAGCTATATCAAAGAAGTAACTTAGTGCCTGCTGCTTCGTTTGTGTAACCTGCACGGTTTACGAAGACTTTTTTGTTTGTCTTTAATCGAATTTTTATGTTGTTCGCATACTTATACACTCTTGACGCTTATTAAGGCCATGGAAACATAGTCGTTTCCGAATGTACTTCTGACCAAAAAGCGATCCAGGTAGCTGGAGTCGGAGTTATTAATCCTCCCTTTTAAGTTCTTGTGGTGACATTTACGTAGCAACTTTGATGCCCTAACACATATTTCTTCAGAAAACAAATACCAGTTTTCGTAGATTTGGATTTAAAAAGGTTTTAATCCAACGAAATATTTTCGTAAAAATTTTCGTCCCCTATTTTACCCCCTTAGGAGCTGAATTTACAAAAAGACACACTGAAGAACGTATTGTTTTTATTTATAACAGTAAAGATAAATACAAACTTTTGGAGATTTAGTTTCAAAAATGCTTTCGTAATGAAATATTTTCACAAAACTTTCATTCTTTATTTTACCGCCTTAGGGGATGAAATCCAAAAACACTGAAATACATATTCTTTTATTTCTAATGGAGATACCAAAATTTCTTTAATTTATCTTTGAAAATGCCAACATAATGAAATTTTAGATAAATATTTTCGTCTCCTGTCTCACCCTCCTTTGGGCTGAATGTCCATAAACACTGGAACACGTGTTTTTTTAATTTCTAACCGAGAAGTCAAATACCAATTTTCATAAATGTACCTTTAAAATACTATAGTAGTATTTGGTTAATGATTTATTTTGGAAATAAACTTTCATCTACTATTTTACTCCCTTATTGGATGAGTTTCCAGAAATACCGAAGTACGTATTCCTTTTTATTTCTGACCAAGAAACCAAATACCAGTTTTCGTACATCTAGCTTCAAAATTGCCTTAAAGCGACATATTTAAAAAAATTTTTTTTACCACTTATTTCACCCCTTTATGGGTGGAATTTCGAACGATCCCTCACTAAACGATGCCTACAGTGTGAGATCAACATTCTCTCCAAATTTCAAGTTTGTGTCCGTAGCGGTTTGGGCTGGGTGACGATGTGACAGTGAATCAGTCAGGTCCTATTTCACGCCCTTAGGGATTGAACCTGCAAAAATACTAGAACACGTATTTTTTTATTTTCGAGCGAGAAGCCAAATTCAACTTTTCAGTAGATTCAGCTTTACAAATGCTTCCACAATGAAGTAGTCTTATAAAACATTTCATCCCCTATTTCACTCTTTTAGGGGTCAAATATCAGTTGTGATAGATTTAACTGGAAAATGGTTTAGTAGTTCTTTAACAATGATTTATTGAAAAAAACTTTCACGCCATATTTATACCCCCATAGATGTTAAATTTCCAAAACTGCTGAAACACGTACTTATATCCAAGGAACCAAATATCAGTTTTTGTAGCTATAACTACAAAATTGGTTTAATAACGACATATTTTCAAAAAAAAACTTTGCATCGCCCTATTTATTTCACCCCTTACGGGTGGAATTTCAAAAATCCCTTCTTAAGCGATGCCTACAGTACGATGAACAGCCTCTCTAAATTTCAAATTTATATCCTTTGCTCTTTGGCCTGCACGATGATGAGAGTCACTCAGGACATTTCCAGTTGTACGAGTACATAGAAGTTACACAAGCCTATATATTTCTATAAAATTCAGCTTATGTAGCAGCCACAGGAGAATTACCGTAGCCGCCTGTTGTAGCGGGGCCGGCCTGTGTGGCCGAGCGGTTCTAGGCGCTTCAGTCTGGAACCGCGCGACCGCTACGGTCGCAGGTTCGAATCCTGCCTCGGGCATGGATGTGTGTGATGTCCTTAGGTTAGTTAGGTTTAAGTAGTTCTAAGTTCTAGGGGACTGATGACCTCAGATGTTAAGTCCCATAGTGCTCAAAGCCATTTGAACCATTTTTGTTATAGTGGTGAGGCTCAAATAAAAAACAAGGCTGAAAGTGTTCACTTGTTAGGGAAGATCTGGGGACGGTAATACGATAAAGGGTACGACATATTAGGTCTGACGTTGTCTTTGCACTAAGCACTGTGTTTTCCGTTAACGATAGCTTAATGAAGACCCCGTGACATCCCGTTTCTGTTTGTAAAAATAAGCTCACTGAACAATATGTTAATCACCCCCTTGGAAGAACACTCCAGTCGCTTTGGAGCGCTGTAGCTAGTGTCGAACTGGTGCCAGGCGACCTCTTCCTTGGCGATGGGTTCGAACGTGTCTTCTTCCGCCCTGGCTGACAGGCAGGCAGACAGCTGCTCTTCGTCACGGCGGATGTGTTCTTCCTGCACGATGTCGATCATCTGCACACTGCAGCCCGGCCCCAGGCCCGATATTACCTATACCAGTCGCGCCAACGTCTAAGAGCCTTCCCCTTGCTACATCTAATGATCGTTCGCAGCAGGGCTGAAATTCAGTATCCGTTAACATTGGGCTTTCTTCTTAATTGTTGAAACTCTTGTCATGTTAGCGAATTTCTTTGGCTTGGTTGAACAAGCGGGTATGGTAGCTCTTCTCCACGGTGAGATACTCCGTGTCAGCGAATTTTATTGTGTGGTGCTCTGCCATCGTTAATTTCTCCACCTGTACCGACCTACAATTCTGGTATTGATGGATCGTCCAGTGATTTCAACATAGACTTTTCCGCATGTAGCCGATACGAAGCATATTACCGACACTGGGAATGAATTCCTTTTGCTCTTTGCCAATCTGAGACACTCTTTAATCTTCTTGATCTGTTTGTAAATAGTCTTTAGACTGGGTGTGTTGCGCAATATATGGCATATTCTGCCCGTCACACTGGGGGTGAATGGCAGAAAGGCCATACCCGACATTTCTTCTTCCTTTGTGCCACGTCGCCAAGTGTGAGGTTTCGTGCTACTTTTTATGCATTCAGTAGAGTACCCATAATTCTACAGAACGCTTTTCCATGTTTAGTATTTCGTGTGCGAGGTGCTGCGGCTCACATATTCATCTTGCGCACCTTACAGGTGTATTAATCATACCTCTTTTCTGGTTCGGGTAATGATTTGATAGTTTCTGCAGCCACTGGTCCGTGTGTATCGGTTTCTGACACACGCTACGGCACAGACTCCCACCGTTTCTCCGAACCACAACATCTAGAAAAGGAGAAAAGGTAGCTATTGTCTTTTGCCTACCTCCATAGTAAATTAATGTCGGCGTGGAGGCTTTTTGGATGTCTTAGCTGTTTATCACCATGACTCCACACGACGAAGGTATCGTCGTCTTATCTTTAACATACTTCAGCGTTACAAAGTACCAAGTCCAGTGCCGGCCTTTTTCCACGAAGAAATTGCGACCACTGGACTAAGTGGGTTACCTATGGTGGCACCTCCCAGCTGTTCGTAGATATAGCCGTTCCACAGGCGCTAGACCTGGCTCCTTGTCAACCTAAGGTGTGGTAAAGATACGTCGACGACACCTTCGTTGTGTGAAGCCATTGTGAGGAACAACTTTCATCCCAACATGAAAATTATCATGGAGGTACGAAAGTATCAACAGTTGCGCTTTCTAGATGTTCTGTTCTTAAGGAAAGATAAGAACTTGGATCGCAGCGTGTCGGTCGCAGGTTCGAATCCTGCCTCGGGCATGGATGTGTGTGATGTCCTTAGGTTAGTTAGGTTTAAGTAGTTCTAAGTTCTAGGGGACTGATGACCATCGATGTTAAGTCCCATAGTGCTCAGAGCCATTTGAGCCAAATCGCAGCGTGTATCAAAAACACGGACCGCTATCTGTACAAAACACCATATCATTCCCTGAGCAAGAAAGAGGAACGGTTAAAACACTTGTAACGCGCGCAAGACGAGTATGTGAGCCGCAGTACCTCAGACACGAATTGCAACGCATGGGATGCATTCTTAGGAACAATGGGTACTCTACAGTCACAAAACATAATATTCGACGAAGAGACAATTCGGAAGAAAAAAGGTCGTGTACGGTCTTTCTGCCGTACATGTTCTGGGTGAAGAGCAGAATCGGCCGCATTCTGCGCAAACGCCAGGAAGCCCAAAGAGTGTCAGATCGGCAAGGGAAAAAGGAACACACAAAGTCAGGAATATTCCGCATACCGAAAAATCTGTGTTGGAATACTTGTCCTGGCACTGGTTTCCGTTTGTAGTTGCTCCCGGGTTGCTAGAAGAAAACAGACAATTTTCATAGGGAAGATTGTTTGTCTGAAGCATATTTTATACGTAAGATGTTCCTTTGTATCAGCTTCATCTGGGCTATCGAAGATTTCATGAAACGAGGTTTTGTATTTAAATTACAATGTAAAGTCGCATCACGCATAGTAGGCCGTATTTTACCAAACATTGTCTAATACGAAATACTATTCGTGATAAGTAGTCATTAAAAGTTACATGTTATTGTGAATAAGCTAATTAACACTTATTGCAGTTAAGTGAGTTCTGTGTTCTTATTTTAACCAGAAATAATTAACTTTTTACTTTAATCATACACTGGAAGCACTACCTGTAGGCCTAAATTTTATGGGTCGTAAATAACGAAAATGCATGTAGTGTTAAGTGTGTTAATTGATTTATCTTTATTTTTAAGTGTTTGAACTGCTTTGCGATGTGTGGTAAATGTAATTGTTGCCGTATGATAGTTGGACGAGAAGCAAATTGTGAAGATAGTGGGTTGGAGTTTATAGCGCTGTATATGTTAGCCATGAAATATACTTATGCATCACGAATAAAACTAGGAAAACATATAAAAATAAACTAAATGGGTACTGAGGAAACTGTGCAATTATTGCTGTGCTATGCAAGTTTATGTTCTGCGTTATTTGTGAGACACTTAATGTTATTAAAAGCAAAGTACAGCTTTGAGGCCAAAGAGTTCTGCTTATAGGCCAAGCTTACAGAAGTGAAAAGAACTTTTTGTTAAAGACACATGAAAAATTGTACTTCACTTTTTCTCACCGAAATTTTGCGTCTTTTATCGTTCTGCTCTTGTAACGAAACGTATTTTTCTATGTCATCTCACTTTAGCTTAAGTAGAGCGTATCCTAATGAGTATGTATGCTGGATCAGTTCCATAATACTTGAGATGATTAATTGTCATGGTGATAAAGATAATTTGTACCTAATCCTGTATTTTTTCAGAGGCCGTAAAGAATGAGTTCGTGGCGAGTTGTTCGGTGATGTGACGACGGAATACATTACGTGTCTTTTCGTTATTTGTACACCAATGCTGGCAAAACCTCCCTGTGATCGATTTGCAGATGGTTTCTTTAAGGCTCTAGTGTGTATTTTTTACGTAAAAAATTTTGTTAGGTCGATCGGTCAGCTGCCATCAGACAACAACGTCGGCAATCGCTTTACTGTCCTATCTGTGCACACCATAACAACAAGTTTACATAAGTTAAATGTAAAAGACTCCTCTCTAGAATATTACACAAGTAGAAGAAATATGTGATAGGGAATAGTTATACACAGGGTGAATGACCTAAAAATTGAACCGCAAATATTGTGGAAATGGAAAATGCTATTGCTCTGCTGTTTTCAAAGAATAGTTTGGTAGTCAGGGGTTCGTATTGTTAACCAATAAACAAATTGTAATAATACATAGAAAGTGTACATTTTTTGGAAACATACATTTTTTAAAATTGAGCAATGCCTATTGACACTAACGGATTGAAAGTGGGGTAAATTAGAATGTCAGTGGTGTTTATTACTGGATTCTAGTGCGAATCGTTTACGAGATATCGTATTTTACAACGTAGCCACACCGACACTTGTACAACACCTGTCGTAGCAAAGACTAAAGAACAACACAAGTGCATATGCTAGTTATGTGGATTATGAACAGTAACGAGACAGCTGACCATCATAGGTTGTGTTCAAAATAACCACTAGCAGCCTCAATACAAGCTTCGAGTCTTGTAAAGAACGACTGCTGCACACGTGCTGGCATTTCAACGGAGATGTCCGAGCAGTCTGCAGCAATACGTCGCTGCATATCATCGGGTGTAGTTTGTATGTCCTTGTAGATAGCGTCTTTCAGCTTCCCCACAGAAAAAAAGTCTACAGGCGTCAAATCTGGGGAACGAGCCGTCCAAGGTAAGGTCCCCTGCGTCCAATCCACCGACTTGAAACAATTATTGAAGACATGCTGTAATACTTCGTGCTAGTGGCTGGACAGGCATCATGTTGGTACCAAAGGTTCCTCCTAGTCTACAGACAAAACGTCTTCTAGAATCCGTGGAAGACGGTCTGTTAGAAGCTTGCGATACCTGTGCTCCGTCTATGAGCTGATGGTTCGCTATCCAACATCAGACATTTACATTCCATGGACGCCGACGTTCCACCCTACGAAGTCGAGGGGTTGTCAACAGACTAATAGCGCATGTTTCGGCGGTTTAAATGTGGCTTCATCACTAAACATGATACATCTGGAGCAGCCTGTCTTAAGACCCATGTACAAAAGGTAACATGATTCTCATAATCATTTCGACTCAGAATTTGATGGAGAGAGATGTAATAGGGATGGAACCTATGTCAATGGAAAACGCGCTGGACACTTGCCTGACTCATGCTGCTTCCTCATGCTATTGCGCAGAGTCTAACGTATGGATGAACTGCTACAGCAGCAGGAACATTAATTTCTGCCTATTGCGTCATCACTTGTTTCGTTCTGTTACGTTGTCAAGGTGTCACAATACCTGTTTCATGTTACTGATTGATGAGGTTGATAAATAACTGCCTCTATGTTTGATATCTGTAGGGATATCCTGCCGCATACACCGTACAAGAACGAACTGCATTCTTTCTATACTCTCCATACACCATGAGCATGTCTACTTTTTCTGCGTTAGTTAATCCTATCATCCACTCACGAATACTCTCCATACGCCATGAGCATGTCTACTTTTTCTGCGTTAGTTAATCCTATCGTCCACTCACGACCAACTGCATGGACTATCACACACCAACTGATCAACAAGTCGCGAAGCACTCGAGGAACACACAAGCTCACTGTAAGCAAACATAACACCGTATCTAGCAGTTACGCAGGTTGAATGGCACAAACAAGCGTCGGTGTGGAAACTTTTCAAAATATGATATCTCGTAAACGTCTCTCACTAGAATCCTGCAATAAACACCACTGAATTCTAATTTACATAACTTATAGTTTGTTAATGTCACTAGGCATTATTACATTTAAAAAAGTTTGTATTTGCACAAAAAATACACTTTCTAAGCATTATTACAAGCTGTTTATTAGTCCTCCCCCGGTAGCTCAGTGGTAGCCGGCACGGTAACTCAGCGTGTTCGGTCAGGGGGTTAGCTACCCCCTGTAATAAAAAAAAAAAAACTGAGTGAACGGACCAACGAACAACCTGAACGGGTGTCATGAACGTCCGCCCCGAACATATACAATGAACAGAATAGAACAAAATGAGATCAACAAAGAATATAAAAAAAGTGGTCAGCGTGACAGATTGTCAATCCTAAGGACCCGGGTTCGATTCCCGGCTGGGTCGGAGATTTTCTCCGCTCAGGGACTGGGTGTTGTGTTGTCCTAATCATCATCATTTCATCCCCATCGGCGCGCAAGTCACCAAAGTGCCGTTAAATCGAAAGACTTCCACCTGGCGAACAGTCTATCCGACGGGAGGCCCTAGTCACACGACATTTACTTTCATTTACGTCTTTATTGGCTAACAGTACGAGCCCTTGACTACCAATTCATTCTGTGAAACCTACACATCAATATCACTTTCCATGTCCGTAATATTTGCGGTGAGAGTTATAGGTGGTTTAGCCTGCATATTACGATGGAACACAAGTTCAAAAACAATGAAGCAGATAGATTTGGTAGTAATAAATACGCAGCATGTGTTAGTGAATTAATACTTAAAAATTGTTCACTTTTAATTTTAACAGTATCTGCACTAGGAATTTTGAAATTTTTGTGAAGTGTATGGATTCCTTACAATGCCTTCTGTCAGACAACAGCAAGCAGTTAACAGTCTGTGGCGACTGCAATGCAGATTTTCTAAGTGCTGTGATAGGAAAAAGATCTGGAAACTTTATTTTGAGCCTACCATTTGATCTCAGAAACTGAATTTCCAACATGGGCGAGTAAAAGCTATAAAAGTGCAACTCATAATGTTTTCTTTGATGAAGTTCAAAGAGAGAAAAAACTGTATATCCAGTAATAAATGCTCTCTCTGATCGTGACGCACATCTAGTATAAATAAGGCGGTGTCTTACAGTGTAGATACTTTCCAGTGGAAATTAGAATAATTAACTCCAGGACAAATGTTTTCAAGAATAAGTTACAATAGATGAGCGGGGGTGAAATTTATAAGGAACCAAACGCTGGCATACAATTTAATCTATTCCATGCTAAATTCAAGTTAGTATTTGAAAATTTATTCCTACATAAGCTAATCAGAAAAGACATTAAATACTCATGCAAAAATCCAGGGATTATTACCTCGTAAAAAGAAAAGGGAAATGTATCTGTTGGCAAGAACAATCGAAGATCCTACAGTATTTCCACACAACAATAATCGCTCAGAATTACTAAGAAAACTTATTAAATAATCAAGGAACATGTGCATTATATCAGAAATCAGTAATTCCGATAACGAATTTAATTTTTTATCGAATGTAGTGAAACATGAGACAGGACAACGAGCCACATAACAGGATAACATCACTATTGATTTAAATGAATCATTCACAGGCAGCAGATATATTTAATAATCATTTATTTAATGCAACAGAAAGTATAGGGACAAACAGTTCAAGAGAAAAGTCAAAGCAGCATGTTGAAAAAGCAGCTCTCATAAAATTCAGTCATATGAGTGTCTCACCACTTCTCCTTCTGAAAATTATATGTTCTGTGTTTGTATAACCAAGCAGAATTTCTTTTGCAGCCAACAGTAGCATTGTAACAATCCAAACATACGTACAGAAATAAAAGAAACTATTATTGAATGGTTTGCCTCGAACTGTCTCACTTGTAAGCAGGCTGTTTAGGTTTTTATATTGGTAACGCCACGTAGCGCACTGTATGAAAATCACTGGCTGTGCTGTGTGCAGTCTGTGGCTGGGTGGCATTGTTGTAATATTCGCTATTGTAGTGTTGGGCAGTTGGCTGTTAAAAGCGCGTAATGCTGCGCAGTTGGAGGTGAGCCGCCAGCGGTGGTGGATGTGGGGAGAGAGATGGCGGAATTTTGAGAGTGGACGATCTGGACGTGTGTCCATCAGAGACAGTAAATTTGTAATATTGGATATCATGGATATCACGGCGGTAACGACCAAGGAAATGTCCTAAGGCTTTGGCGCGACTGCAAAATATAGTGTGTTTCAAAATGAACATACTGGTTTTAAGGCGTTGTAGCATTATTATGTTTAACTTACAATTGGAAATAATACACCAAATTAAAGAGCAACTCATACAGTTTTGTTTGTATACCTGTGCGCGATGGGAAGAGCATGGAATGACAAAGAGTGACTGAAATACGTGTTGAACGAGTGCGCGTCTTTCACGCTTAGCCCCAAGAAATATCGCCGCGGAAAGTTTATGGGCCTTTCCTCTTCGGTGAATCACCTGTAACCGATGTTTCTTATCTTGAAGTGCTACAGCTGTGGCCCGCACCTCAATTGCAAGAAGCTGAACAACACATCTTTGTTTGGAAGCAATATGGTGCGACGCCTCACTGGTGTAACTCAGTACGCGACTGGTTAAACGACGTTTGATCCGACGTGTGGATTGGTCGCAAGGGGCCGGTTGACACAGAATTTTATGCATAACCTCCACGTTCACACGCGATCTGACGCGATCATGTATATGTGCCTCCGATGCCAGCTGATGTATCCAACTTTAGAAACAGTGGTATTGCAACAGTTACTCCTGACACATTAATCAAGGTTTCGGAACAACTCGCCTATCGTCTCGATGTGTAATTGGTGTTCACACTGAATAATTGTAAGAAAAACTGTTTGTGTTTCTCTTTCATTTGGTTTATTATTTACAATTGTAAGACGAATGTAATATGTGCTACAAAGCCTTAAACCCGTATATTAATTTTGAAACACCCTGCATGATGTCTGACCGCAGGCGTTTAAGAGCACTTTATGCTCATACTTACGTGTGCTGCGCTTCGCACTATCAAGAATATTGTGAAATGGCATTCGATTTAATCATTTGACTTAATCTGCATTGAATAATTTAGTGCAAGGAAACGCTCTGTTGCATTTCAGCGGCAACAGAATCTGAGATTTGTTGGTTCATGGTCAAGCAATATAGAAACCACACTTCGGTTGCACAGAGTGCTTTGGTGTAAAGTTTATTAAAGTAAATTGCAACAGCACCGTTCCTAAACATCACACAACAAAATTATTATGTATTTAACTACGCCAGATATTCTTCCCAGGCTTAGTGATCTAAAGTTTGTACATTTCATGTGTAATATTAATATATGTGATGTTTCAAGTGAATAACTGAAGAGATTTGGACACGAAAAGTATCTTAAATTATTATCTTGCACAAGATTTGCACTATTGATGGCTTATATAGTAATATTTTAAAACGTCAACAACTTTGTTTAATTTAACGTTCTCGATGGTCAAGTGTTACTCTTTCTTCTACGTCTTCATGAAGAGTGAGCTATGGATACTCGTACGTTCTTCGTTTCACGATCACTCTGGAATCATGTCGGCTGGTCCACTAAATCACTCGATCTGAATACGACTGAAATTATCTGGAACCATGTGGAACAGTGGGTGAAACGTAGCATTTGGTAGCCGTACGGGATCTGTTGACCAGGGTGTTGCCTACATGAGAAATGTCGTGAATTCTCTTCCTTGCCGAGCTGAGTTCATTCTCAAGGCTATGGCATTTTTACTTGACAGTAGCGATGTCTTCTGGGTCTTCTGGGAGTGGAAATTTTTTTTTCTGATGTGCTTACATGGTGCTTACGGAATTTTGAGTGCTGTGTTCCGTTGAAAGTTAAACACACTTTTTTACCACACTGCTTTCTTTCAATTCATCTGCACAAAGAAAAAGTTCATTTATGCAGACATCTCGATAGTATTTTTGTTAAACATTGTCAAACCGTAGAAATACCTACAATGTTATTTATTGTTTTGGTTAAGTATTCTTGGCATTGAAACATGCAGTATCTACGAGGTAATGAGGAACTGCAACATGATATTTCTGCATATGTTTTAATTACATCTGTTTTCTTAATTACACAGCTACATTATCACTGGCGGCTGGTATGAGGCAGAGTGCAAATCGAGGCACCAGCAGCTTCAGCTTGACTGCCTTTCGCACTTGTGCACGAGACTAGCCTACGATGACGTCAGCACGGTGAGGTAGTGGAGCGGGCTTTCAGCGCACTCCCTGTACAGTGCGGCGCAGCCTTCGCCTCCACCTCCACCTCCACCCCCACCCCCGGCAGCCGCCCCCGCGTGCTCCGCCGCCAGGTAGCGCCGCCCCTCACTGCTGCCCGAATCCGTCGTCGACGGTCTGAAACACACAGTGTAAGAATACTGCTCTTTAACTCGTTTATTTGCTACTTCTGGACACTTAAATGATGACACACGCTACTGCAGCAGCGTAAAGGAGGCTGATATATGAAATGAGACTTGTAGGACAACAATACAATTTTTAACTTGATCAGATTTTGTCCTTTATGCCCTATCTTACATTGGTTCAAGTACAATACTTTTTACATCACAGTTATTTGAGGAATGATGATAATTTTAGTAAGATAAATAGTAAGACAATGATATTTGTAGAATTACAAATGATTTGAATGTGTCTATGTGAATTACAGTACTGGCGTAAGAAGTAATAACGTTAATACTAGCGGTACTGCTACTACAACTGCTGTTAATAATAATAGTAATAATAATAATACTACATGGCAAGCACCCGTATCATCTAACACAGCCACACATCGATCAAGACGCATCCATCACATGCCTAAGAAAAGGCAATATATACAGTGAGACGCAAGGATTCATGATTGCAATACAGGATCAAACAATAAACACCAGATATTACAGCAAGCATATTATTAAAGATCCCAATACCACAACAGATAAATGCAGACTTTGCAAACAAAAAATAGAAGCAGTAGATCACATCACAAGCGGATGTTCAATACTAGCAAATACAGAATACACCAGAAGACATGACAATGTAGCAAAAATAATACATCAACAACTACTTGCATACAACATAAACTAATAAAACAACACGTTCCCACATACAAGTATGCACCACAAAATGTACTGGAGAATGATGAATACAAATTATACTGAAGCAGAACCATTATAACAGATAAAACAACACCACATAACAAACCAAGAAGAAATTAACACAACTAATCGTAATATCCATACCAAATACAACAAATAGACAGAAGAAAACAGGAGAAAAATTGAAAAATACATCCAACTGGCTGAGGAAGTCAAGGACATGTGGCATCAGGATAAAGTTAACATTATACCAATTATACTATCAACTACAGGAGTCATACTACACATTATCCACCAGTACATCAACGCAATACAGCTACTTCCAAACATATATATACAACTACAGAAATCTGTAACTATTGATACATGTTCAACAACCTGAAAGTTCCTAAATGCAATGTAACATATACCGTACAGTTAAAAGGAAGTCACGCATGATAAAGGTCCACGTCACTTTCCATTTTCAATTAGACATACCGTCTGAGAAAGGAAAGAAATAATAATAGTAATAGAATAGTATCACATAAAAATGTATCTACAGATGTAGAAACGTGACATAGCGGGTTCCGAAAGAGATAATTTTAGGTACACTGCACCAACTAAAGACTTTGAAAATAAAGATGTAGGTCGTGAAAGAACTTAATTATAATAGGGTAAGGAGAGCGTGTATAACAAAAATCCTTTCATAACTGTTATTTTAATAGACACCAACACAGCCTCCATTGTTTAAAGAATCAAATGCCCATGTGTAAAACAACTTCAAACGGCTGATTACTTTACAAATTACACTACTGGCCATTAAAATTACTACATCACGACGATGACGTGCTACAGACGCGAAATTTAACCGACAGGAAGTAGAAGCTGTGATATGCAAATTATTAGCTTTTTAGAGCATTCAGACAAGGTTGACGCTGGTGGCGACACCTACAACGTGCTGACATGAGGAAAGTTTCCAACCGATTTCTCATACACAAACTGGAGGTGGCGACACCTACAACGTGCCGACATGAGGAAAGCTTCCAACCGATTTCTCATACACAAACAGGAGTTGACCGGCGTTGCCTGGTGAAACGTTGTTGTGATGCCTCGTGTAAGGCGGAGAAATGCGTACCATTACGTTTCCGACTTTGATAAAGGTCGGATTGTAGCGTATCGTGATTGCGGTTTATCGTATCGCGACATTGCTGCTCGCGTTGGTCGAGATCCAATGACTGTTACCAGAATATGGAATCGGTGGGTTCAGGAGGGTAATACGGAACGCCGTGCTGGATCCCATCGGCCTCGTATCACTAGGAGTCGAGATGACAGGCACCTTATCCTCATGGCTGTAACGGATCGTGCAGCCACGTCTACATCCCTGAGTCAACAGATGGGGACGTTTGCAAGACAACAACCATCTGCACGAACAGTTCGACGACGCTTGCAGCAGCATGGACTATCAGCTCGGAGACCATGGCCGCGATTACCCTTGACGCTGCATCACAGACAGGAGCGCCTGCGAGGGATGGTGTACTCAACGACGAACCTGGGTGCACGAATGTCAAAACGTCATTTTCGGATGCATCCAGGTTCTGTTAACAGCATCATGATGGTCGCATCCGTGTTTGGCGACATCGCGATGAACGCACATTGGAAGCGTGTATTCGTCATCGCCATTCCGGCGTATCACTCGGCGTGATGGTATGGGGTGCCATTGATTACACGTCTCGGTCACCTCTTGTTCGCATTGACGGTACTTTGAACAGTGGACGTTACATTTCATATGTGTTACGACCCTGCGAAACCCTAAATTTCAGCAGGTTAATGCACGACCGCATGTTGCAGGTCCTGTACGGGCCTTTCTGGATACAGAAAATGTTCGACTGCTGCCCTGACCAGCACATTCTCCAGATCTCTCACCAATTGAAAACGTCTGGTCAATGATGGCCGAGCAATTGGCTCATCAAAATACACCAGTCACTACTCTTGATGACCTGTGGTATCGTGTTGAAGCTGCATGGGCAGCTGTACCTGTACACGCCATCCAAGCTCTGTTTGACTCAATGCCCAGGCGTATCAAGGCCGTTATTACGGTCAGAGGTAGTTGTTCTGGGTACTGATTTCCCGGATCTATGCACCCAAATTGTGTGAAAATGTAATCACATATCAGTTCTAGTATAATAAATTTGTCCAATGAATACCCGTTTATCATTTGCATTTCTTCTTGGTGTAGCAGTTTTAATGGCCAATAGCGTAGTTGAAGAGTTAAATATTCGAACCTTACGCACGTAAACAAGAAAAGTTTAGCAAATGTGTAAAATTATGCTTAATGTTGGTTTGAAATCACTAAATTCTCTAATTGCGAAACAGTGGATGAACACAGAGTGTGTAATTTGCGTTCCATTTTACGCAAAAGCTAGTTTCTCGCTCATCTCAATGTTTGACACCATATCGCCTGAATTATCTGTCGTGAAATGCTTTAATTTTGCAAGTACATTCAGTGCTATATGTAGATACTGTTTGAAAACTGTGTTGCGAACAGAGTCGCTAGGAATGAAGTAATAAGTTAGAACTTCATGTCTGATGCTGAAGATTCACTGCGTGAGCAGCAGATAGGGATTAAGCGATGCCGGCACGGTAACAGCGTGTTCGATCAGAGACCTGGCTGGCCTGTGTAATAAAAAACTGATTGAAAGGATCAACAACTAACTTCTACGGATGTCATGTGATGTACGCTACGACCAAATATATAAAAAAAAGGCGACAAACTTCTCTACTTTCTTCATTTCGTGAGGGATGTCAGCGAGGAAAAAACTTGGTAATGGTTTGATATGATGTATAAAAGTTTGTTGGAATTCCCTATGAGCTCTTATTCTCAAACACTGGATGTATAAAATCCGCGTCTCTGCGTGGCGTTAGTTATACTCACTTAAGACTAGGATACAGTTTCTTAGTGAAATACTATCGGCCTCTTTACCTGAGTGTCATGCAGCGGGCACGGGTTCGATACTCGGTGGGGCCGCAGATTTTCTCCGCGCGGGGAGTGAATGTTGTATTGGCCTCACCATGATTTCATCGTCTTCTATATGCAAGTCGCTCAACGTGGCGTCAAAGACTTGCAACTCGGCGGCCGAACTTTCTCGGCTGGAGACTCCGGCCATCAATGCCATGCAATTGTTTCATTTTCCACTGTAATACTTGTGTTATTGTGTTAAACTTTTAAAGTAAGAATACATCTCTCAGCAAGCAGATTATGACAGCTCTAAAATTTTTAAAGTCGGTCAATAATTAGGCGAAATACTGATAACCAAATTTTTGTGACCCCTGGAAGCCGTCATGTGGGCCACCTGCAACTGGTACTGGGTTCTGCAATAGTCGTTTAGTAATACAACTGTCATCAACTGTGTTTTGAAGGGGGAAAGCCCAACTGCGTTGGGTCTTCACCGAACAATTTATATATCAAACACATTTGTTCTAATTAGATGCATATTTCATACTAAAGCTAGTGGCGGTTCGTTGCTCCTTACATTATTCTGTCAGCAGCTTGGACCCATGAGATATTAATCTGATTGTGCCACAGTTCTCGCAGTTGTCTCTCCGTGCTATTTTTAGGATGTTGTTCATGGTATTTTTTGCAAAAGTCTCGAGACTCAGATGTACTACAAGTCAACTTGAATTGTGGTTTGGTTGGCATTTGCCTCAATAGATTTTAGAAATTTCGAAGGTGTGTTACCTTATGCCTTCTGCCTCATATAATAGTCGGTATTTTAGGACTCTGTAAAGACTTTAGTATACTTTTTCCGCCTATCCGCTTTCTTCAATGTGTTTAGCAGTAGAATTCCCACAGCACTCTCAGTGTTGACTCCCTTCCTTTTAATTTCACTGAAGGTTGCCTCGATGTCTCTATTTGTTGAATGAGTAGTGGTGACGATCGTTTCTTTTCGATTTCTTCGCATTTTTCCTTCAGATATCTCGCCATATCTCCCCTGCGCTTCCTGTTTATTTCACCCCTAAGTAACTTATGTCGCTATGTAACTTTCTTTTCATGAATCATCATCAATTCCTTCCAAGGATTAGGCGCTGTAATCATCTTTTCCGATCTCTATCATCCATCCATCTCTTCTATCTGGTCATTTTTAAATCTGATCTTATTGTTGCATTCTTTGTTTTATCAACTTTATTACAGCTTCTTAAACATGTCATGAGCTTCATCTCTGCTGCTCGCATACGTGATTTTTCTTTTTTTGTTACTGTTTATGGCTTGGAACTATACACAAGAATAGGTACAACCATAACCTTATACAATTTCGTTTGTGTTTTTTTCTTGTTTTTCTTCCCAGAGTTCTTCCAATTGATCCGAAGATATCCTTGTATTTATTAATCTTTTTGTCAGTCTCTACTTCATGATTAAAACTAATATTATATCCTAGATAACTGAAGCGGGATATCTGTTCTAAGATTTTCTCATTTATTGTTGTTTTCGATCTGGGTGGATTCTTTCCTTTGAAAGTCATTATCTTTCTTTTATATGCGGATGTAGTTAAGTTGTAATATACTGCGTTTTGGCTCAATCTATATACTGCTCTTTGTTAATAATCTTCTGTTCCCTGTATAATTATCTGGTCACCTCCATCCAACAGAGTATTTAGTGGTACACTAAACACTATTTTAATTCCTAAGTGTATTTCATCCTTCCACTTCATAACTTGCTCGTCAATATATAAATTAAATAAAGTAGGTTAGAGACTGCGCCTTGTCGAACATCTTGATTTATTAATATTTCATCTGACATTTTCTAATGTGAACTCATAGCTATTTATGTTTTCCATATAGAGTCTTTACGGTATTAATAAGTTGTTTTGGAAAACCTTTTATTTGCAATATTTTTCACAAAAGAGGTCTTGTTACCTTATCAACCTTTATTCCATTCTTGAGGCACAGAACAGTTCTTCCAACCCAGATTTAAAAAATGGAGGAAGCAAAATTCTAAAATGGTTCCCCTGTATTTGGTTAATTCAGTGTTATAGCCATCTAGGTCAGTAGCTTTCCTATTTTTTTTGTTAATTTAAGGTTACTTTTAATTCTGTTGTGTCTATCTGATCTACAGAGTTATTATTAATGTTCATGGAATAACTTTCTTCATTATCTTCATCATGCCATAAATTTTTGTAACACTGTGACCACTGATTTTCTGTTATTATGTTAGTATTTGCAGCATCTTTTTCCATTTTATTTGTATGCTTCGTGAGTTTAAACACTATATTCTATCTTCTGCGAATGTTATGTTCAATGTTAGCAATGAATCTTTCCTAGGGTTCACTATGGTATCTTTTCTTTAAAATTCTTTGTTTTATTTCGTATCTGTTCGTGTTTTTCCCAGGCTTCATTTGTTGGTGCTTGTGAATAAGTGTTATAAACATTTTATTTTTCTTTAATATTATTAGCTATTTCTGTATTCAATTTTTTCAGGCCCCTATTCCAGTTTGGTACTTTACTTTTCCCTAGTATCTAATTACATATTTTCAGCATTGCTGTTTTTAATCTTTTCGGTATTCCATTTTTTCAGACCCCTATTCCAGTTTGATACTTTACTTTTCCCTAGTACCTCGTTAGCTATTTTCAACATTGCCGTTTTTAATCTTCCCACTCTTCTTCAATATTGTCTTTAGTTTCAGCCATTTGCAATTCGGGTGTGAGTCTCTGCTGATACAACCATTTCATGCTTTCTTCCTCTAGAAGATACGTACAGGAGTAAAGAAATGACAGGGCCTACTTCCACACCCGCAGTGAGGTGTAAAACGCGGGAGTAGGTGGTTTTATGGTTACATGGTATGATTGGGTGATACAGAGAATCAATTGATGAAGAAATTTTTTATTGGACGTTCACAGGTCTATAATTTGAAAAGGAGATCGGAGTGTTACACACAGTCATATACTCTTCAACGGTCGAGGGACACAAAGATGGTATTTTTCAATTGTTGAAATCGTGGAATGGGAACTGAGTCACAATTGTGGCAGGATGGAAAAGGCGAAGCCGGGACATACTGATTGACAGGGAGGGGTATGTGCAAAGTTAGGTATTTACAGAAATGTTGTTGGAAGAGTTTTCGAAGCTCTTGCTGAACATTGAGATATATCTGACAGGATGGCAGGAGGAGATATTTGCGATCTTTCTCAGTAGAACGGAATATTTCATGTGCAGTTATGTTGTCTTCTTTTATACGGCACTGTGCTACAAATTTCAGTTTTTGATTTGAATGTTGTAAAATACAAGTAGAAGACTAATTACATCTAATGTAAAACATCACTTTAGTGACAGCGTAGCGAGTTCAGCAGGGCGAGGAGGGACTCACGTGAGCAGCAGGTGGCTGAGCTCGGCTAGCAGCGAGTCCTGGCGGAGTGGCGTCTCGGCGGCCTCACATATGGCGCGCAGCACACACGCTCGTCCGTCCACACCCATGCTGTAAACGAGCACGTCGGTAAAGTTACAAGAATCATAGCAGTCATCATATATCGAATGCGGGAGCTACACGTTACTAGACTGTACAGACAATCAGGACAGCACAGAGGTAGCCCGTGAAGCTGCGGTAGCAACAATTAGATGGCTCTGAGCACTACGGGACTTGACTTCTGAGGTCATCAGTCAACAATTAGATGAAAACGAATGAAAACGATTATTCAGTAGCAGTATGAGGGACGAAAATCACGTTTGGGCAGCCACATCACAGATGATATTTCCCTTGAAATAGGACACTAAAGCGTCCATGTCATAGCCGCGCGGGATTAGCCGAGCGGTCTATGGGCTCTGCAGTCATGGACTGTGCGGCTGATCCCGGCGCAGGTTCGAGTCCTCCCTCGAGCATGGGTGTGTGTGTTTGTCCTTAGGATAATTTAGGTTAAGTAGTGAGTAAGCTTAGGGACTGATGACCTTAGCAGTTAAGTCCCATAAGATTTCACACACTTTTTTTTGTCCATGTCATACAGGTCCTTCAAATAAACAAAGTAAATCCATTTGTCGGGGTGTTCAAAAAGTCTCTCCGCAGTGCCGTATGATTGTTAGCCGCGCGTGCCGAATGACTGTTCGCCTGCCTGGGTTACTTCCCTTCAAGTAGAACTTTTCCCATACAGTCGTGCAAGAACTGAAAAATACTGATCATGGCAACAGATTGCATTATTGCCAATGGTTCAAAAATTTCGTTCAGCAAAAGGGAAGGGATATTCTCAATTAAACGTTTTTCACTGATGAGGCGTCGTTTCATTTATCCGGGTACATGAACTGGCAAAATTATCGAATGTGGAGTACTGCAAATCCATTGTGTATTCATGAGGAACCACTTCATTCTGAGAAAATAGGAGTTTGGATTGCAATTTCTAGACGTCGGATTGTGGGTCCCATATTTTTGAACGAAACAATAAGCGCACAACGATAGTGCAGTGATATTCTGTAGCCATTCATAGGAGAACGTGTGTTAAGTGAAATACTGAACGGTTATTTTCAACAAGATGGTGCAACCGCGCATACAGCTCGCTTTTCAATGTCACTGCTTGCTGATGTTTTTTGTGATCGCATAATTTCACGGGGATTTTGGCCTCTACGATCGCCTGACCTAACATCACCTGACTTTTTCTTCTGGGGTGCAACGAAAGCAACTGTCTATAAAAACCGTCCAAAATCCGTGTTACAGAAGAAATGTTACAGCTTGTGTTTGGTAACATAATTAGACGAATTGAATTGTATATTCAACAACAGGGGGACACTTTTAACATTTAATGAGAAAATTTGTAAGTAAAAATGAATATTCAATAAATTAATAACTTGTATTTCACTGAGTTTTATTTCGGTATATTCACTGTGGCATACGGTAAGCGTGGCTAACAATCGTACACCAATCATACAACCCGCCCATACAAAATTTGTTAAAAAAGTCGCTTTGACTGAAAGGTGGTGGTATAGTGTTTTGACACGAACCTTGGCTGCCGTCTGGTCACTACAGTTACTATAGCTGAGTCGCTCTCTTAAAGTACCAATAGTACAGGCCGTCCCTGAGGATTCTTCAGAAGTCAAGCCATTTATACAGTCTGGCAGTATCGCTGGATGCAGAAGTTTCTGGAGGAAGTGTTTTCTTCCAATGTTGTTGTAATACTGTACCTACACTACTGGCCATTAAAATTGCTACACCAAGAAGAAATGCAGATGATAAACGGGTATTCATTGGACTAATATATTATACTAGAACTGACAAGTGATTACATTTTCACGCAATTTGGGTGCATAGATCCTGAGAAATCGGTACCCAGAACAACCACCTCTGGCCGTAATAACGGCCTTGACACGCCAGGGCATTGAGTCAAACAGAGCTTGGATGGCGTGTACAGGTACAGCTGCCCACGCGGCTTCAACACGATACCACAGTTCATCAAGATTAGTGACTGGTGTATTTTGATGAGCCAGTTGCTCGGCCACCGTTGACCAGACGTTTTCAATTGGTGAGAGATCTGGAGAATGTGCTGTCAAGGGCAGCAGTCGAACATTCTCTGTAACCAGAATGGCTCATACAGGACCTGCAACATGCGGTCGTGCATTATCCTGCTGAAATGAAGGGTATCGCAGGGATCGAATGAAGGGTAGAGCCACGGGTCGTAACACATCTGAAGAGTAACGTCCACTGTTCAAAGTGCCGTCAATGCGAACAAGAGGTGGCCGAGACGTGTAACCAATGGCACCCAATTCCATCACGCCGGGTGATACGCCAGTATGGCGATGACGCTTCCAATGTGCCTTCACCGCGATGTCGCCAAACACGGATGCCAACATCATGATGCTGTAAACAGAATCTGGATTCATCCGAAAAAATGACGTTTTGCGATTCATGCACCCAGGTTCGTCGTTGAGTACACCATCGCAGGCGCTCCTGTCTGTGATGCAGCGTCAAGTGTAACCGCAGCCATGGTCTCCGAGCTGATAGTCCATGCTGCTGCAAACGTCGTCGAACTGTTCGTGCAAATAGTGTTGTCTTGCAAACGTCCGCATCTGTTGACTCAGGGATCGAGACGTGGCTGCACGATCCGTTACAGCCATGCGGATAAGATGCCTGTCATCTCGACTGCTAGTGATACGAGGCCGTTGGGATCCAGCACGGCGTTCCGTATTACCCTCCTGAACCCACCGATTCCATATTCTGCTAAGTCATTGGATCTCGACCAACGCGAGCAGCAATGTCGCGATACGATAAACCGCAATCGCGATAGGGTACAATCCGACGTTTATCAAAGTCGGAAACGTGATGGTATGCATTTCTCCTCCTTACACGGGTCATCGCAACAACGTTTCACCAGGCTACGCCGGTCAACTGCTGTTTGTGTATGGGAAATCGGTTGGAAACTTTCCTTATGTCAGCACGTTGTAAGTGTCGCCACCGGCGCGAACCTTGCGTGAATGCTCTGAAAAGGTAATTATTTGCATATCACAGCATCTTCTTCCTGTCGGTTAAATTTCGCGTTTGTAGCATGTCATCTTCGTGGTGTAGCAATTTTAATGGCCAGTAGTGTATTGTCGATTTAACTTACTATAATAAACTCCATTAATGTGATCTGCTTGAATTGTTGTCTAGTGATCCAAGAAAACAGCTTCCTAGGTAACGTGTATTAGACGAGTGGGCAGGATAATACAATGTTAACCTCATAAGAAGAAATTAATGGCTAAACTCTAACAAACGGGAAGTCTGAATATACAATGTTCTGGTTCTCGTGACTCTATAAGGTTGTTGTGTACTTTGAACTGCTCCCCAGGGGAATGTCCATGGAAGCTGTCTCTTATTGCCAATGACTGAGACACCTTTCGGTGGCAGTGTAAGAAAAAGGACCAAGAACAGTGCAACGAGTGTTGCTACTGCGCGTTAACGCTCGCCTGCAATCAGCTGATTTCACAAAAGGACCTGTCAAGGAGAAAGGTTTCATGACAAAGAGTCACTCTGAATATGACAGTGTTCACTCTGAATATGGTGTGTACCACTTTGTACTCAAACGTAAATTATGGGCTACACAGTGATGCAGCAACTGTCGTTTTAGGAAAGCTGGACAGAAGCAGAAATGATCAGAGAAAAAGTAACATAACAGCCAGAAGATTTACTTAAGTTGTATTCCCAAAATGTACGAAGACTCATTACAAATGATGCAACGAGAAATAGAGTCCTGTTATCAATGTCAACAGGAAGAGCCTCCAAGCAGGAATGGACTGAGTCGCTCCTGCAGGCCGTCCTATATTGTGGCAAGAGAGGGCGCTCAAAGTCTAGAGTTACTGGAGGCGTGGCTCAGTGGGAGTGCAGCATTGGGTCCGCCGGGTCTTACACGATTGCTACAGGCAATGGACAGAACCTTGTAATTCTGTTACCAACTGTGATATGCTGATAGGGTGGTGTCCATACGTGATACCACAATATCAATAGCGTTCTACAAGTGTGGACAGTATAATATACCTGAGCATTGAGAGCCTGTTTAGAAAAATGTAAGAAAAATATTGTTTTTATGGTTAATTACTCTCTTGTGTTCATTGTTGTGTTTAATAAACTATTGGAAAAACAGTGTAAATTAGACATTGCACTGATACATATGAGCAGCAAAGTAGCATAATAAATTAAGGACGAAGTGCCTAAATCGTCACAAATTAATAAGACATTGTGCACTTTGAACATTGAAACCACTCTGTATCTAGGTGCTGTCCTGAATCAGACTCAGACAGAATGGATATCTAGCAGAACAAATTATTGTGCTATAACTGTCTATTCACAAAAAACCTAAAATCATCCTTGCAGAAGCGAAAACTACAGCCATTAAGAAGCATGCAATACTGTAAGTTTTTCAGCCACACATACGACATGCTGAAAATAGCGGGTAGACTCACGGTGGAGAACTTTCTGAAGTTTTTCCTTATTAATTTTCCATCTTGCTGCCTATGGCTCCGTTTAGAAAAGGGAAAAAGCTTGGCTCCATCAATATTGGAAGAGGGAGCTGTTGGTACAGGAGTCACTCTAAAAGAAATGCACACTATTTTTGTAAAAATACAGTTTTCAATCTGCATGTGTGAACGTTTTCCAGTGTGTAGATACATCCTTCCCGCTTGTTTTCAAACTTAATTCAACCTGTTCCCGTGAGTGGCGCCGTCACAGCATGTCTTCAAGATGGCTGCTACACTTGAAGTTCGTCAGAAGCAACATGCTGTCATAGAATTCCTGTGCTGTGAAAACGAGACAGTGGGAAACATCCACAACAGGTTGAAAAAGGTGTATGGAGATGCTGCTGTCGATCGAAGTACAGTTAGTCGGTGGGAAAGCAGGTTACATGACGAAAGCGGGCACAGCAATATTGAGGATTGTCCTCGCGGCGGCAGGCCTCGTACTGCACACACACCAGACAATGTGCAGAGATTTAACGAATTGGTGACTGCTGACATACGCATCACAGTGAACGAATTCTCACGCTACGCTGGGATAGGGGAAGGAAGTGTTTGCAGAATACTGAAAGAGTTGGCGTTAAAAAAGGTTTGTGCCAGGTGGGTTCCCAGGATGTTGACAGTGGCTCACAAAGAAACAAGAAAAACGTTATGCAGAGAACTTTTGGAACAGTACGAGAATGGCGGAGATGAATTTCTTGGAAGAATTGTGACAGGTGATGAAACATGGCTCCATCATTTTTCACCAGAGACGAAGAGGCAATCAATGGTGTGGCATCATGCAAATTCACCCAAGAAAAAAAAATTCAAAACCACACCTTCTGCTGGAAAAGTTATGGCCACGGTGTTTTTCGATTCCGAAGGACTCTTGCTTGTGGACAGCATGCCGTGGAAGCACCATACATTCTGATGCGTATGTGACGACACTGAAGAAACTTCAAGCTCGACTGAGTCGTGTTCGACCACATCGGCAAAAGCAGGATATTTTGCTGTTGCACGACAATGCATGGCCACATGTTAGTCAAAGAATCATGGAAGCGATCACAAAACTCGGATGAACAACACTGAAACACCCGCCTTACAATCCTGACCTGGCTCCATGTGACTATCATCTCTTTGGGAAACTGAAAGACTCTCTTCGTGGAACAAGTTTTGAAGATGATGCCTCCCTTGTGCACGCTGCCAAACAGTGGCTCCAACAGGTTGGTCCAGAATTTTAACGTGCAGGTATACAGGCGCTGGTTCCAAGATGGCGTAAGGCAGTTGAGAGGAATGGAAATTATGTGAAGAAATGAAAATATTGTTCCTAAAGGATGTATCTACACACTGTAAAACTTTCAAATATGTAGAATAAAAGATGTGCATTTCTTTTGGAGTGACCCTCGTATCTTCACTGTATGGCGCGAACATGTAGCTAGCGAAAAATTGGGTCATTTATCTCTCTGTCATTGTCCCAGTGGTGACTAATATACACTCCTGGAAATTGAAATAAGAACACCGTGAATTCATTGTCCCAGGAAGGGGAAACTTTATTGACACATTCCTGGGGTCAGATACATCACATGATCACACTGACAGAACCACAGGCACATAGACACAGGCAACAGAGCATGCACGTCGGCACTAGTACAGTGTATATCCACCTTTCGCAGCAATGCAGGCTGCTATTCTCCCATGGAGACGATCGTAGAGATGCTGGATGTAGTCCTGTGGAACGGCTTGCCATGCCATTTCCACCTGGCGCCTCAGTTGGACCAGCGTTCGTGCTGGACGTGCAGACCGCGTGAGACGACGCTTCATCCAGTCCCAAACATGCTCAATGGGGGACAGATCCGGAGATCTTGCTGGCCAGGGTAGTTGACTTACATCTTCTAGAGCACGTTGGGTGGCACGGGATACATGCGGACGTGCATTGTCCTGTTGGAACAGCAAGTTCCCTTGCCGGTCTAGGAATGGTAGAACGATGGGTTCGATGACGGTTTGGATGTACCGTGCACTATTCAGTGTCCCCTCGACGATCACCAGTGGTGTACGGCCAGTGTAGGAGATCGCTCCCCACATCATGATGCCGGGTGTTGGCCCTGTGTGCCTCGGTCGTATGCAGTCCTGATTGTGGCGCTCACCTGCACGGCGCCAAACACGCATACGACCATCATTGGCACCAAGGCAGAAGCGACTCTCATCGCTGAAGACGACACGTCTCCATTCGTCCCTCCATTCACGCCTGTCGCGACACCATTGGAGGCGGGCTGCACGATGTTGGGGCGTGAGAGGAAGACGGCCTAATGGTGTGCGGGACCGTAGCCCAGCTTCATGGAGACGGTTGCGAATGGTCCTCGCCGATACCCCAGGAGCAACAGTGTCCCTAATTTGCTGGGAAGTGGCGGTGCGGTCCCCTACGGCACTGCGTAGGATCCTACGGTCTTGGTGTGCATCCGTGCATCGCTGCGGTCCGGTCCCAGGTCGACGGGCACGTGCACCTTCCGCCGACCACTGGCGACAACATCGATGTACTGTGGAGACCTCACGCCCCACGTGTTGAGCAATTCGGCGGTACGTCCACCCGGCCTCCCGCATGCCCACTATACGCCCTCGCTCAAAGTCCGTCAACTGCACATACGGTTCACGTCCACGCTGTTGCGGCATGCTACCAGTGTTAAAGACTGCGATGGAGCTCCGTATGCCACGGCAAACTGGCTGACACAGACGGCGGCGGTGCACAAATGCTGCGCAACTAGCGCCATTCGACGGCCAACACCGCGGTTCCTGGTGTGTCCGCTGTGCCGTGCGTGTGATCATTGCTTGTACAGCCCTCTCGCAGTGTCCGGAACAAGTATGGTGGGTCTGACACACCGGTGTCAATGTGTTCTTTTTTCCATTTCCAGGAGTGTAGATACAACGTAAATGATGAAACTAATTGTAGTTTCTGTGTGCAATAGTTTTCCTGCAGCCAAAACCATGAACTAATAACGAGATGTCACTAGTTACGTGAAAATTGCTCAGATCATTCAATGGAAATGACAAGAAAGTAGCAGACGAATTTGGTAGGATAGTTCTGTGCCATCTAGGAAGTAACTAGATGATCACAGAGTTATCAAACATATTCTGCACTGTTACCAAGTCTATATTATACTAGTGGGCGGAAGAAAACATTTCCATAGCCAATGCGTTTCTGGACTGGGTGCAGAAGTGAGGAGCACAGGTTGCCATCAAAGGCCAGAATACTGAATGTATGAGCCAATGAGCTTTATTCCAATTTTTATAACTATGATTAGAGGCTCAGTTACCAATAGCACATCCACGCCCAGACTACAAACTAAACATCATTAATCAACAACTGCCGCAAGGGAATCTTAAGTGGTCATACTGTAAACATTAAGAGTAACATGTATTTCGATCATTGCAGACATATAAAATGTTTTTCTTAAGAACACTGTTGTTGGCACTACTCTCAAAACAAAGGAATACACATAAAAGAGAACGACACAGCATTAACTGCAAAGTGTGAACTTCCACAGACCAGTTTCGTAATCCAGGGCCCCGGCCTGTGTGGCCGAGCGGTTCTAGGCGCTTCAGTCTGGAACCGCGCGACCGCTACGGTCGCAGGCTCGAATCCTGCCTCGGGCATGGATGTGTGTGATGTCCTTAGGTTAGTTAGGTTTAAGTAGTTCTAAGTTCTAGGGGACTGATGACCTTAGATGTTAAGTCCAATAGTGCTCAGAGCCATTTTTTTAAATCCAGGGATAACATACTGTTTTGAAACTAAGAAAGGGTAGTGTGCAAGGAAACTAATAGCCATTATCCAAAAAGTGGTGTGATAAAGACTTGTAACAATGAAACAAGCGAATGTGTGCAGTGCATGTTCCATTACGCTTGCTGCTAAATAAAGGAAGGGCAGTTTTGATCAGAACATGGAAAAAGGAACACGCAGAGTGCCAACAGTAATGTATAGAATATGTTATCCATAAGGAACACTATAATTCGGTTTCTGAAAACTAAAAGAACGAAATGTATCAACAACTGGGATGATTACAATAGCATCTGATAATTGCTGTCTTGTGCCATCTTCTTCATCTCGGAGAAGCAGTTACATTGTTCGTCTTCAATTATTTGTTCAATGTGTCCGATTCTTTTCTTCTCCTACGGTTTTTATCCTATACAGTTCTCGCTAGCAGCGTGGAAGTTACTCCCTGATACCTTAACGCATGCTCTATTATCTATTCTCCCAGGAAAAATGTTAGGGAAACGAGGCAAATAGATATAAGATATAAATTTAATCTTAACGACTGTCCAAATTTAGTGTTGAACTACCACGGTAACCTACTTCCACAGCACTCACAAGTATTGAAAACTATCACACACGGTATCCAGTAAGCAGATAAAGATGACGAAAACGCTGAAGGGAAGAAAAACAAGGCCAAAGGTACAGTCTGCGCCAAAGTTGATTTTCTTTCCGTTATTAACATCAAGGTGTGTATCTTGTAGCGCTTGGTAAAACTTCCCTCAGATTTTCTATCAGTAACAAAGATCCATCAACATGAAAGGATAATCTTGACTAAATTCTTGTCAGATCTTGAGCCGGATGAAACTGTCATCTGCACACAATATTTCCGCAGTCCACCTAGCCCCCGTTATCAGGTGAGAAAAGCTAAGCCGCTCAAGAATTTGATCTGTTAATACTCCTGAAAGTCTACATAGTCACATAGGATGATCCTCCTCTCAAAAGTAAAACTGAAAAAAGTAGGAAGACAGTTGTTTTCAGAAAAATGTATAAGCCATGAAGTAGAAAATACAGTCTCACAAATGATTAAACAATTAGCTTTGCAGTTCTTCGTCGGCCAGCGTAAAAAATTTCCGACTGCTGTTCATCTACATCATATTTTGCTTCTATATACATTGTGCTTTAAATGAGTTTTTCTAATACAAGTTGTATTCATTATTAACGAAAATGTGATTTTGATAAGTTTTTCATATTTTTCCAGGAATTTTTGGAAATTATTAATGGAAAATTAGGCTCGAAATGTTTTTTGACGAGAATAAGGAAAAAATTTCAAAGACTGTATCAGTTTCTAACGGAATTAAACGATACATAAAGGGGTCGGTTATTTTTCAACTTCAAGACGTTCGGTGATCGCCTGATAGTTGTCGAATTGAGCAGAAATTTTACACAACTTTTTTTTTTATTGTTTGGAAGTGGGTAGCGGACTGGGAGCAACAAGAAGTTCGCTTTCAAAATAAGAATGCAACTAAGAACAAGAATGTTCCTTAGGGTCACACTAATGTATATGCACACCACTCTAGGAGGAATGTGCGCAGCTTAGTTTCTGTTGTGGTCTCTCCTTGTGTTTTCAGTGCGTATTAGGAGCGAGTACATCGCTGAGTTTTGCCGCCATTGCTAAAATGGCCGGCACAGGCTAGCAGGCATTATAATGCGGTCGCACAGCAGTTCACTTGTCACCCAGGACCCATACTTCCAAGGTAACAACACCACATACACTTATGCAGTGATGTATTCTATCCTTATAAGCAATATCATCTGTAAAATTTTTCCATGCGACTATCTATAGTATATTATGTATGTGACTGATTGCATTAATAGCATTTGAATTGACTTTTTTTCTATAAAAGAAATGTGGTGAAAGTTGTTATGAAAGTGGATCTCAACTGTTTACTAATTTTAAATCGTCTAAGCATACAGGCTGATATTTCTCTAAGGCAAAAAGACGCTTCTGCTGCAGGACAGGTGAAGTACCGATGATTTTGGCGCTTTGAATCTTGGTGAATGTGAAAGCCACCATCGAAGTGAGTCAGCTTCAGACGGTGTCAATGGTACGAAGCAATGAAAACCAGACCAATATTGTTTCAGACAGTTCGGATTGAAGAATAACGGTGTAAGCAGGCCATTTTGAAGCCGAACTGGGGTGACCGGTCTTCTCACTGGTTGTACACGGTCAATTCCTCTCATGTACAAACCTCTTCATCTCAGCGTACCACTTGCACCAAATGTTCTTCATTATTTACTGTGTGTATTTCAATCTCCTGTCTTCCCCTACTAGTTTTATCCTCTACAGCTCCCAGTAGTACCATGGGAGTTTCTTCTGGATGTCTTAACACATGTCTCATCGTACTATGAAAATTGGAATCAGACAACGAAGGTCAAAGTCTTATTATGTTACTGTGTGTAATAAACTGAATGAGCCACAAACTACACTGCTGTACATATAAATATTTTAGTAAAAGGAAAAATTTCTACTTCATAAATGCTTCTTCTCAAATGCTGTGTGCAGAGATCTCGAACTGATTCAGTCGTTTTAGTAATACTTAGAACTTAGCTAATTTTGCAGTGAGGACAGACACCTGGTACTGATATGAAGGTATGGTGCTACTGCTTTTCTCATCGTCTTGCTTTGTGAAAAAATAGAAAAGCCACGGGAAATAAAACACTAATAAACTATGAATTAAAGCAGAAAGTGTACACTCGTCCTATTGGGACTGGTAATAGCTCTTAAATATAACAAAGTGACAGTTGAAAAATCTAAAGCTAAGTTATACTGGTACATAGCTCGGTTGTAAGTATTGACACTGCAGTCGTCGCTATGTGTTGTATTTTCGATACATTTAAAGAAAATAATTATTCAATACACTCCATCAATTTACCATACGATGGAGACAAGACAAGAGACTGTGCTCTCGCATTTCATATAGTTTTAACATCAATAACATAATTTTATACATTCACATGCAGGACACGTTTTCAAACTGAATCTGACGTAAATAGTAATAATTCTATTATTTGATTAAACTTAATTATTTTTCGTATATTGGATTAATTTCAAAATTTGGTTATCCATCTTTTAATTTCTTTTAAAACAATGACAGTAAAATTGTTAATTATAAACTTTCAAAATAACTCCAGAAAAAATTATCATTAAATAATCAGTTTGTTATGTAAAAGAGTGTCTTTGAAGCACGTACTGTAAAGGGTGTATACGCGGACAAGAAAAAAAGAATCCCGAATTATTCCCAGATTTCCTGGGTAAAAACACACTTTTCCCACATGAAAATACACTTCTTCCAAGGTGAAAAATACACTTTTTCTGCGATAAGTGACAGTACATTTTCCCTTGGACTGTCCGCCTCGACAGCACAATGGTCAGCGCGGCAGAATGTTGTGCAAGGGAGCCCGGTTTCGATTCCCGGATGGGTTGGGAATTTTTCCCCTCTCAGGGACTGGTTGTTGTGTTGTCTTCATCATCATATCATACACTGTCTACACGCAAGTCGCCGAAATGGCGTCAACAAGAGACTTGCACCAGGCGACAGGTCTACCCGATAGACCTTAGCCACACATTTCATTTAATTTTTTCCCTTGGACTGTAAAAAATCAATCCTTTGAATGATAAAGGTTTTATACACCAGCGTGGAACTTTATACACCTGTGTGGAACTTTATACACCAACGTGGAACTTCATAGAACGGAAAAACCCGGAAAAAATGCGTTGGTAAGATCCGTGCTGTGTAGAAACGTTTGCGCTGCGTTTCTTCATATTACGATAAGCTGCATATTTTTGATTTCGTATTATGAAAGTATGGCATATATGAACCATGGACCTTGCCGTTGGTGGGGAGGCTTGCGTGCCTCAGCGATACAGATAGCCTTGCCGTAGGTGTAACCACAACGGAGGGACCGAGCGAGGTGGCGCAGTGGTTAGCACACTGGACTCGCATTCGGGAGGACGACGGTTCAATCCCGTCTCCAGCCATCCTGATTTAGGTTTTCCGTGATTTCCCTAAATCGTTTCAGGCAAATGCCTTGATGGTTCCTTTGAAAGGGCACGGCCGATTTCCTTCCCAATCCTTCCCTAACCCGATCTTGCGCTCCGTCTCTAATGACCTCGTTGTCGACGGGACGTTAAACACTAACCACCACCACCACCACAACGGAGGGGTATCTGTTGAGAGGCCAGACAAACGCGTGGTTCCTGAAGAAAGGCGGCAGCCTTTCCAGTAGATGCAGGCGCAACAGTCTGGATGATTGACTGATCTGGCCTCGTAACTCTAACCAAAATGGCCTTGCTGTGCTGGTACCACGAACGGCTGAAAGCAAGGGGAAACTACAGCCGTAATTTTTCCCGAGGGCATGCAGCTTTACTGTATGATTAAATGATGATGGCGTCCTCTTGGGTAAAATATTCCGGAGGGAAAATAGTCCCCCATTCGGATCTCCGGGCGGGGACTACTCAAGAGTAAGTCGCTATCAGGAGAAAGAAAACTTGCGTTCTACGAATCGGAGCGTGGAATGTCAGATCCCTTGATCGGGCAGGTAGGTAAAAAAAGTTAAAAAGGGTGGCAGGAGGAGCAAGACTTTTGGTCAGGCGAATACAGGGTTATAAATACAAAATCAAATAGGAGTAATGCAGGAGTAGGTTTAATAATGAATAAAAAAATAGGAGTGCGGGTAAGCTACTACAAACAGCATAGTGAACGCATTATTGTGGGCAAGACAGACACGAACCCCACGCCTACTACAGCACAAGTTTATATGCCAACTAGCTCTGCAGATGACGAAGAAATTGAAGAAATGTATGATGAAGTAAAAGAAATTATTCAGATAGTGAAGGGAGACGAAAATTTAATAGTCATGGGTGACTGGAATTCGGTAGTAGGAAAAGGGAGAGAAGGAAACGTAGTAGGTGAATATGGATTGGGGGAAAGAAATGAAAGAGGAAGCCGCTTGGTAGAAATTTGCACAGAGCACAACTTAATCATAGCTAACACTTGGTTCAAGAATCATAAAAGAAAGTTGTATACATGGAAGAAGCCTGGAGATACTGACAGGTTTCAGATAGACTATATAATGGTAAGACAGAGATTTAGGAACCATGTTTTAAATTGTAAAACATTTCCAGGGACAGATGTTGACTCTGACCACAATCTATTCGTTATGGACTGTAGATTAAAACTGAAGAAACTGCAAAAAGGTGGGAATTTATGGAGATGGGACCTGGATAAACTGACTAAACCAGAGGTTGTACAGCTTCAGGGAGAGCATAAGGGAACAATTGACAGGAATGGGGGAAAGAAATACAACAGAAGAAGAATGGGTAGCTTTGAGGGATGAATTAGTGAAGGCAGCAGAGGATCGAGTAGGTAAAAAGACGAGGGCTAATAGAAATCCTTGGGTAACAGAAGAAATACTGAATTTAATTGATGAAAGGAGAAAATATAAAAATGCAGTAAATGAAGCAGGAAAAAAGGAATACAAACATGTGGTGTGCGTACTGAAAGACCTCCGGTACACACACCATCAGATTTTTTGACTTGTCGCTCTAACGAAGTAGACGAGTGTCAGCAATATGTCGTGTGGTCTTATCGTGGCGTGTTTATCTTCTGCCGTTAGGTCAGACGATAGAAATGCCACTTGCACGCTTAGAGTAGCAGATTGACGGTGACCAACTTTAAACAGAACTTGATTAATTTTCACACACATTTCTTAAAATAATACAAACATAGATGTTACGTAACTTGATTCTGGAGGCTGTTTACAATTGACAATCTGAAGTTCCTTTGGTCTTGGTACGTTAATCTTATTCTCACATATCTCTGATATTTGACAAAGTATCTAGTCATTTATCTTCATGGCTATGTACAGGAACATGATAATCTTATTAGGCGCAGACTGAAACTTGACGATAGACAAATGCAGACTAATGCAGACTGACCGATCGGAGGTCTGGACACTCGTTATAATACCTCGAGCGTTCAGGTATCACTGCGCGAATGTGATCCGCGAGGAGAAATGGTTCTACGTTAGCAGCAATCTCATTGGCTGCGTGACATATTAATACGCGGATCGGCGGAAGCAGAATTTGGTCCGTCTCTAAGACAGCGCCATCTCGTTGTGCGGAGACGGACGAGCGCTGCGCCTGTGCCGTTGTGCTTAGCGGGGCGCGCTCTAGTGGGAAAGTTGTGTACGCGCTGACTACGCAGAACTACGTAAACAACAAAACGTCTCAAAAATGAGATCGACAGGAAGTGCAAAATAACTAAACAGGGATGGCTAGAGGACAAATGTAAGGATGTAGAGGGTTATCTCACTAGGAGTAAGATAGATAATGCCTACAGGAAAATTAAAGAGACCTTTGGAGAAAAGTGAACCACTTGTATGAATATCAAGAGCTCAGAAGGAAACCCAGTTGTAAGCAAAGAAGGGAAAGCAGATAGGTGGAAGGAGTATGTAGAGGGTCTATACAAAGACAATGGACTTGAGGACAATATTATGGAAATGGAAGAGTATGTAGATGAAGATGAAATCGGTGATACGATACTGCATGAAGAGCTTGACAGAGCACTGAAAGGCCTGAGTCGAAACAAGGCCCCGAGAGTAGACAACATTCTATTAGAACTACTGACAGCCTTGGGAGAGCCAGTCCTGACAAAACTCTACCATCTGGTGAGCAAGATGTATGAGACAGGCGAAATTCCCTCAGACTTCAAGAAGAATGTAATAATTCCAAACACAAAGATAGCAGGTGTTGACAGATATGAAAATTACCGAACCATCAGTTTAATAAGTCGCAGCTGCAAAATACTAACGCGAATTCTTTACAGACGAATGGAAAAACTTGTAGAAGCCGGCCTTGGGGAAGATCAGTTTGGATTCCGTAGAAATACTGGAACACGTGAGGCAACACTGACCCTACGACTTATCTTAGAAAATAGATTAAGGAAAGGCAAACCTACGTCTCTAATTTGTAGACTTAGAGATAGCTTTTGACAATGTTGACTGGAATACTCCCTTTCAGATTCTGAAGGTGGCAGGGGTAAAATACAGGGAGCGAAAGGCTGTTTACAATTTGTACAGAAACCAGATGGCAGTTATAAGAGTTGAGGTACATGAAATGGAAGCAGTGGTTGGGAAGGGAGTGAGACAGGGTTCTAGCCTTTCCCCAATGTTATTCAATCTGTATATTGAGCAAGCAGTGAAGGAAACAAAAGAAAAATTCGGAGTAGGAATTAAAATCTATGGAGAAGACATAAAAACTTTGAGATTCGCCGATTACATTGTAATTCTGTCAGAGACAGCAAAGGACTTGGAAGAGCAGTTGAACGGAATGGATAATGTCTTGAAAGGAGGATATAAGATGATCATCAACAAAAGCAAAACGAGGATAATGGATTGTAGTCGAATTAAGTTGGGTGATGCTGAGGGAATTAGATTAGGAAATGAGACACTTAAAGTAGTGAAGGAGTTTTCTTTTTGGGGAGCAAAATAACTGAAGATTGTCGCAGTAGAGAAGGTATAAAATGTAGACTGGAAATGACAAGGAAAGCGTTTCGGAAAAAGAGAAATTTGTTAACCTCGAGTATAGATTTAAGTGTCAGGAAGTATTTTCTGAAAGTATTTGTATGGAGTGTAGCCGTGTATGGAAGTGAAATATGGATGATAAATAGTTTGGACAAGAAGAGAATAGAAGCTTTCGAAGTGTGGTGCTACAGAAGAATGCTGAACATTAGATGAGTAGATCACATAACTAATGCGGAGATACTGAATAGGATTGGGGAGAAGAGAATTTTGTGGCACAACTTGACTAGAAGAAGGTGTCGGTTGGTAGGACATCTCCTGAGGCATCAAGGGATCACCAATTTAGTATTGGAGGGCAGCGTGTAGGGTAAAAATCGTGGAGGGAGACGAATACACTATGCAGATTCAGTAGGATGTAGGTTGCAGTAAATACTGGGAGATGAAGAAGCTTGCACAGGATAGAGTAGCATGAAGAGCTGCATCAAACCAGTCTCAGGACTGAAGACCACAACAACAACAGATTCGAAACACTACGTTAGTTTCCAAAGCACTGAAATCGAGATTGAAATGCGCTTGTGTAAGGCAGTCACAGCCTATGTCACGTGATCTCGCTAGCCAATGAAAGCAGATATTTGAGCATGGGACGTGTGACGTAGTCAGCCAATAGCAACATCACTCTTAATTAGTGTGAACGCGCAAACAGCAAAAGTTTAAATTAATGTACATAGAGTAACTACAAGAAAACTTAAGCTTTCAGATAGAATATTGGTATTGAAGATTAATAAGCTACGAGAAAACATAAGCTTTCAGATGTAATATTGGTCTTCTCTGCGTGTCCTACACTTTAGGATACATCACACAAATATGACAGTAAAATTTTAAATAATGACATTAATGTCTGTGAGCCGAGCGTGGCCCGCGGTCATGCCGTTTATTGTTCGTCAACTTGTTTTTATGGTTCTGTCGCCTTTTTCTTATTCAATTTTTTTGGCGTTACTAAGTTGGTGGTTTGCTTGACCGTGAGTGCAGCAGCAGTGCTTATCGATAAGTGCACTGTCGTACTATCTCTGGAGCGACCGTTAGTATTTCCGGCTCGTCGTCTGTCTGGCGTTCAGTCGGGGGACGGAGCGCCAGTGAGGCGCGGACAGCCAGTTCTTGCCGACCGCTGGCCACGCACATAAACTGTCCAACGGAAGGAGACTGGAGCGGTAGCGACCGTCGGTTGGTCGTTCGTTTGCTCGTCTCATTGGGCGACGTTTATTTGGTCTTTTGACCGTTTCTGGGCCTTGTCAGTTGGTCATCTTGCCGGACATGGGTCGGTTCCTTCCTTCTGCAGAGATGTCATGGCCAATGGGCAAGAGTTACCTCTGCATGGTTGGGTCCGAGCTAGTGTGCCCGGGTCGTCGTCTCTCCGAGTTCCGAACGGACATCGAGTTGAGTCGGTTGGAGCTGCAGTGAGCTCCGGACAGCCAAGACTCTCCCGACCGTTGCCGACACTCCCAGCTTGAATGGGGACGACCTTGGTTGGTCGCTCGGTCGCTCTCTCATCAGACGACGTGTATCTGGTCGTCGACCGCTTATGGAAACTCCGCGTGTGTGGGAATTGTCATTTCTTCTTGTTGTTACATGGTGATTTGTTTTAGGATTTTGGAGTTATTGGTGCAAGTGGTTACATGGAACTGTGATTTCCACCGAGTGGATGAATGCTGTCTACGTGCTGGGGTAGGCAGCTGCTCGGTTGCGACGGAGCAGCGTTCAGGTCTCTACCGAGGCCAACGAGAAAGACAGGCCGCGCCGCGTACGTCACACAGAGGATGTCACGTGACCGGCAGCGTCCTAACATCTTGTCACTTCAGAACAGATAGCACCTCTTTCTAAAATGCGTCCACGAAAGTTTTATATGAATTAAAGTTGTGCTGGGTACACATATACTAGATTTCTGAATACTGGTAAACTTCGATGCGAGATATACTTAGAAACCTAGCAATCAAGAACACAGATGTAGGCATACGTATTTAATAGCTGAAAAACAGCAGGTCTGGCATGACAAATAAAACATATGCATCCCAATTAAGAGTTTATTCAATTTGTTTGCTTACTAACCAAGCACAGTTTACGTCTAGATGTATGTGGTTTTAGACATTTTTGTCTCCAGTAACCGGTAAAGTAATTACACTTCACAATAATTGCATGAACAAAAGGAAAGAATGTGTACAGATTTTTTTCTAAAATGCAGTTACAGACAACTAATTTTCGACAGGCTCTCACATAGAATTCCATTCATACCATTATCTGTAAGTGTATGAACATTTCTAACAGATAGCGAAATATTCAAATCACAGTGATCGAAACAACTTAAAAGATAGACGTGTCGTCCGTTCTAGATTACATTCACGCAAGGCGCAGAGAGATATAGGTAGACCGCTTTTGCTTTCAGTAGGTGTTTTTTTCCTCACACGAAAGAAAATGTGAGCAGCCGATATTTTTCCTCTTACATTTCGCCGATTTTTCTCCAAGGTGTTTCATTTTTAATGAGTGAAAATTTAATTACAAAAGATGCTCATCTCTACAGAATGATTTCGACGAAGTTGTGCATTACGCCACAGTTTTGACAACACTTGTAGGGCGATCACCTGAACGTAATAGATGTACCTTATTTCCTGTTTTGCACAAATGCCACGTTGTTTCTGCCCCGCGAGGGGCCTCCCGGCCAATGACGCCAAACGCTCATTTCCATTTTCTAAGAGGCATAATGAAATTGCTTCAATTAAATACTTTAAGACAGGAATTATTACGTTCTTGGATATGAACAAACCTACTGTATCGAATTGTCAGAAGCAAATTCCCACCTGTATTTTTCTTGCATATTTTATTCATTGCAATTAGAAAAAGGCACCTGATAATGAGGAAGAGGTTTCCTCGAAACAGGTTGTGCAAAATAAAGTAACTTGTAACATATTTACGCAGTTGTTTGGCGGTCAGTTCTACCAAAAACAAAAATCTCACCTGTAGTTTGACAAGAACTTGTCACTTACCTGTCTCTTGGGGAAGTCAGTGTTGATGCAGATATTATGTTCATGGAATAAGGGCTATTAGTTTTTTGGAAGAACTGCTACATCATTTCAGTGTTCTCCACAATGGAAAAATTTCTACTTGGAGTACTGACTGTGTAGTAATTTTTAATAGACATTCACAAGGCTACGAAGTCAAAAAAGTACATTCTGTCAATATATATGTATTGGTTTGTGTCCGAAGATGACACTACAAAATGCATAATCTAAGTTCTGTATTTTTTTCCATTTTATGCTCACCGTATATTCTAAGTAGTTCCAATATAAAAATGAACATTTACCATCTTGGATTACCAGTTTACTTCTCTACTGGCCCCCTAACTGTCAAGCAGCACCTACATTTACAAATAGAAGGAACTGATGGAGAAGGAACCAAATAAAAGGAAATGAATTTCCAAATTGAAAGGACAATTTCGATTTATAAGGGGTCCTGTATCCAGGACAGTAGTATCTAAAACTTTTTTGAATGTACCCACGTGTTTGTTGGCTGACATCTGCAACACCTGAGATAAACTATCATCAAACAGTGTACTACATGTAGTTTCCACAAATCAGCAACAAGCACTACTTGATAAACATTAAAATTTCCTTACCTTTATGCTTTCTGTACAACACAAATTTATACCAAGGTCTCTCTATCCTAATAACCCCCCCCCCCCCCCCCAACAAAACACACACAGAACCAGGTATCAAGACAATAATGAACAGGAACAAACATTTCACATACATAATTTATTTAAACAAATTTGTAATGCATTTAAAAACACACATTTTCATTACTCATAACAGTTGATATTAATTGAGGTAAGATAATAGGATGGTAGGTTAGTTCATAAACATTAGGCAGGTAAATTTGTGGCATCTTTTAAACTCAGTACAGGAGTGCGATAAATTTGTAAATATAATTTTACATCTTACTGTGAGCTTTCAAGTTTCCAATAAAAGTGACTCTATATGCCCCTTTGAATGTTTTAATGAAACAAGATGTTCCAACCTATTGGTGCTATACATTTCATGGCAATATGATACTGCCTTAGGTCAATTTATTATTCATTTAATGTTACTATTCTCAAAAATTTGGAGGCAGTTTACACTTCTAATAAATTCTTTACAGGCATTGTAGAAAATATGACAGAATTAGCCAAATAATCACAAAATCTGTTGCTGCCATGGATGTGACACCAAGAAAAACAAAAACATATGCTTCAATCAGACTAAATGCCTGACTATTTAAAAGAAATTAGACACAAAGTTCTCTGAAAATGCTTTACAACCATATTTGCAGTATCACTACTTTATCAAACAATATTTGCAGTAGAATTTGCTTTCTCATGCTGTATATATACGGACATGCAATCTGAGGTATAGATGCCAAGTGTGGAGACACTGAAGCATTTGTACCAAGATTTATTTTCTGCTCCACTCTATGTATGCTACCTTATAATGACACATCTGTGTTCAATGTAATTTTAGTGTGAACAAACCAGCCACAGAAACAACATATGTATAAGCATTATGGATTTGTAGATTATCTGTGTAATGTTTGCAGTCTGAACAAAAATAAAGAAATGAAAGCTCAAGCAATCAAGTGGGCTGCTAGTGTGCCCTGTTACACTTTTCATTATCAGTAAAGCATGAATAGACACAAGTAATCTAACAGGAGGAATTGAATCTGTTACATTCTATTTCCTACTATGTGAAATGAACTGAATGGGAGGGTGGAGATGCAAGTATGACAAAAGAAAAAAAATAAACATACTTCACAGAGGAAATAAAATTCCTGACAATCCATGGTGTTTCCATGGCATTATCTGTAAGTTACTGAAAACATCATCCTCATCAACATCAGAAGCTGCAGCATCACCATCAGCAGCAGTAACAACATCAACAGCACTTTTGAAGGATGAGAAGCCAATAGAAGCAACATACTGTAGTACTGTGTGGAAACAGAAAATCATGCCTGCTCTTCATCCAAAGGATTTTTAGTCAAGGACAAAAAGAGAGAGAAACCTTCAAGGTAAGGTTTCTTAATCCTCCATCAAAATATTCTGTCCATGAGAAATAAAGTCCAGCAACTACAAGTGGAACTACAGACTACAGACAACTCCCTCGTTTGCATCACAGAAGATTGATGTAGCACACCTTAAATAAGTCTTAATGGCTTAAACTCTTATAATCTAGCATTTCAGTATAGCTGAACCTTTATGTGGGATGGTGGGTAATGCATGTATGTTAAGGAAGGCATTATGTATGAAGACCAGAATGATATTATTTCATTAAGTGGAGAAAAACATATAGAAATATCAGCCATAAATATATGGGACACAAATATGTTCCAAAGCCTAAACATATTATATATACATCGTTCTACTAGCAGTGATATGGAAATTTTCATCACAAAACTGAACCTTCTAGGAGGTAAATGGGCAGAATATAGAAACACTTGCAACTAAAACAAAGGGTTATACATATTATATTAAACAGTAACTGGAGAGCTCACTGGAGAGTGCTGTTTAAAAACTTGGATATCCTGACAGTTCCATGTGAATACAATTTTCAAACAGTGAGATACATAAAGAAAAATATTGACCAGTACCCAACCAACAGTTGCTTTCACAAGCATGGAACCACATCTGGTCACTATTTACACCTCCACAGGAAAAACAAAGTAAAAATCAAAAATAGTGTGATACATAATGAAATAAAATTGTACAATAAGAACAGTGAGATATCTGTGAAACTTGATAACATGAGGAAGTACAAAAAAAGAAATGGTATCTGTGTAGAGGGCTTCGAACTTATGTGTCAGTCCTAAGCTTCTTCACTTTCCTTGAATCTACTTTGGACTTACTTGCCTTATCATTATACATTTTCTCAAAATTGTTAATGAGTATCCTGTTGGCACAGAGTGATACATATTGCAGTTTGCTTAACAATGTGTTGTGAAGCAAACACATACATTCAGCATTATCCACTGCTTTCACAACTTTTGACATGCATATCTTCTGAGAAATGGAAAGCTGTTTACCACACGACATAAATTGCTGAAGAAAGTCATTCACAAGTAGAGAGACTGTATGCCACACTATTCCAACTGTGATCACTACTGTCTCTGTAGGCAAAGTCAGTTTACCCCTGTCCAGTTCCTTCACGAAGTTGTAAGAAGAATCTACCTCAACTTCTTTGTTCAGCTGCAACCATTCAGTACATTTGTCACACTTAGATTTCTGAATGGCTTTCCTAGCTGCATAACCTCCTATGTATGTCAAAATTGGTAACATGTTAGGTGGAACATCATCCATACCGAAGGTGATGTCCATAATATCAGAAAAAATGCTAATGTCAATATTACAGTCTAGCTGCTGTTGGGCAGGAATTATGTGTTTCAAGTGCACATTATCATTTTGAGCTGCAAACAGTACATCATTTTTTAATCTTAATTTTCTTTCATTTTCTAAAACTTGGATGTAACTAATGTAGTAATTTGCCCCACTCAACTGTCGGTAGCATCCAAAGCGGCCCTCTAAATCATCACTTTGAAATTTTCCTAGCAATATGTAGTCAATGTCATATTTCTCAAATAAGTATGGAATTATCTGCAGAAAAGATTCAGTTGTTAATATTAAAGACTGGAATGTCTGTGATGTTAAAGCACCACTCATTGGTACAGATACTCTCCAAACTTTTAGCCAATGACACAGATTATTTAGAAATGTCACCTGATTGTCTGTTGTCTTCCTGATGGCTTCTCTGTAAGGATCATTGGATCTTTGTCCTTCAAATACACTTCTAACATTCACAATCTTCCACCAGTTCACAATTACCTGAAGGAAAGTCACTGTCTGATTTATGTGCTCAGTAACATTAGGCATATCCTTTGTTGCATGTTTCAAAGCTACTGTTATTATCATTGAAAATTTTCAAAGCTAATTTCACATTTTGTTTTTGAATAGACGATGGATACAGTACTCTAGCTGATAGTGTGTGGCCATATTTGACTAAAGAGTTTCTTTCTTTCTCATATACCAGCTCCAAATGCTTGTACTGTGCTGTCAATATTACTGAATGACCAGTCATATCAGGAAACTGTAACACTTTATTAATACTTCTCTTTGTCTGCCAATTGTTCCTGATACATTTCAGAATGTGTACAGTGTCAAACATGAAAAAAAGTTTCCTGGAAGAATCTAGAGGGTGTTCAATACTGGGTTGGAGAATTCTACTGGGGGTGAACAGTTCATATGCCTTCCTGTTTACACTGTTGTTATCTGCTATCAGACTAACAACTTTGAAGCCCACTCTTTCCACCATGCACAGAACATTACTGATCAAAGATTTCAGCTCTTCGCTTGTCATATTAGCTACTGGTATAATTGCTACAACATCAACATATTTAGATAAAAGGGAAGAGACCATAAAAACCTGTGCTGTTTTGGCACACGTCTCAGGATGAAAAAAGCTACTCTTATGTATTGAGCCAGATTTAAATGAAAGTTGTGGTTGCACATAAATCTCATCTATCAACAGAGACACTAACAACTCATGTTTTTCTAAATATTTCACCCTGTTTTCTAAATAAGGACTCGTTTGAACTGATGAAGTGACTAGCTGGTAATTACAAATTAGTTTCTGCAGGGTTCGTGGGTGGGCTAAAAACATTAAATCACATTTCCTCAAGGCATTGTATGCACTGACAGAATGTACATACAAGCAGCATGCCACTATCATGGTGGTGTTGCCATAGTGTCTGTTGTTTTTTGAGATTTGTGATACATGGAGTTGTTCTACAATAAATTTCAGTTGTGCATTTTCATCATAATTTGGGATAGTCTGCAAGCAATTGACAGCACAGTTTATTTTATCTGTAACACTAGGCAAAATTTCCCCTTTCTCAACCATTGACATTACATTTTCTAAAACGTTTATGGAAGTTAATTTCTTCACATCATTGATGGATGCATTAATTGCAAAATGAATTCCTTCACTAACATTTACTCTAAAGCTCAAATCACTATTAACAGTGATGAATGCAGTAACACAAGGTATTCCCCTGTCTAATCCCAAAAGACAGATATGCAATTTTCCATCATCTCTAATCACAGACCACTTGTTGCTGCAAATTTTCTGGCCTTCTAGAAATACAGAAATATCATTGAGACACGAAAGTGAATTTTGTTGGAGGTGTAAGTTGTTTGACTCAATACTGTCTTGAATAGCTTTTTTAAGATTATCGTCTTCCACATCAGCAAGACGTCTCTCTTTTGTAGTTGATTTAGAACAGTATGAGGGAGTGTTTGGAAAAATAGTTGGCACAGCATTTTCGGTGAGTTTTGGGATTATTCTGGGAAATTCTTTCAGTTGTCCTCTGTCCATAATTATGTCCACTCGAATCACACATGATTCATCAAAGTGTTTTACACAAATATTTGGCCGTTTTAGTTTGGTTAAGTCTGTTGGGATATTTCGAAGCCACAGTGCACGTCGACTCTCGTCAGATGGCAAAGAAAATGTAGTCGTTCTCTCTGTTTCGGAATCATAATTCGACCGACAGCCGAACACACTACATCGACGTGGCATTTCAAGAGTTCCAGATCTAGAAATAAAATGAAACCGTATTTCAATACATTACCTCGAAGTTACAGTGAGGTGTAAGATCTCATAATCACGTCAGGATAAACACACACAGACGGTTAGAATCTTCTAAAGTAGTAAACGAAGACGCATTTGAGGTTAACATACCTTGCTTACAATTATCAAGGTTTCGCACACAACACCGTAAATATAACAAATTGTGGATGCATCACCACCACACATTCACATATACACACGTATTCTGTTGATGCACTTAGTTAAACTCCACTTTTGTTGTACGAAAAACAACGCAGCAAAAAGCAATGCTCTTTCACACACGTTGCTTCCACTAGCAAATCAAGACGCCGAGTGTGACGTCACGTTCACGCGCCGGGGCCTGTCTTTCTCGTTGGCCTCGGTCTCTACGGCGTGACGTCAGGCCAGGGCTGCTGGTGGCGTGCACGTGCGGTCAGAGTTGTGTGGCACTAGCTGAACCTGCGTACTGGAGTTCAGTAATCAGTGAACCTGTTATGAAATCTCAACTGCTGTGACATCTCTTTGTTGATTGCTGGTTGTTGCTTCCTGTGCTGTTCCCACAAGCAGCAACGTGGTGGCGTGCTGGATTTGGCAAAATTTTGCAGTCGTCTTCCTGTACGATGTTTAATTTTTGAAATGATTATAATTTATGAGTGAAGTGCACCAGCAGTATCTTCTGCCTTGTGCCCGTTAACATTCCGGTTGCCTGCCCTGGTCGTTGGCGCAGTTTTCCGGCAGTGTGTTTCTCTCGCCGTGTTGATGCTGTCTGGCACGGCATTTAGTTCCAAAGTTTGATGTTGTTCCCCCTTTTTCGTTGAGTGGTTATTGTGCCTTGACTGTGTTTAGATGCCAATTATTGAGACATAGTACTGCTGCGATCCTCGTCCTTACTGATATTTTGGTTGTCATGTCGTTGTTCAGGTGGAAGGGAACTGATTAGGTTGTTGGTTGGTTCTTCAGCCGTCCGTAGGTCGTGCTCCCTTCCGATTATTTAGTGTTATGCCTGGCTGTCTGTCTCACCTAAACTGTTGTTAGAGTTTCCTCCCCAGGCCGACCCTTGGAACATTTCTGAGCACCACTGTTCTAGTGTTTGGGATTGTGATTTTTTTTTTCGCAAGTACTGTGCCAGGCCTTCAGCCGTGTTTTAATTTTGTCTGTTCTATGTTCAGTATATGGCCTTCAGCTGTACTGTGTAAATGCTTATTTAAGGTTTGTCTTTAATTATTTTGAATAATTGTTTGGGGCATTCGGCCATCAAGATATTTCAAGTTTTCTTAAGATGGTTTTCTGTTGTACTGGGTAAATGCTTGTCTTTAAAGGTTCCCATTTATTATGTTGAAATATTATTGAGCTTTCAGCCGAGATATTAATTTAAATTTTCCTTACTATGGTTTTTAGCCGAAATTGGTAAATTCTTGCCTTTTAAAGAATTTCCTTTGCTGATCTGAAATATTATTTGAGTCCTTAGCTGAGAAGATATTTTAATTTTACTTAAGTAAGGCCTTCAGCCGTTGCTCTAAATCCTTGTGTTTTGAAAGGAATTATTTGAACATTATTATTAAGTTATTTGGGCCCTCAGCCGTGAATTGATCCCTGTTGTTTTAAAGCGAAAACCGTGCACTGGTTTTCGAAGAATAAAGTTGTGTTCTTGCGTAACTAACAGTAACTGATCTCGGCCCCTTTCCACAACCTGATCTGCTCTGTACTGCGAAACCAGATTTCAGTCTGGTCTTCTAGGTTTGAAATTCTTCTAAGAGGCTAGTCCTCAGTGTGTTAAGCTTTAAATGAGAGTCAAACACACTGTAATTTTAGGAATTCATTGCACATTCGCACAAGTAACATCATTCATCTTGCGTAAAAAGAAATTTACTTTGAAACCAGCGCTTTTCAAAGCACCATTCACAGTATGTTCCAGCAACCTGTTAGAAATAGCTTCGTTACAGCAGTTGCCAGAGGCGCCAGAAAACAGGCGTCACTGGGCGTGGGCAGCTAGGATGACATAGAAAGCCCATATCTTCGTAGGTACATAGTATTAAGAGGTCTTACATGACGTCATAAAAGCAATAAGATACTCCAAGAGCAGCGGAATTTCGTACACCATACTAAAATGCATAGTTCGGCATAAAGTGAACATTCAAATGTCTAGATTCACAATGAAGTAGGCCCCAATCTGATATTAAGATTTAAGTGCGGTTTTCGGGATGCAAATTTTCTTGAGTACCCACAATGTATTATCTCATATTTGGTTCTTTATTATAGCATAATGCCATAAGATACCAGAAGATGAAAATATGCACTTGAAATTCAGTGAACGGTTGAAACTAGCCAATAGTGCGGAATGAAACACTTCGTTTCTAATAAATTGACTGCCAATGGGAAAAAGATTAATAAAAGGTACATTTATTTAGCAAACGGACAAAAATAACTTCATTGTTCTGCAAGGCGGCTGACTGCCAAAAACGTGGACATAAAATAAAATCAGAAAACTGAAACTAATAACATGTTAGCCTTCCTTAATTATGTGAATGTGAATTATCACTTAGTACCTCCCAACCACAGAAATACAGTATGTTTTCATTTGATGTGAGAAGTTTAACCGAAGAGGAATCAGCAAAATCACTAAACATAAACACGGCTTACGTGGAGACTGCCCACTACAACCCAGACTGCTCTGCACATGCGGCTATCTGCCAGCTTGGGCGCTCCAGAAAAGTTTTTCCTGGTAGCATCCCCTTGCTTGTTGCTACTGTTAGCTCATACGCAACTCAACTGCGCATGCGCCTGAGCCCGCGGGCAACAACTCACACGAACTTAATGTAAACAGGTGAGACGTCACGCTCGTCGGCAGCTGTTTATTGTTATGAAGTATTCCATAGTCTTCATCTTAAAGCCGTTCACACATATCGCTGTTCATCAGCTCTTACCAGTCAAAATTAAAAGTTTTCCTGAAGTCTAAAACAACGAAAAATTCTCGGAAATCTAAAAAATTCCCGAGCTTTTCTCGGTTTTCTCCCTGATGAAAAAATTCTCGGGTTTTCCCCGGCTTTCCGGGATGTCCCGGAGCATAAACACCCTGACTGTATCATCTTTGTACTTCTTGCCTAGTAGTTGGAACTCGTGTGTTGGAGGGGAAGTGAGACCTCAGAACTGATTCTGTATTACACACATGTCGAATTGTGTCTGCAATTGTGTATTGGAGAGATGATCATTTGGAAATATGCAATAAATGTGTCAACAGTGAGTATGAACACCTGCGACTTTCATTTTTCGTACTAATACTCAACATTAGAGGACCCCAAATATCTTTCTGCATCCACCACGATTCTTACACACCTAAAGACTGCTGTGATGACAATATGAAGAGCCGGCCGGAGTGGCCGTGCGGTTCTAGGCGCAGGTTCGAATCCTGCCTCGGGCATGGATGTGTGTGATGTCCTTAGGTTAGTTAGGTTTAATTAGTTCTAAGTTATAGGCGACTGATGACCTCAGAAGTTAAGTCGCATAGTGCTCAGAGCCATTTGAACCATTTGAACAATATGAAGAAAACGCAAAGAACTTTAAGAAACATCTCCATCTGCATGGCTACTCTGCAAATCACACTTAAATGCCTGGCAGAGGTTTCATCGAACCACCTTCACTCTAATTCTCTATTATTCCACTCTCTAACAGCGAACGGGTAAAATGAACACATACATACTTCCGTTCGAGCTCTGGTTTCGATTACTTCATACTGATGATCGTTTCTCTCTATGAAGGTCGGAGTCAACAAAATATTTTCGTATCCGTAGGAGAAAGTTGGTGCCTCGAATTTCGTGAGAAGATCCCAACGCAACGAGAAGGGCCTTTGTTTTAATGTTCATCGGAAATCCTGTATCATGTCCGTGATAATCTCTCCCTTATTTCTCGATATACAAAAAACCTATTTCTCGATACTACAAAAAGTGCTGCTCTTCTTTGATGTTTCTCGATGTACTACGTTAATGCTATCTGATAGGGATACCACACCGCGCAATGGTACTCCAAAAGAGGACCGGTAAGCGTAGTACAGGCAGTCTCATTAGTAGATCCGTTGCACCTTCTAAGTGTTCTGCCAATGAAACGCAGACTTTGTTTTGCCATCCGGACAACGTTTTCTGTGTGCTCTTTCCAATTTAAACTGTTCGTAACTCTAATTCCAAGGTATTTAGTTGAATTTGCGGCCTTCAGATTTGATTGATTTGTCGTGAAACTGAAGTTTAACTGATAGCTTTCGGTATTCATGCAGATGCCTCACACTTTTCATTACTTAAGGTCAATTGCCAGTTTGCGCACCATGCAGATATCTAAATCGTTTTGCAATTAGTTTTGATCTTCTGATGGCTTTACGAAATGATAAACGACAGCATCATCTGCAAACAACCTAAGACGGCTCCTCAGATTATCACCTAAATCGTTTATGTAGGTAAAGAACAGCAGAGGGCCTATAACACTTACTTGTGGAACGACAGATATTACTTCTGTTTTACCCGATAATTTTCCGTTAGTTACTACGAACTGTGACCTGTCTGACAGGTCTGACAGGCACGCAATTTGATTACAAGCCGCTTGTGAGGTACGGTGTCAAAAACGTTCTGGAAATCTAGAAATACCCGAATAAATTTAAAATCCTTTGTCGATAGCATTCAACACTTTGTGTGAGTAAAGAGCTAGTTGTGTCTCTCAAGAACGATGTTTTCTAAATCCGTGTTCACTATGTGTCAATAGACCATTCTCTTCGAGGTAATTTATAATGTTCGAACAGAATGTATGTCCTGCTGCATATTGACGTTAATGATTTGGACCAGTAATTTAGTGGTTTACTCCTATTGCCTTTCTTGAATATTGATGTAAGCTGCGCAACTATCCAGTCTTTGGGTACGGATCTTTGTCGAGCGAGCGGTTATAATTAAGTATGGAGCTATTGCATCAGTATACTCTGAAATGAACCTAGTTGGTATACAATTCGGACCGGAAGACATGCTTTTATTAAGTGATTTACGTTAATTCACTACTCCGAAGATATCTACTTCTAAGTTATTCATGTTGGCAACTATTCTCGATTCGTATTCTTTGGTGAAGGAATTTCGGAAGGCTGTGTTAAGTAACTCTGTCATCGATAGTATTTCTATCGCTATGGCGCAGAGAAGGCGATTGTCTCACGTCGCTAGCATACTTCACATACGACCAGAACCTCTTTGTATTTTCTGCCAGCTTTCGAGACAAAGTGTCGTTGTGGAAACTATTATAACCACCTCGCACTGAAGTACACGCTAAACTTCGAGCTTCCGTAAAAAATCACCACTCTTGGGGATTTTGCTTTAGTTGAATTTTTACATGCTTTTTTCGTTGTTTCTGCAACAATGTTCTGTCTTTATTCTGCGTATCGTGGGGGATCGCCTCGGCCTTCTGTTAATCTGTCTGGTGCAAATCTCTCAATTGCTGTCGATACTATGGGGTGTTCAAAAAGTGTCTCCGCAGTGCCGTATGATTGTTAGCCGCGCGTGTCGTATGCCGCAGTGAATATACCGAAATGAAACTCAGTGAAATACAAGTTATTAATTTATTGACTATTCATTTTTACTTTCAAATTTTCACATTAAATGTTAAAAGTGTCCCCTCTGTTGTTGAGTACACAATTCAATTCGTCTAATCATGTTTTCAAACACAAGCTGTAACATTTCTTCTGTAACAGAAGCACTAAAAGTGGATACTGCAGTTTTCAATTCATCGATGGATTTTGGACGGTTTTTATAGACAGTTGCTTTCACTGCACCCCAGAAGAAAAAGACAGGTGGTGTTAGGTCAGGCGATCGTGGAGGCCAAAGTCCCCGTGAAATTATGCGATCACAAAAAACATCAGCAAGCAGTGACATTGAAACGTGAGCTGTATGCGCGGTTGCACCATCTTGTTGAAAATAATCGTTCAGTGTTTCACTTAACACAAGTTCTCCTATGAATGGATACAGAATATCACTGCAGTATCGTTGTGCGTTTATTGTTTCGTTGAAAAATATGGAACCCACAATCCGACGTCTAAAAATTGCAACCCAAACTCCTATTTTCACAGAATGAAGTGGTCCCTCATGAATACACAATGGATTTGCAGTACTCCACATACGAGGATTTTGCGAGTTCGTGTACCCGGATAAATGAAACGACGCCTCATCAGTGAAAAACGTTTCATTAAGAATATCCCTTCCATTTTGTTGAAAGAAATGTTTGAACCATTGACAATAATGCAGTCTGTTGGCATGATCAGTATGTTTCAGTTCTTCCACGACTATCAGTTTGTATGGGAAAAGTTCTAATTTTTTCCTTGCAGCTGTGTGGGTCGGTCCGACATTAACATCGATTGCCTGGGAGAGTTTTCTTACTGACTTGTTGGGACTCATGGCAATTTATCGGAAAAATCTAGTAGTTTATCCTCAGACAAAACGCTAGGACGACCACTTCTCGGTGCATCTGTCACTGAACCCGTACTTCGAAATATGTTAATCAAATCTCGCACAGTATCGCGATGTGGGAGGGTTGTCTCCGGGAAAACCGAATTAAATGTTTGACGAACTTAAACTGTGTATTCACCGCCAGCTTTGAACACTTGTTCGACTAAAAACACACGTTCTTCAGTGGTTAGCATTTTAACAGTGACAAAAACGAAACAAACGAACAGAGGAACTAAAACGTTCGCGCCAACACGTAACGACACACGCCAACCATACTACTGACGCTGGCTGATATAAACGAAACAGAGGAATGTTGGGAGAGTCCACTTGAAGGGAAGTAACCCAGCAGGCGAACAATCATACAGCACGCGCGGCTAACAATCATACGACAGTGCGGAGAGACTTTTTGAACACCCCGTGTTTCTTTGACTTCAGGCCACACCCGTTCCATACGTACGTTGTTAATTTGTAACGAGTGGAAATTGTCTCCCAAGATGGCGTCAAACGAATTTTCTCTGCTTTTCTGAATAGATATGTATTTCGTTCATTTTTGGTGGATTTGTGAGTTAGGGTATTGACTCTCGCTACGACTGCCCTGTTTTCTCCAATCCCTGTATCCGTTTTGATGCTCGTTATTAGCTAAGGTTTATTTGTTGCTAAGAAGTCAAGTATGTTTACACAACCGTTTACTATACGATTGAGTTGATGAACTAAATGCTCGAAATAATTTTTAGAGAATGCCTTTAGCCCAATTTAGGGTTTTTGCCAACATATCGAGGGTAAATTGAAGTCATATTCGCATATTTTACTGTTCCCGTTGCTTCTGCATAATCTTTCGTTGACTGTATCAATACCGGTTTTATTGTGATATTTCGAACATTCGCGAATGCCATGATAAATTCGTTCTGTTATCGTTAATTGCAAGCTTCAACTTATTTGCGCTCTTTTAAAATTTTGGAGAATAGTAGGCCTATCCTCGTTCAAAACAATAGTTCTCTAATTCCATTGGATTATTACGTGAGAAATAGGTTATTTTTGAGAATTTTCGGACGCTTGCAAAAACATATTTTCGTAAGCTATCGGCACGAGTGTTTTGGGTACGTAATTTAATTTGTAGAAAATCAGGTATTGTGGGTCACAGTTACTCCCAAGAAGCAGATCACAATCGAATTTCAAGTATATAAACGCAAATAAAGATGCAGTTTTGAGAATTTTCGGAAGCTGACATTTTTTTGTGCATAATCTATAATTTTGTAGTAAGTCGGCGTTTGTAATTTAGTTACTGTAGAACATATTTCAACTGACAAATCGTGTTACATCTAGTTTTTCCTTAAAGTGGAGTATATATAATATACATTTACCGTAAATTAACTCTATTTTCGAGTTTGCTAATAACTATAATTTAACTCAAGAAGTTTCAGGAAATCAGTAATTTTTACTACAGGTTTTTCTGTTCCCTTTAGAAATCTCCTTTGTGTGTTTGCTTCAATACTTATAGGGAATTAGCAACTTCGTAGCTCAAGAGATTAAAAGATAACCAGCGGGCTTAATTTAAAGTTATTTATTGGTTCACGGTCCTGTAAAACATCGCACTAGCTAAAATGTAGCGCCCCCCCCCCCCTCCCCACCTGAATGCTGTTATCGAACACAGAATGTGTTTGTTGAATTCATAACCAGCTGGAAATCGCCCTGACTAGTGTCAAACGATTGGCGGCTGCTGAAAGTTATTGTGTTGGAAGAGCTCCCGAAAGTCGTGCACACATGTTACCGATACCAAAGGTACCTCAAATACTATCTGCTGCTGTGGATCATGTTTCCTCTGCAGAAAGTACAGGATCTGTCATTACGCGTCCACTTGACAACGGGTGGCGTGTCAGTGGTAGAGCTAGGCGTCCTGTGCAGGATGGACGTGGACCAGAGAGGAGTCAAAGTGTTGTAGCGATCCCCCTAACCGACACGTTTGAGGTGCCGTCTTTCACTGAAACTGTGCAAGTGGGACTCACTTCAGTTGTTCTGGGGATACTTGTTTTGGCCGTTTCAAGAGGAGGCAAACGCAGAAGGGTAGGGATCTATTAGACGTCGGCAGTTCGAACTTAAAGCGAGTGATGGTACCCTTAGAGAAATGGCAGCAAGGGACAGGAAAGGACACCAGGTGCACTCAGTGTGAAGCGGCTATTCCGGCAGCCATTGAGGGAGCAGGTTGCAACTAGCTGCAGATTGTGGCGCGCGTTGCAACAAGTGATGCCTATTGTATGGGCCCCAAGGTAACACTTGTGTCATGCCAGCGTCTGTCAGAGAAGGTTGAGAAGATCAGCCCTACACATGGTGTTTTAACGAGCCTCATAATTTGCAGCATTGTCTCCAGAAATGATCGTGACCTTTTGGTTCTGAGTCGATTGGAAAGACTGAAGCAGAGACTTCGAAGGGTTCGTGACAAGCTAGGCTGAAAGTTGAGGACTGTAGGGTCCCCCTAAATGGGTGAGGCGTGCACTGTACATCAGAGGCTGCTAATCCGGTAGCTGACTGTGCGCGGAGTGCACAGAAGGGTTTTTCAGATTAGACGACTCTCTATCTGGTAGCTGTAAGAAACCCAGAGGTATCAGTAAGATCAAAAGAAATACCTCCCTCAAGTGAGAGTATTAAAATACTAATGGTTAACTGCCGAAGCAACAAAGTGCCAGGGTTTGAAGCGCTCCTGAAAAGCAGTGAACCTCACATAATAGGACCTACTAGGTACAGAAAGCTGGTTGAAACCTGAAACTGACAGCGTTGAAATTTTTTGGGAAAATTTAAATGTATGTTGAAAGACAGTCACATGGGAAATGGAGGTGGTGTATTTGTCGCAGTTGACAAGAAACTCAAATACACCGAGACAGAAACTGAGGCTGCGTGTGACACTGGGCAAGACTCAGAATCAAGGGTGGGCATAATATGATGATTGGATGCTCCTGTCACCCTTCACACTCATATCCTGATCTAACAGAAAACTTTAGAGAAAACCTCACTTCACTTACACGTAAGTTCCCCAAGTATATTGTAATAAACGGTGGAGACTTTATTTATCCAACAATCAATTGGGAAAACTACAGTTCTCTTAGTGGTGGGCGTGATAAGACGTGAAACATTACTAAATTCCTTCTCTGAGAACTACGTAGAACAGATAGTTCGGAACCCCACCCATGTTGGAAATATATTGGTTCTAATGGCAACAAAGAGACCTAACTTCTTTGAGGATGCCAACATCGAAACTGGTACCAGTAGTAGTGGGGACAATGATTGCCAAAACACAAAGGACAACTAAAACAAGCAGAAAGGAATAGTTCAGTAATGTCATATCTCAGTGAGGAACGTGAAAATTTCAGCACAGGGCAGGAACATGTAGAGGAATTGTGGCTGAAGTTTAAAAGGGTAATTTACCATTTGCTGGATAGCTACGTACCCAATAGTTCTAAATGGGAGGGATCCACCATGGCGTACAGTCACTGTAAAGAAACTTCTAAAGAAACAGAGATTACTGTATTATGCAGTGTAAGACAAAGCTTAAGGCTATGGATAAGGAGATGCTGACTGGGACCTTCTAACCTACAAACCCGCCCATTCCACGCCACGCTGACCTGGCAGACCGTGAAGCCGACTCCTGCGCGCAATGGACTCCTGAGCTATTTAGTTGAATCCGAAACGCCACCACCAAGATACGTCAAACTAATTTCATTTCATTTGTGCTACTGGAACTGAAATAATATTTCTAATTTGTCACCTCTGTTCTGTTTAAGAAGCTGAAGAAAATTGACCTTAACTATTTGGCTGTATAGCGAGATTTCGGAACACATTATGATTTTTACTAAAATTTAGTATACTTTGATGTGGCAGACGTTAAGATTTCTGAGAACAGAAGCGTCCACACTGAAGCATTACACAAGTAATTAGAGACAATATCGGTGTTGATCCGTCTCAGAAACCTCCGTGTACTTGTGTATAAGGTTCTTCGTTATTAGTGTAAACTTGAAAGTGACCACTGAAACGTTTTAGGGCAAGATGTTTGTTCTGATACTTATCACTCAAAGAAAATATTGTTATTTTACACTTGCGTTTGGAAGGATGTACACTGATATTTTGTTCATTGATATTTTCAAAGTATTTTGGTGTAAGGAATCTGTGGTCTCCGTCGGCTACTTTTAGAATAATTGTATTTCCTATTATCCTTACCGCCACTAATTTTTGTAGCTGTATTTGAGCGAAAATGTCTGTACAACGGTGCAAATTCTGATGATATGTCGTAAGTGTACTGTTTGGAAAGAAACTCGATCCATCCATTCGAGGTACTTGCTGTTGATGATAGGAATGTCACTTTATTCTTCACTCTTACGCTTTCATTCAGTACACCACGGTTTCCGTGTCAGACTTGTTTTCCCGGCAATGTTAGTTGTACGGTAACAGTCATGCGGAGCAGTGTGAACAGATTCACTGATGATGATTTGAACGACGTACACCTCGGGTGCGGGTTCACTCACTACAGTGGAAGAACGGTAAAACCACATTAAGCTGCGACTGCAGTCACATCACAGATGTTTTGCACCTGTACACGGACGCCTACGGGACACGCGATCAATGTTACACTGATTGCATACAGTAAGCTTTCTCACTGTTGTGAAGGTATTTTCACAGAACCCTCAGAGGGAATTGCTGTAACAAAGGAAGTAAATCGTAATTATGATATTACTTTGCTAACGAGACCCGTAGACCACGAGTTCCTTGCACCAGAACAATAAGAAAACATTTCTTAACGACAGCTGGAAATTTAGCCCATGGATTTCTATTTAATCTTGTACACTGGACGTGAGGCAACAAATATTTCGTAACTCTTGTGATTACATTGTCTGCTAAGAAAAAAAGGGGAGGTCCCAGAATGAGAGGAGGAAACGAAATGAAACTTCATGAGGTAAGTGGGGTTGTGAGGTTATTTCAGCTAGCCGAGCGGTCTAAGCCGCTGCAGTCATGGACTGTGCGGTTGGTCCCGGCGGAGGTTCGAGTCCTCCCTCGGGCATGGGTGTGTGTGTGTTTGTCCTTGGGGTAATTTAGGTTAAGTAGTGTGTAAGCCTAGGGACTGATGACCTTAGCAGTTAAGTCCCATAGGATTTCACACACATTTGAACATTTTTGGTTATTTCAGCGATTACAAAATAGTCAAATTTGCAGGGCCCACTTATCAGTGCGACACTGTTTCCCCTCTGGACTGAGTGTGGGTGCTGATTCAATTGCAGATCGTCATAAAGCCGTTGTATCGTTTACTGAGGCAATCTGACCCACAACAATTGCAGATAATGCTCGACACCCCCGTTACTGGCACTTGGACGGAGTAGACATTCGAGCTGGTCCCTCATATGTTTTTTGAGGACAGATCTGGATGTCTGTTTCAGTATCACGCAGACAGGTGACAGACATGCGTACTATGAGTGGACGTGCGTTGCCCTGTTGAAAAACAAACAGCCGTGACCTAAAGTCATATCCGAGGATTGCTCATATCATGACCCCAGGAGTACAACGCTACGCCTCTCCAAAACATTGGAACAATAGGACATTTCCACACGTCACCGCCATAGGCACCGAAGATGATCATCCGAGATCGTTTAGAACCACAACTCATCGCTGAACGCAATGCGACGTTATCTGTCGGCAGTCCACGGTGCCCGGCTATGGAACCACTCAAAACGGAGCAGTTTGTGTTAACAGCAGCCTATGCATGGGACGATAATTTTCTAGTCCTGCTGTCCCATTTCTGACCAGTGGTGTGAGACAACACAGAATGGTGCAGGGAATCCATTGCTTGTTCTCCTTTGGCACGTGCAGGTGTGAAAGGGTTACAATAATCTTGGTGCACAATACGGCTGTCCTCCGTTGTGGAGGTCAGACATGGTCGACCTTGAGGGCGAGTACGCCTGCTCCACGTCCCCTGAACTCCAACATCGGGCCACTGTCACATCCAAATGTCCCACGAATCTGGATGTTCTCTAGTTCGACCATATGGCCAAATAGAGACCTAGGAGGAGATCCGTTTCAAAGTAAGTCAGTTGCTGATAACGATGTCTCACGGGAGTATGTGTGATCTTCATGTCCTTCACAGTGATTACTCAATGTCTGACATTGTTAACAGCCTTCCGGCTCTAGTAACAACACCACCACTCTAATAACACTAAACCCTAACGACCTAATATACTCGGTGGCCATTCCACCTCTCACAGAAAATTGAAACTCTAATCGTATAGAACCCCATTGGAGGTGCGTACTTGTACGAAGACACCAGAGCATGTCTTCTGCGTACTTCTTTTTTGTCGGGCAGTGTACACTACGTCAGATTAGAAAAACTCAGCGAACGTCCAAGACACGACACAGTATAAACATAATATAATAAAGGTAGAAGACTTTGTGAAGCTAGACATGGCTCTCCTCACCTGGACAGTGCAGCCTCGGCGGTGGCGTACAGCTGCCACCGCGTGAGCCTGCCCAGGGCCCGCTCCGCCGCCTGACCGAACAGCTGTGTCGCATTGCTGGGCAGGTCGTAGTCGATCTTCATGGTCGCGCCCACCGTGTAGTCCTGGCCCTGCACGTTGGCCGGCAGGGCCAAACCGAGGATCAGCTACTGCCACAAAAAACAGAGGCCTCTGATACGTTCTAATCTAGATGAACAAAATCTGCATTTAATTACCGCTCGACAAGACGTGTTAAATGGAAGGTTGGAGGGACACATGTACTTTTGGGCCCTGTTTTACATGACTTGAGAAGAAAAAGTCTCAAGAAAACACAGATAATTTACGAAAAAGTCCAGTATATTATTACTATAATGCTGCACAAAGCTGGTATACGCAAAGCCAGTGGTCTCAGCAGATGACGCTATTTGGCGTGGAAGGGGGGGGGGGGGGGGGGAAATCAGCTATGGAGTTTCAAAACGTTTAATCTTAGGCCCTCTATGGTTTGTCATAAACGAAACAATCTTCTATCTAGCATACAAAAAGCAGAATTAAATTTTTTGCGGATGAAACTAGTATTGTGATCAGCCTCAATATACATAGAGCAACAGAGAAAATTGTAAATAATGTTCTTAAAATTAATATTCTTTCGTTTTTTGTGAATGATCTTACTCTCAGTTTCAAAAAGACACTACATACTTAGTTCTTTACAGCTAGAGGTATTACACCAAGTGTGTAAGGCGCAAGCTTTCGCCATCATACATTGAATAGTCGTAAACTTATTCCTTTCGCTTACGCCGTAGTCCCGCAGCGATCCCAGGGTCGGCGTGGTTACAACGGATTTGGCAGTGTTTGTGGTAGGGATGGCCGGATGCCCTTCCTGCCGCCACCCCATACCACCCCCCAGGACGGAATCAGTGTACCCCAACTGTCTGCGCTAGTGTAAATCGTGAAATAGTGCGGACGTGTGCAGATGTCTGCGACGCGTGTAACTGAGGCGGAACGTAGGGGCCAGCCCGGTATTCACCTAGCGGGATGTGGAAAACCGCCTAAAAACCACATCAAGGCTGGCCGGCACACTGACCCTCGTCGTTAATCCGCCAGGCGGATTCGATTCGGGGCCGGTGCGCCTACCCGAGTCCAAGAAGCAGCGCGTCAGCGCGCTCGGCTAACCTGGCGGGTTAGTATTCGTAGCCTTTTATATATATTAAATCACTGTCTACGATTCACTGTCGGATTATTAATCATTTCATTGGCTCACACTGACTACCACCACATACTGACAGTTTCTGTAGTGCTGCACGCCTGAGAGTTAATTAGGGCTGAGCACTGATAGAAAAGGCGAAGTGGAATTCGCATTCCTCAGAAGTCGCTATCGTTGTGATTCGTCACCTGATCGCAAACGTAGAAGTTGCGTGTCCAGGAGAGAGCGGACTACAGCGTGAGCGCGGCTCACCTCTGGGGATCGATCAAGGGCACGTCCCTGCCTGGATCAATCGAAGACAATTTCACAAGCTGCGACATGGTCGCGAATTGAACAGTGACCTGAATATAGAATAGATTTCCTTTACTTCACGTGTATGGTCACAAATCTTTTTCTCATCAGTCTACCGGTTTCGATCTATAATGACCATCTTCAGATGTGCAGCACAATATGGGAAAAACACAATCACGCTAGCAGATTGTCTACAGCTTAAAACAATAAAATAGACCCTAATGAAAAGTATTACTAACATGAACGTGCATTTGTACTCTTTAAATATGAAGAGACATACGTTTTTTATAAAAAACATGTCCTAATATACAGGAACCATAGTGGCATCGTCAAATGCTGAAAACAGTTTTCTCTCTCTGGGGATCGAGGTACATACTTCACTGACGAGAACCACAGTGGAGAATCTGGCGGCTACATTTCGAGAAGTTTTGCTCTCGGCATAGTGAGCACGTGAAGTCGTTTCTCTGTGACAGACTTTTGGTTGTACACTGCTGGCCATTCTGGCCATTAAAATTGCTACACCATGAAGATGATGTGCTACAGACGCGAAGTTTAACCGACAGGAAGAACACACTGTGATATGCAAATGATTAGCTTTTCAGACCATTCACACAAGCTTGGCGCCGGTGGTGACACATACAACGTGCTGACATGAGGAAAGTTTCTCATACACAAACAGCAGTCGACCGGCGTTGCCTGCCGAAACGTTGTTGTGATGCCTCGTGTAAGGAGGAGAAATGCGTACCATCACGTTTCCGACTTTGACAAAGGTCGGATTGTAGCCTATTGCGATTGCGGTTTATCGTTTCGCGACATTGCTGCTCGCGTTGGTCGAGATCCAATGACTATGGAATCGGTGGGTTCAGGAGGGTAATACGGAACGCTGTGCTCGATCCCAACGGCTCCGTATCACTGGCAGTCGAGATGACAGGCATCTTATCCGCATGGCTGTAACGGATCGTGCAGCCACGTCTCGATCCCCGAGTCAACAGATGGGAACGTTTGCAAGACAACAACCATCTGTACGAACAGTTCGACGACGTTCGCAGCAGCATGGACTATCAGCTTGGAGACCATGGTTGCGGTTACCCTTGACGCTGCATCATAGACAGGAGCGCCTGCGATGGTGTACTCAACGACGAACCTGGGTGCACGAATGGCAAAACGTCATTTTTTCTGATGAATCCAGGTTCTGTTTACAGCATAATGATGGTCGCATCCGTATTTGGCGACATCCCTTCGTCATCGCCATACTGGCGTATCACCCGGCGTGATGGTACGGGGTGCCATTGGTTACACGCCTCGGTCACCTCTTGTTCGCATTGACGGCACTTTGAACAGTGGACGTTACATTTCAGATGTGTTACGACCCTTGGCTCTACCCTTCATTTGATCCCTGCGAAACCCTATATCTCAGCAGGATAATGCACGGCGGCATGTTGCAGGTCCTGTACGGGCCTTTTTCGATACAGAAAATGTTCGACTGCTGCCCTGGCCAGCACATTCTCCAGATCTCTCACCAATTGAAAACGTCTGCTCAATGGTGGCCGAGTAACTGGCTTGTCACAATACGCCACTCACTACTCTTGATGAACTGTGGTATCGTGTTGAAGCCGTGCACGCCGTCCAAGCTCTGTTTGACTCAATGCCCAGGCATATCAAGGCCGTTATTACGGCCAGAGGTAAGTGTTCTGGGTACTGATTTCTCAGGATCTACACCAAAATTGCGTGAAAATGTAATCACATGTTAGCTCTAGTATAACATATTTGTTCAATGAATACCCGTTAATCACCTGCATTTCTTCTTGGTGTAGCAATTTTAATGGCCAGTAGTGTACAACTAGCAGTATGCGGAAGGCATACTGCGTCTACTGAGCAGCCACAGAATTACAGTTACTCCACGTACGTCATCTGCAAAGCAGCGCACGCCCCAGTCAGCAGACTATCGGTGCAGTACTAATGCCGGCCGAAGTGGCCGAACGGTTCTAGGCGCTGCAATCTGGAACCGCGCAACCGCTGCGGTGGTAGGTTCGATTCCTGCCTCGGGCATGGATGTGTGTGACCTCCTTAGGTTAGTTAGTGTAAATAGTTATAAGTTCTGGGGGAGTGATGACCTTAGAAGTTAAGTCCCATAGTGCTCAGAGCCATTTGAACCATTTTTGCAGAACTAATGCTGTCCGTACTTCAATAGGTGATATGCACATTCCGGTTTGGCGGATAGGGAAACACTAGCAGAAAATACGTTTAGTATCATTTCCTTGTCCACCGACCGTTTTCTGAAAGTACCAGCCCGGGTGAAGGTCTTCTGTTACCCAAAGCTAATCGGTATCAACCCAATCAACTTTATGTCCGTGTTTAACGAGGGGGTGGGGGATTCCGGGGGGGGGGGGGGGAGTGGGGGAGTGGGGGAGGGGGGACGGCACGCGGTCTAGACAAAGATTACAATTATGGCAGAGTCCGATATTGTATAGTTCATATATATTATACAATTTTTTGCACTCTACATGTTTCTTGAGGATAAATAATTTACGGTATCCACATTGTGAGTCATTCTAGTAGCATCCCGATAGGAATCTTTGATTTTATGTGCTGAAAAGAAGTGAAGTAGAACAACAATGTGAAACTTCGTTTGGGGAAATCCCTAGGTGTAGGTTGTCAATGGCAGATCATCTTAATCATCTCTATGTGTGAGAATTCCATGGTGAAGACCACCTTAGGCACTCATACATACACACATCTTAGTTTACGCAAGCAACAGGGTTTACAAGTGTATCACATGGTAAGAAAATAATAATTAGCAGAAGTTTCAAAATTTTTAGATCTCTGTGTTGATGAAAATTTGAACTGGAAAGATACAAATTTTGGAAATCCTAAAGCACTTTAGTTCAGCCGCATTTGCACTTCGAATCGTTGGCAATCTTGTGTGGAGGCATATCAGTAGGATGATCTGTTCTGAGTACTTTCATCCACTGTCATGTGGAATAAAGCTCTAGGGTAAAGATCTGTAAGAAAGTAAGTCTTCATTGCTCAAAAAACTATTGTTAGAATTATATGTGGTGCTGGCCCACTATCATTTTGTAGACATCTGTCGAAGGAGGGAAACATTTGGATTGCTGCCTGGTAGTGCATTTATACCCTCATGAAGTTTGTAATAAATTATCTACCGCAATTCAAAAGGAACAATGATGTATATCGCTGCAATGTGAGAAGAAAAAATTACATTTATTACACCATATGAAGTTGTCATTAGCACAAAGATGGGTGTAAATGCTGCTACCAAAATTTTTGATCACTTATTCAATGATACAAGGTATCTGACAGACAGAAAATATAAATCTGAAAACAAACTGAAATTCCTTTTCTTAAGAATTCCATCCATTCCGCAGCAGAATTTCTATTTTTCTTATCTGTGAAGCGTAGTGGATGGGAAATATTTACTCAAATCCGCATTCAAAGACAACCGCGTAAATGTCCCAATATTTATACATGAATGAGCGATGTGAAAGTAAAATGACTCATTACACATTATTTTTGGTTACACACATTGTAAAAAGTTAACGCACAATGGGGTATGTGGTTATAATAGTAGGTTGTTACAAATACTGTAGCCTACTAAGCAATTGAGCAAAAATGGGTACTTATGTATCATTTATTGTTGTTTTCCTCTTAGGTGCAATATGGTATCAATGTTATAACAAGGTCTGTTTTGTTTTTACAAATTACTAGTAATATGACATTTGCAAGGGGCCCTATTCTGATAAACTAACTTCTGTTTCATTATCAGAGCTTTAATAGTGCAAATGTTGTATTTATCAAAGTTTGCACAACAATCGTGAGCCCGTTCTCCACTTGTAATACACTGATATCGTTTTGTTGGTTGCACTGATTTGTAATAGGGCTCAGCGCACTCAATACAGAGTCAATCATTTTCTCTGTCTCGTCACACATTTATCTTATGCCCTTTTGTCTTTGGGCTCGTTTTCTCCCTTACAATGAGAGATAACTGTGTTTTTGCTGTAGAATCATGAAATTTATTCCCTGTTAATTAATGACGTTTCTCGGTGGGGAAGCAGCCATTACTTTTTTGCCACTTTGCTATGGGTACCTCTCGACATTGTGTCTCTGTCTTCTTTGTAATTTCTCATGTTGCTTTCACAAGAAAAAAACGTAATAAGAAACTGCATGTGACATAGGGCAGATTGTTACAACTTAAGAACCAGCCCCGATGAAATTACAATAAATTCCCCGATAGATTGTCATTTTATACTAGGTTACAGATATGCATCAATTTTCAACTGTAGAAAAGTTTTAAACATTATATCGCTCAGCTGAAGTTAAGACTTATACATGACAGCACTTGCACTAGTATACAAAAGGCTATATTGTATCAAATACTTTGGAGATCGAGGCCAGGCACAGATTGGGCCGCATCGCTATGTTGAAAAGACAGTGCCCGAGTATACCTCGGGCTGCGATTTCCTAAATGTTCGGTCCACCTATTGTTCGAAACCTGGACTCATTTATATGAGAACAATGTTCGAACGTCTCGTTGCCTGCTCCTTGACGGGTACTGCCTTCTGTTGTCAGTTTCTAGAATAATTTCGAAAGAAATGTTAGCGAATATAAGAGCTGCTGTCATGATGGTTGAGCCAAAATGCGATCACATTGACATAATTTATGTTACGTCTCTCAGTCCGCCGTAATTCTGCTACAAATGCATCACGTTTGTTGAGTGAGCAAGAAATTTTGGACCCCTAACAGGAACACTCTCCTCAATAAATTGCCTCAAACTTTCTTTTTGGTGGATAATTATTCTTTCTGCAACGATTATTCTAAACTTTGTAACCTATCTAAGAACTAGAGTGAGTGTGAAAAATAAATCTTGAAATTTGGTCCTTTTTTAGTACGTATTACTCTTGAAGATATATTAATTAAACATGTGCCAGTAACGTTATAATTCTCTCTCTATCTATATCCGGATCCCGCTCCAGCTACTGCCGGGTCTTGGTGCTGACGAGTCCTCTCCATTTCGCCCGGTCCTCCCAGCACTTTTCTTCCTCCACTTGCTGCCAGGTCACACCTAACCTTTCCACAGATATTCTCACTCCCGTTTTCCACCGTGTTCTTGTGCGCCCTCTAGGCCTTTTTCCATCCATCTTTAGTTCTTCCATAATTTTGGGGAGTCTATGCCCACGCATCCTCTTAACATGCCCATACCATCTTAATCTCTTTTTTTTTCAATTTCTTCTCTCATACTTTCTTGTTTAAGGTCCTTTCTAATCTCTGCATTCCTTACTCTGCCCATTCTTGTTTTTCCCTTAACTGCTCTGAGAAATTTCATTTCCCCTGCTTGCAGTCTGCTCCAGTCCCTTTCTGTCATTGTCCATGTTTCCCCACCATAGGTGACAATAGGGAAGTAATAATTCTTATACATAAGGAGTTTTGCTTTTTCTGAAACTTCCTTATTCTAAATCAGGTGTTTTATTGTTTGGTAGAAATTGCCTCCCTTCTGCAACCTCCTATTAATTTCGTTGGTTGTTCTTCCATCCTTAGATATTTCACTCCCTATATAAGTGAAGCTTTCGACCACTTTGAGGGGTTCTCCATTCAAGTTAATATTTCCGTTGACCGCTTCCAAATACCATTACTACACTCTTATCTTTATTTATTTTTAATCCATACCTTTTCATTATTTCCTTCCATGCATGAAGTTGTAAGGGTACATCTACCTCTTTATCACCCCATATTACTATATCATCAGCAAAAATCATCTTATTATCTTTTTCTTTTACTATATCTTTAACTGCCCTATTCATTCCCTCCATCACAACATTAAAAAGTGCAGGAGATAGAATACTTCCTTGCTTAAGTTTTTGTCTTATTTCGAAGTATTCAGAGTTCCCCAATGGTGTTCTAACTCTACAATTGTGTCCTCTGTACATTGTTACAATTATTGACATTAAATGGCCGGTCCTCTTGATCCAATATGCCTGCAAGTAGCCGATCTTCAAAGTGTTAAAAAATGTTCATGGAAGAAAAAAATTCCAAATAAACGGAGAGAAAATGTTTTCTCTTGCAGTCTTTCTAATAATGACTGCCCGTGCACCCGAGTTCGGCAGGAGAACTGTACCATCAGGTGCTACCATAGGAAAGAGCGCTACTACCAGTAGTTAATTCAAAGTTCGTGTGTAACAAGTCATCCCGTGTAACAACTAGCCCCAGTCTCCCCTGGTAGAACTATCATTCCGCTGAAATAGAGTGGTTAAATAGCGTGCAAGTGCAAACATGATCTATATTACAGGTCAATCCGTTACATCAGCCTTTATCAGGCACTCACGTTCGTTGGCTTCGCCTAACGTAGGCCTCGAGATACATCACAAATCAGTCTGTTAACCACAACCAAATCGACTGATTTCAATCTAACGCCAATTGTACCGCACTGATTTTAGCGATTCATAGGTAATACATCTCCGTGTGGAAACTGCACTTTTGTCTTGACGGCTCGTGTTATCTTTGACGCAAACCAGCCACTAAGGAAAGTAGGCGGGAGAGTTCGTTTTCGCGTGGCCCTCGTGGCCAGCTTGCAGACACTCTCTCTTCTTCCTGCTGCGGTGATGACGACATACCGACCTGACTAGAAATATAGACTTGTATGGAAATGGGCATATGCGTCCAACTTCATTCTGAATGATGGTGTGATAAGTTGGCTTTGCTCATCTGCACAGCACATACGGGACAGCAAATTATGTGGCTTTACAGAGTATGTAGTATTAGACTTATTGCCATGATTCATTTTGGAGTCATGTTTAATGTGGAAAACATTAGGTCTTTGCTTGTGCGTTTGGGGATCCATATCGTCTACTTCTACATCTACATCTACATGGGTACCCTGCAAATCATACTTAAGTACCTGAAATATAGTTAATCGAACAACCTTCACTCTAATTCTCTATTATTCCACTCTCAAACAGCGCGGGGAGAAACCGAACGCTTTGTATTTCCGTGCTAGCTCTGATTTCCATTATTTCATTACGATGATCGTTTCTGGTTATGTAGGTCGGCATCAAAACAAACATTTTCACATTAGGAGGAAAAAGTTGGTGACTGAAATTTCGTAAGAAGATCCCAACGCTATGACAAATGCCTTTGTTTTAATGATTTCCACCCCAAATTCTGTAACATGTCCTTGACACTCTCCCCTATTTCTCGATAATACAAAACGTGCTGCCCTTCTTTGGACTTTCTGGATGTACTCTGTTAATTCTACCTGGTAAGGATACCACACCGCACAACAGTACTCCAAAAATGGACGAACAAGCGTATTGTAGCCAGTGTCTTTAGGATATGTTGCACCATCTAAGTGTTCTGTCAATAAAACACAGTATTTGGTTCGCCTTCTCCACAACATTCTATATGTATTCTTTCCAATTTAAGTTGTTGTAGATGTAATTCCTAGGTATTTAGTTGAATTTACGGACAAAGTTTAATGGATTCCTTTTAGCACTCATGTGGATGACCTCAGACTTTCCCTTTTAGGATCAACAGTCAGTTTTCGCAACATACAAGCATCTTACTTAAATCAGTGTGCAATTAGCTTTGAACTTCTAATGATTTTACTAGACGATGAACGACAGCATCATCTGGAAAAAACCTATTAAGGCTGCTCAAATTGTCTTCTAAGGTGTTTATACAGATCAGGAACAGGAGATATCCTATAACATTTCCTTGGGGACGGCCAGAAATCACTTCTGTTTTACTCTATGACTTCCCTTAGTTACTACGAAAGGAGACTTCTCTGACCAAGAACCCAGTCGTATAACTGACACGATATTCCATAAGCACGCAATTTAATTTCAAGCCGTGCTGTGACGAGATATTAGAGCTTAACTGTGCTGTGAGAAAGGTAGATCACTGTTTATAGATTCAGACGAACACTGACGAGGGGCAGAAAGTCCCTTATTTGTCTACTTTCAGATTTTTACCGAGTTAATGTAAATTCTTCTGCCTGTCACGTGGCCCCAATGTGCTAGTGGAGCTTAGCTATGTTTTTCAGAAGGTAGAGACAGATGACTCCAATAAATGTCCACTTTTGGATTTTTCCTGAGTAAAAGAGAATTTGAACTTCAGTCCAACACGTGTCCTCCCCAAACGATGCCAGCGTGAAACCACAAAGTTTAAAATGTAGGCAAGGAACTGGTAAATAGAATAACTGCTTGTATGCCTGTTAAATGTTTCATATTTCTTAATTTTCTTGAGACGGTGCATTTTTTATTCGATAGCCTTCCCTGCGTGCCTTGAGTGCCAACGAGTGTTCATGAATGAAATTATCCGTGAGGAGTTTGATTATAGAGTCCTGATAGTTACAAAAAGATACCATCCTGAGCTTCACAAATACGTTGCGACTATATGTATAATACTGATTCTCTTTGTCGAGAAATTCATCCACAGTTGATTTCAAAATCTATAGGTATTGTCGAGAAATACATCCACAGCCGATTTCTAAATCTGTAGGTATTCTAATGCGCTGTCAAGATTCATAATCTCAGTTCCCATTCAACGCACTCTGTTTTCTACATGCCGTGATATATGGAAATGTAATTTTACCAGCAATGAGAGAGAACAATTTATTATGTTCCCCAACTGATTGCCCTTTGGTGCGTCATCTTTCCAATTCCTCCCATACCTGTCGGGAAGTCAACCTTTATTATCCGAGTTCTCCGGTGCATTTAATAAATGCTGAAATTACGCTGATTTAAGGGCCGCTTCTTAGATACAGAGCCGTGTTAATGGGTGATAAGCATACTGGCCAGTGAAGTTGATGGATACTACTATGTAGGTGTTATTAGACAAATCAGTAAATCTTGATACTACCCCCAGAAACCGTACCTGGGTTGAGCTTACGGTTAATCGACTTATAGGTAACTTATGTTCCATATGTACCCCGTTTTAGGTCTACAGTGAGGACTCTAATTTCAGTATTGTCTTCACTAATTCTGGCAAACCCTCCTTTCAGTATTCCGAAACTTAAATAAATTAAATGAGATTGATTTTATTCGTATGCAGGTCAGTTATCACATAAAGTAGTAACATTTCAGGGAATAAAACTAGAGTCATATTCTCTTATGAATTCCCAGGTTAAATTACTAGAAAGGTTTTCAGCACTAATCACACAATGTCACCATTATGAAAAATAACTTGAACTAAACAAGAGAGAAAAAAGGGAAAACATACGTAGCCTTATTAAAGTAATAACACATTTAGTCAAGTCTTCCTGTCCAGACCGTATACCAACTAGTTTCCTTCCAGAATATTCTGATGCAGTAGCTGCATACTTAAAAATCCTGTACAACCGCTTTCTCGACAAAGACTGGAAAGTTGCACAGGTCATACCAATACTAAAAAAAGGCAATAAGCGTAATTCACTAAATTACAGGTCTGTATAATTAACTTCGATATGCAGCACGATTTTGTTACATATGTTGTGTTCGGAAACTATAAATTACCTCGAAGAGAACGATCTATTGACACACAGTCAAACGGTTTTAAAACACATCGTTCTTGTGAAACACAACTAGCTCTTTGCTCACACGAAGTGTTGAGCACTGTTGACAAGGGTTTTCAAATTAATTCTGTATTTATAAATTTCCTGAAGGCTTTTGACACGGTACCTCACAAGCTGCTTGAAACCAAATTTCGTGCTTATGGAATATCAGCTCAGAGATTTCCTGTCAGAGAGGTCACAGTTCATAATAATTGACGCAAAGTCATCGAGTAAAACAGAAGTGATTTGTGGCGTTCCCCAAAGTAGTGTTATAGGTTCTCTGCTGTTCCTTTTCTATATGAACGATTTAGAAGACAATCTGAGCGGTCATCTAAGGTTGTTTGCAGATTATGCTGTCGTTTATCGTCTAGTAAAATAATCAGTAGACCAAAACAAAGTGCAAAACGATTTATAAACGGTATGGCCATTGACGGTAAATAATGAAAAGTGTGAAGTCATCCACGTAGGTGCAAAAGGAATCCGTTAAACTTAGGTTACACGACAAATCAGTAAAATCTAAAGGCTGTAAATTCAACTAAATACCTAGTAATTAGAATGAAAAAACACTTAAATTGGAAAATGTGGAGGGGAAAGTGAATCAAAGACTGCGATTTATTCGCAGAACACTTAGGAGATGCAAGAGATCTACTAAAGAGACTGGCTACACTACGCTTGTCCGTCCTCTTTTGGAGTACTGCTGCGCGGTGTAGGATCCTTACCAGATAGTATTAGCGGAGTACACCGAGAAAGTTCAAAAAGGGCAACACGTTTTGTATCATCGAAAAATAGGAGAAAGAGTGTCACCTTGATACAGGATTTGGATGGCGTTTCTCGTTGCGGCGGGATCTTCTCAGGAAATTTCAATCATCATCAGTTCTCTATTCCGAACGCGAGAATATTTTGTTCAAGCCGACCTAGATAGGAAGAAACGATCATTACAATAAAACAAGGAGAAGCATAGCTGTTCAAGAGTGGAATAATAGAGAATTAATGTAAAGGTGGTTTCGATGAATCCTCTGCCACGCACTTAGTGTGATTTGCGGAGTGTGCATGTAGATGTAGATGTAGATATAGGTGAATACGTTGTGTAAACTGAACTGCTGTGCCTGTCTCAACACTATTCTTAAAAGGGGAAGACGAATGACCAGTCGGAGGCGCACAGATAACACAGTCAATATAAAGAGATGTACAGACGTACGTAAATGTAATCTTCGTGGCTCTTCGCATAACAACAGTTAAGGTAACTTAATGATAATCTAAATTTCAGTATTAAAAAGACATAAAAAGCCACAAATAGACATTGTATATTAACATTTTGACTTAGTGTGAATCTTGAAAATTTTCTGGCGTTCTGAATACTCGATGACATATCAGGAGTTCAGCCAGCTATCGTATCAAGTTCTGAGTTTTAAAATAATAACTGCTGTCCGAAATAAAAGTTACATCTGTGGTGAACGCATTATTGAAGTCATAGGTTCCTATTATATCCGAAAGATGCAGCTCTCTTGATCACAAAAATCAGAGTGCACGCTGCGAGCTCTCAGAGCCCCCTTTCTGCTCCCACAGCCTGACGTCACATCTGCCAGCTGCAGAAAATGCCGTCACTAGCCGAACGCAATATAAAATACATATCTGACCGCATTTTTAACTGCTCATTATATTTCATTGTACGCTGTTACCCATTTTATCGCAACAGTTTGCCAACAAGCACCAAGTTTCATCTGGACACACACTAGGCTTCTTCAGGTGAGACGTCCAAGACAGTCTTCTGTCTTCGAACTCTGACGATGTCTAGCAGGTGCCCAACTGAAACATCGTGCATGGTAGTGAACGAGGACCAGCTGCACACCCCAAACATCATCGAGTACATCGAGTTAGTGATCATGACACGATGGGTATTCAAATTGTAATGCAACGTATTTTTCTCTGAAAGTAAGTTGGTTTTATGCAGGATTCCAATACTCATTATTATTCCTCACTCTTCTGGCTACAAAAAACTAGTTTTCAACATCATCTCCATTGAATGTGACGGCCTTACGCCACCTTACTGTGTCTACATGTCCGCAGGTACGTGCCGAGTAAAACTGTGAGGGACGGGAAAAACCCACCGTGGTTCAACAACAAAGTAGGAAACTACTGGGAAAACAAAGAGCTTCACTGCAAATTTAAACGCAGCCAAAACCTCTCAGACAAACAGAAGCTAAACGATGTCAAAACTCAACAACAAAGTTAGGAAAATACTGGGAAAACAAAGAGCTTCACTGCAAATTTAAACGCAGCCAAAACCTCTCAGACAAACAGAAGCTAAACGATGTCAAAGTTAGCGTAAGGAGGGCTATGCGTGAAGCGTTCAGTGAATTCGAAAGTAAAATTCTATGTACCGACTTGACAGAAAATCCTAGTTCTGGTCTTACGTTAAATCAGAAAGTGGATCGAAACAGGATATCCAGACACTCTGGGATGATAATGGCATTGAAACAGAGGACGACACGCGTAAAGCTGAAATACTTAACACCTTTTTCCAAAGCTGTTTCACAGAGGAAGACCGCACTGCAGTTCCTTCTCTAAATCCTCACACGAACGAAAAAATGGCTGTCATCGAAATGAGTGTCCAAGGAATAGAAAATCAACTGAAATCACTCAACAGAGGAAAGTCCACTGGACCTGACGGGATACCAATTCGATTCTACACAGAGTACGCGTAAGAACTTGCCTCCCTTCTAACAGCCGTGTACCGCAAGTCTCTAGAGGAACGGAAGGTTCCAAATGATTGGAAAAGAGCACAGCTAGTTCCAGTTTTCAGGAAGGATCGTCGAGCAGATGCGCATAACTATAGGCCTATATCTCTGACATCGATCTGTTGTAAAATTTTAGAACATGTTTTTTGCACGCGTATCATGTCATTTCTGGAAACCCAGAATCTGCTCTGTAGGAATCAACGTGGATTCCGGAAACAGCGATCGTGTGAGACCCACTTGGCTTTATTTGTTCATGAGACCCAGTAAATATTAGATACAGGCTCCCAGGTAGATGCCATTTTCCTCGATTTCCGGAAGGCGGACTGTCGCCTGATAAACAAAGTAAGAGCCTACGGAATATCAGACCAGCTGTGTGGCTGAGTTTTTAGCAAACAGAACACAGCATGTTGTTCTCAATGGAGAGACATCTACAGACGTTAAAGTAACCCCTGGCGTGCCAGAGGGGAGTGTTATGGGACCATTGCTTTTCACTATATATATAAATGACCTAGTAGATAGTGTCGGAAGTTCCATGCGGCTTTTCGCGGATGATGCTGTAGTATACAGAGAAGATGCAGCATTAGAAAATTGCAGCGAAATGCAGAAAGATCTGCAGCGGATAGGCACTCGGTGCAGCGAGTGGCAACTGACCCTTAACATAGACAAATGTAATGTATTGCGAATACATAGAAAGAAGGATCCTTTATTGTATGATTATATGATAGCGGAACAAACACTGGTAGCAGTTAGTTCTGTGAAATATCTGGGAGTATGCGTGCGGAACGATTTGAAGTGGAATGATCATATAAAATTAATTGTTGGTAAGGCGGGTGCCAGGTTGAGATTCATTGGGAGAGTCCTTAGAAAACGTAGTCCATCAACAAAGGAGGTGGCTTACAAAACACTCGTTCGACCTATACTTGAGTATTGCTCATCAGTGTGGGATCCGTACCAGGTCGGGTTGACAGAGGAGATAGAGAAGATCCAAAGAAGAGCAGCGCGTTTCGTCACAGGGTTATTTGGTAAGCGTGATAGCGTTACGGAGATGTTTAGCAAACTCAAGTGGCAGACTCTGCAAGGGAGACGCACTGCATCGCGGCGTAGCTTGCTGTCCAAGTTTCGAAAGGGTGCGTTTCTGGATGAGGTATCGAATATATTGCTTCCCCCTACTTATAACTCCCGAGGAGATCACGAATGTAAAATTAGAGAGATTCGAGCGCGCACGGAGGCTTTCCGGCAGTCGTTCTTCCCGCGAACCATACGCCACTGGAACAGGAAAGGGAGGTAATGACAGTGGCACGTAAAGTGCCCTCCGCCAGACACCGTTGTGTGGCTTGCGGAGTATAAATGTAGATGTAGATGTAGATGTAGGTACCACTCTACTGGCCAACGTTGGAGCTGCATCAAAAATCTCCCCATCATCCACGTACTGCTACCGGGGATTGCATTCTTCGTTGGGACGAACAGATGGAAGCTGCGAAATCCAGGCAGTAGGAAAGGCTGAGGAAGAACAGTTGAATTAAGTCTTGTGAGCTCCTCTCTGGTGTGCAGACTTGCGCCAGACCCTGCGTTGTCATGCTGAAGGAGAAGTCTGTTTGCATTTTTGTGTCTAAGAAATCGCTGAAGTCGTTTCTTCAGTTTCCTGACGATAGCACAATACACTTCAAAGTTGATCGCTACGCAACGACGGAGAATATCAAACAGAATAGCCCCCTAAGAGTCCTGGAAGACCGTCGCCACTGCTTTACAGTCTGGCACTGAACTTTTTCTTCGGAGGTGTGGTACCACTCCATGGATTGCCATTTTTTCGATACGAATTCGAAAAAAAATTGTTACGATCAGTCTCGTAACGTTCAAGCAATTCCTCACAGATGGTCTTTCGTTGCTGATTATGGTCTTCTGTTACGCCGGCCGAAGTGGCCGCGCGGTTAAAGGCGCTTCAGTCTGGAACCGCACGACCGCTACGGTCGCAGGTTCGAATCCTGCCTCGGGCATGGATGTGTGTGATGTCCTTAGGTTAGTTAGGTTTAAGTAGTTCTAAGTTCTATGGGACTTACGACCACAGCAGTTGAGTCCCATAGTGCTCAGAGCCATTTGAACCATTTTTTTTCTTCTGTTACGCGGCGAGGAAACCAGCAGGCATACACCTTTGATTACCCGAACTGGTGGACGAGTGTGTCAACACTTCAACGGAAATGCCCAAGTGAACAGTGAGATGTTTGACTCTGATCCGTCGATAACCTCGAATGCGAACGCCCGTACGTTCCAACACTGCAGGAGATACAGGTGCGCGATGCACGCAGGCACGCGAGAGATCGCACAGGCTTACGCGACCTCGTCCAACGACTCACTGTGCTTTTGATCATTACCAGATCTCCGTAGTTATTCTGCAAGCTCCTACGAGAATCCGCAATGATCTGGTTTTCCGCCACAAGAAATTCAATGACAACTCTCTTTTGGGGCGCATCTCCATTGTACACGACATTTTGAAGACTACGTTTCGCGCTGCCACCAATCGGAAATTTATCAAAGCGTAGGGGCCGAAGTGGGAATATTACGCAATGTTCGACAGCAAATTCCGCATCTAAAATGTAGACTTTCACTGCCGGAAATGTCATGTCCATTATAATTATCCGGGGTGTTATGCCGTGGTCGGTTGATTAATTCTGTGTCATTTCCCAACGTTTCATCCCCGTCTGCGGGGGACATCTTCAAGGAGGTCTGTAGCTCGATGGAAGGTCCAACACACCCACTGGCTCGCTACTGATTGCCGCTAAATTCAGTGTCCGCGCGCTCCCTCGCCGAGGCGTGACGTCACGTGTTTTGAAAACGTCAGTGCAATTGGCCGCTGTCCGCTGCCGTCGATCGCCGTTGCCATCACTCAGAGCTGGACGGGCGGTACACATCTTCTTCAACATCCGCATCCATATACCGTTTAATTTCACGCCCTTCTCCTTTCGACTGAAATTATTAGGGTGTTTGGCGATTTCGATTGCCTCCCTGTAGAGCCATTCGTAATATCCGCTCGTGGCCGCTAGTACTTGCGTCTCCTCGAAACGAATATTGTGGTTCCCTGGCTGGAAAGCATGCTCCGCAACAGCTGATCGTTCCGTTTCTCCTCTTCTACAATTGCCCTTGTGATCTTCCAAACGTTTAGAAACAGTTCTTTTAGTGGTACCCACATAAACATCACCACAGCTGCATGGGATCCTATACACTCCAGCTTTTTCCAAAGGTTTGCGAGCGTCCTTGGCAGGCTTAAGGTATTTCTGTATCTTCCTGGTGGGCTTGTAAATTATGGTAATATTCCGCTTCGTCAAGATCCTCCCTATTCTTTCCTTTACATTTTTAACAAACGGCAGGAAAACCTTAGATTTTGCAGTAGCCTGTACGTCAGTATGATTTCTGCGTGGCTGCTTCAACGCACGTTTTATTTCGGCGGACGAATATCCGTTCTTCATTAGTGCATTGTTGGAGATGCTCCATCTCAGCGTCGAGCAACTCAGGTCCACAAATATTTCTAGCTCTGTCCGCTAACGTCTTGATAAAATGGCTCTGAGCACTATGGGACTTAACATCTTAGGTCATCAGTCCCCTAGAACTTAGAACTACTTAAACCTAACTAACCTAAGGACAGCACACAACACCCAGCCATCACGAGGCAGAGAAAATCCCTGACCCCACCGGGAATCGAACCCGGGAACCCGGGCGTGGGAAGCGCGAACGCTACCGCACGACCACGAGATGCGGGCTAACGTCTTGATAACATCCCGCTTCTGTTGTGGGTGGTGGTTCGAATCCCGGTGCATGTAACGGTCCGTGTGCGTGGGTTTGCGGTATACTGAGTGCCCCAAACTACCATTTTCGTTTCTAAAAACAAGCACACCGAGGAAATGTAAATTGCCGTCTACGTCCTCCTCCATTGTAAACTGAATTCTCGAATTCTATTCAGATGTTCGTGGAACCGGCTTAGTTCCTCCCTGCCAGTGGGTGTGTTGGATCTTCCATCGAGCTACAGATCCACTTGAAGATGTCCCCCGCAGACGGGGACGAAACGTTGGGAATTGACACAGAATTAATCAACCGACTAAGGCATAACAGCCCGGATAATTATAATGAACATGACAACTTTCGCATCTTTTCGAACGAAATTGGTCGTGCGGGACTAGCCGAACGGTCTAGGCGGTGCAGTCATGGACTGTGCGTCTGGTCCCGGCGGAGGTTCTAGTCCTCCCTCGGGAATGTGTGTGTGTGTGTGTGTGTGTGTGTGTGTGTTTGTCCTTAGGATAATTTAGGTTTAGTGTGTAAGCTTAGGGACTGATGACCTTAGCAGTTAAGTCCCATAAGATTTCACACACATTTGAACATTTTTTTGAACGATATTGGCCGAGAAAAAAATATGCCGCAATACTTACTGAACGTTCCTCGTATAATTGTGATGTAACAGAGAAGCATGTTTGTTTCTCTTTTATACAGAAAAATACAAAAATAATAAAAGAAAATACTTCCTCACAAAACAAAAGGAACTAAGATACAGAATTCTGAAATACAAAAAGACGCCCGACGTCTCAGTATTTCGCTTCAACTTCTGGCTGGTGCTTGCTTCCTGTCGCCGTTCTCGGTTCCTGTTGTTCCGCCAAAAAGTGAAGACGAGGCGGGATAATAGCCCTTCTACTTCCGACACCGGGTGTACACTCAAAAGACCCGCACTGCTCTCCTCAAAGCACCGCACTCCAGTTACCTAAATCCATAGTGAGCGTATACGTAATATCGTAGGAATAAATGAAGCAAAATTACTCGCATTGTTTTGTTATAATATAATCTGGACGTGGTTTTCTGATGCTGAAAATTATTCATTTTTACAAAACATCTAATAACACCCCTTTAAGACCCCGTATCCATTATTACCGTATTTCACCTCAGGTCTGTTAGCAGAGACGATCGTTCGAAGAATCGAAGAAGAAGCAAAAAAAAAAAAAAATCTGCACTACTGGTCATTTAAATTCCTACGTCAAGAAGAAATGCAGATGATAAACGGGTATTCATTCGACAAATATAGTATACTAGAACTGACATGTGATTACATGATTACATTTTCACGCAATTTATATGCATATATCCTGAGAAATCAGTACCCAGAACAACCACCTCTGGCCGTAATAACGGCCTTGATACGCATGGGCGAGTCAAACAGAGCTTGGATAGCGCGCACAGGTACAGCTGTCCATGCAGCTTCAACACGATACCACAGTTCATCAAGAGTGGTGACTGGCGTATTGTGACGAGTCAGTTGCTCGGTCACCACTGATCAGACGTTTTCAATTGGTGAGAGATCTGGAGAACGTGCAGGCCAGGGCAGCAGTCGAACATTTTCTGTACCCAGAAAGGCCCGTACAGGACCTGCAACATACGGTCGTGCATTATCCTGCTCAAATGTAGGGTTTCGCAGGGATCGAATGAAGGGTAGAGCCACGGGTCGTAACACATCTGAAATGTAACGTCCACTGTTCAAACTGCGGCCAATGCGAACAAGAGGTGACCGAGACGTGTAACCAATGGCACCCAATTCCATCACGCCGGGTGATACGCCAGTATGGCGATGACGAATACACGCTTCCAATGTGCCTTCACCGCGATGTCGCCAAACACGGATGCCAACAACATGATGCTGTGAACAGAACCTGGATTCACCCGAAAAAATGACGTTTTGCGATTCATGCACCCAGGTTCGTCGTTGAGTACACCATCGCAGGCGCTCCTGTCTGTGATACAGCGTCAAGTGTAACCGCAGCCATGGTCTCCGAGCTGATAGTCCATGCTGCTGCAAACGTCGTCGAACTGTTCGTGCAAATAGTTGTTGTCTTGCAAACGTCCGCATCTGTTGACTCAGGGATCGAGACGTGGCTGCACGATCCGTTACAGCCATGCGGATAAGATGCCTTTCATCTCGACTGCTAGTGATACGAGGCCGTTGGGATCCAGCATGGCGTTCCGTATTACCCTCCTGAACACAAAGATTACATAATCTGCTAACAGTCATTGGATCTCGACCAATGCGAGCAGCAATGTCCTGATACGATAAACAGTAATCGCGATAGGCTACAATCCAACCTTTATCAAAGTCGGAAATGTAATGGTACGCATTTCTCCTCCTTACACGAAGCATCACAATAACGTTTCACCAGGCAACGCCGGTCAACTGCTGTATGTGTATGAGAAATCGGTTGGAAACTTTCCTCATGTCAGCACGTTGTAGGTGTCGCCACCGGCGCCAAACTTTTGTGAATGCTCTGAAAAGCTAATCATTTGCATATCACAGCATCTTCTTCCTGTCGGTTAAATTTCGCGCCTGTAGCACGTCATCTTCGTGGTGTAGCAATTTTAATGGCCAGTAGTATAGTAAATATTGGATCTAAACGCATAAGAGCTGTGAGAACTTTTACGTCTTATTCTGCAAGCTGTTTGTCTTCCATATTTTGGGAAGAAGTATATTGTTTATGACCTAGACAACTAAAAAAAGATGTTTATTGTTATTAAATAGTTTCTCAAGCCATTTAAATTATTTTAATATTTTGGGCACAGGTGTAACTTAGCAGCGCAGAGGTTTAACTCATCATTTGCAATTATAGTAAGTTAAGTGTACAGTTCGTTCCCTTATCTATTTAATCTCCTACCTCAACGTGCGTTTGTTTGAAAAGCAACAAGTCATTCGGCTTGTCTCATTTCATTCAATATGATAATTAACTCAGCTACTGGAGAATGAATGTGCTGGATGTAGCAGTAGTAGTCCCTAAGAGAATGAGTGCAGTGACTGTTTGTGCTGATTCTTGGTGACTTCTTGTTTTAATTAGAGAATCTAACGCACGGTGGACGATCTCCATTGAAGAAGCCGACTGTGGTTTTAAGTTCGAGTCGTTCTAAGTTTGAGTCTGCAGAAGCCCAATCCTACCGTCGTACTTCAGAAAGCCAGAGAGGGAGGCACGTCTCCGCTCGTCCTGTGCTGAGCACTGCAGTTAACTGCTACACGGCCATCACTGCACTGGTAAATACGTGTGCTGCTTTTTTAAAAGAAGCATTCAACCAAGCAGTTGCTGTGGTCGATTAGAAGGAAAATTGTTATTTCAGAACATCAATTGCGGTTATAGATACCATTTCAATCTTTCGAAGTAACTTTGCCAAGCGGAGGAAGCGTTTTTTTGAAGATCATGGTACATTTATGTATTTTTATCTATGTTTATTGTCAGACAGGTCTTTCTTTCTTTGAATAAATTAATATGCACATTCAAATCTTGGTTTTGTTAACACCTCAAATATTTTAAGTTTTGGTATTAGGCAATTCCCCCCTGTAGAATCCACAGCTCGGACCTTAACATATAGCGTATAGTAATTTAGCTTCGGTCTTACGGGGTGTGTCTCATAACACACTTTCTGATTCAGGTTACTACACATTGCACACATGGCGCTTTGCATGATAGCTTTTACCCTTGCCCTTCAGGATTCAAACCCATGCAGCTCCCTTTTCTATATGTTTTAACTGCACTGTAGTGTGCAACAAGCCTAACTCAAGAATTGTGAGAAAGTATGATACGTAGTGGACGATAGTGGAGTCGCGATGCTGGGTGTGGAGAGAAGTGATGTAGTTATGACACAGGGGAAGCTTCCCTTAGGCACTCTCTGTGCTGTTGTCAAAGAGGGTGTGTGTGTTTGAGTTGGTCAAAATACTCGTACACTCTCTGACAATTTCTAAGGAACAGAGACACTGCTCGACGGGAATAATCACATGTAGTTATGGACGACATGAAACACAGCGCATACGTTATAGAGGTGAAGTGGTATATTGACAACGAAAAACGGCACAGATTTCACCACATGGGAAATCAGCGTAAGCACATGTTATTCGTGCAGGCTACCAAAATGTTGAGGAATCGTTGGGGAATATTGTCCAACTGCTCTCTCAGGGCGGTTTTCAGTTTCTGCACGGCTCGGGGAAGAGGTGCTCGTTGATACACACGTCTGCCAAGAGCGTAGGATTTAGGTCAGAAGAGTTTGCAAATCATTCCATACGTTCAGTATCTTCACTTTCCAGTGTGTCCGCCATTTCAATAGTCTCATACATATACAGGGTGGTCTATTGATCGTGACCGGGCCAAATGTCTCACGAAATAAGCGTCAAAGGAAAAAAAACTACAAAGAACGAAACTTGTATAGCTTGAAGGGGGCGAAACCATATGGCGCTATGGTTGGCCCGCTAGATGGCGCTGCCATAGGTCAAACGGATGTCAAGTGCGTTTTTTTAAAGTAGGAACCCCCATTTTTTATTACATATTCGTGTAGTACGTAAAGAAATGTGATTGTTTTAGTTGGACCATTTTTTTCGCTTTGTGTTAGATGGCGCTGTAATAGTCACAAAGATATAGCTCACAATTTTAGACGAACAGTTGGTAACAGGTATGTTTTTAACTTAAAATACAGAACGTAGGTACCCTGAAGAATTTTATTGAAGAAGACAACGGCCGCGGAAGCCTACGCTTACATTCAACGTAGGTACGTTTGAACATTTTATTCTCGGTTGTTCCAATGTGATACATGTACCTTTGTGAACATATCAATTCTGAGAACGCATGCTGTTACAGCGTGATTACCTGTAAATACCACATTAATGCAATAAATGCTCAAAATGATGTGCGTCAACCCCAGTGCATTTGGCAATACGTGTAACGACATTCCTCTCAACAGTGAGTAGTTCGCCTTCCGCAATGTTAGCACGTGCATTGACAATGCGCTGACGCATGTTGTCAGGCGTTGTCGGTGGATCACGATAGCAAATATCCTTCAACTTTCCCCACAGAAAGAAATCCGGGGACGCCAGATCCGGTGAACGTGCGTGACATGGTATGGTGCTTCGACGAACAATCCACCTGTCATGAAATATGCTATTCAATACCGCTTCAACCGCACGCGAGCTATGTGCCGGACATCCATCATATTGGAAGTACATCGCCGTTCTGTCATGCAGTGAAACATCTTGTAGTAACATAGGTAGAACATTAGGTAGGAAATCAGCATACATTGCACCATTTAGATTGCCATCGATAAAATGGGGTCTAATTATCCTTCCTCCCATAATGCCTCACCATACATTAACCCGCCAAGGTCGCTGAAGTTCCACTTGTCGCAGCCATCGTAGATTTTCCGCTGCCAAATAGTGCAAATTATGCCGGTTTACGTTACCGCTGTTGGTGAATGACGATTCGTCGCTAGTAGAATGCGTGCAAAAGATCTGTCATCGTCCCGTAATTTCTCTTGTGCCCAGTGGCAGAACTGTACACGACGTTCAAAGTCGTCGCCATGGAATTCTTGGTGCATAAAAATATGGTACGGGTGCAATCGATGTTGATGTAGCATTCTCAACGCCGACGTTTTTGAGATTCCCTATTCCCCCGGAATTTGTCTGCGACTCATGTGCGGATTAGCCGCGACAGCAGCTAAAACACCTACTTGGGCGTCATCATCTGTTGCAGGTCGTGGTTGACGTTTCACATGTGGCTGAACTCTTCCTGTTTCCTTAAATAACGTAACTATCCGGCGAACGGTCCGGACGCTTGGATGATGTCGTCCAGGATACTGAGCACACGCCCATTGGGCGTTATGATCACAACAGCCATACATCAACATGATATCGACCTATTCCGCAATTTTTAAACGGTCCATTTTAACACGGGTAATGTATCACGAAGCAAATACCGTCCGCACTGGCGGAATGTTACGTGATACCATGTACTTACAGATTTATGACCATTACAGCGCCATCTATCACAAAGCGAAAAAAGTGGTCCAACTAAAACACTCATATTTATTTACGTACTACACGAATATGTAATAAAAATTGGGGTTCCCATTTTAAAAAATGCAGTTGATATCCGTTTGACCTATGACAGCGCCATCTAGCGGGCCAACCATAGTGCCATCTGGTTTCCCCCTTCAAGCTAGACGAGTTTCGTTCTTTGTAGTTTTTTCGTTTGATGCTTATTTCGCGAAATATTTGGCACGGTCACGATCAATGGGCCACCCTGCATAGACCGGCGAAAGGGAGCGAAGAAACCGTGTTGCAGGAGAAGCTAATGAAATAGCTCTACTAGCGGCCGTGCATCACAACTCGCGATTCCGTTATGTCCCTAGGTGGTATTGTCACAATACTGCATCGTCATAAGTATCATCCATACTACGTGTCACTGCATTAAGGACTTCATGAAGTCGATTTCAATAACCGGGTAGTATCTTGTGAATGGGCACGTCGACAACTGCAAACGAAAAGCACGTTCTTTGCTGAGGCACTGTTTTCCGACGAATCTACATTCACCAACTATGGCAGTGTTAACCGGCATTACAAATGGCTCAAATGGCTCTGAGCACTATCTGAAGTCATCAGTCCCCTAGAACTGAGAACTACTTAAACCTAACTAAGGACATCACACACATCCATGCCCGAGGCAGGATTCGAACCTGCGACCGTAGTGGTCGTGCGGTTCCAGACTGTAGCGCCTAGAACCGCTTGGCTACACCGGCCGGCCCGGCATAACATGCATGCATTACTGGACAGTAGATAATCTCCACTGATAACGCCAAGCTGACCATCAACGTCCTTTGTCGGTTGACGTATGGTGTGGCATCACGGGGAACAATTCTTTTTATTATCGGCACTTTGTATAAACGCAAATATCGAACGGTTTTGGAGCAGGAACTACCGGTAATACTGCAAAATGTTGCCTTGGATGTTCGACAACGCATGTGGTTTCAGCATGGTTGGTTACCCGGCGCATTACGCAATTGAAGCGCAGGAGATATTAGACCATGTTCACACTGGTCGATGGATCGGCAGACGTCGCCCTCCCGCTGGATTGACGGATTTGATGTTTCCGGGTTTCCTTCTGTGGGAATTTAAAAGATAAGATGTACCAGCAAGTGCCAACAGGCCGTGAAGGCATGGTCGACCGCATCAGAAACGCCTGTACTGTATCGCAGATAAGGCTCTGTCCTGTGTACGGTCATTTGAAAAGCGGTTCACTAGGAGTATGGAAGATGGCGATATTATGTTTGAATACTTACTCTAATTGGAAAAGTAGAGCAGAGTTCGCCTCGAGCTAAGGCCCCAGAGGCAAGTCGAGTAGTCTCATGTTCGATATGTCGGAGGAATACAACGTTGCGAATAGAATTTAGAATTAGACGTTATGAAATTCTGGACTGTCCTGTGCTCGCAGCATGGAGGTGGGGTCCCACGTGGCATTGTATATTCGAGGACCATTGAGTAGAATGTCGTAAGTCACGACTGCGTACCCATTTCGATTCCTATGATTACAGCGCCATCTGTGGCGAGACGAAGAAAATTCTTCAGACAAAACGGATGCAGAATTTTGTATAGACTCGTAATCTGCAATAAATAACGAGTGTTTCCATTGAAGATTTAAAAGTTGCCCCTCGCCACCCACGCACAGGGCAGGGTAGGGTTCGAGAGTGGTGTAATTGGATGTTCAAGACAAAGAAATTGGAATTATAACTTTTTTGATCCGGTGTGCAGTTTTCGAGATATTTCAATGTCTTCAGTTAAAATGAATAGAGGTGGTCAACATAAACTGAAGTTGGTAGGCGTATTTCTGCATCTGAAGGATGACGTCTATTCAAATTTCGCACCAATCGCGTAAGAGCGGCGCTAGTAGGGCTTCTATGAGGGCGCAAATTAGATTTGCTTTAGATATATGTTGCAACATTCGTGAGCATTAGTTACCTTTGAGATTGGACATGATGCGTTGCTGTTAGTCAAAAAATGTCTTTAAGGTGACACCTCACTGAGTTCGAACAAGGTCGTGTAATGGGACTACGAGTAGCTGTATGTTCTTTCTGCGATACTGCAGAAATACTTGGCAGGAATGAAGCCATTGTACATGATTGCTGGCAGCGATAGTCACCAGAATGTACTGTCGTAAGTAGACTGGGCTCTGGACTGCCCCGTAGCAGTTCCAAGAGGGAAGACCATCGTTTTCGGCGTATGGCTCTGTCGCGTCGCACAGCATCTGCAGCAGCAATCTGAGTAGCAGTTGGCACCACTGTGACACATCGAAGCGTTACAAATCTGCTAATTCAAGGATAGCTCAGAGCCAGACGCCCTGTAGCGTACATTCCACTGACTTCCTACCACCGCCATTCGGTATCAGACGACAGCTATTGGAGGGCAGGGTGGAGGTTTGCTGTGTTTTCTGATAAAAGTTGGTTCTGCCTTTGTGCCAATGATGGCCGTGTGTTGGTTCGAATGAGACCTGCTTAGGGCCTGTAACCAACCTGTCTGCACGCTAGACACATTGGACCTACACCTGGAGTCATGGTCGGCGGTGCGATTTCATATGACAGCAGGAGCTCTCTTGTGGTTATTCCACTAACCATGATGCCAAAATTGAAAGTCAGTGTGGTGATTCGACGTGTTCAAATGGTTCAAATGGCTCTGAGCACTATGGGACTCAACTGCTGAGGTCACTAGTTCCCTAGAACTTAGAACTAGTTAAACCTAACTAACCTAAGGACATCACACACATCCATGCCCGAGGCAGGATTCGAACCTGTGACCGTAGCGGTCTCGCGGTTCCAGACTGCAGCGCCAGAACCGCGCGGCCACTTCGGCCGGCTTCGACGTATTATCTTGCCATTCGTGAACAGCTTTCCACGGTGTGTTTTCCAACAGGTCTCGTCCGTATGCCGCTGTTACAATCCATCATGCTCCACAGGAGTTCTTTGGCCTGTTCGATCACCAAATCTGTCTCCAGTCGAGCACATATTGGACATCAATGGATGACAACTCCAGCGTCATCCACAAACAGCATTAATGTCCTATATTGGCCGACCAAATGCAACAGGCATGGAATTCCATCACACAAACTGACATCCGGCACCTGTACAACACAATGCATTCACGTTTGCATGCTTGCATTCATCATCCTTGCAGTTACACTGGTTGTTAACGCACCATGGCAACGGCTTATTTCACGGTTACGATGACTTCTGATCTTGCAATGTTAATCATTTAAGTATGTTACCTAGATAGATGTGTTCCCGAAATTTCATTACTCAACATTAACAATATTTTGTTATGAGTTTTCCTCGTAAGTATTTATTTATTTACTTTGAGATGGTACCTGCGAGAGAAGGATTACGCGTGAGACTTTTTATTAAGAATGACTGTTTTAATGGCTTGGAATGTCTGTCCAATCATAAAGTTAGTTGATTTTCTGTACGTTCATATTTTGTTCATCTGCCGTCAGTGCGGAGCTGTTGCGAACACTTTCGAAAGTAAAGGAAAACGCAATAACCTGGGCATCCGTATCTATCTTCTTGCCTCTCAGTGACACGCAAGAACAGAGTTAGAATGCCATTGATTGTTGCAGAATCCATGTCGACTGCTACAGAGGAGATATTTTAGTCTGTACAAAGTTATACGTGAGTGTAGAAAGTGTTACAAAGTTCTACAACAGTTTCACATCTGCAGTACAGATATAAAGTTGTGTACATACACTACTGGACATTAAAATTGCTTCACCAGGAAGATGACGTGCTACAGACGCGAAATTTAACCGTCAGGAAGAAGATGCTGTGATATGCAAATGATTAGCCTTTAAGAGCACCCAAGGTTGGCGCCGGTGGCGACACCTACAACGTGCTGACATGAGGAAAGTTTCCAACCGATTTCTCATACACGAGCAGCAGCTGACCGGCGTTACCTGGTGAAACGTTCTTGTGATGCCTTGTGTAAGGAGGAGAAATGCATACCATCACGTTTCCGACTTTGATAAAGGTCGGATTGTAGCCTATCGCGATTGCGGTTTATCGTATCGCGACATAGCTGCTCGCGTTAGTCGAGGTCCAAAGACTGTTAGCAGAATAAGCAATCGATGGGTTCAGGAGGGTAATACGAAATGCCGTGCTGGATCCCAACGGCCTCGTATCACCAGCAGTCGAGATGACAGGCATCTTATGCGCACGGCTGTAACGGATCCCTGAGTCAACAGATGGGGACGTTTGCAAGACAACAACCAGCTGGACAGTTTGACGACGTTTGCAGCAGCATGGACTATCAGCTCAGAGACCATGGCTGCGGTTACGCTTAACGCTGCGACAGGAGCGCCTGCGATGGTGTACTCAACGACGAACCTGGGTGCACGAATCGCAAAACGTCATTTTTTCGGATGAATCCAGATTCTGTTTACAGCATCATGATGGTCGCATCCTTGTTTGGCGACATCGCGGTGAAGGCACGTTGGAAGCGTGTCTTCGTCATCGCCATACTGGCGTATCACCCGGCGTGATGGAATTGGGTGCCATTGGTTACACGTCTCGGTCAGCTCTTGTTCGCATTGACGGCACTTTGAGCAGTGGACGTTACATTTCAGATGTGTTACGACCCGTGGCTCTACCCCTCATTCGATCCCTGCGAAACCCTACATTTGAGCAGGATAATGCACGACCGCATGTTGCAGGTCCTGTACGGGTATTTCTGGATACAGAAAATGTTCGACTGCTGCCCTGGCCAGCACATTCTCCAGATGTCTCACCAATTGAAAGTGTCTGGTCAATGGTGGCCGAGCAACTGGCTCGTCACACTCTTGATGAACTGTGGTATCGTGTTGAAGCTGCATGGGCAGCTGTGTACCTGTACACGCCATCCAAACTCTGTTTGACTCAATTCCCAGGCGTATCAAGGCCGTTATTACGGCCAGAGGTGGTTGTTCTGGGTACTGATTTCTCAGGATCTATGCACCTAAATTGCGTGAAAATGGAATCACATGACAGTTCTAGTAATATATATTTGTCCAATGAATACTCGTTTATCATCTGCGTTTCTTCTTGGTGTAGGGATTTTAATGACCAGTAGTGTATGTTCAGCGACGTTTCTTGAGTAACTGGAATGACTTGCGCAGTCTTCCGATTGCTTCGAACAGTTCGTTCCTCCAGCGACCAACCATAGTCCTTTCGCATATTCTGCGTAGAACTGTGTAGGTACCCCAAAAGGCTGTGTCACCTTTTCGCTCGTTACGTGTGACACAGGGAAAGGTCGTGTATCAGAAAATGAATGTTACTACAGTCGTGCTGTGAGCTGGGAAGGCCGGCCGAAGTGGCCGTGCGGTTAAAGGCGCTGCAGTCTGGAACCGCAGGACCGCTACGGTCGCAGGTTCGAATCCTGCCTCGGGCATGGATGTTTGTGATGTCCTTAGGTTAGTTAGTGCTCAGAGCCATTTGAACCATTTGAGCTGGGAAGAAAATGTGGATAGTGCTAATGAGAGCATTGCATCACAGTCGCCCCACACCCACACACACCCAAACAACACATCCCCAGACCTGCACGCCGCTGCAGTGCGGCACCCGCGTCTCACCTCCAGCACTGGGTCGGCGTCTGGCCACACGAGGTGCCTGCGCAGCCGCCCCCGGCGCGCCCAGCTCTGCGGCTGGAACGTCAACAGAACCAGCACCAGGGCCACGCAGCAGCCCCGCCTCATCCTGCCCTGCAGTCTTGTCGTCCGCCCTCCTGCTGCAAAGAAGCAAAATTTTAGCAAATCTGTGCTATTTACGATTTCTTTTCTTCTGCACAAGTGGTGAGATATTCCAAATTTGAAAACATTCAAACAAGTTGTAATCAGGAAAAAAATGGTGTACTACGTTTCTTTGTTGCCTTCAACAAAAATAAAGAAAGAACGTTAGAAACGTTTATCATTGTGCTAGATAGCACAATTGGGTAGTAGAAAAAGTAAAAGAAATGGAACTGGAAAAGGTAAAGAACAGAGGGTGGGTGGGGTTAATGCATCTATTACCATTGCAAGGATAGATGAAGACGGAATAAAGTAACTGTTGTGGGTTGGCAGGAGAGCCAACACCGGTATACTAGAGGAAGCCGAAAGGCACGCGTTTTAGCTCACGCAGGCTGGCGTGAGGTCTGGAACAAGACAAGGGAATTAGACTTTAGAAAAATGGACGTAGCTGGTGGAATACTTAACTTTAATCCATAAATGGTGAACGTCGCTCTTGACGGTACATTATTCATAATCTCAATAGTAACTGGTAATGCCGCCTTCTAGGTCGTAGCAAATGACGTAGCTGAAGGCTATGCTAACTATCGTCTCGGCAAATGAGAGCGTATTTTGTCAGTGAACCATCGCTAGCAAAGTCGGTTGTACAACTGGGCGAGTGCTAGGAAGTCTCTCTAGACCTGCCGTGTGGCGGCGCTCGGTCTGCAATCACTGATTTTGGCGACACGCGGGTCCGACGTATACTAACGGACCGCGGCCGATTTAAAGGCTACCACCTAGCAAGTGTGGTGTCTGGCGGTGACACCACAGTAACAATGCGGACGCGATGGTACAGCGGTATTGACCGTCTAGGGATGGTTGAACTACAGACAACACGAGCCGTGTACCTCCTTCCTGGTGGAATGATGACGAACAGATCGGCTGTCGCCCCCCCCCCCCCCCCCCCCGTGTAATAGTGTAATAGGCGCTGCTCATGCATGGTTATTCACATCTTTGGGCGCCTTTAGTGACATCTCTGGCCATTCAACGTCTGTCTTCAGGAGTTCTGGGAACTGGGGTGATGCATATGTATACTATGGTGGTATTCACGGCTTTCCGGGCGGGAAGGAGCGCCTGGTCTCCGGCACGAATCCGCCCGTCGGATTTGTGTCGAGGTCCGCTGAACCGGCCAGTCTGTGGACGGTTTTTAGGCGGTTTTCCATCTGCCTCGTCGAATGCGGGCTGGTTCCCCTAATTCCGCCTCAGTTACACAATGTCGGCGATTGCTGCGCAAACAAGTTCTCCACGTACGCGTACACCACCTTTACTCTATCACGCAAACATAGGGGTTACACTCGTCTTGTGTGAGACGTTCCCTGGGGGGTCCACCGGGAGCCGAACCGCACAATGACTCAGGGTTCGGTGTGGGGCGGCGGAGGGGTGAAGTGGACTGCGGTAGTCGTCGTGAGGTTGTGGACAACTGCGGCTGCGGCGGGGACGGAGCCTCTCCGTCGTTTCTAGGTCCCCGGTTAACATACAATACGTTACAATGCAATGGTAGTATTTAAAATTTTTGAATTCTGTGAATAATTGTATGAAATACTGAAAATCAAATTTTTGCTGTCGATGGGAGCAGCCTGCATCTGGAATCGGATGATCGTTTTAGCTGTTTAGTAACAGAGATGAGAAAGGAACGAGACGACGACGGAATGAAAGGTGGGTGGCTAACATCAGAGAACGTGCAGAAGAAATATGTATGATTATCAGTGGAGATAGTATTGCTTTGAAGAATACAGAGGAGATCTTTATCAAGTGGTGTATGACACATGGCTGATGGTCACAATGAAGATAAGAAATGGAAAACCCACTCGGTAATCCTCCATTGATGTCTTGGTAACGTTTCAGTGGGACTGTTACTTCTTTTCAGACCTGTACTACAGAGTCAAATACCTAATGATTCCCCTGTACAGCTATAAGAAGTTTTTATTTACAATAATACTGTTCCAGTTCTGGCATGAAAGAAACGGTAGAAGAGTTGTCAATCCGGTGCCAACATTCGACTTATTGCTGCTGAAATTCAGCAAGGGGTCACAGAACCTAACTGCCTCATCTGAACACTGGATCACAAACAGCCACGTCGTGTGCCTCCCATTTCCTAAAACACATCACGGAATGCCTTGAATTCATTACAAGACCATTGCCTACAGTACGATGATAAGAAAATAGACGACGTTACATTTACTTCCCTTGCACTTAATTTGGGGATTAAAATATGTTTAATTTACCAAATGGATTTTGAATCGACTGGATACACTTTATCTACTCCTAAAGTAACAGTCATCGGCCACGAAGAGAGAGCTTTAACATTTTGATACTGACGGTACTTTTAAGTACCGCCGCCATAAATTTTAATATATTCATAGTAACACCACTTATCCTGACGGTGCTGACAAATAAGATTGTAGTTCCAACAGAAGATAAGAAATGGCGGTAAAACCACAGTCTAATAAATAGAGTCACGACACTCTCTGGTGCGAAATATGTTATTGTTTGACAGCTGGAGCGACACTAGCGCTTCAAGCGATGAGAAAAAGCAAACGGTCACTTGTGAAGATGATGTTTGTTTTTAATTATTTTCTATTTAATTAACGGAATAGATGTTATATTTTTGTGTTCCATGCGTTAGTAAGTTACCGAGAGACATGAATTATCGCGAAATACTTGTAAAAACAGCCAAGTCACACTGACTCAATGATATAAGCTACAACTAATTCATGAAGAAATACTTTCGAATATGCTTATACTTGCAGCTTATTCCATTGTAAGCAAGAGAGTATAAACAAATTTCATACATGAGAAATACTAAAAATTTTTTAATGAAGTCCGATGATTCGCCCTTTCTTACACTTCACTCGACTCTCTAGTACACTTATATTTTGTAAATGTAATTGCAGGCAGGTGTGGCCAAGCAGTTCTAGGCGCTTCAGTCTGGAACCGCGGGACCGCTACGGTCGCGGGTTCGAATCCTGCCTCGAGCATGGATATTTGTAATGTCCTTAGGTTAGTTAGGCTTAAGTGGTTCTAAGTTCTAGGAGACTGATGATCTTAGCTGTTAAGTCCCATAGTGCTCAGAGCCATTTGTAAATGTAATTACTTTTTCTTCAAAAGCAGATGTGTTAAAGATTATTGCCATTTTTGCCTCATATTTAGCACCTATTGAGGAATTGGTTTCTTTTGTATTGGAAACAATTTTATTACTTTTGACGATGCACTATCACGTCTGCGTGGTTTTCGCTTAAGCTACAGTTGTGATGGCTTATTTGATACTTTAAATAATGTTGGCATTACATTGCGTATAAGTTTCCATATTCACTGATTTGACTGAAAGTGTAACTAACAGAATTCTGCTTTGTGGGATAGAGATACGGCTACTTTCCGTAAAATGTCAGGTCTTCTGGTGTTTGCAAGCAATTTCTTTGTTATTAAAACAAAACGACAGTACTAAGTAAATGTTTGTACGTTCCAAGAGAATCATAAATAAACTGTCCTGTAACGCACGGTTTCGGATCTCCCAGGGACACTAAATAATGACAAACGTGATGTAATTTTTTAGTTATTATCGATTTTTATGGCACTAAATACACTCCCTACGGGAAGAATTATGTTATACATCAATATAAACGTTAGTACTTGCACTCATCCGATATAGCATTAGAAAGTGTCGCTTGCTGGCCGCTTGGGACGCTGCTGTCGCTGGAGGGAACAAAAACGAGACGAAGTATCGTGACTGTTATGTTAGACTGCGGTTGTACGCAGAAACTCCCATGTCTGTGCTATGAGCGTTTCATCTTTGGCTTGCAGTTCTCGTACGTCAGTGAGCAATGGACCTATAGCTCTGTAACAACGACGTCCAGCAGTCGGCACCAGGCCGGAGAAACTAAAGAAGAGAAGCAAGCATGGCTTTTCTGTGTATAAAGGAAGGAAGCAAAATCTTTTGCCTGTATTCCTCAAAAGACGGGGTGGTGAGAAATGTGTTCAAAACGAAAAATACATTCAAAATCACGTTCTAAATCTTCATTTCGCAATGTGATTCTCTGCTTAATAAAAAAAGATTGTTATCCTTATTATCATATCAAGTAATGTAAATAAAACTACGTGTACCTGATTTGTCTTTTCTTAGTATTGACCCTAATTCCTGACGGTACTTAAAGGACCAACATGCATCATTTACACTAACGCACTGTAAGAACTATTTTTTTCTTTGCTCGGCATAATTTTGCACCAGAAACAAAATAACTGTGCGAGAATGCAAATAAAATTTTTTGACAATTAACTAAATATAGAAAGGGTTTAGGAAGCACCGATTTATTTATATGGCAAAATATAAGCCATTTAAATAAGTTGAATGCAAGAAACATTGTTCAAGTCCTTTCACAAACGCACAACTTAGCATGAAGTAGGCTCTGTGTCGGAATAAACTGTTGTGTATTGAATCTTTCATCCAGTTCGTTAACAAATGGCGTGAGGGATTTGCAAGTAACTTCGAAAGCTGCTTACAGATAACTTTTATTTCTGAAGGTGTTCTGGTATCAGTCGGCTCCAACCATACTAACTTGAATATGTTTAAAAGAAGATGGGTAGTGAAGAATCCGAACACTGCCGCTACGCACACGGCACACCTGCTTTTCCGATTGCTATCGGACAGTATTTAGCCAGTACCTAAAGAAAAAATAGTGTATTATGAAAATATGGGAACACACGTCACATTAAAAGTCGTATATACACAAGGTGTTTTAAAGTTGAAAAACATACGAATAATTCGTAAAAGCTGCTGGGTTGGTTGTGAAGGCACAGATTGAGACACAATTTGCCTATGCTGTGGCTAGAAATTGTGAATGTTTCGTATATATTGCGAGTTATTATTTCATCTAGGAACCTATTAAGTTGTCTAAGGAAGTATATGGAATAAAACATCGAGTTACCAACCGCGTCAGTATGTCTGCAACCTTTAGCTTGTGCACTGAGTGCAATATATGTAGTGTCTCATGATGGGATGAGTGTAAATAGTGTAGCACTTCTTCTGTACACGCTAAGAAAAATAGACACCATGAAGGAGTTATACAAATTGGTCACAGATTGCTGTTCATAGATGTTTGTTGTTGTTGTGGTCTTCAGTCCTGAGACTGGCTTGATGCAGCTCTCCATGCTACTCTATCCTGTGCAAGCTCCTTCATCTCCCAGTACCTACTGCAACCTACATCCTTCTGAATCTGCTTAGTGTATTCATCTCTTGGTCTCCCTCTACGATTTTTACCCTCCACGCTGCCCTCCAATGCTAAATTTGTGATCCCTTGATGCCTCAGAACATGTCCTACCAACCGATCCCTTCTTCTAGGCAAGTTGTGCCACAAACTTCTCTTCTCCCCAATCCTATTCGATACCTCCTCATTAGTGTTGAAGGAAAATGCAGAACTGTAAACTTCGGCGGCCGATGGATGAACGCGTGCAGCCGCAGAGCGGTTTCACCACGCAGCTGGCACAGGGGACATTCGATACTAGGATATTAAGCCTTTGCGAATTTCATTTGGTGTTCTCAGTTGGACAATAACTATGCCTCGCAGAGGGGTGCGTCACAATATAAACAGACGTCAGCATTTTAGAGAGAACGTGTGGTAACTCTCGAAGATGTCGGCTGGAATAATCGGCGAATCGCTCGACATTTGTATAGGAGTGATACCACTATTCGACGATGTTGGTAGCACTCTGAGAAACATGGCCGCACACATCGTCAAGGAGGAAGTGGTCGCCCTAGAGAGACTACTGAACGCGAGGACCAAGCAGTCGTCAGAGAGGCGCTCACAGCCACGGATCCATCATTATCATCGATCCGACGTGCAGCTGGTGCTTCAGTGACTGTAAGGACCGTTACCAGGTGGCTCACTGAAACGGGGTTGAGCTCATGGCGCACCTTGCGCCGACTACCATTGACCTCTGTACACCAGTCTAAGGCGCTGCTGTCATGGACTGTGCGGCTGGTCCCGGCGGAGGTTCGAGTCCTCCCTGGGGCATGGGTGTATGTGATTGTCCTTAGGATAATTTAGGTTAAGTAGTGTGTAAGCTTAGGGACTGATGACCTTAGCAGTTAAGTCCCATAAGATTTCACACACATTTGAACATTTTTTTCTGTACACCAAGAAGCCCGTTTGCCACGATAGCGGGAACATTCTTCTTCAGCAATGAGACCCGCTTCGAACTGAATCCCTATGGCCAGCGAATACGTGTGTGGAGTCGCCACCGGCGGTGGTGGGATACCAACTTGACTGCCAAACAACCAGCAATGATGGTCTGGGTTACCACTTTATTTCGTAGCAGGACCCCTTTGGATTTATCCACGGCACTCTTACAGCACAGGGGTACATCGACGACATTTTACGTCCCGTTTTGTTGCCCTTCGTGGCAAGCTTACACTTCAGCAGGATAGTGCCCACCCGCACACGGTGAGAGTTTCTACAGCTTATCATCCCGCTTGTCAACTCTATCTTGGCCAGCAAGGTCGACCGACATGTGGGGTCCTGCTCACTCGTCTCTAACAGGGTGCCTAGGAAGCTGTTGTCGGGCCGGCCGCGGTGGTCTAGCGGTTCTAGGCGCGCAGTCCGGAACCGCGCGGCTGCTACGGTCGCAGGTTCGAATCCTGCCTCGGGCATGGATGTGTGTGATGTCCTTAGGTTAGTTAGGTTTAAGTAGTTCTAAGTTCTAGGGGACTGATGACCACAGATGTTAAGTCCCATAGTGCTCAGAGCCATTTGAACCAAGCTGTTCTTGGATAGCTAAACAACACACAAGCAAATCACTTTAATGGTTTTTATTACAATAATGTAGATTGACAAAACTTTGGGTCGCTATCAAATGGCGACACGCAAATAATCAATGTTCTTTGCTGTATACAATGTCCATACAAGCATTTAGTACAAGGCACAAGTCTCAGTATAACAGTTGCGATGAAGGCTCTTCTTGTGCTCTCTTCTAGTGCGGGTCTATTAGTGTCTCTGCTAGAGAGCGCCTTCTACTGTCCGGCCGAGGGGAGGAGATGGTCTGATGGGTATTGAACCCCTATGTTCAGAGGATCGGATCTGATGTGATCCCTGCCTTCCGTCTGATGGTGATGGTATCGAAATGATGGGATGAGACTGTCGTGATTGGGCATGTATATTTAGTGTTTGAGTGTGACTGTTATGGTGTTTACATTTAAGGTGCAATATTTATAATGGTATGTTAAAGTCCCTGGTATTGGTTATGATGGGGAACTTAGTTCTGGGGTTGGGTGGATTTTGTCCCAAATTCCTGATGAGCAGGTGGTTGGAGTCGGAAGTTTGGTGGGAAAATTTTATCGATTTCTTTTGGATGATTTTCGGAATTTTAGGTATGTTATGTTTTGTGTAGATGTCTCTGTTTGATTGGTACTGGCTAGCATCAGCAGAAACTCTGAAGTATTTGTTTATGACTCTCTGTAGTTTTGCTATATTGGTGTCTGCGGTCATTGACCAGATTTCAGAACCGTAGGTGATGGCTGGTTCGATGATGGTTTTAAAGATCTTCTTTTTGGCTTGCATGTTCATTCTAATAATGGGGTAGAGTCTGAAAATCGTTCCTGTAGCCTTGTTGCAGATGTCTGTGACGTGCTCTCTCGAAATGTCATCCTCTTATCTAGTTTGATGCCAATTTATTTTGCTGTGTCTGACCATGGGAGATTTTTGTCGTTGTTCAAAAATGTTCAGCTGTGTGTGAAATCTTATGGTACTTTACTGCTAAGTTCATCAGTCCCTAAGCTTACACACTACTTAAACTAAATTATCCGAAGGACGAACACACACATGCCCGAGGGAGGATTCGAACCTCCTCCGGGACCAGCCGCACACTCCAAGACTGTAGCGCTTCAGACCGCTCGGCTAATCCCGTGCGGCTTTTGTCGTTGAACCGGATGTGGAGGTTGGTATCCGGCCGAGGGTGGCAGGAGCGGGGCTCATATTCTCTTCTTCTAGAGGCCGCTCCTTTCGTGGTGCGGTCTTAGTCGGCGTACTATTGGCTGACGTCGCCTCACAGCCTTCTCTGCGGTTACGATCTCGCTCTTCGTACCGTCGCTTGTCGTTACTCCGGAACACGATATCTCCTCAATTAAGAAATTTAGGAGCATTATCGGCAGGGCCCTGAAACCAGCCCTGGATTTTAACGATTTAACGCGCCAAATGGACAGAATTTGGCATGATATCCCTCAGGAGAACACCCAACAACTTGTCAATCGATCCCAAACCGAATAACTGCTTGCATAAGAGCCAGAGGTGGATCAGTTTGTGAAGCTGTGTGTCTTGAGTAAATCATGCATTCTTTTTTTGTGAAATTGTAAGCGTTTGTTTGTCTGCACATGTACATCGCATCTACCAATTTCTGTCCCATTCGGATAAATCTTTCGTGGTGTGTCGCTTTCTTTGTCTTAGAATGTAATTCACTAGATCTGTAGATAATTTTATGCCTACTTGTGGGATAACTTTTGCTTTCGTATTATTGTTGTATGAACTTGACGTCTAAAATCTCTGTAAAAGTTCTGTGACTGAATAAGCAACTAACTAACAATTTGCACGGTGTCTCCTCCCATCTTTTGGCAAAGCGAACTCTCTACGAATAGACGCAGTTAATAACCCGAGAAGATTTTACTGCATGGACACACTGCGAAAATTGCACATGCTCAGATAAAGGTTACTTATCACCGGCTAAAACTGGAAGTTGTATTTTCATATGTACTATGTATTTGAATACGTATGTATTCCTTAGATGTTGGATACGAGTCTGTTACGAATCATGTAAACCTGTTTTCAGCACCAAAAGATTTACGAACGCCCACAATCGGCTTGAGCTTTCGACATAGTAGACGTCAAAATTCTGACTTGTGTAGTGCTGCCTGCCATAACTTGTTGTCCTGCGCCAGTATCTTAATCTCAGAACAGCACTTACACCCAATGTCCTAGGTTAGTTGGTTGGTTGGTTGTTTTGGGGAAAGAGACCAGACAGCGAGATCGTCGGTCTCATCGGATTTGGGAAGGACGGGGAAGGAAGTCGGCCGTGCCCTTTGAAAGGAACCATCCCGGCATTTGCCTGGAGCGATTTAGGGAAATCACGGAAAACCTAAATCAGGATGGCCGGACGCGGATTGAACCGTCGTGCTCCCGAATGCGAGTCCAGTGTCTAACCACTGCGCCACCTCGCTCTGTCCTAGGTTATTTGTTCTATGTATATCTATCTCTGTCGTTCCGTTTTCCCATCCACAGCTCACTCTAGCACCATGGAAGTTATTCCCTGACGTCATAGCACATGTCTTATCATGCCCTCCGTACCCCCCCCCCCCCCTAAAGCCTATGCTGCCTCACTCTCTTTCTCTTATACTTAGCGTTTGCGTCATATTATTATCCTAGCGCCGGTTCTACTGTGGATCTCTTCGTTCCTTATTTGACGTAGTGTAAGTAGGCTGTTTAGGTTTTTTTATTGGTAACGCCACCTCTGTATGAAAATCACTGGCTGTGCTGTGTGCAGTCTGTGGCTAGTTTGCATTGTTGTCTGCCATTGTAGTGTTGGGCAGCGGCAGCTGGATGTGAACAGCGCGTAGCGTTGCGCAGTTGGAGGTGAGCCGCCAGCAGTGGTGGATGTGGGGAGAGAGATGGCGGAGATTTGTAATTTGTCATGAACTGCTATATTTATATATGATGATATCAAGGTAAATACATTGTTTGTTCTCTACTAATATCTTTCATTTGCTAACTATCCCTATCAGTAGTTAGTGCGTTCCATAGTTTGAATCTTTTATTTAGCTGGCAGTAGTGGCGCTCGCTGTATTGCAGTAGCTTGAGCAGCGAAGATTTTTGTGAGGTAAGTGATTTGTGAAAGGTATAGTTTAATGTTAGTCAGGGCCATTCTTTAGTAGGGAATTTTGAAAGTCAGATTGCGTTGCGCTAAAAACATTGTGTGTCAGTATAAGCACAGTCTTGTATAAATTGTTCAAAGTGTTTCATCATCATGATGCTATGTTTTACACGGTCTTGTGTAGCTTGAGACCAATATGCTGAGAGGAAGGCATGGTAAAACTCTCCTTCACTGTGGCAATCGTGAATGACCGATCGCATTCTTACAGCTGGTTCATTCTCTAAGTAGCCACACATAAATTCTAATCTGTGTTCCAACGACCAGTTGGGAGGAAAACAATGAGAGAATTGATGGAGCCATGCTTGTGGATGAATGTCGTTGCCAGAATTCTTAAATGTTTTGAATTTACGTGTAGTAATGAGCAGCTTATAGTCAAAATCATCATGTCGGCGAGTCGCATATCGGCCATTGTTAGGTTGTGTCGGCCGTTCCATCTCAAAATTCGGTGCACATTGCCAATTTCTTTCATAACTTCCGAAATGCCCTGTGTTATTATTTTGCGGCTTTTCCGTGTTTCTAAGTCCCTCTTCCCGTGTTGGAGCGCCAGTGCCCTCTGAAATACGTAATTCTTGTATTACCTGTGTCAGCTGATCTTGTACTTCCCGGATTTCTCTTTGGTGTTGTGTATTAATTTGATTCTGATTTTGTTTGAATTTTCTTATTTGTTCATACTCTTCTGTGTCAGTGAAGGCTACGGGTCTTGTGTCATTCAGATCATCATCTACCTTTGTAGATAAGTTAGTGACCTGATCCGAAAGTTCGGCTACTTTCTCCGATAGTGTCCTTATTTCTTCAGTGTGTTTTTCTGAACCAAGTTTCAGAGTATCTACTGTGTCCTTAAAGTTTTCCTGAGTTTTTGCAAGTAGCGTAACCGAATCGGTAGATGCAACTGAGTCAAATTTAGCTTGCAAGGTCTCATGATTTTCATGAACAATAATTTGCAGTTCTTTTATGGCTGCTTCGTGATTCTGTAATGCATTTTCATGCCGCGAAAAAATAGGTTGAAAATGCTCACAAATTTGTGTTTTTACGTCATTACAGACTTTTTGACATTTCGATTCAATGTTATGTAACTCAGTAGTTAAATCTTCACGTGTTTGTTCAAGTGTTTGTTCCAATGAGTCTAACTTTTTAAGATTTTGTTCCACTGTGTCTAACTTTTGAAGCTTTTGCTGTGTTTGTCTCTGATTTTGTTCCATTGTGTCTAACTTTTGAAGCTTTTGCTGTGTTTGTCTCTGATTTTGTTCCATTGTGTCTAACTGTTGCTGTGTTTGTCTCTGATGTTGTTCCATTGTGTCTAACTTTTCAAGCTTTTGTCCCATTTGTTGCATTAATTGTAATAACAATGCACTGGTGTCTGAAACATGTTCCTCAGTGCTTTTCGGCAGTGAAGTTGCACCGGCAACATTCACATTTTGACAAGTGGAAAATGTGTCTTGACTCATTTGAGAAAACGGTGGGAACCCAAAACCTGAGTCTGCAGTATTTGCAATATTGTGTTCTGTCATTCCCGATTCTTGAGGCGAGCTGTTGCCGACCAATCGATCGATAACGCTTCCCTGTTCACTACCTGTTTCACTGTCTACACCATTGTTTGCCGCCCGCTCCATTTCCCTATGCGCAATTACCAAATTACTACTTTGAACATTAGTTAATTCATTACTCTGCGGCGCTAACACACTGCTTTCGTCTTCACTGTCATTTCTCAGTTTACTTTGGAGCCTAGTATTACGTTTTTCACACGCCATTATTGTCACAGTATTTCACACGATAACACAGAAAAGCGCAATTTGAAATGCAAAATAAAATAACATAGCAATGGAAATAATGTCTACTTAATTGCCAGCGCAGCTGCGAAATACTTGGTGCAAATCTACATGCATGCCACAACTGTTTTACTGTACAACAATGAAAAACTACAACTACAAAGGAAATTCTCTCTATAATTACGCGCTAGCAATAAACAATAGCTACACTAATTACACAAACTACAAGAAAAAATCAGAAGATTCCAGTGAGGTATCTTAGGCTAAGGGTCGACATATGAAACGTCCCCTTTGAACAATTTATACAAGACTGTGCTTATACTGACACACAATGTTTTTAGCGCAACGCAATCTGACTTTCAAAATTCCCTACTAAAGAATGGCCCTGACTAACATTAAACTATACCTTTCACAAATCACTTACCTCACAAAAATCTTCGCTGCTCAAGCTACTGCAATACAGCGAGCGCCACTACTGCCAGCTAAATAAAAGATTCAAACTATGGAACGCACTAACTACTGATAGGGATAGTTAGCAAATGAAAGATATTAGTAGAGAACAAACAATGTATTTACCTTGATATCATCATATATAAATATAGCAGTTCATGACAAATTACAAATCTCCGCCATCTCTCTCCCCACATCCACCACTGCTGGCGGCTCACCTCCAACTGCGCAACGCTACGCGCTGTTCACATCCAGCTGCCGCTGCCCAACACTACAATGGCAGACAACAATGCAAACTAGCCACAGACTGCTATGTAAGTAGGCTGTTTAGGTTTTTTTATTGGTAACGCCACCTCTGTATGAAAATCACTGGCTGTGCTGTGTGCAGTCTGTGGCTAGTTTGCATTGTTGTCTGCCATTGTAGTGTTGGGCAGCGGCAGCTGGATGTGAACAGCGCGTAGCGTTGCGCAGTTGGAGGTGAGCCGCCAGCAGTGGTGGATGTGGGGAGAGAGATGGCGGAGATTTGTAATTTGTCATGAACTGCTATATTTATATATGATGATATCAAGGTAAATACATTGTTTGTTCTCTACTAATATCTTTCATTTGCTAACTATCCCTATCAGTAGTTAGTGCGTTCCATAGTTTGAATCTTTTATTTAGCTGGCAGTAGTGGCGCTTGATGTATTGCAGTAGCTTGAGCAGCGAAGATTTTTGTGAGGTAAGTGATTTGTGAAAGGTATAGTTTAATGTTAGTCAGGGCCATTCTTTAGTAGGGAATTTTGAAAGTCAGATTGCGTTGCGCTAAAAACATTGTGTGTCAGTATAAGCACAGTCTTGTATAAATTGTTCAAAGGGGACGTTTCAGTAGCTACTTAATTTTTCACATTCTTCTGTAACGCCACATCTCCTACGTTTCGATTCTCTACTTTTGCAGCTTTCTATAGAATTTATTTGTCAAATTAAAATCTATGTTCAATACTAAAAGTCTTTTCTCAGAGAAAAATGCGTCTTTACTATGCTAGTCTGATTTTTATTTCCTCCTTTCTTCTTCCTTAATGCATTATATTACTTTCAAGTTACACTTCGTGTGCTACGTCGTCCTAAATGTTGTTACTAAGATTGTGACAAATCTCATTCCTGTTACACCTCTTTTCTTTCCTCATTCTTTGGTTTCCGTTCATGCCATATACCGAGCTCATTAGACTGTACAATCGTATCAACAGGTCCCGCAATTCTTCTCTACTACCACAGAGTATAGCAACGTCATCAGCGGATCTTATCATTGACAACACGTCACTCTCAACTGTGGTCACACTTCTGAACCTTCTTCCTATCAATTCGTATCGTCACTCTTAAGACATAGCAGACTACAGGAGAACTTGCAATAGGTAGATATCCTTATTCACATACTGCCGAACAATATACGAAAATGTTTCTAAACAACGGATCGTTAAAATATTTTAACGACTCCATTGTTTATTAATATTATCATCTGCTCAAATTGTCGCCTAATAATTCTCAGTGAAGAATAATACATATCCACGTTGCGCATCCGCGATATTTTCACGTAATGCACTTCCGAAATCAGTTACGGGAAACAAACATAATTTAAAGAAAGTAAACACTGATGATGACTCGTAGTGCTATAAACGGATCTTATAACTGAGGTGGATGGATAGATTCCGAAAAGTAACTATAAGCAGAACAAAGATACAAACAAAGGAAGGAGCCATTATAGATGAATCAGAATTTAGGAGCTGGTGAAGATATAGTGGAAAATAAGCTGCAAGCTTTTCAATGTGATTGTTCTCAGCAGTCGCTTAAATTAATACTGGAAACTACGGGTATTCTATGACAAAGTCTAGACCACACCTCTTCCGAATAGAGTGGCCCTGTTGTAATTAATCACGGTGCAAAATAGTTGCGGGAGATGTAAAGAAGTCATTTTCTAGCAAAATACAGACATCGGTGATTTGTCTATTAAGTCTTGAGGTTAAAGTTCACTTTTTGTACTTGCTTTCTTCAAAGTAAATACGTTTTACAAACGGCATTTGCCTCGAATAAACACAGTTTACTGCTCTTCCATGCATACATGTTTTGGTGAAGTTCCATCATCGTCAATGACTTCGTTTTATTTTCCTAATATTCTTAGAATACATCAATGGGTATCAACGTTGCGGATCTGCAGTATTTTCACATGACGCGTTTTTAAGGCAAACTTGAATCAACCGCGAACGAAGCTGATACGAATAAAAGCAAAGCTAATGGGGAGTATAGGCCGACAGTAGCGACGAGAGAGGAGAACGACTGATTGAGGTCCTCGAAGTTTCAAAAATTTAAAAGGCCAGGAGACACGGGAAGATTACAGCATGGTCAGATAGAAATTATGAAATCAGATATTTCAGTGTAAGGAGTACCCAGGAGCTTACACACTACTTAACCTAAATTATCCTAAGGACAAACACACACACCCACGCCCGAGGGAGGACTCGAACCTCCGCCGGGACCAGCCGCACAGTCCATGACTGCAACGCCTTATACCGCTCGGCTAATCCCGCGCGGCCCTTGACAATTCATTTGAGATGTTATGTTCACATAGTTTCCTTTAAGGCTTTTAGATCTAGTTATGTTTTGAAAACCAGAGACTTCTGGGTTGAGATGACACGCTCATTCTGCCAACGACTGGTGAATTGTAAAGGCAACTAGTGAATTACAGTTGAGAGTATCACGTAGTCCCTGGCCTGTGGCGCCACTCTTGAACAGGAAGAATTCTTCCGCGGGAAAGCAGTGAGATTTGGATTCAGAGGGTCATCTGTTGTTCTCATATCTATTGCTTCGCAAATGAAAATATAGCACTGCTCTTATTCAGAAATATGGAGGCAATGGTGTATCTTGCTCAATCATCCACTGCTGCTCATCCAAAAAGGGCAGGACATCCATCATATTCGAGAGCATCCATTTCACCCGCAGCATCCGAGTAAATGATTTCTAGAACTGACCTTACGACTTACCTTAGAAGAAAGATTAAGGAAAGGCAAACCGACGTTTCTAGCATTTTTAGACTTAGAGAAAGCTTTTGACAATGTTGACTGGAATAATCCCTTTCAAATTCTAAAGGTGGCAGGGGTAAAATACAGGGAGCGAGAGGCTATTTACAATTTGTACAGAAACCAGATGACAGTTATAAGAGTCGAGGGGCATGAAGGGGAAGCAGTGGTTGGGAAGGGATTGAGACAGGGTTGTAGCCTCTCCCCGATGTTATTCAATCTGTATATTGAGCAAGTAGTAAAGGAAACAAAAGAAAAATTCGGAGTAGGTATTAAAATTCATGGAGAAGAAATAAAAACGCGAGGTTCGCCGATGACATTGTAATTCTGTCAGAGACAGCAAAGGACTTGGAAGAGCAGTTGAACGGAATGGACAGTGTCATGAAAGGAGGGTATAAGATGAACATCAACAAAAGCAAAACGAGGATAATGGAATGTAGTCGAATTAAGTCGGATGATGCCAAGGGAATTAGATTAGGAAATGACACACTTAAAGTAGTAAAGGAGTTTTGCTATTTGGGGAGCAAAATAACTGATGATGGTCGAAGTAGAGAGGATATAAAATGTAGACTGGCAATGGCAAGGAGAGCGTTTCTGAAGAAGAGAAATTTGTTAACATCGAGTATAGATTTAAGTGTCAGGAAGTCATTTCTGAAAGTATTTGTATGGAGTGTAGCCATGTATGGAAGTGAAACATGGACGACAACTAGTTTGGACAAGAAGAGAATAGAAGCTTTCGAAATGTGGTGCTACAGAAGAATGCTGAAGATTAGATGGGTAGATCACATAACTAATGATGAAGTATTGAACAGAATTGGGGAGAAGAGGAGTTTGGCACAACTTGACAAAAAGAAGGGACCGGTTAGTAGGACATGTTCTGAGGCATCAAGGGATCAGAAATTTAACATTGGAGGGCAGTGTGGAGGGTAAAAAGCGTAGAGGGAGACCAAGAGATGAATACACTAAGTAGGTTCAGAAGGATGTAGGTTGCAGTAAGTACTGGAGATGAAGAAGCTTGCACAGGATAGGGTAGCATGGAGAGCTGCATCAAACCAGTCTCAGGACTGAAGACCACAACAACAACAACAACAACAACGACAACATAACTGGACACGTGATTGAACGCATGACATTTTGGGAATAAAAAAGAAGTGGAATTTGCAAGAAAAATACAAGAAAGTAGGGCTCTATGTGCAATGTGGGACTCCATATAGAATACGTTGTTTGGCACAAAAATGAAAGAAAAAGTAAAAAGAGATTGGCATCCATGGTCCCCATTTGGGAATCGACTAAAATACATTGCCCATTTCAAGTTTATTTAACGTTTTTACGAATGTTAAGGGAGGACAAACTAAAATCAGATGATGTCATTATTAGGAAACTACAGTGAGATGTGGCACCTGTTATACCGCGACAACGTCTTCTTTGTGCTCCAAGAGTTCAGGCCGGTCGCGTTAACGATGAGGCATCACTGTACACCAGACGATCGCACAAACTCTGCTGAAATCAGTAGCAAACGCACTGCAGCGAAGTGTCACCTAGAGCTGCATTGCTGTCCGCGCACCACGGACCGACTGAGGAGCGCTCAGCATACTGGTTTGGTCCGCCTCAGACCGTTACCTGCGGGCCGGAGGAGCTGGCGCGCGGCGATCCCGAAGCGCGCGCCCACTAGTGTCACCAGTCGCCTCGTTTGAGGCGCTGCAGGGCGTTAAAATCGAGTTTGTTACCTGCAGGTTCGCACAACGCGCAGGTGTTACGCAGATGTTTCGGGAACTCCTGATTCAGAAACAGTATTTGAATGTTGGTTGTTTTATGAGAAGATCGTGTTATGCCTCGTGTAAGAATGACGAACGTCTATTAGCAGGTGTCGGAATTCGACAGTGGCAGGATCGTGATCTACTGAAAGTGTAATTTATCGTTCTGCTGTACTGCAGTTCGCGTTGGTAGTTATTCCACAACTGTGAAGTTAATACACAGTAGATGGGATTCGGGAGGGCCATACTGAATGCCAGGCGGGACCCCAAAAGCCTCACGTGAGTGTATTTCCAGAGAGGACAGCCATGTTGTTCGCTCGTCCTTGTAGCATCGTACAGCTACATCACATACGTAGGGTCAGGGAACTGGCTTGTTCACGGAAGACAGGTACCCGCATGGACAAAGCGACCGTCAGCTTCACGACCATTGTTGGCGCTGCCTTCGACGCGGCAGCAGATAGAGAGAGAGAGAGAGAGAGAGAGACCTGTGGCGACGTCGGTTCACCCATGACGGCAGTCGTTACATTTCTGACGTGCTAAGGCCAGTGGCTGTGTCCCATCTTCGATATCTCCGTGTCGTTATATTTCAGCAAGATAACGCAAGACCGTACATTTTAGTGCTGTCCTGAGCTACCTCAATACAGAAAGGTTTCGACTATTGTCCTAGCCAGCACGTTCTCAAGACTTCTCACCCACTGAAAACATCTGAGACTGGCATGCCAGCACTAACCAGCCACTACAACTGGCGAAATCCAATACAGAGTTAAACTAGACTGAAATGATATACTGGTAGACTATCTGTGATTAAAGTTCAGCTCTACTAGGTGCCGAGCCAGAGTATAGTCGGTTGTAATGGGACACCCTTTTCTAACATAACCTTCTTTTTAGACGTAGCCGATACCGGGATTAATCCCTAATCTGGTGTAAGTGAACATTCTCGGCTCTTTCACTGAAGGAATTTCATTTAATTTTGTATAGGATGTGTTATATTTCAGGCTAAAATGTATAAAAGGAAATTAAGTTGTTACAATCGGAACAGCTAAAATAATTCTTCTTGTAGAAATATTCGAAATCACGAAATATCTGGCATACTTAAAATTCATATTATTAATTGCACGATCTAAGGCTAATTATTAAATTTATTTCTGGATTTATTTATAAAATAATGTTATATCTTGGTGATGATTCTTCTTTTGTCAAGAAAGTTTGTAAACTCTTGTGCTTTGTAGACTCTATGGAACAGTGTAACTACTGCAGAATAATAATGTAATTTGGAATATTAAGTGGAAATTGCAAAAACGGTGTGATACGGCAAAATGTGACAAAGAATAAAATTTAAAAAATATACAGGCGAATATTCATTAGTTATTTAATCATCAGGTACCCACAACGTTAAATCAAAATTTTAGAGCAAGAATGTAACCCTAGGCGCAATAAGTGTAGCCAATATCAAGCGAAAATGAAGATAAGTAAAAAGTTTTTCTTTTGTATGTCTCACGCCTCACGAAGTTTTGAAAACTTGTGCAGAGACAAAGAATTTTAATAGTGATGTGTGGGAGGGTAAGATTACACGGTGTTGCTGTCCAACGTACAGCTCTGCGTGGGAAGTTCGCGTCCTAGGTACCCCAAATAACCTCTAAATTTAAGCATCAGTTCTTCCTACTATGTTGTAAGCACAAAAGGTAAAATTTCATTATTTGCTATATTTCCTGCCACTGAAATTTTAATAACCAGAGATGTAGCTGAAGGGTGGTTTTCTCTCTATACAGTTGCCACTCGCTGTAGTTTCCGTCAGAAGCGATTATTTTGCACATCACTGGACTGTGTAGAAGACTTACTCTTGGTTCCTTTCCAGATTTTTCTTCGAAGACTAATCTGGTACGCTGTTCATTGTAGCCCATACTGTTCACGCCTCTTCAGTTCTGCAACCTACATCAATTTGAACCTGCTTACTGTAGTCGAACTTTGGTCTCCCTCCCCTCTCCACACACATACGCACTCTTAATTCCATAATTAAATTGCCTACTCCGTGATGACTGAGGTTTTCTTCTTTTCAATCGACTATTCCTATTGTTAAGTTCTCTCTCTTAAATTTGATTCAGTACTTCACTAGTTTTTTGATCTTCCCATCTAATCTTCAGCATTCTTATGTAGAACCATATTTCATAAGCTTTAATTCCTTTCTTTTCCGAAGTTACCGTTACCGTTTCAGTTCCGCACGACGCTACACTCCAGTCAAATACTTCCAGCAATTTTTTTCTAACATTTCAGTTTATAGTACATGCTAATGTGTTCCTGTTCCTCAGAACCGCTTTTCTTGCTATTGACAGTTTGAATTTTTTATCCTCTCTACCTACGTAGTTGTCAAATGACTTACTGTACAAATAGCAAAGCTGTTCAACTGCTTTAGGTACCTAATTTCCCAGCATGATTCCCTCAGCGTCGTCTGATTTAAATCCAGGTGTCTTGTACGGAACTGAAGTGTGGACGACAAACAGTTCAGACGAGAAGAGAATAGAATTTTTTTAAAACGCTGAAGACTAGATGGATTGAGTGGGAGGCCCAGAATTGAACCGGGGAGAAAAAAAAGGCACACCTTGCCTAAGAGAAGGGATCGGTTGACAGGAAACTTCTGAGACAAGAAGGAAGTGCTGGAGGAGGGTGAGTGCGGGTAAATAATTATAAAGCATGACCAAGGCTGTTCTACAGTAAGCTGATTCAAATTGATGTTGGTTCCAGTAATTACGCAGGGATAAAAAGACTTGTACGGGGTTGACCAGCGTGGAGAACTGCTCCAAACCAGTCTTCGGACCGAGAAGCACAAAAACAGTGACAAAACCACAATAATATTTGCACATTCTTCACATGGAGGACAACCGAATACTGTGGTGTCACCGCCAGACACCACACTAGCTAGATGGTAGCCTTTAAATCGGCCGCGGTCCATTAGTATACGTCGGACCCGCGTGTCGCCACTGTCAGTGATAGCAGACCGAGCGCCACCACACGGCAGGTCTAGAGAGACTTACTATCACTCGCCCCAGTTGTACAGCCGACTTTGCAAGGAAAGGTTCACTGATAACTACGCTCTCATTTGCCGAGACGATAGTTAGCATAGCCTTCAGCTACATTTGCTACGACCTAGCAAGGCGCCGTATTCAATTGATAATTAATATTATGAAGCATGTACCGTAACGAGAGATGTTCTACAATTATGGATTAAAGTTAAGTATTACATCATCTACGTACTTTATTTACAATTCTCAAGATATTGTCCTGTTCCAGACCTCACGCCAGTCAGCGTGAAATTAAACGCGTGCATTTCGGCCTCCTCTAGAAAAACAGTGTTGGCTCTTCTGCCAACACTACAAATACAGTAGATCAGATACCATATTTCTTACTTGTACTCGAAGGTTTCACAATTGGTGTGGGAGAAAAATGCGGATATATGCGAACTGGTCATTGTGGATAAATAGTGAATAGAAGGTATATAGCTTAGGTGGGAGAAAAATGCAGACATAAGCGAACTGATCATAATGGATAAATAATGAGTAGAAGGTATATAGCTCTCAAATTCTTCATCTGAAACACTTGAATTGGCGCTAAAATTCTTCCAGACAAAGAAAAACATTGCAGCCTGGAACTCTGTACGTCCTAGCTCCTGTTGAATGGTCTGCAACTTGCGGCAGAGCACCTACATTGATTGTATCCGCTCTAATTTCATTTCAGTTGTATATTTTAAACAAAATTTTTACTAACAAAACGGAGCCGGCCGGTCTGGCCGAGCGGTTCTAGGCGTCTCAGTCGGGAACCGTGCTACCGCTACGGTCGCAGGTTCAAATCCTGCCTCAGGCATGGATGTGTGTGATGTCCTTAGGTTAGTTAGGTTTAAGTAGTTCTAAGTTCTAGGGGACTGATGGCCTCAGATGTTAAGTCCCATAGTGCTCAGAGCCATTTGAACCATTAACAAAACAGAAAGGTAAAAATAGTGTTAGAACCTCTGGCAAGCATAGCTTCTCTGTGCTTTTCATTTACCTTTTCATCTGAATGATTTAATATTTTAATGGTAATTACATTCTCTTGACCTGAAATCGAATACTGTGAATCTATAATTGGTAGTAATAATAACGACGATGATGATGAGGAGGATTATGTGATTTAGGGACTGCTTCCTTTACAGTGCAGACTCGTATAAGTAGTACATTGAAGGATTGTAAGTTATATTGAGATGCACGCGTTGACCTGTGCTCGTATGTTTCACACAGATGTGTAACGGTTGCTCTGTTTGTCTGCGGCGTTAGCTCCGTACTGGAAGATAAAGGCACGCAGACCGCGGTGTCTTTTCTGCCGAATGACTGCCCTCGCAGCAGCTTCCGAATATACCCGTGCGTGGCGGTGCTCGTATACCGAGAAAATTTACACCCACTTAACGGAGCTCGTGTTCCACCGTATGCAAATTGGCGCCAGTCACACAGTCGTTTCCCGGCTCAAACTGGTACCCTACAAGTGCACGCACTGCCCCGGTATCTAGGGCAGACCTGGAGTAGATACTTGCGCAATGTCGACGACACATTTGTACACAATTCACAGAGTCGATTCTCAACCATTGTTTACAACTACTTATCACATTTGCACCTTCAGGAAATACAAAATAAAAACTTTACTCCCTGAAAGAATATACAGAGCGGTCCAAAAAAATGTATCCACTGTTTAAAAGTCCATAACTTGCATACTAATTGACGGAATTGTCTCATTTTTGGTGAAAGTGTAGCTTAAAGTCCAACTGTAGGTGTTGTAAATGGTCACCATTAACATCCACACACAAACGATGCCGCCGAACTGCAGCACGAACTACTGATTGCAACGTGTTCAGTTGGATATTTGCACATGAATGTACGATGCATTCTCGAAGTTCATCCAATGTGCGTGGCTTTTGTCGATAAACGACGTCCTTTAGTGTTCCCCACAGGTAAAAGTTCAGAGGAGTTAGGTCTGGGGAACGTGGTGGAGACTCCACAGCACCTCTACGGCCTATCCATCTTCCTGGTAGATTTTCGTCGAGATACGCCCTAACACGATTTTGGTAGTGGGCTGGGGCACCATCTTGTTGAAAGTAAACTCTTCCGTCTCCATACAGGTCTCGGATGGCTGGTACAATGGATGTCTGAAGCTTCTGAAGGTACACCTCACTGGTAACTGTGCCGTCAAAGAAGAATGGCCCAATCAAGCCCCGGTAAGACAACCCACATCACACATTTACTCCTGGCAAATTCACGGCTTTGTCTACGTGGACTTTCGGATTTTCGGCGGCCCAGTAGATGCAATTGTGGCGATTTACTGTACCACTGAGTTTGAACTGTGCCTCATCAGACCACACAATCATCTCTGCAAACTCTTCATCGTTGCGCTTCATGTTAGCAAACCACTCGCAATTCTCCATTCTACGATCTGGGTTGTCCTCGTTCATTGCGTGTAGCAATCGTGGGATGTAGCACTTCCACTTTGCTGTCTTCAAAATTCACCGAATACTTGAGCGACTCACTCCAGTTTCACGGGCACTCTGTCTCACAGACTTCTGTGGTGAGGGAGTGATTGTTGTAACACACGACGGGAGTTAGCTGTACTTGTTACTGTTACAGGTGGTCCAGATCGTTGTTTGTGTACATCCATAACACAGCCTTCGGCTTCAAATTTGTCACGAATGTGACTAATCGTTAGACGTGTCGGTGGCTCTGTTTGATACGCATTTCGCCATTGCCTTTGAACCTCATTAAGGTTTTCGTACTTAACATACCACTTCAAAACTGACTTCCTTTCATCGAATGTAAGCCTAGCGCCAGCCATGTTTACTCGAGTAACTAGGTGCAACTAAGGACAAAACACTATCTGGCGACTGTCATCTGACAAAACAAAACAACACAATACAAGGGTTGTGTGGCGATTGCCAGAACTACAAACTATTACACTACCGAAGATGAGACAACTCCGTCAATTAGTTTGCCAGTTGTTGTTGTTGTTGTCATTGTCTTCAGTCCTGAGACTGGTTTGATGCAGCTCTCCATGCTACCCTATCCTGTGCAAGCTTCTTCATCTCCCAGTACTTACTGCAACCTACATCCTTCTGAATCTGCTTGTGTATTCATCTCTTGGTCTCCCTCTACGATTTTTACCCTCCACGCTGCCCTCCAATGCTAAATTTGTGATCCCTTGATGCCTCAGAACATGTCCTACCAACCGGTCCCTTCTTCTTGTCAAGTTGTGCCACAAACTCCTCTTCTCTCCAATTCTATTCAATACCTCCTCATCAGTTATGTGATCTACCCATCTAATCTTCAGCATTCTTCTGTAGCACCACATTTCGAAAGATTCTATTTTCTTCTTGTTCAAACTATTTATCGTCCATGTTTCACTTCCATACATGGCTCACTCCATACAAATAATTTCAGAAACGACTTCCTGACACTTAAATCTATACTCGATGTTAACAAATTTCTCTTCTTCAGAAACGCTTTCCTTGCCACTGACAGTCTGCATCTTATATCCTCTCTACTTCGACCATCATCAGTTATTTTGCTCCCCAAATAGCAAAACTCCTTTACTACTTTAAGTGTGTCGTTTCCTAATCTAATTCCCTCAGCATCACCCGACTTAATTCGACTACATTCCATTATCCTCGTTTTGCTTTTGTTGATGTTCATCTTATACCCTCCTTTCAAGACACTATCCAGTCCGTTCAACTGCTCATCCAAGTCCTTTGCTGTCTCTGACAAAATTACAATGTCATCGGCGAACCTCAACGTTTTTATTTCTTCTCCATGGATTTTAATACCTACTCCGAATTTTTCTTACGTTTCCTTTACTTCTTGCTCAATATACAGATTGAATAACATCGGGGACAGGCTACAACTCTGTCTCACTCCCTTCCCAACCGCTACTTCCTTTTCATGCCCCTCGACTCTTATAACTGCCATCTGGTTTCTGTACAAATTGTAAATAGCCTTTCGCTCCCTGTATTTTACCCCTGCCACCTTTAGAATTTGAAAGAGAGTATTCCAGTCAACATTGTCAAAAGCTTTCTCTAAATCCACAAATGCTAGAAATGTAGGTTTGCCTTTCCTTAATCTATTTTCTAAGGTAAGTCGTAGGGTCAGTATTGCCTCACGTGTTCCAACATTTCTGCGGAATCCAAACTGATCTTCGCCGAGGTCGGCTTCTACCAGTTTTTCCATTCGTCTGTAAAGAATTCGCGTTTGCCAGTTACGGACTTTTAAATAGTGGATACATTTTTTGGACCCCCTCTGTATTTCGTGACGAATCCTATTTTCGGTGTTTTTTCTTTAACACACAAAGTTGGAGAAGTCACAACATAAATGGGATGAAATAACATGAATGAAGACGTAGAAAATTTTGTATCCCGCCTGGAAGGCGGCGCGTAGGTCTGCTCCGGTAAATTGAAAGGTTGGCCGAATGAAGGAAGTGAGCAGAAGCAGGAAAAGGTAATACACCTCGGTACTGCGTTTCAGCTTACAGATGTTTACTATAGGCAAAAACGAGTTGATAAACGGTTACATAACTTTGCAATGAGGTGCGAAGTGTCCCGGCCGTCTGCTCTTGATGAAATGGGCAGAATCTGGAGCGGAGCTCGTAGAGCTCACCGGCATCAGCTAGAGGGCACTGTCGTCGGTGACTGTCGTAGTGCCAACTTAATAACTTGCACCTAAGCCGTGGCATCGTTGCTATCGATACCACAGAAAATGTCAGTGTTCTTGAAATGACAATCGTAGAAACGAATGAGAAATATTCAATTCCAACAAATACGTTACGTGACGGACTTAAATCTTTATGGAAAACCAGTGAAGAAGCCATGAAACATGCTTTAGGAAAAAGGTTTTTTCAGAGATCGTTTAGTGATGAACGGGAAGCAATATTGTACGAAAATTGTATCTTCGAAGAACGCTGGATTCAGTACCGCATTTGCGAGGGTTAGCGACATGAGAGCTGTGTTCACACAGAGCTGAACAGTCTGTACTGTATGTGTGAAACAAGTATCACTAAAAATCAAACTAATATTTTGAGTTAGGACTATAGTGTTGAAAACTTGAACTCAATGATTTTATTATGAATTTTTGTTTATTCGAGTCAACTTTTTCCCAATGTGGAAACGATCTGCAAAGATATATAACCTGTACTTACTTCAGTTTTCTGCGTATAACCATTTACGGTGCAATTAAAACTGTTTGTAACAAAAATAATTTCTCTTTTACACGTTTCAGTTTCACGCCCGACACAGCTATCTCAACATTTAAACTACCAAAATGCAAAGGATGGAAAAAACAAAGAATGTGAAGGGACGCATATTGTTATGAAATTAACTTTTATAATTCAATTGAATGACATACCACAGTACTGCTCAGTGTGAAGAACGTTCGAATACACCGTCAGAACAAATTATAATTTTAAAAAAGCTTACATATCCGAGGAGAAGGGCTAGATTAGTGTTTACCTTTCCGTCGACAACTAGGTCGTTAGAGTCAGAGCAGAAGCTCGGATCAGGATAGGATAGAATGGAAAAGCGGGCGTGCCCTTCCGAAGGAACCAAACCGGCATTTGTCTGATTCGATTTAGGGAAATCACGGAAAACCTGACTCAGGGTAGCCGGATGTTGGTTGCGACTCCCGTCCTCCAGAACGCGAATCCAGACGGCTAACCACAGCGCTACCCCTCCAAGTTACATGTCCGATACTATCCTACCTTCCCCAGCTACTCATAGTAATCCAGAATGAATCTTTGACTTTGCAGCGGAGAGTACTCTATTTTCAAATTTACTGCCACGTTCAAAGTTCGTACTGGACTGGGATTCGAAAACCAGAACCATGCCTTTCATGAGCAATGCTAGTATGAGCTTTTTTTTCTTTTTTTTATACCAGAAATACCTTTAACATTAGAAATAATAAATAATATGCTTCTCGTAAAAGGTTACACAATCTTCTTGAGACCTAAAACTATTCTTTGAGACAGAGAATATTCCTAAATACTAGTACATACTGAAAGGAACATTGAGACAAACTAAAATATAAGGAGATGTTGAAAACGTGGTAAAATTGATTGAGAGTCCAATTTGCGCCTTAGCTGTTTGACTGTCGCTCTGACACTGGTACAACCGGTTTCGTAGCATGCTGGTACATCCTTAGATGTATTTTGGCCTAAAAATAATACCACCGTACTATTGACTTACTAAGTTCAGAAATCTTGATACTAAACCATTAAAATCATGGAACGCGAATTACTAACAAAAGACACGAGCCGCTATCACAAAATTAATTACAAGGTTTAATGTCCCATGTTATCTAAATAGCTTAATATGTATTCCAAGGTGCAGTGAAGAACACTAACTTACGCAATCACTAACATTAATTGAACTTAATAAAGCCAGATGTCACTGATAATTTCTGTTCGGAGGACATCAGTCGTTCCTAAAATAAAGATTTTAGAAAAGTAATAGTGAGGAAGGTCCAACAGGGGCTGTAATTAGGCAGAAATTAAAGAATAATTAAAACAGTAATTTCAGACTCACGTGAGGTGATGTCAAACCGTCTACACTGTTGACCAACTGAATTTTTAGGGGGAATATACCTGCTTCGGCCGCTTTCATTTTGCCAACACATATGTGTCCTGAGAAACAGTAGATGTGTTCCTAAAATGAAAGTCTATGTGAAGCGAAATTTCCCATCGTCCTAAATAACACGAAGGAAACAGGACCTAAGGAGGACACTTATCAGGAAGTGGCGTTATACACATTTGTGCGAAATGGACATTGACTCCGCATATGTGTAAGGCCGTCAGAATCGTTTTCCCGGGTTAAAGGACTACTTAGCCTCCGTGACGAACAAGCTGAGACTGCGCTGGCTTAGAGTGTTTAGTTTTCTGCTGTTACCTGGTCGTCCTTAGGTCCTGTTTCCTTCGTGTTATTTAGTACGCCGAGAAATTTCGCCTCACATACTTTCATTTTTAGGAAAGCACCTACCATTTCTGAGGATATATTCGTATATGTGTTGGCAAAATGGGAGTGGTATACACGGGTGTATTCACCACCGTCATCTCAGAATTCAGATGATCAACAGTCTAGACACTTTCACGTTGCTACATGTGAGTCTGACATTATTGTTTTCATAATTTTTTTCATTTGGGTCTACTTATAGCCCTTTTTGGACATTCCGCGCTATTAATTTTATAAAATCTTTATTTAAGGGGCATCCAGCGCTCTCTGAAAACAAATTATCAGTGACGGCCGGCTTTATTAAGTTTAGCTACTATTGTGGTTGCGTCAGTTAGTGCTCTGCATTGCACTTTGGAACACGCGTTAAGTCATATATATATCACGGAACATTAAATCTTGTAAGTCACTTCATGATAGCGGCTCATGTCTTTTGTTATTAAAACGCGTTCCATAATTTTAATTTTTTAATTTTAAGATTTCTTAACTTAGTAAGTCTTAAGCGGGCTTTGACCAGTGTACGGCTCTTATGAAGTATGACATAAAAAAATTTAACGCCAAAATACACCCAAAAAGGATGTACCAGCATGGTACCAAACCGATTGTACCAGTCTCTAAGCGACTACAATAAGACAGCTAACGCTTCAGACTGGATTCTCAATCAGTTTTACCTTCATTTCAACATCTCAAAATATTTTAATTTGTTTGAGTGTTCCTTTCAGTATGTCTAATTATTTTAGCTGTTCATACTCTACTTATAAGACTGTTTTTTAAATACTAGATTTTTACTCATCATCATCATCATCATTTAAGACTGATTATGCCTTTCAGCGTTCAGTCTGGAGCATAGCTCCCTTATAAAATTCCTCCATGATCCCCTATTCAGTGTTAACATTGGTGTCTCTTGTGAAGTTAAACCTATTACTTCAAAATCATTCTTAACCGAATCCAGCTGCCTTCTCCTTGGTCTGCCCCGACTCCTCCTACCCTCTACTGCTGAACCCATGAGTCTCTTGGGTAACCTTGCTTCTCCCATGCGTGTAACCTGACCCCACCATCTAAGCCGTCCGGCCCCGGTAGCCGAGTGGTCAGCGTGACGGAATGTCAATCCTAAGGTCCCGGGTTCGATTCCCGGCTGTGTCGGAGATTTTCTCCGCTCAGGGACTGGGTGTTGTGTTGTCCTAATCATCATCATTTCATCCCCATCGACGCGCAGGTCGCCTACGTGGCGTCAACTCGAAAGACCTGCACCAGGCGAACGGTCTACCCGACGGGAGGCCCTAGCCACACGACACCATCTAAGCCTGTTCGCCCTGATTGCTACATCTATAGAGTTCATTCCCAGTTTTTCTTTGATTTCCTCATTGTGGACATCCTCCTGCCATTGTTCCCATCTACTAGTACCTGCAATCATCCTAGCTACTTTCATATCCGTAACCTCAACCTTGTTGATAAGGTAACCTGAATCCACCCAGCTTTCGCTCCCATACAACAAAGTTGGTCGCAAGACTGAACGGTGCACAGATAACTTAGTCTTGGTACTGATTTCCTTCTTGCAGAAGAGAGTAGAACGTAACTGAGCGCTCACTGCATTAGCTTTGCTACAACTCGCTTCCAGTTCTTTCACTATGTTGCCATCCTGTGAGAATATGCATCCTAAGTACTTGAAACCGTCCACCAGTTCTAACTTTGTTCCTCCTATTTGGCACTCAGTCCGTTTAGATCTCTTTCCCACTGACATTACTTTCGTTTTGGAGATGCTAATCTTCATACCATAGTCCTTACATTTCTGATCTAGCTCTGAAATATTACTTTGCAAACTTTCAATCGAATCTGCCATCACAACTAAGTCATCCACATATGCAAGACTGCTTATTTTGTGTTCACACATCTTGATCTCACCCAGCCAGCCTATTGTTTTCAACATATGATCCATAAATAATATGAACAACAGTGGAGACAGGTTGCAGCCTTGTGTTACCCCTGAAACTACTCTGAACCTTGAACTCAATTTACCGTCAACGCTAACTGCTGCCTGACTATCCATGTAAAGACCTTTAATTGCTTGCAAAAGTTTACCTCCTATTCCATAATCTCGTAGAACAGACAATAACTTCCTCCTAGGAACCCGGTCATATGCCTTTTCTAGATCTATAAAGCATAGATACAATTCCCTGTTCCACTCATAACACTTCTCCATTATTTGCCGTAAGCTAAAGATCTGGTCCTGACAACCTCTAAGAGGCCTAAACCCACGCTGATTTTCATCCAATTGGTCCTCAACTAATACTCGCACTTTCCTTTCAACAATACCTGAGAAGATTTTACCCACAACGCTGATTAAAGAGATACCTCTGTAGTTGTTACAATCTTTTCTGTTTCCATGTTTAAAGATTGGTGTGATTACTGCTTTTGTCCAGTCTGATGGAACCTGTCCCGACTCCCAGGCCATTTCAATTATCCTGTGTAGCCATTTAAGACCTGACATTCCACTGTGTTTGATGAGTTCCGACTTAATTTCATCCACCCCAGCTGCTTTATTGCACTGCAATCTATTGACCATTTTCTCCACTTCCTCAAATGTGATCCTATTTCCATCATCATTCCTATCCCATTCTACCTCGAAATCTGAAACATTGCTGATCGTATTTTCACCTACATTGAGCAACTCTTCAAAATATTCCCTCCATCTGCCCAAGGCATCCACAGGATTCACCAGCAGTTTTCCTGACCTGTCCAAAATACTTGTCATTTCCTTCTTACCTCCCTTTCGAAGATTGCTAATTACACTCCAGAATGGTTTTCCAGCAGCTTGACCCATAGTCTCCAACCTGTTTCCAAAGTTTTCCCAAGATTTCTTCTTGGATGCTGCAATTATCTGTTTGGCTTTGTTTCTTTCTTCAACACAACTTTCTCTGTCTACCTGACTTCTCGTATGTAGCCATTTTTGATACGCCTTCTTTTTCCTTTTACGGACTGCCTTGACTGTGTCATTCCACCAAGCTGTTTGCTTCATCCTACTTTTACACACTACTGTTCCAAGACATTCTTTAGCCACTTCTAGTACTGTGTCCCTGTACCTTGTCCATTCCTTTTCCAATGACTGTAATTGACAATCATTCAACTAACTGGTACCTTTCTGAGATCGCTGTTATGTACTTGTGCCTGATTTCCTTATCCTGAAGTTTCTCCACTCTTATCCTCCTACATATGGACCTGACCTCCTGCACTTTCGGCCTCACAATCCCAATTTCACTGCAGATTAAATAATGATCAGTGTCATCAAAGAATCCCCTGAATACACGTGTGTCCCTCACAGCCTTCCTGAATTCCTGATCTGTTATTATATAGTCAATGACAGATCTGGTTCCCCTGCCTTCCCAAGTATACCGGTGAATGTTCTTATGTTTAAAAAAAGGAGTTTGTGATTACTAAGCCCATACTGGCACAGAAATCCAAGAGTTGTTTCCCGTTCCTGTTGGCCTCCATATCCTCTCCAAATTTACCCATAACCTTTTCGTACCCTTCTGTTCGATTTCCAATCCTGGCATTAAAATCACCCATGAGCAGAACACTGTCCTTGTCCTTTACCCTAACAACTGCATCACTGAGTGCCTCGTAAAAACTATCCATCTTATCTTGATCTGTCCCTTCACAATGCGAATATACTGACACAATCCTAATTTTCTTGCTACACACTGTCAAATCTATCCACATCAGTCGTTCGTTTACATACCTTACTGCAACTACGCTGGGTTCCATTTCTTTCCTGATGTAAAGCCCTACACCCCATTGTGCTATTCCTGCTTTGACTTCTGACAGGTAGACCTTGTATTCTCCCACTTCCTCTTCTTTCTCACCCCTTACCCGAATGTCACTAACAGCTAAAACGTCCAGCCCCATCTTACTTGCAGCCTCTGCCAGCTCTACCTTCTTCCCAGAGTAGCCCCCATTGATATTAATAGCTCCCCATCTCATTACCATTTGTTTGCCAAGTTGTATCTTAGAAGTCCCTGGTTTGTCAGTTAGAGGTGGGACTCCGTCACCTCCAAAGGTCGGAGGCATTTTGCTCTGATTGTTGCCAGCATTATATTTTTACTGAAAACTAAAAATTATTCTGTGGTCTAAGTCTTCCTGGAGACTAAAAGTTGTCTTTGAAATAGAAATTTTCTTTCAAGTATGGTGTTCCTGAAATATCTACATCTACATCTACAGCCATACTCCGCAAGTCACCTGACGGTGTATGGCAGAGGGTACTTTGAGTACCTCTAGCGGTTCTCCCTTCATTTTCCGGTCTGGTATTGTTCGCGGAAAGAAAGATTGTCGGTATGCCTCTGTGTGGGTACCATTCTGACACCATTCCCTCTGATTTTAACCTCATGGTCTCTTCGCGAGGTATACGTAGGAAGAAGCAATATACTGTTTGACTCCTCGGTGAAGGTATGTTCTCGAAACCTCAACAAAAGCCCGTACCGAGCTACTGAGCGTCTCTCTTGCAGAGTCTTCCACAGGAATTTATCTGTTATCTCCGTAAGGCTTTCGCGATTACTAAATGATCCTGTAACGAAGCGCGCTGCTCTTCGTGGGATCTTCTCTATCTCTTATATCAACCCTATCTGGCACGAATCCCACACCGGTGAGCAATATTCAAACAGTGGGCGAACAAGTGTACTGTAACCTACTTCCTTTGTTTTCGGACTGCATTGCCTTACGATTCTTCCAATGAATCTCAGTCTGGCATCTGCTTTACCGACGATTAATTTTATATGGTCATTCCATTTTAAATCACTCCTAACGCCTACTCAGATAATTTATGGAATTAACTGCTTCCAGTTACTGATCTGTTACATTGTAGCTAAATGATAAAGGATCTTCCTTTCTGTGTATTCGCAGCACATTACATTTGTCTACATTGAGATTCAATTGCCATTCCTTGTACCATGCGTCAATTCGTTGCAGATCCTCCTGTATTTCAGTACAATTTTTCATTGTTACAACCTTTCGATATACTACAGTATCATTCGCAAAAAGCCTCAGTGAACTTCCGTTGTTATCCACAAGGTCATTTACACATATTGAGAAAAGCAACGGTCCTACGACACTCCCCTGCGGCACACCTGAAACCACTCTTACTTCGGAAGACTTCTCTCCATTGAGAATGACATGCTGCGTTGTGTTATCTAGAAACTCTTCAATCCAATCACACAACTGGTCTGATAGTCCATATGCTCTTACTCCGTTCATTAAACGACTGTGGGGAACTGTATCAAACGCCTTGCGGAAATCAAGAAACAGGGCATCTACCCGGGAACCCGTGTCTATGGCCCTCTGAGTCTCATGGACGAATAGCGCGAGCTGGGTTTCACGCGATTGTCTTTTTCGAAACCCACGCTGATTCCTATAGAGTAGATTTCTAGTCTCCAGAAAAGTCATTATACTCGAACATAATACGTATTCCAAAATTCTGCAACTGATCGACGTTAGAGATGTAGGTCTATAGTACTGCACGTCTGTTCGGCGTCCCTTCTTGAAAACGGGGATGACCTGAGTCCTTTTCCAATCTTTTGGAACGCAACGCTGTTCTAGAGACCTACGGTGTACCGCTGCAAGAAGGGGAGCAAGTTGCTTCGCGTACGCTGTGTAAAATCTAACTGGTATCCCATCAAGTCCAGCGGCCTTTCCTCTTTTGAGCGATTTTAATTGTTTTTCTATCCCTCTGTCATCTATTTCGATATCTACCATTTTGTCATCTGTGCGACAATCTAGAGAAGGAACTACAGTGCAGTCTTCCTCTGTGAGACAGCTTTGGAAAAAGACATTTAGTATTTCGGCCTTTAGTCTGTCATTCTCTGTTTCAGTACCATTTTGGTCACAGAGTGTCCAGACATTTTGTTTTGATCCACCTACCGCAACGTACAATATGGCCCTTTTTCTTTTTGAGCTATATTTAGGTAAGTCTGCAATTTGTTTCTGTCCTTGGCTTCAATTTGTCGCTTCAGCATAGAGTGTTTCAGCTGAAGCATATCTCGGAATACTTGTAGAGTTGGCCAGTTGGTCGTAACAGTGGATTACGTCGTCGGTGTCGCGTAAAAAATATTCATGATACCTATTACTCTTTTAAATAAAAATTCAAACGGGTTCCTTACATAGGAAGACAGAAGATGTGTATCCTCGAAATTGCAAGCACTGCATAGTGCATTTGGAATCAGATGAAGCCTGTGGTCTTCGTGCGCTGCCAGACGTGTCTCGGTGACTACTTCATACCGGACTGTCCTGACATTTGTGGGCAGGACCGGAGACTGAATATTTTTAATAACTCGAAGCCTTTCTGTTCATAGATCTGGACGTGTATTGGGTGCCGCGGCTGTCTCGAATTATCATTTGGTAAATCTGCAACGTTGTTAATCTTGAAACTTCTTGTCTGATGCATCTGGACTCTAGTACAACTGGTCCACAGATTAACATCTATTGGTTCAAATGTGACTAGGGTCTTAGAAGTCTGTTTTGGATCTTTAGCAGCACTACGTTTGTGATGAATGAGCAGATATAGTCCACTCATGTAGCAATGAGTGGCTGTTATCTTGAAGGCCAAGATACTTGATCTCAGTATGAACCATGCCGCAGGTGATGGTATTTGTTTCGCGGTATGTCTGTAAATGAGCGACTCCGCTGCTGTATTCGCGCAAGAAGTATACGTTGATGTAGTGGGCCGTTTCGTGGCTGCTCCCGTCTTAAGGGGGCTTTGATCAGTTACATGTTTGGTTTCCGGTTGTGGAATATCATACACTGAAGAGCCAAAGAAACTGGCACACTGCCTAATATCGTGTAGGGCCCCTGCGAGCACGCAGAAGTGCCGCAACACGACGTGGCATTGACTCGAATAATGTCTGATGCAGTGCTGGAGGGAACTGACACCGAGAATACTACAGAGCTGTCCATAAATCCGTAAGAGTACGACGGGGTGGAGATCACTTCTAAATAGTACGTTGCAAGGCATCTGAAATATGCTCAATAATGTTTCAACTCAGAGGAGTATTCCTGGAGCCACTCTGTAGGAATTCTGGACGTATGGGGTGTAGCACTGTCTTGCTGGAATGGACAATTGACATGAATGGATGCCGGTGATCAGACAGGATGCTTACGTACGTGACACCTGTCAAAATCGTATTTAGAAGTATCGATGGTCCCATTTCAATCCAATTGCACGCTCCCCACACCATTACGGAGCCTCCACCAGCGTGAACAGTCCCCTGCTGACATGCAGGGTCCATGGATTCACGTGGTTGTCTCCATAGCCGCACACGTCCATCCGCACGGTACAATTTGAAACGGAACTCGTGCGACCAGGCAACATGTTTCCAGTCATCAACAGTCCAATGACGGTATTGATGGGCCCAGGCGAGGCGTAAAGCTTCGTGTCGTGCAGTCATTAAGGGTACACGAGTGATCCTTCTGCTCCGAAAGCCCATATCGATGATGTTTCGTTGAATGGTTGGTACGCTGACACTTGTTGGTGGTCCAGCATTGAAATCTGATGGAAATTGCGGAATGGTTGCACTTCTGTCACACTGAACGATTCTCTTCAGTCGTCGTTTATCCCGTTCTTGCAGGATATTTTTCCGGTCGCAGCGATGTCGGAGACTTGATGTTTTGTCGGATTCCAGATATTCATGGTACACTCGTACACTCGTACAGGAAAATCATCACTACCTCGGAGATGCTGTGTCCCATTGCTCTTGCACCGACTATAACATCGCGTTCAAACTCACTTAAATCTTGATAAATTGCCATTGTAGAAGCAGTAACCGATCTAACAACTATGCCAGAAACTTATTGTCTTATGGAGGCATTGCGCCGTATTCTGACTGTTTACATATCTCCATATTTGAATACCAGTTTCTTTGGCCCCTCAGTGTGTCTTGAGGACGCGTCGCGATGCTCACACGTAACTGGTCTCGCGTCTGCTACTGCTAACCAGTACTGATGTTCACTATGTGATGAAAAGTATACGGACACCTATTAGTGAGCATTAATGGAGGTTTGTCACCCTTCACCTTTATGACTTTTCTGGGAACGTTTTCAATGAGGTGTCTCAATGGTTGTGAAGGAATGACAGCCCATTTTTCCTCAAGAGCCGAACCCAATGAAGGTAGTGATGCTGAACTTCGGGATCTCGAGCGAAGTCGACTTTCTGACTCATCCCAATGTTCTTCCATTTGGTTCAGGTCGGAATGCCTGGAATGTTATTGTCCACAAACCACTGCGTCTCAGACGCTGCTTTTTGACAAGGTGCATTGTCATATTTATAAAAGCAATCATCGTCTCCAAATTGCTCCTCTACTGTACTGTACACAGTATACAATTCTCCAAAAAATATTTACACGACCCCCCCCCCCCCCCCGGCACTTAGCGTTTTCGTAAGTGCAATAACGGGACCACACCCTATCCACGGCAAACACTCCCATAGCAACACCGCATTCTCCATACTTCACTGTTGACACTTCATATGATGGCAGGTAACGTTCTAAAGACAGTCGCCGAACTCAAACTCTTCCATCGGATTGCGTTATTTGTCACTCCTTCACAATCATCCACTGTCCAGGATCGTTTGTCTTTACACCATACGATTACGGAAATGTGTGGCTTACGAGAAGCTGCTCGAGATTGTTCCCCATTCTGTTGAACTCCCCATGCATAGTCACTGTGCTAGCAGTACTACTACTAGCAGTTCGGAACTCAAGAATGATTCCTACCGCTCATTTTATGCGTTTTTTTACGACCACCCTCTGCAACACTCCACGGTCCGTGTCCGCCTGTACATGAGCTCTGTCTGGCCTTAGTTTGGCTGCGATTGTTCTTTCGCGTTTCCGCTTCACAGTCACTTCACCAACAGTCGAGCTGGGAAGCTTTGAATTACTTTGACTTAATTCCTTTGGCCCCTATGCGGGCATAGGGCATCCAGGAGAACTATCCATCCGTCTCTGTCTTTGGCCATTTGCCTCAATTCTGCCCAGGTCTTGCCAACTCTTTTTGCTTCCCATGTGCCCCTTGGTCTTTCTCTTCTCCTTGTTCCCTGGGGATTCCATTCCAATGCTTTTTCCTCGATGGCTCCATCTGGTTTCCTCAAGGTGTGCCCCAACCAACCCCACTTTCTCTCTCGTATCTGGTCTTCTACAGGTACCTGGTTTGTTATTCGTCAGAGCTCCCCATTGCATATTTTTTCTGGCCACCAGATAGTCATGATGCGTCGAAGACCTCTATTAATGAAGTTTTGTAACTGGGATGTTACCTTTTTATCCATTTTCCAGCTATCACTGGCGTACAGGACAGCCTTCACATTTGTATTAAAAATACGGATTTTTGTTTGGTACGTGATATTTCTATTTTTCCATATTGGATACAATTGTATGAAGGCAGCGTTCGCCTTTTTAATGCGGTTTTTCACGTCATCTCCGGCTCCACCATCTTCCGTCACTATACTTCCCAGATACAGGAATGAGTTGACAGTCTCCACCCGCTGCTCACCTATTAACAGTGGCATCTTTATGTTCCCTGAATTTACTCTCATTTCCTTTGTTTTGCCTGTATTTATCTTGAGGCCAGCAGTCTCTGCTTCTTCTTTCAGTAAGTTTAATTTAGCTTGCATACCAGTCAGTCTTTGAGCTAATAAAACTATATCGTCTGCAAAATCCAAATCCTCCAGATGTTCATGGATCCCCCATTGGATTCCTCGTCTCCTGTCTACTGTTACTCTTCTCGTAACTGAGTCTAGAACAAGTAGAAAAAGTGTTGGTGATAAAATGCAACCCTGCCGGATTCCAGCTGTTACTTTTATGGGCTCTGTCATATTTTCTTTCTGGAGTACGCAACATTTGTAGCCATCATATAGATCTATTATGATGTTGAAGATCTTCTGTGGTATGCCATACTTCCATAACACCTGCCAGAGCACTTTATGTTTCACGGAATCAAAGGTCTTTTGAAAATCAATAAATGCCAGGTACATGGTTGCTTGGAATTCTTTGCTTTGCTCTAAAATGATCCTGTTCATAAGATCAACACCACTGTGTTGTGCCCTAAAACCGCCTGTTCTTTACGCAGTCGCTTTTTAAGGGATTCTTTAATTCTGTTTTTTTTTTTATCACTATGGAGCTTAACTTCTGAGGTCATCAGAACTTAGAACTACTTATACCTAACTAACCTAAGGACATCACACACATCCATGCCCGAGGCAGGATTCGAACCTGCGACCGTAGCGGTAGTGCGGTTCCAGACTGTAGCGCCTAGGACCGCTCGGCCACCGCGGATTTCTCTTCAAGCCAAATATGCTTCAGCATTTTAACAGTGGGCAGCTTTAGAAGGGTTGAAATGTCGCTGATGGATTTGTTACTCAGGTGACATCCAATGACTAGTCCATGTTCGAGGTCAATGAGTTCCCCTGAGCGACCCACCCTACTTTGACTGCTTCTCTACTGGCAACCCAACACCGCCCGCCTCCTTTTATAGTGGCGGGTCAGCCTCTCGTGACATCTAGCGGTCAGTTCCGCATTACATCAGATGTCCGGATATTTTTGAACTGGGAAAGACTATTTTGGTCTACTGATCCCACGATATTCACGAAGGGCTTGTTTCTGTTTACTTTGTAATTTTAGTTCTCTTTGGAATTTGCTCAGCTGCCGTTTCAGTGATTTCGGGTGGCATCGGTATTCGTTGTAAATTGTAATGAGGTTCTCGCCTAATGCTGGTCATTACTTATGACACAAACACGGCTAGCCCATCAGGAAATCGCTTGTCTCGTGGCGCGGATTTCAGTGTCTCGTTCAATTCATCGCTAAAAAATTTGGCGATGAGGTCACTATTTTGTTGCTTTGGTATTGTCCTCGTAACATCTGTAGTTGCGAGCTGTTCTTCAGTGTTCACTTTGTAATGTCGACAATTCTAGACAATTATAGAGAGAGAGAGAGAGAGAGAGAGAGAGAGAGAGAGAGAGAAAATAAGAAAGAGGCAAATATAGTAGTAACCAAAAATGGATAACTTCGCTTTACGGAAGTAAGAAAGGAACATTTTGGATTAATAACTTTCGACAATGAGCTTCATTTCCTCTGTTTTACGATGCAATTCTTCGAAACTTTTGACCTATAGAGCTAATGTGAAAACGTGCCATCCTCCTTTCTAGGTTAAGAATTAGTTTTCGGCGAGCTCCCTTCTGAGGAAAATGCACTTTGTAAAAGTTATTGCAAGGAATAGATTCGTCTTTGACGCGCGAGCCACAACCCCTTCAGTGGTTTCAAAACACATTCCCGCCACAGATAGTTTTATTTGTGGCAAAGGGTGGCAGTTAGAGCTGAAATGGTGACTAGGGTGGCTGTTACTTTTTTTGTCTGCCCTACAATGCTGCCTATTTCTTCACATTTCAAAAAATTAGAAGAGACACGCACATAGTTAAGGCTGATAACAGCGAAGCAGCTACGTCATCATCGGTAATAAATTAGAAAGCTCAAAAATCGCTTCAACTCACGTATGCGAACGTAGCACTGAGGTGCGTAGCGCCAGAAGGAGCTATCTGATACACAGGGAAAAAGTTTATGGGGCGTTTGGACACCTCGTCCCTTGTGTTAATATGTATTAAAATCCCTGTTAAGTGATGTAAGTATATACTACGTGCCATCTTCAGACATTTACATAAAACTACTCACTTTCAGTTGATAAGACTTTTAATTCCAGATGGAGTTATCTCATATCTGAAGATATTGTGTTGTAAACTTCGTATCCGCCAACATAACAACATTTAGAACTACTACTTATTTTCATTCTGCAAGATTTGAGTGTACTATCTTAAGCACCGTAGCTAGAGTTGAATTTTAGGTACGGCAGCGATGGTTACACGTAGCACGTAAGGAAAAATTTCACTTGATATGATCTAGTCAATCGATTTTCGTTGTACTTGACTTACGAGTGTGAGTGAGTAAGGTAGTACTCGATTGTTGGAAGGGGGCGATTGATAGATAAGAGCAAAAACTTCATTTATTCAGGTTTATATTATTTCTTCAAACATATTATATTCAATGTAATAATAAAAAATACTTCCTTGGAACAGCTGATTCTTCGATTATCCATATCATTAAAAATGCGAAGGACTTCATTCGGATCAATTGACTTCGTTCTTTCCTTTTAGAACGCCTGTAATACTGTGACTGAGATTCTTTCGTGATGCACTGACAGCCGCTGAGGCCTATTGATTGCAGTCAAAGTTGAAAACGTAGATTCGCACGCAGCAGTGCTACATCCTATGGCCGCTAAAGATGCAAAACGTTCATATTTATCTTTAAACGTCTCATGCTGCTTGTACAAAACTCGCGTTGTGTTTTCAATTTTGTATTCGCGACTACTCAGATAAGCCTTGACCAGAGTAGCCTCTTCCCTTGATAGAATTGTTAGACCTGAAAAATCAGTTTAAATTGTGAATCGGACATAATTAAATAACATTAATATTTTACAAACAATAACATAGATTTGTTTAATTTTCTGACACTTACCTAAATTTTTAAACAGTTCCATTTTGTCTACATCCAAGTCATGGAGAAGCGCTAATGAATTTAGTGGATCGTTGTTGTCCGAAAATCTTCTTTTTAATTCAGCAATTAGTATGTACAACGTTTTGCAATACTCAGATTTAAATGTCTGAGCATACTCGTTGTCTATATTTGGTCTCGCATACATCAGGCAATCCATCCGATTTGATTTCTGACTTGCCTGTTTTGGGTCTGGGGCTTATTTTCGGAATCTCCGCTTGTCATAGACTTAGCTTCTTCCAAAATTTGCTGGTACAGATCATCTGACCTCAGTTCCGTCATTTCATTTTGGATCCATTTCATGAATGTTATGGCGTCTTTCAATCACGTGGTTCGGGCTTGTAAAGCTGCGTCTGCAGGCTGAAGCATGGACAAGTACAGTTAGCCTTCTGCCGCTGAGCAGTGTGTCAGCAGTGCGCAAGTAGCAGCATTACTGCATTTACTAGGCAGTCTTGTATTTTAATAACCGTTTAAATTTTGTGTCGAATTGTTTGTGCTCTCTGTAGATTAGTTCAGACGTTCTTTGCACAACAGTATTTAGCCCATAGAGACTGCGACTGCTGTGTTCGGATGCAGGCTGAGTTGGCAGCCCTTCGCTCCCAGCTTCAGGCAGTGTTGCCATCAGTCACACAGCTTGAGGCTGTTGCCATTGGACATCACTGTGTGGGTCCGGACGGGTGTTTGTCGGGGACGGCCAGTTCGTCCCACGCATCCCCCGATCGGACTACGGCTGTGGCTGCCTGGGATACTGCCCACATTGAGGCTGACCCCTCACCTGTGGTAGAGTGGGAGGTCGTCTCGAGGTGTGGCAGGGGGCGAAAGACATTCTGGAGGGCTGAATGGAAGGCCTCTCCAGTTTGTCTGACGAACCGGTTTCAGGCTCTGTCTCCGGCTGATACTGATTTTCGGCCGCACATGGCTGCTTGTCCTGTTCCAGAGGTTGCCCCTCAGTCTGCAAGATCCGGGCGGTCGCAGAGGGTGGGCTTTCTGGTAGTTGGGAGCTCCAACGTCAGGCGTGTAATGGGGCCCCTTAGGGATATGGCTGCAAGGGAGCGGAAGAAAACCAATGTGCACTCCGTGTACATACTGGGAGGAGTCATTCCAGATGTGGAAAGGGTCCGTCTGGATGCCATGAAGGCTACAGGGTGCACCCATCTCCAGGTGGTCGCTCATGTCGGCACCAATGATGTGCGTCACTATGGGTCGGAGGAAATCCTCTCTGGCTTCCGGCGGCTATCTGATTTGGTGAAGACTGCCAGTCTCGCTAGCGGTATAAAAGCAAAGCTCACCATCTGCAGCATCGTCGATAGGACTGACTTCGGACCTTTGGTTCAGAGCCGAGTGGAGGGTCTGAATCAGAGGCTGAGACGGTTCTGCGACCGTGTGGGCTGCAGATTCCTCAACTTGCACCATAGTGTGATGGGGTTTCGGGTACCGCTGGATAGGTCAGGAGTTCACTACACACAGCAGGCGGCTACACGGGTAGCAGGGGTTGTGTGACGTGGGCTGGGCGGTTTTTTATGTTAGCTGGCCTCGTACAGAAATGGCAACAGCCTCAAAGGGTGCGGGGCAAAGTCAGGACATGCGGGGCCCAAGCAGCAATCAGTATTGTAATTGTAAACTGCGTTGGTAAAGTACCGGAACTTAAAGCGCTGATAGACAGCACCGAAGCTGAAATCGTTATAGGGACGGAAAGCTGGCTGAAGCCAGAGATAAATTCTGCCGAAATTTTTACTAAGGCACAGACGGTGTTTAGAAAGGATAGTTTGCATGCGACCGGTGGTGGCGTGTTTGTCGCTGTTAGTAGTAGTTTATGCTGTAGTGAAATAGAAGTGGATAGTTCCTGTGAATTATTATGGGTGGAGGTTATACTCAACAACAATAGGTTGAAACACGTATGTAACGCAGCAGCGATGGCGAGGCATTGTAGCATCTGTGACCAGAGAGTTTGCGCTTGACCGCGTGAGTGTTGCGAGCGGTTCTCAGTCTGTCGGTTAGTCGTTGCGAGTCTGTAGCTCTGTCTAGTTGAGAGCAGTACTCTGTCAGTAGTCGTCGCGTGCAGTACGCTAATAGTCGTCATGCAGTGCGGTCGGTCAGTAGTAGCAGTCCAGTGCGGGTGATGTAGGCGGTCGGCGATACTGGTCAAGATGCTGAATAAGGTATACTGTTAATTAATATAATCATTAGATAATGTAAAAATTTATTTGTTGTAATTATTCTCTAACAAGTGCCCCAATAATAATTTTTATTTCAAAAGCATTTTTTTTCAAAATTTAATTTTTATTGAACTAAAGATTTCGTTGCACTTCCCATTTCACTCCACTTCTTTTAAAGAAAATTTTCAGTAAAATCACAAAAAAAAGGAATATTATCATTTGCAATGCAGTTCCTCCAAGCCGTGCAGAAAGATAAGAGCAGAAATGTGACATCCATTTATTCTGAGGTAAGACTTTAACTCCGATTGTTTTATACAGGGCCAAAGACCGATATTTCGGTTTAATTGTATTTTCTTGTCACTGAACGGACTTTAAATTTTGTGAAGAATTTATATTTGAGTCAGATTGCGAATTTCACATTTTTGTTGCCATTGTCAGTAAATTTCATTGTGGGCAGGTTACGCTAAGCGCAATGTCCATTAGCATTCCTAAATAATATTGCCATTTTCTTTTAAATTACTGTGGGGAGGTTACACTCGGCTCCCATTTGTATTAAGTATTGTCATTTATTTCTTTCAAATTACGGTGGGGAGGTTACACTTGGCGACACCCAGTCCAGGATCGTATTTCGTTGAGAATCTTTTGAGCAACAGTCAGATATCTGCTCTTATTTGCTTAGATATAATTTGGATTTGGCGCTACGCTTTTATTAACTTGTGACTTTCTTTCCACAGATCAACGACAATTCGTTTGCTCTGTTGTATTTGTGTGTTGCTTTTGCATTGTGCTTATTTGTTTTGTGAATAATTGACTGTTGTAAAAATGCCGCGAAAGACTATGAATAGTGTATCGCGAGGTATTGTGAATGAATTTACCGACTTAAACAACGTGACTGATAGTAATTGTGACACGCAATGTAATGATGACAATCCTGCGTTCACTGACAATCAATGCATTCCAACCACTAGTGATGACTTTTACCTTGATAATGAACAAACGAACTCAATTATCTCGTCTGTTAATTTGACGACAATTGATGACGCAGAACGCTCTATTGTAATGAGCGCTGCCCAGCTTAACACACCCGATTCGGAAAACTTAAGTAACGTACAGACAAATTTGTCTAATGAAAATGAACAGGATGCACAAAGTAGGACGGATTTATTTAATTCCGAAATAGTGTCTGACAGTGTACATCCGATTGATAATCCTTTTTGCAAATTACGGAATGACCAAATGGTCACACAGAGCGTGACAATTGCTTGTACTCCATCACAGAGCACTGAGAATGCAACTGCTACTTTTGATTTGAATCAATTTATGGCAATAATGCTACAGTTCAAGAGCGACCTTCTCAAACAACTTAGTGAACAGATCAGACAACAGGGTGAACAGATCAAACAAGATAACGAAAAACTCAAACAACAACTTGATGAAATTTTCGACAACCATTACAAACAACCTAGCGAAACAATTGATACAAGTTTCGAACTCACAAACGAAAAACAAGACGATCTTAAAGAACAGAACAGACAAGTTAGTGAACAGAATACAGCTATTACCGTGCAATGTCGGGACAATAAAGTACAATTACGTGTAGCTACTAAGACTTGTGCTAATAACAGTAATGAAGAAGTTGGCACTGTTGCACAAGAATTAAGTAGCACACGTGTAGACACAACAGAATCACATAAAGACGGGATTAATGCAGTCACTGAACAATGCCTTAAAAACGCAGTACAGATTCGCAACGAGATTAATTTAGAGTCAGTGGAAGTTTCACACACTCCGAATACGGAAGCTGACGAGAAATTTGCACGACAGATCAACCAAATTGACGAAAGTGTTACAGTAACAGAGTTGAAAACTATTTCAGTCACCAATACGTCACAGAATCCGCCACTTTGCGAACATTTGTCTGACTCACGCAGCGTGTATAATGTGAACAATTTACAGAGACTACGCGAATTAAAATCCGAAAAGCTACGCGACTTAAAATCTGCAAAGCTACGTAACTTGAAGTACGAAATGACACAGACAAACAAATTCTCACACAAACCCGAACGTATTCTCAAATTCAGTGACGAGAGCGTTGATAATAAGCAATTTGTATTTGTAAGAAAATGTAAAGAAGTTAATAATGACAGCGTACAGGTACACGCTTTGCACTGTATACGACAATTTATCTTTGTACATTCACCGCTATTACCTGTAATGCAAAAGCTAGCTTTGAACCTGAGGCGACAAATTGCTATTGTATTTTCATCAGCATTGCATGTAATGAGGAAACTTGAATTAACATGGATACAACTATTTACTTTTGGAATTTTACCGCTATTGCTTGCAACGCAAAAGCTAAAGTTTATTTGCAGTGCGTAATAGACCTCAGGGGATTCATTACGCTTTAATGAATATGTGCCGTAGCGAGCATAGGGCCCCGAGCTGTAGTGGTGCTGTTTCATCTATAGTTTTCTGCACTGCTGCCTTTTCTTCTACTATCCTTTATATCTATCAAAACTGCTCTTTAACTATTGCTCTACCTAGTATTAAGAAACGAGTAATGAAAACCGGATATGACAAATTTTTACCGAATGTGACAATATTCAGTAGGCACTCCCGTAATGACAACTACCGCCGTAATTTTAATTACAGATAAAATCGTAATCATCAGTATGTACAAAATTTTCGGCAGTCGCAACCATATTTTTGTAACAATAGATGTTTTTCACCACAACAGCATTTCATCCCCATCGACACGCAGGTCGCCGAAGTGGCGTCAAATCGAAAGACCTGCACCAGGCGAACGGTCTACCCGACGGGAGGCCCTAGCCACACGACATTTCCATACCACAACAGCATGAAAGTCAGCCGCTTAGCATACGTAACCAACAATGCAGTCTACAAGGTCAACCAAACCTTAATGTTTCGCCGCGTGCACGTATAGTCGCAGCTCTAACAAATAGTAACGCATGGCAGCAAAGAAATAACTACGTACAGACAACACACCATTTCAATTCCTATCGCAATGCGCCATATAGAAATTACTATCATGATAGACGTAAAAATAACGAGCACAATTTTCAGCATACATTTAATAACAGTCGATCTTATGAGCAGCAACAACATCAGCAACAACAAATAATCATGAATGGAATAGACAATAGGTGTCATCCATAGCGTAACACGTCAGTAAGAAATAACAGAACAGTTCATATAGTGGATATGCCACAACATTCTCCCGTAAATAATAACACATACGATAGATTTTAACCAGATACAGCACAGGTTTCATATTCCAGTAACGTAAGCAATAATTTTGACACGCAGAATTTTGCTCACGAGAATGTTATTTGAAACATGCTCTGTTGAATGCACCACTTTTATCGCACCCAGACCTTACTAGAAATTTTTCCATTGCCACCGACAGTTCCAACACCGCTTTAGGCGTACACATTTTCCAGGAAATCGAAGAGGATGGGTCAATAGCAATTAAAAACATCGCATTTGCAAGTCGCATTCTGTCACCTGCTGAGCGAAATTATTCCGTTACAGAACTGGAAACATTATGTGTTGTATGGGCTTTTACGAGATTTAGGCACTTTCTTTATGGCAGACATACCACCGTTTACACAGACCACAGGGCGATACAATTTTTGCTTTCAGCTAAATTTACTCACGACAGGTTAAGTAGATGGAAACTATATTTACAAGAATTTAATTTTACAATAGTTCACATTCCCGGTACACAAAATGTTATAGCAGACGCACTATCGCGTTCTCTCAGCAACAATCAGCAAGACGTAGCAACCAACTTCTGCAAAACAAATTTCAGTGTCATGTACATTCAACAAGTTGCATTTGAAAACTTTATTTCATTGTCATTACAGGACATAGCACGAGAACAGAATAAAGACAATGTGTGGAAAGAAATTAAACACCTTTGGCAAGATAAGAATAATGTTACGATTAGGAACCACTACACTGTACGCAATGACATTCTGTTTCGCCGCTCTCATCCTGACAGCAACATTTGGTTATTATGCATTCCTGACGAACTGGTTAACAAATTAATTTGGTACACTCATTTAAGTTACGCACATTACGGAGCAAGAAAATGTTTTCTTATACTGAGACAGAACTGTTATTTTACTAACATGGAGAAACGTATACGACGAGTTTTAGCGTCTTGTAAAATTTGCCAGAAAGCTAAATCAGACACCACTTCACATATTCCTCCTTTATATCCCATTATACCTGTTAAATTAAGACATATGGCCGCTGTAGATATTTTTGGTCCGATTCCCAGAACTAACAGAGGTTTTTGCTACATCTTTGTCGCTGTTGAGCTCACTTCAAAATTTGTTACTTTCACTCCATTACGCAAAGCTACTGCTAAAACTGTTTCGAAAGCATTTGTAAAACATTTTCTATTTCATGTAGGGCATGTGATGAGAGTAATTTCTGACAATGGATCTCAATTTCGTAGTACCGTATGGACACGCATGTTACGAGCCAGAAACATTTCTCCGATCTATATATCCAAGTACCACGCTTCTTCGAACCCCTGTGAACGATTAATGAAAGAAATTGGTAAGCTGTGCCGAATATACTGCCACAAAAGACATATTGATTGGGATACATACATACTCTCATTCCAAGATGTAATTAAGTCCATTCCAAATGAATCCACTATGCTATCTCCGTCTGTTATACTGAAAAATGCTGAACCACCTAACAAAATTAAAGAATTAATAACATTTCCTACATCTCGTCGATTACGACACCACGAAATAATTGACATTGCGCTGAACAACATCAAACGTGCCGCAGAGCGCCGGAGAAGACAGCAAAAACAGGTTTGTACACGCCGCGTCTTTTACGTTGGACAGAAGATACTAGTACGTACACACTATTTATCCAGCAAATTAAAAGGTAAGTGCAGTAAATTTGAACTTCTATACGCAGGTCCATATCGGATTCGCAGCATTCCTCACCCCAATGTTGTACATGTCGAAACTTTGAGAACTAGAAAATCGAAAGGCAATCACCATATCTCAAACATTAAACCGTTTATTGAGTGAAACCACTGTATGATTCAACACACTATGATGCCATTTACTAACGCAATTATTTCACCTGACTAATTACTGATGATTATCGTATTTTTTTTTGGCAAGTGCCCGACAAGGTAAGGTTAGCAGGTCGCTTTTCTTGTCGTTACACATCAGACCGTGCATATTTTTTCAGACACACTTACGTATTTTATGACTAATTATGCAATGTTAGCTAATGACATGTTAATTTCATTACATTTTTTTTATTAAAGTCTTTAATTCTCGCCTTGATTAATTACACTACATACAAGCTGAACACAACGAACGTCACATTTGTCTTTTTATGTACGATTGTATTCCAGTTTTGTTTATATGCACTGTGAAATAATTAAGATATAACACACACCAGTTGACTTTGACATTTTTTTTGCCTTATGACATCTCAACATCGTGACTGTTTTACATTTTTTGCTGCTGCATTGTGATATTCTCTGTACATTTTTAGCTTTGAACACTGTCAATTTCTTTGACATATTACTTTTTCTGTCATGATATGCTGTATGCTTAAGTATGTTACCATAAACCAGTCATTATTTAGTGGGTATAGGATTTAAATGCAAGACATTAATCTTTGTTCATGAATTTCAGAAAGAAATGATGCATGTAAGAAATAAATTCAACAGAAATGGGAATTTCACCTACGGAATAAACGAAAGGAGATGCAATAACTTTATGAGGAAGAGTAAATGGATCAGGATTGGCAGGCATTAAGAAGAATATACAATACTCATCATAGAATAGCAGTCTTAACTAATTTTTTCTTTCAGAATACAAGGTGATTGATGCAGGCTGTCAGACTGAACTACACATCTTAGTTTTAGTGATGAAATATGCTAGAGATAAGGAATAGTTGTATAATGAGTAATGAAGTGATTTTTTTGCAGATGATAATGAATACTGATGAATAATGATGAGGGAAATAGTATTATGAATAATGAAGTTTTTCTTTACAGGTGATGATGATAATGAAGTTATGATGGTATTGATAATGAAGTTTTTTCTTTACAGATGAGGATAATGTTGAAGTTATGTATTTATGCTATGTAGTTATTTAAGTATTTGTTGCAGTTTGTTTTGACAGCAGGTGTTATATTGCATAGTAGGATGACGGAAAGTTTTGGAAAGGACAGCTATGGAACACATTTTATACACATTTCACTACCTGTTAATTCGAGGTTCACTACTTTTCAGCATACTAATGCGTTTCTTCTTTCAGGTCAATAATCCATTTTGTATTTTTTCAAGAGAAGCTTTTCATGATACTTGCTAAACCTGTTACTTATTATACCTGTTCTAGTACTTGCATTTTTATTTTTTACCCATTTGTGTTTATCATTTATGAATGTGATCACATATACTGCCTTGTTGCATAACCTTGCTACAGCTGACTCATGACGAATGACGTTACCTATCCTCATTTGCAGCAATAGGTCAAAAGCAAATAGTGTTATGCCTCAGCAATTAATTATCGATCTCAACGCAATGCATTGCTAACAAAAAAAAAAATGTATTACCAGTCCCAAATAGTGATAACAGTTTGAGAAAATTCTGAATAATACTGATTAGCTCTGAATAGTATGTCACTTGGGTAATGACTTCTTAATGAGACAAAAAAAAAGTATATATTTAAAATAATGCTTTGTCACTAGTTAATAACTGCCACTGTTTATTGTAATGAGACTACTTATAATGCCTATGATTACTAATGCTATGACTAATTAACTGATTTTAATAATGACTTTGTAATGATCTGAATACTACTGAAGGAGAAACACTGTTTATTGTAATGAGACTACTTATAATGCCTGTGATTATTAATGCTATGACTGTGATTAACTGATTTTTAATAATGACTTCGTAATAATCTGAATAATACTGAATGATGATTCTATTCAATACTTGCTGGCCACTGAGTGCCAATAATTAATGTCACTTGAAGAATTGTTATTAATTATGCCATTAATTAGCCCTTTTTTTTCCATGTTGAGTTTTCATGTTTTGGTTAATGGCCAATGAGTGCCAATAATTTGTATCACTCAATGTATTATGTTAATGCTAGGCCAATAATTGACTCTCCTTTTCAACTAAGACTTCTGATGAACATTATTCTGTCATACTAAATATACTTTGTAACTGGCCAAGCACCGCCACTGTTTATTGTAATACGATTACCCAAGATGCCAGCTAGTGATTCTTAATAGATTGGAATGACACATAATTAATTAACTATGGTACTGTTTAATAATGCTTTGTAATTAGGAGAAGACTAATAATTCTTACTATTGGAATGACAAATGATTAATTAACTGTAATTAGACAAATGATTAATTAACGACAAATGATTAATTAACTGTAATTAGGAAAAGGCTAACGATTATTATTGGAATGACAAATGATTAATTAACTGTAATTAGGAGAAGGTTAATGATTCTTAATTACACTCTGTAACTGAAAAGAATGTGATTATTTAATAATACTTTGTAACTAGTAAAAGAAGGGTACTGATTCTATGTAAAACAATTAATGAACATTTTTCTGTAATACTACATACTTGGTACAGAAATGTTCAATAACTGGGCTATGAATGCCACAAACTAATTAAGTCTCTAATTGTCAATATTATGTGACTTGATGTCCTTCACCTCATAAGCTGACTACCCTGAATTATTGTAATGTCCATTTGTCCTGTTTATCCTAGTGATCATGGAGCACTATATTTGGTTTTGCACTAATTCTACATTGGTGTGCCTTGTAAGAGTGTGGTGTTGACACGACATGCTGTCCACCACCGTGAGCGATGAAGACGTTATTATGGTCCCACTGTTTGGTGTACCTAATGTACTGCCAAAATGAAAATATGGAACATTACTACGACAGTTCAGTGTCTTGGCTACACTGATAAATTCTGATGGGAAAAGAACTTCAAGTTGTGTCACTTGGTGTTGTACTTCTGTGGAAAGATATGGACTTTCAGAACAGCTGTGTGCAATCTAAAGTGCTACAACCATGATGCAATCCTTCCCTTTCCTATCCTAATTCTTGTCACATAATGAAAATCATTTTTTTGGTAATATCATTTCTGTTCGTAGGTTATACATTTTTTTCGATTCGCTGAACTCCAGTGCGAGTACACTTATGTCACTGGTCGACATGATGTTTTGCCATTATGTTTATTTGTTGTGAGAATGCTAAAGACATTTTTTCAGTGCGTGTGCACTTTGGACATGATTTTTTTTGCCATTATGTTTATTTATCATCAAAATGCTAAAGACATTTTTCGATTTGTTCTGAAGTGCAGTATACAGTATACGTATGTACACTTTTGTCTTTTATATTGTATATACATTTTTATGATATGTTCTGAACTACAGTGCATGTGCACTTCTGTTAGATGTTAATATGTTTTCTACTGAACTTCAGTGCCTGTGCACTTTTCTCATTTTTCAATATGATTTGTACTATTCTGTATATTCAATACTTCAATGCGTATGCACTTATGTCATTTGTTACTAATTGTATATACATTTCATCATTTACTGATATGTTCTCAACTGCAGTGCATGTGCACTCATGTCACTTGTCAACATAATATTTTTTGCCTGTCTGTTTATTTGTTCTGAATATGCTAAAGAATTTTTTCAGTGCCTGTGCACTTTGTTATCTGTCAAATAATTTGTATATACATTTTTCTGATTTGCTACTATGTTTTGTACTCACATTTTGTCTTTGTCTGATATATTTTGTACTTAGTGCGTGTGCACAACATTTAAATATTCTGTAAGTTGTAGGATTTTGTTAATTAATTAAAAAATTTTGCCGCGATTGGCAAGTCCAAATGACTCACCATCGCTGCCAAATTTTTGCCCCCCCAGTGGAGGGTTATGAAACACGTATGTAACGCAGCAGCGATGGCGAGGCATTGTAGCATCTGTGACCAGAGAGTTTGCGCTTGACCGCGTGAGTGTTGCGAGCGGTTCTCAGTCTGTCGGTTAGTCGTTGCGAGTCTGTAGCTCTGTCTAGTTGAGAGCAGTACTCTGTCAGTAGTCGTCGCGTGCAGTACGCTAATAGTCGTCATGCAGTGCGGTCGGTCAGTAGTAGCAGTCCAGTGCGGGTGATGTAGGCGGTCGGCGATACTGGTCAAGATGCTGAATAAGGTATACTGTTAATTAATATAATCATTAGATAATGTAAAAATTTATTTGTTGTAATTATTCTCTAACAAGTGCCCCAATAATAATTTTTATTTCAAAAGCATTTTTTTTCAAAATTTAATTTTTATTGAACTAAAGATTTCGTTGCACTTCCCATTTCACTCCACTTCTTTTAAAGAAAATTTTCAGTAAAATCACAAAAAAAAGGAATATTATCATTTGCAATGCAGTTCCTCCAAGCCGTGCAGAAAGATAAGAGCAGAAATGTGACATCCATTTATTCTGAGGTAAGACTTTAACTCCGATTGTTTTATACAGGGCCAAAGACCGATATTTCGGTTTAATTGTATTTTCTTGTCACTGAACGGACTTTAAATTTTGTGAAGAATTTATATTTGAGTCAGATTGCGAATTTCACATTTTTGTTGCCATTGTCAGTAAATTTCATTGTGGGCAGGTTACGCTAAGCGCAATGTCCATTAGCATTCCTAAATAATATTGCCATTTTCTTTTAAATTACTGTGGGGAGGTTACACTCGGCTCCCATTTCTATTAAGTATTGTCATGTTTATTTCCCTTTAAAATTACCGTGGGGAGGTTACAAGGTTAATAATTGGCTCCTTTTACCGACCTCACGACTTAGCAGCTTTAGTGGCAGAACAATTGAGAGAAAATCTGGAATATATTTCACATAAATTTCGTCAGCATGTTGCAGTCTTAAGTGGAGATACCAATTTACGAGATACAGACTGGAACACTTAGATGTTGAGGACGGGTTGTAGGGATAGAGCATCGAGTGACATTATACTGAGTGCACTATCCGAAAATTACCTCGAGCAATTAAACAGAGAACCGACTCGTGGAGATGACATCTTGGACCTACTGATAACAAACACACCCGAATTTTCGACTCTGTAAGCGCAGAACAGGGAATCTATAAGGCCGTTGCAGCATCCCTGAATATGGAAGTAAATAGGAATATAAAAAAAGGGAGGAGGGTTTATCTGTTTAGAAAGAGCAATAGGAGGCAGATTTCAGACTACCTAACAGATCAAAACGAAAGTTCAAGGCAATCGTAAAATGCATTTTAGACAGGTACTTGCCGAGTAAAACTGTGAGGGACGGGAAAAACCCACCGTGGTTCAACAACAAAGTCAGGAAACTACTGCGAAAGCAAAGAGAGCTTCACTGCAAATTTAAACGCAGCCAAAACCTCTGAGACAAAAAGAAGCTAAACGATGTCAAAGATAGCGTAAGGAGGGCTATGCGTGGAACGTCAGTGAACTCAAAAGTAAAATTCTATGTACCGACTTGATAGAAAATCCTAGGACGTTCTGTTCTTACGTTAAATCGGTAAGTGGATCGAAACAGCATATCCAGACTCTCTGGGATGATAATGGCATTGAAATAGAAGATGACACTCGTAACGCTGAAATACTAAACACCTTTTTCCAAAGATGTTTCACAGAGGAAGACCGCATTGCAGTTCCTTCTCTAAATCCTCGCACGAACGAAAAAATGGCTGACATCGAAATAAGTGTCCAAGGAATAGAAGAGCAACTGTCCACTGGACCTGACGGGATACCAGTTCGATTCTACGCAGAGAACACGAAAGGACATGTCCCCTTCTAACAGCCGTGTACCGCAAGTCTCTAGAGGAACGGAAGGTTCCAAATGATTGGAAAAGAGTACAGGTAGTTCCAGTTTTCAAGAAGGGTCGTCGAGCAGATGCGCAAAAGTATAGGCCTATATCTCTGACATCGATCTGTTGTAGAATTTTAGAACATGTTTTTTGCTCGCGTATCATGTCATTTCTGGAACCCAGAATCTATTTTGTAGGAATCAACAAGGATTCCAGAAACAGCGATCGTGTGAGACCCAACTCGCTTTATTTGTTCATAAGACCCAGGCTCCCAGGTAGATGCCATTTTTCTTGTCTTCCGGAAGGCGTTCGATACAGTTCCGCACTGTCGCCTGATAAACAAAGTAAGAGCCTACGGAGTATCAGACCAGTTGTGTGACTGGATTGAAGGGTTTGTAGCAAACAGAATACAGCATGTTGTTCTCAATGGAGATACGTCTACAGATGTTAAAGTAACCTCTGGCGTGCCAAAGGGGAGTGTTATGGGACCATTGCTTTTCACAATATATACAGGGTGTTACAAAAAGGTACGGCCAAACTTTCAGGAAACATTCCTCACACACAAAGAAAGAAAATATGTTATGTGGACATGTGTCCGGAAATGCTTACTTTCCATGTTAGAGCTCATTTTATTATTTCTCTTCAAATCACATTAATAATGGAATGGAAACACACAGCAACAGAAGGTACCAGCGTGACTTCAAACACTTTGTTACAGGAAATGTTCAAAATGTCCTCCGTTTGCGAGGATACATGCATCCACCCTCCGTCGCATGAAATCCCTGATGCGCTGATGCAGCCCTGGAGAATGGCGTATTGTATCACAGCCGTCCACAATACGAGCACGAAGTCTCTCTACATTTGGTACCGGGGTTGCGTAGACAAGAGCTTTCAAATGCCCCCATAAATGAAAGAGGGTTGAGGTCAGGAGACCGTGGAGGCCATGGAATTGGTCCGCCTCTACCAATCCATAGGTCACCGAATCTGTTGTTGAGAAGCGTACGAACACTTCGACTGAAATGTGCAGGAGCTCCATCGTGCATGAACCACATGTTGTGTCGTACTTGTAAAGGCACATGTTCTAGGAGCACAGGTAGAGTATCCCATATGAAATCATGATAACGTGCTCCATTGAGCGTAGGTGGAATAACATGGGGCCCAATAAAGACATCAGGAACAATGCCTGCCCAAACGTTCACAGAAAATCTGTGTTGATGACGTGATTGCACAATTGCGTGCGGATTCTCGTGAGCCCACACATGTTGATTATGAAAATTTACAATTTGATCATCGGAATCGAGGTTGTACAGTACATACTGACGATACTAAAATGAGCTCTAACATGGAAATTAAACGTTTCCGGACACGTCCAAATAACATCTTTTCTTTATTTGTGTGTGAGGAATGTTTCCTGAAAGTTTGGCCGTACCTTTTTTTAACACCCTCTATAAATGACCTAGTAGATAGTGTCGTAAGTTCCATGTGGCTTTTCGCGGATGATGCTGTAGTATACAGAGAAGTTGCAGCATTAAAAAATTGCAGCGAAATGCAGGAAGGTCTGCAGCGGATAGGCACTTAGTGCAAGGAGTGGCAACTGACCCTTAACATAGACAAATGTAATGTATTGCGAATACATAGAAAGAAGATCCTTTATTGTATGATTATATGATAGCAGAACAAACACTGGTAGCAGTTACTTCTGTGAAATATCTGGGATTATGCGTACGGAACGATATGAAGTGGAATGATCATATAAAATTAATTGTTGGTAAGGCGGGTGCCAGGTTGAGATTCATTGGGAGAGTCCTTAGAAAACGCAGTCCATCAACGAAGGAGGTGCCTTACAAAACACTCGTTCGACCTATACTTGAGTATTGCTCATCAGTGTGGGATCCGTACCAGGTCGGGTTGACAGAGGAGATAGAGAAGATCCAAAGAAGAGCAGCGCGTTTCGTCACAGGGTTATTTGGTAAGCGTGATAGCGTTACGGAGATGTTTAGCAAACACAAGTGGCAGACTCTGGAAGAGAGGCGCTCTGCATCGCGGTGTAGCTTGCTGTCCAGGTTTCGAGAGGGTGCATTTCTGGATGAGGTATCGAATATATTGCTTCCCCCTACTTATACCTCCCGAGGAGATCACGAATGTAAAATTAGAGATTCGAGCGCGCACGGCGGCTTTCCGGCAGTCGTTCTTCCCGCGAACCATACGGACTGGAACAGAAAAGGGAGGTAATGACAGTGACACGTAAAGTGCCTTCAGCCACACACCGTTGGGTGGCTTGCGGAGTATAAACGTAGATGTAGATATAGACAATATTTTTTTGGCCACAACTATGACCATTCGAAATGTCAAATTGAGCACATCTTTTTTAATGCCAATACTCTTGGCAAAGTCGTCACCGTTGAATCTGTCAGTTTTAATTTCATGTAAAGTCTTCAAAATCGATGAATAATTATCGTTTACAACTTTTGTAACCGCCAAGTTTCCAGTCATACGCTGTTCGAAGAGTCGACCAATTCTTTTTCCACCATACAAGCCAGGTATTTTGTCATGGTGAAAGAATTCATGTAACGTGATCCACTGATAAAAAAATAAACGAATGAAAGTCATTTCCGAGATAGTACTGGTGCGTATCAAATGCATGTGATTGTTATAGCAGTGGACGTAAGGAATTTTTCGGCCGCGTTTGTTTTGTATTCTCGTCACATCGCTCGAAACTTTCCCGCTCATTAAACTTGCGCCATAACATCATTTGCTTAGCATATCAGAGAGGTCATTGTTATTTTCCGTAAGATTATTTAATTTTAATTCCATAAAAATGGCTGCATCAAGATTTTCAGTAGTTGCAATAGTCAACACCGATACATTCAAGTTCCATCCTTAATGTGACAAGTTACTATTGCAATATTTTCGCGGTTATTTTTATCTCTCGTCCCATCTTCCAATAGAGTAATATCTTTAACAATGGAACCCTCGTACTGCTTGAATTATTTGATCTTGTATTTCAAGCGAACGATTTCTTGTATTTTGTGTTATATGAGTGAGAGCCTCCTTCAAGTTCAGGTCGTTCAGGCACGTGTATTCAAAAAAATTCTGAAATAATCCTTGTTTTTTTTTCTTCCTGCGAAATGTAATTTCCACGCAAAGCTAATTCGTTTACAACTAGAAATTGTATTACTTCATTAATGAATTTCACTTAATATCTATTTTTTTTCTAATGCTCTTTGTTGTATGGGCGTTTCAACACTGTTAGTTGTAGATATTCTATGTAATTTGTACTCCCACATCGGTGTGGTTTATGTATGAGTAATGATTTTCGTATTTTGAAAAACCAGTTTTTGAACTAGTGGTATTTTTCCAGTTTCTGAAAGTTATGGAAGTATACGAAGTCTGTTAGCTTGCATGAAATAAAAATTACTTACAAAGATAGCAAAAAGCAGCATCTTTCTCGACAGAATACTGCAGTCATTTATATCGCCTGAACCACTCCGCTACAAAGGCGCTGATACTTTTTTTGGTAGATGTTTAAAATAATTTGCTTTATCGGTTCTCCGATTTCTGCAGTATCAGACGGAATGCCATAGCTAACATCAACATGTTTCACGGAACACGTTTTTATAGGACTAAAAGTAGCAATTGTATCTTGCGCTCCCATCAGTTTTGAGGAATAAGGTTTTTAGTGGTCAATTTCCTCTTAAACTCTTCGTTTTTTGCTGAAGAAAGCCCATATATTTACCGCGGAATCGATCAGTCATCAGTTCACGGCAATAAATGAACTATTGTGTCGCTAACTGACCGAAACACTGTCCTACACTGCACTAACACCACAGACAAATATCCTCTGATTTTCTTGTTTTAGTCTAAAAGGGGAATCCCTGCACCATACGTTTGCAATAGGGGCACAGCTCCCAAAAATATTTCAGATGTCATCTATGGGCAGAATAAAGAATTATTATATATGATACTGACAAACCGTAGTTAATTCGAAATTGTTTAGATGTCGCAACGCTGGTAGTAAATTATTATTTTGTTCATTGTATCATTCTATGAATAAACAACTTACTTTGCATATTTTCGTAGTTGATGGTATTTTTTAAGGTAGAGCATTGGTGTTTTAAGTTAGGGCACTGCCCCACAATGTCTCTCTACCTCAGTCCGTGATTATCTTACGCTTTTCGATTTCAGTATTATTTTAGAGCCGTACAATGTAATCTCGTTGTTAATCAATAATAGAATATTGAGACGTTACATAGAATGAATATGATTATGAGGTGAATGTGATTATAATGTAAATGTTTCAAGTACTGTGGGAAGAATAGAAATAATAAAGGGTAAATATAATGATACCGCTGAGCTACTATCGGCGTTTCCCGAAGACAGCAACTGCTTCACAGAAATTACGATGATCTCCCATCCCATGAAATTACCATTAGTTTATTTTGGTTTGATGGTATCCAATGAAAGTGCTGAAGAAATTTAATACTCCTTGTATTATTTGTGTTTTCAAAACCTTTCAAATCCTTTAATGATTCTGGTTCGATATTCTTCATTCGTAGCCCTTATTTACTTTCTTAAGAATCAAATTTGTGTTAGAAACATTAGAACAGAAAAAGGCTTTTTTCAATGTCTTATATTTTACAGTTATATGCAATATGCAGGGGACATATTGAACTCAAAAATTTAACAATATAACTTTTTTCTACTAAATATCTTGCTTTTCTCTGATTACTGCGATGTGCGGAATGTCTTTGCTTTACAAGTGGCAAGACCCTTATCGACTATACACGCGCTCTACGCGCCTCGTCCGTTTCTTTCTGTCGTACGCACTGTTCGTCCACTCCGTGTTAATGCTCTTCTTACCTGAGTCCATCCAGATGTTATCTCGGCGCCTGAGTCTGGGTCTTCCTCTCATTTCATCTGTTGACCTGTAGAATGCTATTCTATCTCGTTTTCTGTTTTGTTTGATGCATCAGTCTCCTGACTGATTTGATGTGGCCTTTCATCAGTTCCTCTCCTGTGCCAACCTTTTCGTCTCAAAGTAGCACTTGCAGCTTACATCCTCAGTTATTTGCTGGATGTATTTCAGTCTCTGCCTACCTTACAGCTTTTTTTCCCTCTACAGCTCTTTCTAGTATCATAGAGGTAATACCCAGATGTCTTAACAGTTGCCTTACCATCCTGCCTTTCTTCTTCGCAGTGTTTTCCGTATGTTCCTTTCTTTGCCGATTCTGTGGAGACCTTTCTCACTCATTATCTTATCAGTCCACCTAATTTTCAACATTCCCTTGTAGCACCACATTTCAAACGATTCGATTCTCCTCTGTTCTGATTTTCCAATTGCCCATGATTTACTACCATACAACGCTGTGTTGTAAAAGTACTTATCAGAAATTTGTTCCTTACATTAAGGCCTATGTTTCATACTAGTAGACTGCGTTAGGTCTTGAATACCCTCTTTGACATTGCTAGTCTGCTTTCTATGTCCTCCTGGGTGCGTCCGTCATGGGTTATTTTGCTTCTAAAGCATCAAAATTCCTTAATTTCGTCTTCTTCGTGATCACCAGTTTCTCGATAAGTTTCTTGCTACTCCCATTTCTTCTTATTCTTATTACTTTGGTCTTTTTGTGGTTTACTCTCGGTTCATATTCTGTATTCATCAGACTGCTCATTCCATTCAATGGATCCTGCAAATCTTATTCACTTTCACTGAGCATAGCTATGTAATCAGCGAATCTCATCATGATATCTTTTCACCCTGAAGTTTAACCCCATCATTAAACTATTTTCTTATTGTCGCCATTGCTTCTTTGATGCACAGATTGAAAAGTAGGGGCGAAAGACTGCATCCATGTCTGCGTTTTTAATCCGAGCAATTCGTTCTTGGTTTCCCAGCCTTCTTGTCTCTCTTTGTTTCTTCACATACTGCTTATTACCTGTCTTTCCCTATAACTTACTGCTATTTCTCTCAGAACTGCGAACATCTTGCACAGTTTTACGTCCCGAACGCTTTTTCTAAGTTAACATATAGCACGGACATGTCATGATTTTTCTTGAGTCTTGCTTCCATTATTAAAGGAGACGTTAGACCCACGTCTCGGGTGCTATTACGTTTCCTAAAGCCAAACTGGTCGCTACCTGAAAGGTCCTCAACTGTCTTCTCCAGTTTTCTGTACATTATTCTTGTCAGCAGCTTGAATGAATGGATTATTAAGCTGATTCTGCTACAGCTCTCGCACTTTTCGGTCCTTGCTGTCTTCGGAATTGTGTGGATAATATTTTTGGTTGGTGCTTGATTTGTGGAAGGGGAACAAACGGGAAGGTGGTCGGTCTCATTGTATTAGGGAAGGGTGGGGAAGCAAGTCAGCCGTGCCTTTTCGAAGGAACCATCCCGACATTTGCCTGAAGCGATTTAGGGAAATCGTGAAAAACCTAAAGTGGGATTGCCGGATGCGGGTGATGATATTTTTGCGAAAGGCTGATGCTACGTCGCCGGTCTCATCGATTCTACAAACCAATAGTCAGTTGGTTGTCACTTCCACCAAAGATTTAAGGAATTCCGCGGAGTATTAACTACCCCTTCCGCTTTATTTGATCTCAAGTCTTCCAAAGCTCTTATAAATTCTGATTCCAATACTGGATCCGCTATGTTTTCTATACCGACTTTAGGGTTCAAATGGCTCTGAGCACTATGGGACTTAACATCTTAGGTCATCAGTCCCCTAGAACTTAGAACTACTTAAACCTAACTAACCTAAGGACATCACACAACACCCAGCCATCACGAGGCAGAGAAAATCCCTGACCCCGCCGGGAATCGAACCCGGGAACCCGGACGTGGGAAGCGAGAACGCTACCGCACGACCACGAGATGCCCGACTTTAGGGGCCTAGTTTATTTTCGGTCATTATGAGTATGCGACAGGACCAATTCAGCTTTCTCTTGTTTAGCATTTAGGTGATATTATGATGTTTGTACAGCTCTCGTAGTTCTTCATTTTTTCTTATCCTTCATTCCATGTTATTTTCGTCAAATGCATGCCCAAAAAATTCCGCTAAGTATTTTCCTTTCGAGTTTTAACAGTATTTCTTAATCTATCTTTCAAAATGTTAACGCTTCACATCCGTATAATGTTAACAGTATAATAGTTGTTTGATAAAACCGAATTTTGAAGATAGTACTGTGTGATATTTTCCTAACTGCAATTACACGGGTAGGAAGTGTTTTGTTTGCTGCTGCTCGATGGGTATCTATTTCTATATCCGATCTTCGTACGTACTTGAAGCGGTCAACTGTCTTGAAAGTGAATCCGTCCAGTCAAAGATTCATAACTTCGTATTGTCATAATCACGATCGGATGTTCTGACATCATTCACACCTAATCATGCATTCTCAGCTATTTTGTAATAATCTTGCACTATTCTGATTCTTTTTCTGTTTTGGAACTATTTATTAGTGCTACATCATCTTCTTAGGCAGTTCAGGTAACGTTCACCTCCTGCAGTTGGAGCCCTCAGTTGGAGCCCTTGTTGGTTAGTTTTAATAAATTCGCTACCTATCTTCTCAAAGGTGAGATGAAGTAAAATATATGAAATGGCGTCTGTCTCAGACCAGTGTACTCATTAAAATTTTCAGTTTCTCCTCCAGGTATCCTTATATGACATAAATTTTCGTCTAAACACATTTTAACTGTGCTAATGTGATTGGCTTTGAGGGGGGCTTCAAATTCCCTCATTACATTTAGGAGTGTTTCCAGGTGTATACTGTCACAGGTCTTTTTGAAATCTACGCGATCTAGCCACATTAAGATGACCACCGACTGTGTTCAACGTCAACGTGCAATAACCACCCTAAGACTACAGGCGGCAGCACTAGCAGTGGAGGGTATATAAAACGTGTCAGGGGGACGCCGACAGCAGTGTCATAGTGCACAAACGGAGCGGTTTATTTGATGCAGAAAAGGGCACGATCATTGGCTTTCGGGCCAAGGATGGAAGCATTTCCAAACTGTTCGCATGGCGGCGTGCTTAAAGCACGCCAAGCACGGCAAAATGACGCTATCCAAAACCGGCGCCGAGGCAACTACGGTGCGCAACGTGTCATAGATGACAGGGTTGGATAAAGGCTGCAGAGATGCGTACGGGCGAATACACGTGCAACTGCTGAGCGATAGACCTCTTAGAGAAGCCGAGCGGCAAGCGTGAAACCTCATGTAATACAGAGGAATTGCGTTACTGGATGTCACTTATTGGTGCCGACTTACCATCAGGCTTTGGGAAAAATGTCATCCACACAGTTCCCAAGATAGCAAGGGCCAATAAGTGAGAGAAATATCACAGAATCACCTCATATATCCAAGATTCTGAAAAGAATAATATACAGAAGAATGGAAAAGAAAGTTGAGGATGACGTCAACATATTGCTATCTGACAACTATTCAGCCATCTTCAGGTGAGTCTAAAACTCACTTGTGACCGACTAACAGTTTTCCAATCTGCGAACATGGCTTCTATCTTTCAAATTGTTTCCATTGAAGACTGTAGCTCTAATTCCGGTTTTGACCCACCCTCTTATAATCCCTATGCACAAGGCGCCTGAATTATCTTATAGAGCACAGCTATCAGTGGAAGCACTAGCAAGTCCGTAATGAATAGCACACCATATATTCCAGTCCTGGTACAGATGGAGGTAGCGCAGGAAGAGATTGCCCTCAGACAGTGACGGCGTATTTACACTTCAGCACCGCTCGCGGGATTCGCCACGTAACTCTCTGTCGTGGCGTGACCATACGGGTAGCGCCGTCTACAAGGATTTTGTCTCCATACATCTTCAGGAACTATCCGAACTGCTTTCAGACTAAAAAAATACTTTTCCCCGAATTTTTTTCCATTTTGATCCTCAGTGTTTCTTGAGTCATCAATTTCCTGACTGATTTGATGCGGTCCGCCACGAATTTCTCTCCTGTGCCATCCTTTTCATCCCAGAGCAGGACTTGCAATTTACGTCATCAGTTATTTTCTGGATATATTCGAATCTCTGTCTTTCTCTACTTTTGTTACCCTCTACGGCTCCATGATAATTATTCTGTGATGTCTTAACAGACGTCCTACCGTCTTATCCCTTCTTCTTGTCAGTGTTTTTCCTCTCCTTGCAGATTCTCTGGAAAACTTTCTCGTTTCTTACTTTACCAGTCAAACAAATTTTCAACATTCTTCTGTAGTACCACATCTCAAATGCTTCGATTCTCTTCTTTTCCGGTTTTGCCACAGTCCACTTTTCACTACCATACAATGGTTTGAACCAAATATACATTCTCAGAAATTTATTCCTTAAACTGTGTCCTATGTTTGATACTAGTAGACTTTTGTTGGCCAGGAATGCCCTCTTTGCCACTGCTAATCTGCTTTTTATATCGTACTTGCTTCTTCCATCATGGGTTACCTTGCTGCCAAGGTGGCAGAATTCCTTATCTGCTTCGTGATCACCAGTCCCGAAGATAATTTCTCGCTGTTCTCATTCCTGCTAGTCCTCATTACTTGTCCTCGCTGAACGAGATGGGAAAGGTACTGGTATAAAGGCACCTGTGTCTTGTGCTTGACTGCGCCCTGGGAATAGAACAGCATTTCGACCTATATTGCGGGTCACAGCGGCAACGACGGGGCCCAACAATCTAAGGACGGGGAATTGAATAACTAATCTAGAATGAGATTTTCACTCTGCAGCCGAGTGTGCGCTGATATGGAACTTCCTGGCATATTGAAACTGTGTGCCGGACCGAGACTCGAACTCGGGACCTTTGCCTTACGCGTCAAAGGCAAAGGTCCCGAGTTCGAGTCTCGGTCCGGCACACAGTTTTAATCTACTAAGAAGTTTGAATAACTAATCTGCTGCGTGGGGTGCAGGATGCAGGAGTTCAAAAATTTTCGCTTCAAACCTTTCGTTTCTTGTATTGCCAAGGAGTTTTTGCGGACCATTTTGTGAACGTCGTTTAGTTCCCTGAAAATTCAATCAAAGTTTGCACTAAATTTTCATCTTTCTGTTCAAAAAGACTTGTGCACTACGTATTGACCAGTATTTACTTTACTCTTTGCAAGATAATCACTAGGAAGTATTGCTTTTGCAACCCAGAAAACTTGATCATAAGCTTTCAGACAAATGGAAACGTTTTCGGCTGTTTGGTGCTGGACCACATTCACCACTAGTTTGCTGTCTATTTGGTACCGAGCATGAAGTGTTAGACCCAGATACCTGTCACATTAATAGAGTGGCACAATAATCTGTTGGATGATTTTTAAAATATTACATACATTGCCGATAAAGTGAATTTTATCCATACTGATGCAGTTGAACTCTGTGACAGTTGCTTTGTAGGATGTAGAATAATAACTGTTACCAGTCGCCATAGGTGGTGAATTTATTTAATACACGACCAGTTTCAGGCTTGTGTCCATCTTCAGCTGGTTTTACATTCCATAAAATGCTACAGTGCTCAATCTTGGAGATCACTATTTAAATGAAAAACAAATAATGTGATGATGGCTAAACAGGCCCAACTGTGCAACTGGAAACTAAGCCACAAGTGTTGTAAAGTATTATAGTACTTACATACAGCTAAAGAGTCCATGCCGTTTCCACATTATTTTGATCAGATTTTTTATAGAAATTCTCGACTTTTTACACATTAACTGTATATTGTACATCACGCTAAATATTAGTAGCTCTGTGTTGATCCTTTGATGGAGTATATATTACTTATGTCAGAAGCACATACATTTGCAACAGATAATGTGTTTATGGAGGAAAAGACAGGTTATGGTCAAAGAACATAGATCTAAGAAGTTCAAAAACGTTACACACACATAAATATAACAGATATTACAGATTATGAAATTGTTGCACGATTATGGAACCTCATTTATAATATGTAAAATGGTTGCCGGCCAACTAATTAATGTTGTAATCATTGTCAGTGTTTTAACTAGTTGCGAAGGAGCAACAACTTTAGTTTTTAAAAATTTTGTTAAAGATGTACAGAAATGACTTGTTTGACAGCTCTACTTCTTCACTGAAAATTAGATGTGGTGACCGGAGCTGTGGCTGTAAATTCCAGGCTCTTTAAGAATATACTTTTCCGTTTCTTTGCCGAGAGAGTGTAGTATCTACAGGTTATATATAATGGTTGTGGCTGAGTGGTCATGTTCTTCCACATGTGCTGATGTGTTGCAAAAGTGGATTTATTAAAGTTATTTAGCCAGGAGACATTCACTTGTTCCCAGTACCTTATAGTGAAACTCCTTCCTGTCTGGCTTATGTAGAACAGGGGCATAACAGGCATAACATGGAAGTACCAATATTTAGCATGTATTTACCATGATGAGGAAAAGGCACGTATGCTCCAGCTGTATGTAAATACTATAATACTTTAAAACACAAGTCGCTTAGCAACTTCCAGTTGTTTCAGATGGGTCTATTTAAACATCATCACATTATCTGTGTTTTTATTTAAACAGTAATGTCTAGTTCTGAGCACTAAACATGTAATTGAATGTAAAACCACCAGAACATGGGTACGAACCCTTCTACATCCTATTGTTGATAACTTAGATTTCTCACCAATTCTCGACAGCGTTCAACAAATGAGGCACCTATTTAGTGCAGCATTGTTTCATAGTTAATTTCTCATCCTTATATTCATCTTGTACCCTTTAATATGCCTATGACACTAATTATTCCATTTTCCCCAATGACGAGTCGTTCTACGATCTTTGGAGAAGCTTCCATTTGTGGTAGTTTTGGGACTCCCACCCCATGGATAACTCTAAAGAGTTCTTGTCTCAGTTGATGAGGATACTGACACACAGTTATGTGTTGGTGCACGTCTGGAGGATAGCAGATCCGAATATTGGTGGTGGAAGAAATTTCGCCAGCAGTATTGTGGGCGGAGAGATGACGGCATACAGTTCTCAATTACTATAATTTGAGCCAATTTCCTGCGTAAAATTACAAAATTATAAACAGCATATCATGGGATGAAGGCATGTGAAAATTTTATGGTGACTTCAGTAGCCCCATTGGCACAACATGAGAGGTGTATGCTAAGTGTTTAAGTTTCATTGTCTGCCTACCCGGAACTTCGTTCAACATACAAAGATCATAGTCATCTAGATTAAAAAGTCACATATAAGGGGTAAAACGCTTCAAAGAGGAAAGGTACCAATGGGCATAAAGTGCAAACAGAGAAAGTGTCTCTGATTTACCTGACTATACGTTTAGAGGATATCCCAGTCAATAGTACCACAGTTTTGGGGCAAACTGTGTTCTGAGCCACTCTGCATTGTTGCCAGATGCATCCAAGATGGCGGGGATGACGTCATCCAAGATGGCGGACTGTAGACTTGACAGCTGCACATGATGTCATCCAAGATGGCGGCTGTGACGTCATTCAACATGGCGGATTTTGGTGGGAAGTTTCAATTTTGGCTGGAAGATAGGTTAATTGGGCTACCTCCACTACTCTAACCTACCTGCCCACCCCTCCCCCAGAAAATGGCGTAAAGTTCAAATTCCATAATGATAATGCAACACACCTCTACTAATCTAAGAAAACTGCGGGAAGACAGGTCAATCGGACTACCTCCACTAACCTAAGTCACACAACTGCCACCTCATCCTAAGAAACTGGGGCCAGGTTTGAATTTTGGTGGTAAAGAAAGGTCACTTGGGCTATCTTTAGTAACCTAAGAAAATGGTGGGAAAGAAACGGTAATAGGGTCATCTACACTAACATAAATCACCAACTGCCACCTCTTCATAGGGATAGGTGGGGAGAGGATCTGTGCTTAAGTCTTTATTACTCTGCATGCACTATTTTATTTAAACAATTAGAAGCACTATCACCATCCAGCATGGTCGCCAAGGGGTCCAGAATCCAACTGAATTAGTACATAGTACGACTACCTGAGGTTGCTGTCATCCCTCCTTATGGTGAGGGGAAATGGCGGGAAACAGTGTGGTCGCCATGTGGGGTCTAGACTCCAATTACGCTAGTACACATTACCACTGCCAGAGGGCGCTCTCATCTGTGATGTAATCCAAGATGGCTGCTATGATGTCAGCTGATGACACAAGTACCGTTACCCAAGATGGCAGGAAACAGTGCGTTTGCCACGAGGTCTGGGTCTAGCACACAGTACCACCACCAGAGAGCACTGTCATCTGTTTTATGAAATAATCCAAGACGATGGTATGGGGTGGGAGAAATGGTGGGAAAAGGACTCTACCTGTGCTGGACATAAGTCTTTATTGTGCAGGCAGTGTCTCCACCATGAGACCTAGAGTCCAACTGACATAGTACACAGTACTGCCACCTGAGGGTGCTGTCATCCCTCCTGTGACATAAGCCAAGATGGTGGGGGCAAATGGCGGGTAATTGACTTAGCTTGTGCTGGGCTGCTGGAGAGAGTAAGGAAGGAGTCTATTTATTTTGGAACAGTTTATTTAGGGACGGAGTATATTTATTACACTGACACAAAACACTCACCCTGATGTGCTTGGGGTCACAATACACAGTCTGCAGACCTGCAATCTACTCGTAAATAATGCAACAGACACGCTTGCTAATTGTAGACTGTCGAAATAATGCATTCCACAGCCTACAAACATGCAAACTACTACACCGAAATAATTTCAGGACAGAGCACACAGACCTGCAATCTGCTCCTAAATAATGCAGCACACTGATGTCTAGACACGCCCAGTACTCGTAAACTGTACAAATAACGCATAGTGCAGCCTACAGATCTGCTCCTAAAACAATGCAATAGACGCGCACGGGCACCGCCTGCCGCCCCTTGTCCACTGGACTGCACACGCTCCCAGAAGTCGACATGGGACAGCACCCCCAGTGAAATGATGCACGGGCCCCGCAAGCATGTGGCGGTGACACCCTTCTCATACTCAACACCTAAGAAATTCCTCTCGAAATACGTGATCACCTAAGCACCGTTGCTGACGCGACCTTCAGTGAGCGAAGACCCATTTGTATAGTACAGACGCTCCAAGGACTCTCTCGCACCGACTCCATCTAGAAAACTCCCCAAATAAGCTTGCTAATCGTCAACTTTCGAAATCATGCACTGCACACCCATTCACAAAATAATTCAACAAACACCAAAACAACTACTAAATCCTCAAACCATATTGCATGTCTAACGCTCTCAGTGCTTAAACAGCGCGGAAAAAATTCAGTGCACAAACACTCAGGCATGTAAAAAACAATTCGAAACTATCATCAACCGCAGCTATCAGGGTCAGCCAACGCGAGCCAGCACATGAGCGTGTGTTATACTGGGGTCACATGTCTGTCTGTTTAAATATGCACCAAGTCATCCCCAGGACCGCGCATGTGTGTGAACTCTCTGTCTACCTGCGGTCCAGCGAAGACCTAATTGCCTAGCAACTCACCCTCGCAGACATTACAGAGGGCCTTACCAGGCTATCACAGCGTCCTTTGTTCCTCACGTTCCTAATGGAACATGTGAGCTGTGTCTAGCCGTGCCTGCGTACCCAGAGTGGCTCACGCTTCACGGTGGAATGTTCGTCCTGCTGTCAGTATACCTCTCAGAAACTTTAAACGTTCACACAGCTAAAAGCCTGTGCGCGTTTGCGAAAACACCCTTAATCATAAAAGCATTCTCCTTCCTTGGAAATAGATCACTGTCTAAGCACAGACGGGCGAGATTCAGAACAATTACGCAAACAGAATTTGAAGCAATGTCATACAGAAGACAAGAAAATATAATGAATTTTAAGTACGCTATACCTACAGGTCTGGAGATGTCCTAATGCCACAATGGCGGATGAGTGACAGCGTCCCCACCAGAGATGGATAGTATGCTTCAACTTGTCTTTGAACAGTTGCTTTCTTAGAACTTTCTGTACATACTTTGCCTCCATCTTGTTCGAATCAGTTTGTAGACCAATTCCGTATTCGTACGTATGTGTACGTAAGCTATTCCTGTTATTGTCCTCACGGTCATTCTGCTACGAAGATCTCAGAATGTTCCGTGCAAAGATCATTCTGTGAGTGTGTAAATAATTTAATTATCAGATAAGACACTAAATCATTTTAGAAAAGACACTAAATCATCTTAGAAAACAAATACTCGTTAATATCAGATGTGCCAACATGCAAAATGTACGTTTGAGAACTAAAACAGTGTCGTATTGTTATTGTGAGACGTACTATGTACCACCCCATACACGAGGCGCACCTTCTGCGAGGAATAACCTGAAGACATCTTGTGGTAGTGCAGATCGTAAGTTTTTAAGCAGATGAAGGTAGGGTACAATTTAGATGGGAGTCTCTCACTTCCTGGTTGAATAGTAAGCACACGAGGAACTTAAGACAGATGGGTCGATCTGACTGCAGTCCCTTTCCGTCAGACGCTTTTGTTGCATTTGAGTAGAAAAGTCATCAGAGATTTTGCGAGATTACGTGTTATTCAGAGGGATTGCAGAAGAAGTAAAAAAAAAAAAAAAATCTGTTATCTTTTGATTACATTGGAACAGAAGTCCAATTTAGTAATGCTCAATTTTGTTCATAACTTCTCAGACGGTCATTCTAAAAGTTTAAAAGTTACGATTAAATTTTAAATTTACTCTAAAGCTCATTCAGAGCAAACAACATCTGGCAAATATACATTGCCTGGCAAAAAAGTGAAGCACCCAGATAGGGAGGAGACTACGAAATGAAACTCACCAGGTTGAGAGGGTATCTTATGTTACTTCAGTAACTAGAATGGTTTCACACGGACCATGTATTCTGTCCTGAAGCAAAGGGCCCAGAACGGTTGAAAGTGGTCCTTGACATCCCAGATACTGGTATTAGGACGGAGTTGACGTCCGAACTGGTCCCACACATCAAAAGGTGTGCGTCTTTTCGTCCTCTATCATAATTTAAGATTTCATGGATTGTTAAAAACATAAGTTTTTGTTGCCTCTGCTGTCTAGTTGTGATTGTACCGACATTTGGTAAAAGGATACAGTGGATCGCTTCTATTTCATTTCTTTTAAGATGAGGAACTCCTTTCATTAACCCTTACCATGCCCGGAATTTCTACGATATGGCTGTGTGGGTGAGTGCGGTATGTACCAGAAAAGTTCTCTTGATTCGGAATTTAGCAATATCAATCTTAAAATTTCCGTCCCACAGATTTTTCTCTAACACAGCATGCTGGGAATCCGGAGTATTTTCACTTTTTCGTGTCTACTTTGTTGACTAGTTGAATGGCGCCATACCCCTTCTTGCAAAGAATGAGGCCCCTTCATCAACAGACGCCTGCAGGCTGGTCGTTTGTCAGTCTTCCGCCCGTCGTTCTTGTGTGAGTATGCCTGTTCCTCTGGAACGTGACTTGGACTAAGTCAGGTTGCTTCGTGCAAGCTTAAGTGTCGATGTTGTTGTTGTTGTGGTCTTCAGTCCTGAGACTGGTTTGATGCAGCTCTCCATGCTACTTTATCCTGTGCAAGCTTCTTCATCTCCCAGTACCTACTGCAACCTACATCCTTCTGAATCTGCTTAGTGTATTCATCTCTTGGTCTCCCTCTACAATTTTTACCCTCCATGCTGCCCTCCAATACTAAATTGGTGATCCCTTTATGCCTCAGAACTGTCCTACCAACCGATCCCTTCTTCTAGTCAAGTTGTGCCACAAACGTCTCTTCTCCCCAATCCTATTCAATACCTCCTCATTAGTTATATGATCTACCCATCTAATCTTCAGCATTCTGCTGTAGCACCACTTTTCGAAAGCTTCTATTCTCTTCTTGTCCAAACTAGTTATCGTCCATGTTTCACTTCCATACATGGCTACACTCCATACAAATACTTTCAGAAACGACTTCCTGACACTTAAATCTATACTCGATGTTAACAAATTTCTCTTCTTCAGAAACGCTTTCCTTGCCATTGCCAGTCTACATTTTATATCCTCTCTACTTCGACCATCATCAGTTATTTTGCTCCCCAAATAGCAAAACTCCTTTACTACTTTAAGTGTCTCATTTCCTAATCTGATTCCCTCAGCATCACCCGACTTAATTCGACTACATTCCATTATCCTCGTTTTGCTTTTGTTGATGTTCATCTTATACCCTCCTTTCAAGACACTGTCCATTCCGTTCAACTGCTCTTCCAAGTCCTTTGCTGTCTCTGACAGAATTACAATGTCATCGGCGTACCTCAAAGTTTTTATTTTTTCAGAAGTGTCGATAAACGTGAGTAAATCAACGCTTTCTTGTCGAGCTAGTAACAGGTAACGATTCAAGTGAGGCTTGCGCTTTCAGTGTAACTAAATGCTCTTATTACAGTTGATCTTCCAGATACGCTGTGTCTTTAGTCCGTTGCCAACCACGTGGGCTTAGTATGTTTATTTATTTATTCGTGTCAGAAACATAAGCAAGTTACATACACTATGTGATCTAAAGTATCCAGACACCTGGATGAAAATGACTTAGAAGTTCGTGGCGCCATCTATCGCTAATGCAGGAATTCATCAGCTTCCACTCTCGCAGGCATATGTTCAATCAGGTGCTGGAAGGTTTCTTGGGGAATGGCAGCCCATTCTTCACGAAGTGCTGCACTGAGGAAAGGTATCGATGTCGGTCGATGAGGCCTGGCACGGAGTCGGCGTTTCAAAACATCCCAATGGTGCTCTATAGGATTCAAGTCAGGACTCTGTGCAGGCCAGTCCATTACAGGGATGTTATTGTCGTGTAACCATTCCGCCACAAGCCGTGCATTATGAACACGTGTTCGATAGTGTTGAAAGATGCAGTCGCCATCCCCGGATTGCTCTTCAACAGTGGCAAGCAAGAAGGTGCTTAAAACATTAATGTAGGCCAGTGCTGTGATAGTGCCACGCAAATCAACAAGGGGTGCAAGCCCCCTCCGTAAAAACACGACCACACCACGACGCCACCGCCATAGAATTTTACTGCTGGCACAACACACGCTGGCAGATGACGTTAACCGGGCATTCACCATACGCACACCTTGCCATCGGATCTCCACATTGTGTACCGTGATTCGTCACTACACACAACATTTTTCCACTGTTCAGTCGTCCAATGTTTACCCTCCTTACACCAACCGAGCCGCCGTTTGGCATTTACCGGCGTGATGTGTGGCTTATGAGCAGCCGCTTTCACCTCCCGCCTAACTGTCATAGTACTTGTAGAGGATCCTGATGCAGTTTGGAATTCCTGTATGATGGTCTGGCTAGATGTCTGGCTATTGCGCATTACGGCTCTCTTCAACTGTCGGCGGTCTGTATCAGTTAACAGACGACGTCGGCCTGTACGCTTTTGTGCTGTACGTGTCCTTTCACGTTTCCACTTCACTATCACATCGGAAACAGTGGACCTAGGGATGTTTAGGAGTGGGGAATTCTCGCGTACAGACGTATGACACAAGAGACACCCAATCACCTGACCTGTCCGTGAGTTCCGCGGAGCGCCCCATTCTGTTCTCTTAACGATATGTAATGACAACTAAGGTCGTTGATGTGGAGTACCTGGCAGTAGGTGGCAGCACAATGCACCCAATATGAAAAACGTATGGTTTTGGGGGTGTCCGGATACTTTTGAGCACATAGTGTACTGTGGTCTGTAGAACATTCACACATTATATATATATATATATATATATATATATATATATATATATATATATATATATATATATATAAAAAACAAGGAACTACAACATAGATCTGCAGATATAAAAACATTTAACGATTACAGTAAATCAAATATAAAAATAGAAAATACATCTCGTGATTTTAAGTTCGAGTTGTTATTCATTGTCCAGAAGCGGGCGATACCAGCTGCATTTGGCTCTGTTGCCATAAGATCCTGTACAGTGCAGTTCTCGAGGTACAGTGGACAGGTGTACATATGAAGCACCTTTTGTAGTATCCCACATTCGCAGAGGTTAGAGACTACGGGGTAGCCCCATTTATTAAGAGTACCTCTCGATTATGTGGTGCCCGTATGCAGTCTCTTTAGTGCCTTCTAGGCTCTTTCGTTGCATCTTGGTGCCAGTTCTTCTTCTGGCTCCATCCAGTGTTCATTTGAGATCCTCCTCTAAAGGTCCACATCGGGTTTAGATTCTTCATAATTTTCCGTCGGTCTTAGGAAACTTCGTCTTCATTTTTGTCGCTGGTGAGCTGGTTGGAGACCGTAAATGAGGTGGCGTTTCGATCCTACTGATTCAAATCGTTCTTTAAGTTCTAATGCCGCTCTACAGATGGCTGGAGAGGTGATGTCACCAACAGAGAGACAGGCAAAATCGTCACCGGTTGTCTGAAGCCGCCGGCCGCTGTGGTCGAGCGGTTCTAGGCGCTCGGATGTGTGGGATGTCCTTAGTTTAGTTAGGTTTAGGTAGTTCAAAGTCAAGGAGACTGATGACCTCAGATGTTAAGTTCCATAGTGCTTAGAGCCATTTGAACCATTTTTGTCTGAAGCCCACAGCTCTTGACAACATCTATCACCTAGCCGGCTTAATATGTTGCTAAGTTATAACATTTCGTATTTCGGTAGTATCATTCAGTGTCAGTGTCTTTGCAGAGTGTTAAGTTGACGTGGCGTGCTTCGTGAATGAATTCGTTCCGATGTAGCGGAATTTTTTTGTGTGCATCATGAATGATGGTTTACCCTGCTGTCCCCATGCAGTCCTAATTTCCACGTATTATTCTTTCATGTAAACGCCTTCAGTGATCTACCCTTGTTATATTTAAGCGCGGTCCTTTCGGTGTCTTGTTTCCGTATTATACGTCTGGTAGCTTGTACCGAGCTTTTATGTGGTACTGTCCACCATGTGGTTTTGAATCGAAATTTTACAATGAAAGATCCTTTCTACTTGAGAGCGCGTTAGTCTTGATACAATTCAAATAAGAACTGAACAGATATCATTAGCAAATTACTTCATTTCCTTCATCGGCGCTCCTTGGCTGGCGACGCATTATAGCCCCACTATCGCAGCGCACGCTGCCGACCGCCAGCTACTGTCTGACCGGCGGCTGCATCGAGCACACCGTGGCTTGTACCAGTAAAACACTTCTGAACTCTTCCTCCAGTATCATCGTATATAAAACTGCCCCGTCATGTAGGCCGTCAGGTCTCCGAACGGTAATGTTTATTCCTCCTCCAGTGGGCGCGCCTTTTTTCATAACAAGTACTGTCGCGCAGCGTACTTCGTACACATGTAAAGAGCAGCTGTCTTTATTTTACCGCGGTAAGAATGTATCACAAAAATCACAATTTTGTCTTAGTTTAATTTGAAAATGATAAAACCTACATTATATCAGTTAAAACACTACTTAATCAAACGATAATGGCGCAGACTTTCATTATATCGGTCTACTGGCACGTAGAAATGCTACCCCAGAGTAATGAGCCACTCGAAGCATTAAACAGCGCAGTTGCATCAGATCTCTGCCAACCGCTTATTCGATTACTAATTATCTTGTAGTCAAATGCCTCATTGTGCGATTGTGCTGCTAGCTCGTAATCTGGTTCATTTCCTTGCACAGATCATAATTCTTTTCACACGTAGCTCACTGTTCGTTTTGTATTACTTCTGATCATTCGGACCCATGGCGACACCACTTAGCACTGCCTTAGCTGAAGCAACAATGAAGGAATAGGTATGGGCTCAAAATTGTGAAACGGCAATGGAACGGTACAAGACAATCTTATTTGTAGTTAGCGCACGTTATACATAGGTGCGCCAGCTCTATGGTTAAAATTCTGCTAATCTAGCCACGTACATAGGAATTGCAACGAAATCTTAACTGGCGCAATAAACGATCTGTTACAATGTTCCCATGCATTCCTACATGGGCCCACTGTCACATCCGAATGCCCAACAAACCTGGGTATTGTTCGATTCGATAATCTGGCGAAACAGAGGCCTGCAAAGAAGCTCATCTGCCACACGAGTACGCGATTTCCCCATACCTGAGTTATCAGTCAACGTCTGACACTTTTCACGCCTATTATATACGCTACCAGTCGTGGTAGCACCAAGAGACACGAAAACACCAACGCGCTCTGTAGGTCAATCTATCTGTCACATAGAACTGCAAGTCCTAATCATTTGTACTGACTGATCGGAAATTCCCGTTACAAATTTCAAGGACGTGTAGAGTGAAGTGAGTACATAACCCATGTCCGGAAACGTACCTTTTCCGTTCAGATGTTTCACTCATGCACTTCTGCTTGAAGAATTAGACGTGACGCAGTACAGTTATTAGGTAACAAATCGTTAGGGAACATATTGAAACATCTACGATTATTTATCACTTAAGTACATTTGTTTGTATTGATACTTAAGCGTTACATGTTTACATTATTCCAAAACAAAAAAGAACCCAGTATTCTATACGTACAGAACGTAATGTTTAAATGTTAATACAAACAAATATCCTCAAGTGGTAAATAAATGTTTTGTTATGTTTCCTTTACTTATTGATTGTACTGCGTCACGCGTAACTCAATGCCTCAAGCAGAAGTGGATGAGTCAAACATCTGAATTGAACCCGTTGGGTTCGTAGTCAAAATATTACGTACTCACTCCGCTGTACAAGTCCTATAAGTTTGTAAAGGAAATTTCCGAACACCCTTTATACCCGCCGATGTAGTGTACGTGGCCGAAGTTTCACTGACATCCGATAGTGACTTCTGGAGGATTCACTTTTTTGTCAGGAAGTGTATCAATCCTTCTTTTATTCAATTCATACTGTTGCATCGTTTCCTCTGCATGTCGAGAGGGAGGAACAGCATATCGTTCCAATAACTGAAGAAATTATTAGTATTTCTAAATAAGCTGAAATCCTTTTAACTAAGTGGAAACTTCAAAATTAATTGGAAAAATACCCGAACAGGAAAACTGGAAAAAATAGTGATGACACCAAGTGATAATATGGCGTCCAACGCTAAATTACTGAACACAGGATTCATTAAACAGAAATCAATCCTGTGTTCAGTAATTAATTTAACACGATGCTTCTTTTTTTATCGTTAGCACTATGGCGTATTACATTTTCAAATCTTCTCATTGGTATTAGCCGCCCAATAGTTGCAAAATTAGCCCTCTTCTGGATTTTTATTTTGCATGTGTATTTCTATGTTTGATACAAAAGCTATACAGTTGTCCAGTCTTTCATCCTTTTCTTCAGGAATTTTTTCTTTGATTTTTTTTTCTCTACATTACTACGCCTACCCCCATGAACCATGGACGTTGCCATTGGTGGGGAGGCTTGCGTGCCTGAGCGATACAGATGGCCGTACCGTAGGTGCAACCACAACGGACGGGTATCTGTTGAGAGGCCAGACAAACATGTGGTTCCTGAAGAGGGGCAGCAGCCTTTTCAGTAGTTGCAGGGGCAACAGTCTGGATGATTGACTGATCTGGCCTAGCAACACTAACCAAAACGACCTTGCTGTGCTGGTACTGCGAACGGCTGAAAGCAAGGGGTAACTATAGCCGTAATTTTTCCCGAGGGCATGCAGCTTTACTGTATGGTTACATGATGATGGCGTCCTCTTCGGTAAAATATACCGGAGGTAAAATAGTCCCCCATTCGGATCTCCTGGCGGGGACGTCGTTATCAGGAGAGAGAAAACTGGAGTTCTACGGATCGGAGCGTGGAATGTCAGATCCCTTAATCGGGCAGGTAGGTTAGAAAATTTAAAAAGGGAAATGGATTGGTTGAAGTTAAATATAGTGGGAATTAGTGAAGTTCGGTGGCAGGAGGAACAAGACTTTTGGTCAGGTGAATACAGTGTTATAAATACAAATTAAACAGGGGTAATGCAGCAGTAGGTTTAATAATAAATAAAAAAATAGGAGTGCGGGTAAGCTACTACCAGCAGCATAGTGAACGCAATGTTGCGGCCAAGATAGACACAAAGCCCATGCCTACTACAGTAGTACAAGTTTATATGCCAACTAGCTCTGCAGATGATGAAGAAATTGATGAAATGTATGATGAGATAAAAGAAATTATTCAGGTAGTGAAGGGAGACGAAAATTTAATAGTCATTGGTGACTGGAATTCGAAAGTAGGAAAAGAGAGAAAAGGAAACATAGTGGGTGAATATGGATTGGGGGAGAGAAATGAAAGAGGAAGCCGTCTGTTAGAATTTTGCACAGAGCATAACTTAATCATAGCTGACACTTGGTTCAAGAATCATAAAAGAAGGTTGTATACATGGAAGAAACCTGGAGATACTAGAAGATATCAGATAGATTATATAATGGTAAGACAGAGATTTAGGAACCAGGTTTTCAATTGTAAGACATTTCCAGGGACAGGTGTGGACTCTGACCACAATCTATTGGTTATGAACTGTAGATTAATACTGAAGAAACTGCAAAAAGGTTGGAATTTAAGGAGATGGTACCTGGATAAACTGAATAAACCAGAGGTTGTATAGAGTTTCAGGGAGAGCATAAGGGAACAATTGACAGGAATGAGGGAAAGAAATACAGTAGAAGAAGAACGGGTAGCTCTGAGGGATGAAGTAGTGAAGGCAACAGAGGATCAAGTAGGTAACAAGACGAGGGCTAGTAGAAATCCTTGGGTAACAGAAGAAATATTGCATTTAATTGATGAAAGGAGAAAATATAAAAACACAGTAAATGATGCAGGCAAAAAGGAATACAAACGTCTCAAAAATCGACAGGAAGTGCAAAATGGCTAAGCAGGGATGGCTAGAGGACAAATGTAAGGATGTAGAGGCTTATCTCACTAGGGGTAAGATAGATACTGCCTACAGGAAAATTAAAGAGACCTTTGGAGAAAAGAGAACCACTTGTATGAATGTCAAGAGCTCAGATGGAAACCCAGTTCTAAGCAAAGAAGGGAAAGCAAAAAGGTGGAAGGAGTATATAGAGGGTCTATACAAGGGAGATGTACTTGAGGACAATATTATGGAAATGGAAGAGGATGTAGATGAAGATGAAATGGGAGATACGATAATGCGTGATGAGTTTGACAGAGCACTGAAAGACCTGAGTCGAAACAAGGCCCCGGGGGTAGACAACATTCCATTGGAACTGGTGATGGCCTTGGGAGAGCCAGTCCGGACAAAACTCTACCATCTGGTGAGCAAGATGTATGAGACAGACGAAATACCCTCAGGCTTCAAGAAGAATATAATAATACCAATCCCAAAGAATGCAGGTGTTGACAGACGTGAAAATTACCGAACTATCAGCTTAATAAGTCACAGCTGCAAAATACTAACGCGTATTCTTTACAGACGAATGGAAAAACTGGTAGAAGCCGACCTCGGCGAAGATCAGTTTGGATTCCGCAGAAATGTTGGAACACGTGAGGCAATACTGACCCTACGACTTATCTTAGAATATAGATTAAGGAAAGGCAAACCTACATTTCTAGCATTTGTAGACTTAGAGAAAGCTTTTGACAATGTTGACTGGAATACTCTCTTTGAAATTCTGAAGGTGGCAGGGGTAAAATACAGGGAGCGAAAGGCTATTTACAATTTGTACAGAAACCAGATGGCAGTTATAAGAGTTGAGGGGCATGAAAGGGAAGCAGTGGTTGGGAAGGGAGTGAGACAGGGTTGTAGCCTCTCCCCGATGTTATTCAATCTGTATATTGAGCAAGCAGTAAAGGAAACAAAAGAAAAATTCGGAGTAGGTATTAAAGTCCATGAAGAAGAAATAAAAACGTTGAGGTACGCCGATGACATTGTAATTCTGTCAGAGACAGCAAAGGACTTGGAAGAGCAGTTGAACGGAATGGACAGTGTCTTGAAAGGAGGATATAAGATGAACATCAACAAAAGCAAAACGAGGATAATGGAATGTAGTCGAATTAGATTGGATGATGCTGAGGGAATTAGATTAGGAAATGAGACACTTAAAGTAGTAAAGGAGTTTTGCTATTTGGGGAGGAAAATTACTGACGATGGCCGAAGTAGAGAGGATATAAAATGTAGACTGGCAATGGCAAGGAAAGCGTTTCTGGTGAAGAGAAATTTGTTTACATCGAGTATAGATTTCAGTGTCAGAAAGTAGTTTCTGAAAGTATTTGTATGGAGTGTGGCCATGTATGGAAGTGAAACATGGACGATAAATAGTTTGGACAAGAAGAGAATAGAAGCTTTCGAAATGTGGTGCTACAGAAGAATGCTAAAGATTAGATGGGTAGATCACATAACTAATGAGGAGGTATTGAATAGAATTGGAGAGAAGAGGAGTTTGTGGCACAACTTGACAAGAAGAAGGGACCGGTTGGTAGGACATGTTCTGAGGCATGAAGGGATCACAAATTTAGCATTGGAGGGCAGCGTGGAGGGTAAAAATCGTAGAGGGAGACCAAGAGGTGAATACACTAAAGAGATTCAGAAGGATGTAGGTTGCAGTAAGTACTGGGAGATGAAGAAGCTTGCACAGGATAGAGTAGCATGGAGAGCTGCATCAAACCAGTCTCAGGACTGAAGACAACAACAACAACATTACTACGAACCTTCCTGATTGCTATCGAAGGCTTCGGTAAGTCCCGTGCGTTTAGTTTCTCTACACAGAACAGTAATTTGCCTCAAAGGATGCCGGCCGCTGTGGCCGAGCGGTTCTAGGCGCTTCAGTCTGGAACCGCGTGACCGCAACGGTCGCAGGTTCGATCCCTGTCTCGGGCATGGATGTGTGTGATGTCCTTAGGTTAGTTGGGTTTAAGTAGTTCTAAGTTCTAGAGGACTGATGACCTCAGATGTTAAGTCCCGTAGTGTTCAGAGTCATTTGAACCATTTGAGCCTCAATGGATGTTCTCGGCAATAATTACACCCAGCTGTCAAGTGTCAGTCACTCCAGTCGCTATCTACTCTTCTACGAAATAGCCTTGGGGAATCCGTTACCGAGATATCTCCTGCATTTTCAGACTTTGAACAGATGCAGTTAAGATCTGGATGAAAGCAGTTATCACCTTCCATATCCAAACGCTTGTGTTAACCAAAACCAAGGACACCAGATGTTACTCGGAAAATACAAATGCAAGCGATTATTCCGCACCGTTCTGCTCGAAGATTTCGATGAAACGTATTTCCGATTTTTTGTTAGAAAACCATTGACTGATTGAACGATGAAAGGAAAGATATCGTACGAAACTGTCAAAAACGTTTCCACTGCTGCCGAACAATTACTATGTCGAGGCTGCTTTATTCTCACTGGATACACAGGGTAAATCAGAACGCCACCAACAAACTTTCAGAAGTTGGTCAGGGATACCTTCTGCGTATTTTTGGTATAAGTGGTCTCCCCGCCGTTTGGTTTGATTTATTGCTCCATTTAGCATTTCATCTGAATTGCAGTGGAAGTAGTGCACAACAGTGCAAATGTCGATGGTATGCGCCGTATGTCTTGTTTCCATTCATTCACGACACTTGCTGCCGAGGACAGTAATGCCGTCTTCAACTAGTTGTCCTCAAGTTTGCATTCAGTACTGCTCGGCACCGTGTAGTGTTTTGTTTACCGGCAGTGTATGCTGTGCGACAACAGTGGTAACAGAGCAGTATTATGGATAGGTTTATTGATGGAGATTTCGCCAAAATGCACGTTGTGTATGAGTTCACTGAATGCTGTGGAAGAAAGCACAACAACGCAAAGTCGATCTGTTCCCGCAGCGACACGAAGCACGTAAACTGTAGGCAGTCGCCTACGACAAACCAAATCCTGTGGTTCTTGTTGTATGTTTTGGCAATTACGTACAGTATTACACGCTTTTTCACGTTGACAAAAGTCATTTCTCAGGGACAAAAGTAACTGGAGTAACAAACGGAATAAATCATAACATTCATATCCCTGAACAACATCTGAAAGTGTGTAGGTGCGCTTTTGATTCACCCCGTGTATTTCCATCCCGACAGTGTAGTTGTTTTCTAGGAGTATTTCTTATAAACATTTCTGCTGAGAATAGATCGCGTCTAAAATATCTCATTGGTCGAAGGTATCCAAGCATAGAAGGAAAGACGAAAGTTTGGAACTTCCCGTAAATAATGACGTCATTAGAGACGAGGCGTTAGTTGAGTTACATGAAATTAAACAGAACCGGCATCACTGTAAGATCCGTCCACCATACGCCTGATGTGTTTCAGAGAAACAACGGAAAGAGCCGCGCGGGATTAGCCGCGCGGTCTAGGGCGCTGCAGTCATGGACTGTGCGGCTGGTCCCGGCGGAGGTTCGAGTCCTCCCTCGGGCATGGGTGTGTGTGTTTGTCCTTAGGATAATTTAGGTTAAGTAGTGTGTAAGCTTAGGGACTGATGACCTTAGCAGTTAAGTCCCATAGGATTTCACACACACACAGTGGAAAGAATAACTCAGGATCTTTGATATTTGCAAGCAGTTTCAAATCACTGAGTCACTGCGATCTATTACCTAAAATTATCTGGAAATTGAAAACAGTAAAAATTGAAGCCACTCTTTTCAAAGTTACCCTAACCGCTATTGTCTCTAAGACGTGCCGCAAGTCACCAAAGCACAGGTGGCAAAACTTCGCTTGTGGTCGCCGCCTAAATTCGTAGTGTGAAGTTTCTACTGGCGAAACGCGACCAAATCGTGGGAGAAAGTTATGTTCATAATGGAAGAAGAAGTGGCGTACAACCAGTAGTCATCTCTGTAACTGAAAAAAGGCCCTGAGCCAATATGCGTTTAGTGAACAATTAAAGTGTACATGAAGCTTAAAACTGGCGGAAGATGTCCTTCACAAGCCGGTTAGATGCAGACTGTATTCCAAGTTATACACGGGATAGGTGCCAAAACTGTGTGCGAAGACCAAAAATTGCAACAGCCATCCTATACCCTGAGCTCTCTCTTTATGTTTTTATCTTAGTTCTAACATTTAAAAACTACCACCTGGAAACACTATTGCATAGGACAGGGACGTCTAAGGGTGGTAATAAATTGCAATTCGTTGCCCAGTTCTGAAGTGAAAAGTTGAAAGTTTGTGGCTGTACACTCTGTATTATTTTCTAAATAAACGCTACTATGAGATGTTATAATTACCTTTCCAAATACGTTTCGAAGAAGAACAGTTTTCTCTTCAGGGATGATTACCTGGTGCTTGGAGCTTTGATAGACTACAGAGTTATTTTCATGTTTTAGCAAAATATTACACCGCTTTTTTCCTTCAGTGCTATTCGCATGATCTGTTCTTTTTCCTTATTTTAATTTGGTATCTGATGCCTGTGACATGAATAAAAAGGTACCACGGGAGGATATGTACTTTTGTAATACCTTTGTTTTTAAAGGAATGTCTGAGGAATGACACAGATATTCGCATTTCGTGAGATTTTTATGGTTTTTTGGTAATGCAGAAAAATTTCCAAGTTTTTCCGTGAATTAAGTTTTCATCTTTTTCGATATTATGTAGAATTTTAAGTCGTTTTTTTGCATCAGTAAATTAACGCCGCTTCTCGTGTGCAGCTTATTACAGCTGAATATCAGTTCCTGCCATATACCTCTACCTGTTCATGTTATTTCCTCTAGAGTTACTTTCCACGTAGTACACAGCACACTGAGAATACTTTTTTCTTTTCTTTTTTTTAAAAAAAGAAACACATCGTAATGTACGAAGCTGACTACTATTTTCTGCGTATATTGTATTTCAGTTTCTGAACATGATAGTTTTCATCTTACTATGTGAGTAAGTTTGCTTCTTTTTGTCATATTTTTGCTAGATATCGTGTGGAAGCTTCTGTGTTGGAAAATTAGTCTGTATGCGGAACGTTTTGGGTGTTTTGGTTTAGTTCCCTTTTTATTTTATTATATTTTTGACATGTTTCCTATTACGCGTAGTAGTATTTTAACAATATCAAATTATTTCTTTTGTTCTAGGTCTGTCAGCGGAATGTTCTGTGTTCTATGCATCATAGCCTTATAACTGCTTGTCTGTGGAAATTTGGTTGACGTCGCGTTAATGGAATTGTCACATTTCTTGTTTAGTTTTGTAAAGCTGCGCCTCTGAAAAACACCATATTTTTCCTTTTTTCCTTGTCATTTACCCACGTATGTCTTGATACCAGTGAGTCATCTTCTCTTACTCTCGCTTCTGTTTCTGAAACTGCGTTAATTTAAAGGTAGGGTAGCAGAGAGTAGCCTAGTGTTTTATATTTTAATCTAGGTCTATAGCATGTCATTTTTTCTCATACTGTCGATCCATAGCGTGTTTCAAGGAATGTGATTATACGCACTGTTAACCGGTAAATAAATTTCTTTTATACAGCTGGTTGCTTATTATTTCGTTACATACAACTACAATCCCTGAGGATACATAAAATACCACACTGTTCTTCACATCCTTCGGGACTTCACTGTTCACTGGTATCACAAATTTTCATTAGCAGAGCGAACTGAAAAGGGATGCAAAAATTCGAAAAAAACATGATGTGCTGTTGAGTCACAAAGGGTTAAGAGCAGTCCACATTCTGCAAACCAAGCTTTAAATTAATGCTGCTTGAAAAATACATGCGTACATAAAAAAAAGAAAATCATTGCGTTTTTGCAGAAGTTGACTTTCGATTCCCAAACTATAAGAAACAACAACTGGAGCTTATAATCACAGCAAGATTGTTAAATATGAGGCTGCAAGTTCACGGAACATTTTTAATTAAAGGCTGTCATTTCAGTTAATGTTGTTTAGATTTAATAACTTCATGGATTTATTCTTTGCATACTGCAGCGTCAGTCCTCGTCTCTTATTTAGTTTGGCTGAGAGAGCAGTCGTAATACTTCTACTATGCATGATTAAAGAAACTCCCATCCACAGCCTCATTGTGTATCGATGTTGTGGTAAGTATATGGAAAAATAACTACGAATATTTCCTTATCATACATGAAGTTAATACAAACATACAGCGCTGCAAAATATTTTGAGTGGGATAAATTTCTATTTTCCGGACAGGCATCGTAAAATGTGAGTTTCGGAAACAGTGTGGCAAGTTTCAGCCGAAGGTGATAGGTCATGACTTGACAGGCCATCGTTCACGCGGTACACTCAAGATTTAAAAAAATCGATTGTATCTGTAGCCTGTTTAATAATGATAACGTAACAGGTGTCACTCCGACATTTATCTTATCTACAGAGCTATGCGCGAGCTAACTGTTGATGTCCTCGACGCGATGAGAGGGTTCTGTGGCTTCTACAAGGTCACCTTCTCGTGAAAAGGTCTCAGGTGGAAGAAAGAGGCTTCACTCTATCGACAAATGTTTATACTTCCGTCCCATTTTGGATCTGCTATGGCGTACTCTACTTGGAAAAATGTCACCCTTTTTAACGCGAGGAAGAAATAAATTATTTAATGCAGAAAAAAGGATTTCTTCTACCAACTTTTTTCCACCCAGCTGTGTGCGAATTTTTATTTATTTGATATAAATTTCAAAGCAACTTCGACTTCATCTTCGACTACCGCAATAGCCGATGAGATATGCCACCGCAAGTATTTCCGGTTGACGGACACAGCGTCCTGGGTGTGGAAACCGTAAGACCCAAATCGTAGTTGCTTTGAAACTGATAGTGAATAAATAAAAAATAATAAACACAGCTATGTGGAGGAAGCTAGTAAAAATGGCTCTGAGCACTATGGGACTCAACTGCCGTGGTCATAAGTCCCCTAGAACTTACAACTACTTAAACCTAACTAACCTAAGGACATCACACACATCCATGCCCGAGGCAGGATTCGAACCTGCGACCGTAGTGGGCGTGCGGTTGCAGACTGTAGCGCCTTTAACCGCTCGGCCACTCCGGCCGGCGAGGAAGCTAGTAAGAGAATAGTTTTTGTTCTCCATAGTAATATATTATACAGCTGACTTCCCCATTTTCCAGCACTGTAAAAGCAACAAGGTAATAACAGCACGAACGTCTGCTTCCCTTGCCGCAGAAAGTTCTCTGAAATATGCTTGAACTGTCAGTACTTATTTTCCTTTTATTGCCTCCCTAAAATTTAGTAACTTTGCTGTATGAAATGTAGATTCATTGGTTCAAATGGCTCTGAGCACTATGCGTCTTAACTGCTGAGGTCATCAGTCGCCTAGAACTTAGAACTAATTAAACCTAACTAACGTAAGGACATCACACACATCCTTGCCCGAGACAGGATTCGAACCTGCGACCGTAGCGGTCGCTTGGCTCCAGACTGCAGCGCCTAGAACCGCACGGCCACCACGGCCGGCTGTAGATTCATTGTTTCATATTATATGCAGAGTGCGAAAATTGCAAGTTAAACAAAATTTCCATTTGGACAGCTGTGAGAAGATAACTTACAGTAGTTGACATGCCTTGGAGAGCGTAAATTGGTTGTTATAGTATGAGAAATTTGAACCAACGAATTAAGAAAGGGATTTATTAGCAACCTGATGCACATACGTTGTTTGACTTCGAAAACATATACACTGGTTAGCCAGAACGCGATGACCACTTACCTAATAGCCGGTATGTCTACCTTTGGCACGGATAACAGCGGCGACATGTCGTGGCATCGAAGTAATGAGGCCTAGGTAGGTCGCTCGAGAGAGTTGGTACCAAATCTTCATACAGAAGTCTCTTAATTCCCATCAATTCCGGGGAGGAGGGCGATGAGCTCTAATGCCACTTTCTACATCTACGTCCATATTCTGAAAGCCACCTGACGGTGTGTGGCGGAGGGCACCTTGAGTACCTCTATCGGTTCTCCCTTCTATTCCAGTCACGTATTGTTCGTGGAAAGAAAGATTGTCGGTATGGCTCTGTGTGGACTCTAATCTCTCTGATTTTATCCTCGTGGTCTCTTCGTGAGATATACGTAGGAGGGAGCAATATACTGCTTGACTCGTCGGTGAAGGTATGTTCTCGAAACTTCAACAACAGCCCGTACCGAGCTACTGAGCGTCTCTCTTGCAGAGTCTTCCACTGGCGTTTATCTATCATCTCCGTAACGCTTTCGCGATTACTAAATGATCCTGTAACGAAGCGTGCTGCTCTCCGTTGGATCTTCTCTATCTCTTCTATCAACCATGTCTGAGTACATCCCACACCGCTGAGCAGTATTCAAGCAGTAGACCAACAAATGTACTGTAACCTACTTCCTTTGTTTTCGGACTGCATTTCCTTAGCATTCTTCCAATGAATCTCAGTCTGGCATAGATAATTTATGGAATTAATTGCTTCCAGTTGCTGACCTGCTGTATTGTAGCTAAATGATAAAGGATCTTTCTTTCTATGAATTCGCAGCACATTACATTTGTCTACATTGAGATTCAATTGCCATTCGCTGCACCATGCGTCAATTCGTTGCAGATCACCCTGAAATTCGGTACAATTTTCCATTGTTACAACCTCTCTATATACTACAGCATCATCCGCAAAAAACCTAAGTGAACTTCCGATGTTATCCACAAGGTCATTTATATATATTTTGAATAGCAACGCACCTACGACACTCCCCTGCGGCACACCTGAAATCACTCTTACTTCTGAAGACTTCTCTCTATTGAGAATGACATGCTGCGTTCTGTTATCTAGGAAGAATTTATAAGCGAGACGGAACAGTTCAAGTTCCTAGGCGTACGGATAGATAGTAAGCTGTTGTGGAAAGCCCATGTTCAGGAGCTTGTTCAGAAACTAAATGCCGCTTTATTTACCATTAGAACAGTATCTGAAATAAGTGACACTTCAACACGAAAAGTAGTCTACTTCGCATATTTTCATACGCTTATGTCATATGGTATTATTTTTTGGGGTAATTCTTCTGATTCAGAAAGGGTATTTTTGGCTCAAAAACGGGCTGTTCGAGCTGTGTGTGGTGTAAGTTCGAAAACCTCTTGTCGAACCCTATTCAATAGTCTGCGAATTTTGACATTGCCCTCACAGTATGTATTTTCTTTAATGTCGTTTGTTGTTAGCAATATTAGCTTATTTCCAAGAGTTAGCAGTTTTCACTCCGTTAATACTACGCAGAAATCAAATCTGCATGTGGAATGCACTTCCTTGACTCTTGTGCAGAAAGGAGTGCAGTATGCTGCTGCATCCATTTTCAATAAGCTACCACAAGAACTCAAAAATCTTAGCAGTAGCCCAAACGCTTTTAAGTCTAAACTGAAGAGTTTCCTCATGGCTCACTCCTTCTATACTGTCGAGGAGCTCCTGGAAGAGCTAAAAAATTAAGCAAATTCCAGTGTTACATTCTTGATTTTCTTCATTTAAACTAACGAGGTGTCGCCTGAATATGTTTCTTATATTTCATTTTATCTGTTTGTACAATCTGCAACTGAATATGTTTCTTATATTTCATTTTATCTGTTACTACAATCGTGTTATAATTTCATGTATTGACTCGTTCCATGACCATGGAGACTTCTCCTTAATGTGGTCCCACGGAACAATAAATAAATAAATAAAAATAAAATAAACTCTTCATTCCAGTCACACAATTGGTCTGACAGTCCATATGCTCTTACTTTGTTCATTAAACGACTGTGGGGAACTGTATCAAACACCTTGCGGAAGTCCAAAAATGTTAAAATGTGTGTGAAATCTTATGGGACTTAACTGCTAAGGTCATCAGTCCCTAAGCTTACACACTACTTAACCTAAATTATCCTAAGGACAAACACACACACCCATGCCCGAGGGAGGACTCGAACCTCCGCCGGGACCAGCCGCACAGTCCATGACTGCAGCGCCCTAGACCGCTCGGCTAATCCCGCGAGGCCCTTGCGGAAGTCAAGAAACACGGCATATACCTGGGAACCCGTATCTATGGCCCTCTGAGTCTCGTGGACGACTTTCAATCACATCCCAGATGTGTTCGATCGTGTTCAGATGTGGCGAGTTGGGGAGCCAGCACATCAATCGGAACTCACCATTGTGTTGCTCGAACCAGTCCACCACAGTCCTGGCCTTGTGGCATGATGCATTATCTCGTTGAAATATGCCACTGCTGTCAAAGATGATAACCATGAAGGGCTGTACGTGGTCTGCAACCAGTCTACGATGTTCCTTGGCCGTCGTGATGCCTTGCGCGAACTCCACTGCACAGAAAGAGGATCCCGTCCTGTAGTATAGGTGTCAAGTAGCTATTCTCCTGGAAGGCTACAGATTCGCGCCGTCCCATTGGCATGCTGAAGAAGGTATGAGGAGTCATCAGACCGTGCAACGTTATGCCACTGCCCCAATGTCCATTACTGATAGTCACGAGCTCATTTCAGTCATAGTTGCCGATGTCGTGGTGATGCATGGGTCATCGGCTCCGAAGGCCCATCGTTAGTAGTGTTCGGTGCAGTGTATTTTCATACATACTTTTACTCTACCCAGTATTAAAGTCTTGTATTAGTTTGGCCACATTTTGCCGTCTGTCCTGATTTATCAGTCTGCCCAGCCTACGACGCCCGACATCTTTAAATGAGGCATGGTCACTCAACCCCACAATATCTGGACGTGGTTTCACCTTGTTTCCGCCACGTGTTGAAGACACTCATCACAACAGTCATTGAAGACCCGACAAGTCGTACAGTTTCCGAAATGCTAGTGCCGAGCCTCAGGGCCGTCACAATCTGCACTCGGTCAAACTCAGATCTCGCGCCTTCCCCTTTCTACACAGGGACAGCATGCTCATTGATACTGTATTCACTATGAGTGTGTCTGACTACCAATCATTCCTCTCCAGGTGACGCTGCCGACGCCTGGACGGGTTTATATTGATAGTTAGTCCGTGGTCATAATGTTCTGGCTGATCAGTTTGTATTGAGCGTGATATGTAAAATATAGACAAAATGGTTCAAATGGCTCTAAGCACTATGGGTCTTAACATCTGAGGCCATCAGTCCCCGCGACTTAGAACTACTTAAACCTAACTTACCTAAGGACATCACACACATCCATGCCCGATGCAGGATTCGAACCTGCGACTGTAGCAGCAGCGCGGTTCCGGGCTGAAGCGCCTAGAACCGCTCGGCCACAGCGGCCGGCGTAAAATATATAATTGAAGTTTTATGGGAAATAGATATGGTAATATAATGTATATATGAATGTCACAGGACTAGACCACCATATTATTATAACTTTGCAGAAACATATTCAATTATACAGTAAGCTCTTTCTGGAGATGATCCAGACGTAAACTCTAGAAAATATATACCAACCCAAAACTTGTGCACACTATGAGCAACCAGTGCCTCGGTGTACGGGATACCGCACACGGAAAAAAATTGAGCTTATTTTTTCTTTATCATAGGAAGAGACAATCTGGAAGAATGAGAGATGGAAAGGCAGATTAAAAAATGGTTCAAATGGCTCTGAGCACTATGGGACTTAACACCTGAGGTCATCAGTCCCCTACAACTTAGAACTACTTAAACCTAACTAACCTAAGGACATTACACACATCCATTCCCGAGGCAGGTTTCGAACCTGCGACCGTAGCGGTCGCGCGGTTCCAGACTGTAGCGCCTAGAACTGCTCGGCCACCCCGGCTGGCAAAGGCAGATTATTCCAAGATCAAACAGACATGGCGGTGAGAAGTACACTGCGGAAGGGAAGCGAAGTCCTATAAGAGCATATCTTTCTCCCTGCGACACTAAGTCATCAAACAAGAATACAATCGTGCAGTACGTGGTGTTGAACACAATGTATACACAGACATATATACAGAGACAACTTTAAAGGATCACCCTTGTAAATACCAACTTACAACCGACCACCACATCTTACGTCAAGGAAAGGAAGGAATAGTACGGTTTTAGATGTCACTGACGACACGGTCATTTGATACGAAACATTAGCTCCGTTTGAGGAAGACCGTCTGCTCTTCTAAGGAAGCATCACGACGGCGACATTTGCCTTGAACGATTAAGGCAAACGGCGAAAGACATAAATCAAGCTGGCCGTATGGGTATTTGATCTGCTGTCTTCCCGAACGTGAGTTCACATCACCATCTCTCTACATTCCTGCGTCAGCTCGATGATGACACGAAAGTAGCTGATGGAAACCCTGTTACTGGAATAAAGCTTCATCAGCAGAATTTGAGTGTGAAGATCAGGAGAGGTGATGACGTTCGCCACGCGGGATTAGCCGAGCGGTCTAGGGCACTGCAGCCATGGACTGTGCGGCTGGTCCCGGTGGAGGTTCGAGTCCTCCCTCGGGCATGGATGTGTGTGTTAGGATAATTTAGGTTAAGTAGCGTGTAGGCTTAGGGACTGATGACCTTAGCAGTTAAGTCCCATAAGGTTTCAGACACATTTGAACATTTTTTTGTGATGACGTTCAGTTAAACTCCAACAAGTTGTATGTTGTTTTAGGATTCAGCCAGAGGGCTACTTTGATGCTGATCGACCCGCTAGTCCTCGCATTCGGGAGGACGACGGTTCAATCCCGCGTCCGGCCATCCTGATACAGGTTTTCCGTGATTTCCCTAAATCGCTCCAGGCAAATGCCGGGATGCTTCCTTTGAAAGGGCACGGCCGACTTCCTTCCCCGTCCTTCCCTAATCCGATGAGACCGATGACCTCGCTGTTCGGTCTCTTCCCCCAAACAACCCAACCCGACCCGCTAGTCAATCCTGTGCAAACGTCTTCATCGCTCCATGAATGTGAACGTACGGGGGGCGTTCAATAAGTAATGCAATGCATTTTTTCTGTCAGTTTCGGTTGAAAAATGCGGTATTTGTTGTGGGACATTTTGAAATATTCCCACTTTAGCCCCTACAGTTTCCTGAGGTTTCAATAGGTTGCGGCGCCGCACGTAGCCATCATAATTGCATCTGTAACGGAGGTGCATCCCAAGAAGAAAGCTCTTACTTTCTTTTGCGGAAAAGCAGAGCATCGCAAACATTCATAGCCACTTGCAGAATCTGCACGGAGACCTGCCAGTGAACAAAAGCACCTTGATTCGTTGAGAGAAGCGTCTGTCATTGTCGCAACAGCGTCACGTAAACCTGTCCGATCTCTCGCGTGCCGGCCGGCCTCACACAGATGTGACTCCTGCAACAGTGGAACGTGCGGACACTATTAGAGGTGATGGACAGGTCGCAATCAAACACCTCATTGTCCAAGTGGACTTCTCTGTTACTAGAGCTGACACACTCGTTCGCCAGTTGGGGTCTCGACGATGTATGGGCGCTGGGTTTCTCACTGCCTAACAAAAGACCATTAAAAGGAAGGACAATCTGCGTCGAATTGCTTGTGCGTTATGAGGAAGATCGTGATAATTTTCTGTCGAACATCGTCAAGGCGATGAAACATGGATTCACCACTTCGAAATGGAAACAAAACTGCAATCCATGATGTGGTGCCACACCAGCTCTCCTCTGATGAAAAAGTTCAAAGCCCCAGGCCATGGCGACCATCTTCTGGGACTCTGAAGGGGCTATTGTGTTTGATGTCCTCCTCCCTGATGGTGCAACGATCAGCTCGTAAATGCATTGTGCAGCACTCAGGAAATTGAAGAAACGACTGCAGCGTTTTCGTCGCCACAAAAACGCAAATGAATTTTCCTTCCCCACGACAAAGCCAAGGCCTCACACAAGTCTGCGCACCCGAGAAGAGTTCACAAAACTACATTGGACTGTTATTCCTCATATACCCTACAACCCAGATCTCGCACTTCCCGACTTCCCTCTGTCTGGCCAATAGAGGCTGCATTCTGTGGGAAGCAGCACGTGAGGGACACCATTCTCCTGTTCAGATCGATCAGACAGCGAAGCACCAACTTGGGCCTTAAAAAACCGGTGAGACAGGAAAGACCATATGAAGATGATGAGGTGGCAATTTAAAGCCCCACTGATGCAGTTGTGTGAGAATCCAGTGTCTCCATGTAGTATCATATGCCTTACCGATAAAGTGATCATTGCGTAGGAAAGACTGCTGAATAGAAGGGTCAGGTTGTCGACAGTGGACAAAAATCTTCAGAATCCGCACTGAAAGGAATTGTCTGGTCTCTAACAATCAGACCAGACGACGGTTAACCATTCGCTTCAGGCTCTTTCCTATGCAGCTCGTTAAGGCAATACTCCTGTAACTGATGGAAGACATATGGTCCTCCCGTGATTTCAGGAGAGGTGTCATAACCGCCTCCCTCCACGAGTTCGGGAAGTTGCCTGTCTGCCATATAAGATTAAAGCATTTGAGCTGGATTTCCTTTGACGCCTTTGGAAAAAGGCAAAGCATGCAGTACCAGATTTGGTAGTGATAGGGTGCAGTATCATGAGTCTCAGACAGTGCCGATTCCAGCTCCCACATGAAGGAAGGAGAGTTGTATGCCTCAGAACAGTTGGAACTGAAGTGCGACTCGCCCCTCTCAACAGATGCATGGTAGTGACTAAATGCTGGTTCCTGCCTTGCATCGCCTGTAGTATCTGCAAAATGTTCGGCCAGCGTGTCGGTGTTGTTTGGAGACATCCCTGTTTCAGCACTGCTGCTATTTGTAAACGACTGTGTTTACTGGATATCCTCTGGATGTCTTCCCATACTTTAGTAGAACAAGTGGAACGGTTGATGTTGTCAGGAACGCTAGCCATGACCGTCTTCTGGTCTCCTTAACGATGCGGCGATTCGAAAGACTGTGAGGTTGTCTGCTGTTGGGCGGCATTTAAACTGTTGAAGAGCTTCACGTCTGTCCCAGACGACTGAATGGCACTCTTTCGTCCACCAAGGTAAGGTCGCCTCCTAAGAGGGCCGAAAGCGTTTTGTATTAATGAGTCAGCAGCATGATGGGCGCTGTCACAGTGTTCCAACACAGTCAACTGGCCGAACAGCGCCCACCTAGACCTGCTAAACATATTTGTTGGTGGCTTCTGTTACAGAAATCCACCGTCTAGTAGGTGAATATGGATTGTGCAGTAGTCACTGGAATGAAGGTTGTCAATGATCTCCCAGTGAACAGAGTCATTGAGGGCTGGAGAGCAAAGAGATTGGTCGATGGCCGAGAATGACCCACTCGCAGCACAGAAATGAGCTGGAGTACCAATTTCAGGATGTACAACTTTCGAGATATCAAGAGGATCTCCAAAACTCGACCTGGAGGGAGGGTATTGGTCCAAGCCCCATAGTATATGATGTGCATTGAGTCTCTCAGGAGGAGAAATGGTCAGTGGAGTTGTGAGAGCCTTAGAGTCTACTCCATCCAGCGGAAGTAAATACAGACAGCAAACTATAATCCTCCCACCGGGGGGGGGGGGGGCAGAGGAGGGGGGAGGGCATTATTGACAAACACTACAACCCTCCTCTGGCCCTTTCCCCAGTCAGGTCACCCTTGTGATATAACGTATAGCCCCATAGTACAGTGGCATCAGATGCTTTTAAATGTGTTTCCTGTAAACACAAGCACAGGGTGTGTTGCTGGGAATCCATTTATGTTCCACTGTATAGTGAGAGCCATCTGTCACAGAGGAGTACTTTCATCCTAACCTCCTCCTGCGGAGAGGAGCCCACAATGAGAGGAGGCTCAGTCTTGGAGGCGAGCTGATTGCCCCAGTCAGACATCAAGCTCCATCATCTCTGAAGAAGATTCAAGAGAGACGTCAGATAGGATGACATCAACATCATAGCTCCTCTCTCCTTCGATTTTTTGGTCTGAGGCGGCTTTGGACTCAAAATTTCGGAAGTGGTAGTGGTTGTTGCAGCGCTGGACAGTGCAAATGGTTCAAATGGCTCTGAGCCATATGGGACTTAACAGCGGAGGTCATCAGTCCCCTAGAACTTAGAACTACTTAAACCTAACTAACCTAAGGACATCACACACATCCATGCCCGAGGCAGGATTCGAACCTGCGACCGTAGCGGTCGCGCGGTTCCAGACTGATGCGCCTAGAACCGCTCGGCCACTTCGGCCGGAGCTGGACAGTGCACAATAGATGATCTATGGAGGGGGGGGGGGGGGGCAAGAATTTCCACAATGTCAGCGACCATGGCTTTTCCGGAAGTTCTGGGGGAAGGGGCAAGCTGCAAAGGAACTGCAGCATCACAAGTGCAGTGACAAACACAGATGCTAGTACAGACAGTAGAAATCTCCGTTTGTGTAGCGACATTAGTTTTCAGAAGTGGTTGTTTCAGAATGGAAGAAAAGGAGGCAGCGAATGTGGGCGGCTGCATGGACTTGTATAACTTTTTGGCTTCACCATACAGGATGCACTTTGTCGTTTTGATCTCCTGGGTCTTCTTTCCCTCAAGGAAAACTCTACAGTCCCTGCTCCACACAGGGTGATCCCCTGAGGAGGTGACACCCTTTGGAGGAGAGGAGCAAGCAATTCTTTCACGGGCTGCTCTACCACATTTCCCACAAGTGGCTTCTTCTTTACAGCTAGGAGTAGTGTGCCCAAAGTGCTGGTATTTAAAACATCACATTGGATCTGGGTTATAAGGTCATACGCTTAGGAATCCTGTCTTCTCATGCTCTGGTAGTTTGGTGGAATAAAAGACAAAATTTTGAAAAACACAGCCCTCACTCGCGAACAGAATTAATTTGTGACCTATGTTTCGGTGTCACAAATTAATTGTGTTCTCAACTGAGGGCTGTATTTTTCAAAATTTTGTATTATACAACAGTCGGTGATTGACAGCCATGTTAAAAACCTTAAGAATAAAAGAGTTTGATCTTGCAAGATCGCTTTCCACCTGTTTCATACATCGACAGTGCTTTCCCAGGACCATTTGGCTTACATTCTTCTCAGGCAATGTCAACTAGATCCCGGCAAGCCACAACACCTTTGCTGTAGTTCAAGTTATTGTGGAATTCAGTTTCTATCGCATACTCCCCGAGGCATTGAACATTCTGAAGGTTCTTGACTTGTTGGTAGCTAGATGTTTCAATGAACAGGGTCCCATTGCACAAGCGCTTAACAGATTCTTAGGGTGCCAGAAATGTCTTCTAAGCCTTTCTGTACATAAAATGGCGAAACTTTCTCAAAACTACCCTCTCCTCTTTCAAGTTAAGAAACTCATTCTGCAAAACATGCATTCTATTACTAACGACTGACTGAAGAGGACTGGCTACACGACCCCTCTTGTTAGACTTCCGGTGTTCCATCTTTCCGGTGGGAGGGGGAAAAGAAAATTTCGGAGGATCCATTTCGGTCCCACAAGCGGCTGGGGAAATAGAGGTCCACTCAGACTGCTTGCCTGAGTAAGCCTTACACAACTGAGATGCGGCTGGTTCCAGAGAGATTGCCCACTAACGACTGTTCCATGTCAACAGCCATGCATCCCATCATACGAGCAGCACACCTTGAGATTGAGGTTTTTCTTTGTAGAGGTTTATTCCGTTCTCACGTTGAAGGTGGTCAATCCAAGACCCCGTCCTCTGAGACACACAACATTCCACCATCGCAACACACAGTGGTCGGTGAAGCATGCCCAGAGATTATGGTAAAAGGGACCGGCGGCGCTTACCTGTCCCCAGCTCAGGACCCTGGCGTCGCCAAGGTGTGCCCAGCAAATGAATGCTGAGTCTCTCAGGGCTCCCCCCAACCAGAAATTTACGGGAAAAAGACCCATGTGACCGGCCTTTTGACGGAAAATCGATTGCAGTGTATGAAGTATTGTTTAAACAATTTAGAGAATGCATGGAATATTGTTTATTTAAACAATTTATGAGTTGAAGTCGGTATTTTGAATATAGTTTACTTATTTAGTTAAATAATATATCAGGAAATTGACTGCAGTGTATGGAACACTGTTTATTTAAACAATTTGTGGGTGACAAGGCAGTTTCGAATACCTAAAAAAAAAAAAAATTCGGCGCTTTTTGATTCTGACGCCCACAGAATGGCTGTGTGAGGTAAGTTTATATTCGTTTCTGGAATCACGAATGTTTAGGCTGTTTTCCTAATTTTTTGATGCACACTGATGTCTAAGCACAGATGGGATAATCAGAATAATTACATATCAAAAAGTTCATGACATATTTCGAGACCCGCCGCCACTTTCTGCAGATGGACAAATTACTACAATATCAGCGGCAAACTATTTTGTACAGGTCGAGAAACAAAAAGCATTCGTACTTACAGTTAAACCCTGCAAAAGTGGTCTACAGATCATGAATGGAATGTAGGGCAGTGTAGTAGCCAGCGTTTGGAGTCTCCTGCGCGTGTCTATAGTCAGGGCGCCGCCACGAAGATCAAAACCACACAATATCCTAGTTACAGATCATGTTACTAAATACCACCGACCACGGTGCGGATACGGGCCTCCTTTGATCTCGCGGACCCCCAGGAAAGCATCAAGTGGCGGCATTCTGTCGATCAGGAAATTTCAGACTCGCTTTCTGGCTCTGCCTTTCTCAAGAGGCCACTTCCTTTTTGTCTGTGTGAACCAATGTCTCGAAACACGCAGACGAAGGTTTTCATCTCTCTCCAAAATATTGTGTTCCTATTGGCTATTGCTGCAGATGAAGGGAGAACTGACGCAATTTCGATATCAAAAATAGAGTGAAATAATCCATTTGCACTACCATATCAAATTAATTGTTTACAATTTATAGGAGTCAAATAGATCGCTTAAAGCACTCACCTCCAAATTACGCTGATCTTACTTCACAATAAAACTTATTTTCAACGTTTGAGTATAACATGCAAACATAATCAAGTAATGAAATTTCCACCACAGATAGTTCGTAGTGCTAAATATATCCGATGTCTTGCACGCACCGACGTTTGAGAGCACAAACACAGTCCATCTCCAAACGTTTCCACTAGACATATCTGATGGGAAAAAAATCGCGATCGTGAAGCGTGCGTCGACCGCAAACTGCAGGGCAGCCTCACCTGCCCATAAAGGCAATTCCTGCCTGTATCGAATGCATGCCTGCTCGGAATACAACCATCAGAAACTATAAATCCATCAGTCGGGAGTTTCACGTTGCGACTGGGTTTTTAAAGCACTGTAGAATTTCTAAATTGGTCCGATGCGCTACATTCGGAATGAGGAGGATGGGTCTACCATGTGATAGGATAGTAACAACAACAAATGCCTCTGCAAAAAATGGCTCTGAGCACTATGGGACTCAATATCTTAGGTCATGAGTCCCCTAGAACTTAGAACTACTTAAACCTAACTAACATAAGGACATCACACACATCCATGCCCGAGGAAGGATTCGACCCTGCGACCGTAGCGGCCGCTCGGTTCCAGACTGTAGCGCGTAGAACCGCATGGCCACACCGGCCGGCCCGCCTCTGCAAGAGATAGTCCACTGCTATGTATTGAGAACCGTTAAACATGACACATTTAAACTGCGATCTAATCTATAGTCTTGGCTAGATGTCAGAGGCCGCTATCAATCGGGTAAAAAGCACTATAGAATTACTAAACTGGTTCTCTCCGCTATATTCGGAAGAAGAAAGGGCCGACTGCGTGACAGAATAGTGACAACAGCAAATACCACTGCAAGATAGAGTCCACTGCACTGTATTGAGAAACACTAAACACGACGTACTTATACCACGATCCAGTCCATAGCAATAGTTGTCATACCTAGATGTCAGATTGCAGCAGTCGCACATCCCATGCGCTTATATCCTGATGTCCACATGCAGTGCGCGAACCCTCTCATATGTCGCCATGCCACCGCTCAGAGGTCGGTGAAAACTACTGTCTAGGGCGCAGCCACAGTGGTGAACGCATCTGCCACCAGGGGCATCCGGGGATGATTGGAATTCGGATGTTACCAATAGGTCCAGTGCAAACACCTGCCGTTTTGAATCTTTTCTCACGCAACACATACGTCCACTACTGTCCCTGCTCACCCAGCACACGGGTCACTTTGCTACTCCCCACTACTGTAGACAAGAGCAGACACGTTCGTACATTCTTTCTATCTAACTGCCCATCACAGGCTGAGCTAATCCATTACATCCAGTAGCATACTACCCCTGACCGCCGTTGCAGCCAGCCATGGTGCATAGCCAAACAAACCACGGCGGCTTGGATGTAGTCTGTAGATCTACCCAATTTCACCCCGACATAGACCCCTCTCCCCAGTTTAAAAAAATCAACTTTACACAATCCATGACAGCAATTTTGTTGGCCATACACCGAGTTAGTTTCGAAGACCGAAGAAATCAGGTATCGTTACTTGATGTGAAAATCATGTGACAGTATGTCATAGCCAACATTTTATCTTAGTATTTTCTCATCAAGTAGGAAAAGAATCTGTTTTAATCAGCTTAATTTACGCCATGTGTCACAGGACTAGAATATTAAACTCATTTTTGGCTCTTGGTCGAGTGTAAAGGTGTATGTCCTCCTTTCGAACTCTCTCTTAAAGTAAGCAAATGCCTCACCACATATGAATTCTCTTAAGGTAACAGCACAGAGAAGTTGTAAGTATCAGGATTACTAAATTCTGTAATACAGCTGATTTTATTACGATGGTCGTTTCTCCCTGCATAAGTGGGAGACTGAAATTTCGTTAAAAGATATCGCCGCAACAAAAAGAAACGCCTGATTACCACTCCAAGTCAAGAATCATGTTTGTGGTACCCTAGCCATCGCTTCCAACTTAAAGGTGGCACGTCATTGATACCAGTTGATAAGCTAATTAACTTAGCATGGCGAGTAATTTTTTTTTCAGCAGTTGGGCTACACTCGCCATGCAGCTCAAATGGGAATCCCTGGTTGGAAGACAATGTTCTTTCCGACATTTGATGCTGACCGCAGAAGGATTCTGCTCTCAGCAACATACATTTTGTGCAAGGTCTGTGCGATCAAAAACATGATCACAATGACTATGTTCCGACACCCAGCGTAAAAAGTGGTCTTGGTTCTACGGGAACACATAAGAGTTGCTGATAGTATTACGCTTTCTGGCAGAAATGTGTCTGTTATTTGGAATCAAGCCTCTTCATTCAACCACATACTTGCTATGGATCCTATGGAGATGTCTTTTAATGACAGCCACAAGTGAATCATGTTCGTGACACTCTCATATCTGCTAACGATCCTGTACAGAAAAACTCCAATGTGGTTTCAGACACGCCCTCTGCATCTTGCAACTGTTCCTCTTGTAAACTGTTCCTCAGTGTCTGCTCCACCCTCCCTGCAGGTTTGTCCATGTTATTGTTCCAATTTAATTCAGAAGTGAGCAGAAATCAGACAGTGCTATGCCTACCACCTTCATGGTCCCATGGAGAAACAGGGTAAGCTGAGTTAATGCATCAAGACAATATTTCGACCACTCAGTGGAAATGGGAACATGCTGTCATAGTTCCATCTAAAGTCTGTAAGGCCAGTGCCAAACGAAGCTTTCTCCTGCAACACAAGATAGCAGAAAAAAGACAGTAAGAACAGTTATGGTGGCTCTTCTTATCAGCAAAACTAGGAAGACTCTACATCATAAGGGAACTGAAAGAAGGACAAGGATTTTGCTACTGCATTATGGTGTGTCTCCAAACTACATACACATACTGCAGTCTGAAGGAGATCTATGTCTCTCAGGGTGCATTCATGTCCGTCACACAAAAGACTCTCTCTATCCTCGTTATTTTGTACCATCAGACAGAGAAACACTATAAAAACTCCACTAATGTCACCTGGTAGAGAACTCAATAAGATATTACCATATCCATCTCTTCCGATATGTCAGGAAACAAATATCTCCTGCATGCTGACATTGAGCAAATGTCGCCATCCCATTAAATATACAGGTATATACAGGTATACTGGAGCAGGTGGCCAGTGACTGAAGTCGCTTGAACAGACCAGTGTAAAGTTTCATAGCCTGTACTGTAGGAGGGCCATATCCCACAGACTATCAGTCACAAGAAAGGGTCCATGCATTGTTCTTTCATAGGCAGTTTGATGCATTGCTTTTTTTTCTGCTGTAACACATCCAAGCAATGTATGACTACAGCTTTGTACAACGCCATACATTTTGTTTTTCCATTATGACTTCGAGGTCTGTGTCAGGCTTTCACAGAAAGCTGGACATTGCGGTGTAAACTATGCTGCTGCTCCCACAACGTACAGGATGATTGAAATAAAAGACAGGGGCGATGTTTTTTATTGACAAAACTGCAGATGACATCAAAACATACGGAAAATGGAAGAGTCTGCAACATAGTGTGGCATTTCCAGATGCCAAAATGTAATTGATTTAAACTCATCCTCCACAGTGACATGGTAGCAGATGTCTAGGTATTCCATTTCGATTGATTCCTTATATTGCAGTCATGTATGTGATCACTGTTTCGGTGCAGGCCATACCCAGAAGGTGCTACTCCCACCAAGACTCTCTCTCCATCTCAAACAAGTGATGTCAGCCAATCATTATGTGGTAATGAACAGCATATAAGTGTATGGATGGGATGGAAAAGACACTGTCGACATGGAACGATGTACTGTGATAAGCACCACAGTTGATAGTGCGATGAATTTTAGCAATTTCACCAATTTTTCCTTAATTTCAATGCCGACCAATGATGCGACACCAAGCTTCCTAATTTCTGTATAATTGATAAAGCACCCGTGCCCTACTTTTGGAGCAACTTATAATGGATTGCGAATGTAGATAGATGACTGTGCAGTTCATGGTTAATTCTGAAACACATACACCATAGTATACCAGACAGCGTCCTTTAGCGATCTACATATTTGCAGCACTTCGATCATACTGAATAATTTACGATTATGCTTTCCCATCTTTCCTTACGCAGATGGGAGTCACAGAGCATTGTCGAATTATTATGAAAGTTGAAGACTGAAAGGTCGCCTTCACTGTCTACCCAAGTGCACTAGATCCATGCAGATCCATATGTCGAGTAGGTTAGCACCGGTTATCGGTGTATAGTAGGAATGAGCGTGTTGTGGTGATATAACAGGCGCTTATGAAGAAGAAACGCGCAGTTTATGCATGATTGAGCTCCAGACGTACATAGTTTGAAACGTCTTACGTAAATCAGCTGTGCTATCAATTCTGAAGTATTGTTGTAGGACATTATCTTTACGCCAGTGACTGTTATAGGTTTTTTATTACACTATTGCAATTTTGGCCTTAGGCCATTATCAAGTGCTGATATTATGGCTTTAAGCCATGTCAGCGAAATGTAAGCTGACACATTTTTATGTCGTTGTCAATCCTGTTAAATACATTCGTGTCGTTGTTCCACAGTACTAGACGTCTTCAGACATCGTAAAATAAGATAATCTATAAATGCACATTTTCGTTACTACGTCACTAATTATACACACACACACACACACACACACACACACACACACACACACACACAGAGAGAGAGAGAGAGAGAGAGAGAGAGAGAGAAAGAGAGAGAGAGAGAGAGAGAGAGAGAGATGAAGATGGTCAATGATCTTCTCAGTGAGGATGCAAACCAGGCTCGCACTCTAGATCGAGTGATGAGGATACCAAGATACCAGGCAAGGGTTGTGTGTGGTTGAGACTTGGGATGTGACGGAGTGTGTGGTAGGGTAGTCTGTGCAGTTGCGATGACCACTGTGTCCTCATGGCTTACTCGATGTCGGCACGATAGCTCAGTGTGTTTGTCAGAGGGCTGGCTGCCTTCTGCAATAATAATAAAAAAAAGAACTGTGAGAAATATTCAGCGGTCAAGTAGAACAGCTTTCATATGACGTCCGTCCCGGCCAACTGCAAAGAACAAAAAAAGAAAAAAAGAGTGGTCTGAGAAACTTCCTAGTAAGCAGGAGAACCGGGTTCGAATCCAGGTCTGGCACAGATTTCGACTTTCCCCACTGATTTACATGAATGGCCAGTCGCAGCCAATGCCTGTAAATCTTTTGTGAATTAAATTTACATTAGATGTTACAAAAATTCCCCTTCTTCGTAAATATGTTCTTCTTAAAGACAGTTTGTATTTTATACCCTCTCTGCTTCAGCCCTTATGAGTTATTTTGCTCCCAAACAGCACAACTTGTAAAATACTTTTGATGTCTAATTTGCTAATTTCCTCATCATTCCTTGACATTATTCGACCCCATTTGATTATTTTTGTTTTGTTCATGTGTGTTTGATAATCGCCTTTCAAGTCATTATCCATTGCGTTCAGCTACTCTTCCAGGTCCTACACGCTCTCTGACGAGATTAAAACGTTATCGGAAAACTTGAAAGTTTTTCTTTTGCCCTTGAAATTTAATTCCATTCTCCCAATTCCTTCTTACTTTCCATTTCTGCTTAGTCATTGTACTGATTGAATAACACTGGTGATGTCTCGTTCCCTTCTCAACGACAGCTTTTCCTTGATGTCCTTCGGCGCTTATTACTGTAAACTGGTTTCTGTACAAGTGCCAGTATCATCAAGGCGACACTGCACTACTGCAGACCTCGATGTCACCTCGTGTTGAGACAACAGAATGCTGCTGACCTTCTGTGACCTTTGTACAGCATTGCCTCTCGGTGATACTTTAGAGTAGAAGACTTGTAATGTTATGTGAGCCTCACTGCCATTTTTTAAAACTAATTTGTGCCTGTTTTTATTCTGAGAAGCGCAGTAATGTATGTAAATACCGTAATTGCAAATGTGATTAAAAAAGTACTTGAAGTGAAGTGAAGCTCACAATCCCCGCAACGACAGTAGTTGTGAATCTTTGAGTATGGACTCTAAAAAAAAAAAAAAGACAATTGATTTATTAAAAAAAGTGCACTTTTAATCTGTATCTTGTGAAAAGAGGGCGTGTTGCTAGGCCGTCGCTCAGAACGTATTGTTGCATGTAATGAAAATTGATATTCTAGTGATAAAACCGAGTAAAGTATGTGTAAGAGTTGCCAAACATTTATGTATACAAATTTTCTGGAAGTGAAGAATAGAAATATCTTGTTTTTGGAAAAGGAGGTGAACTTCATTGTCGTTACCGTCTATCAATCGACAAATTGTAAGTGTACAAAATTCACTAAAATACAGGAAAAGAAATGCTTTCTCTATAGTTTTCATTCAATAAGTAACAACCTCTCATAATTTCTTAATTACAGTAATTGGATTATGTTCTTGTACAATAGTATGGTGCTGAACTCCACTGACCAATTTTGATGTAGCAGAACGTGTAATTTGAAGGAAGCTTGTGTGTCAAGCAATCTCCTTTTCTCACGAAAAGCAGATTGCTGTTTGATCTCATTTACTTACAACAGTGGTCCCTTAGGTATGAAAAGCTAAGAAAACTTGGGCTCAAAGCTATCCGCTACACGGTCAAGTAACTAACAGAGTCGTATTTTAAACCTTAAAGAACAATAACTTCTTCCAAATTATAATACGTCACCAACTGGTACAGAAGCTGATCATTCAAGGAGGCAGCAACCAAAATTCAGGTACCAATAACGACTTAAAGTAAAAATCTCAATCAAAAATCAGTCTCTCTCTCTCTCTCTCCAAACACATATATACATGTTCATTTATTAAGATAAAAGTCATTTTATAGACTATGTGGCGACAGTAGGGTGAACAGTGTCCCTTCTTTATTATCCTCATCAACAGCCCAGACAGTACAACGAGAACAACATGTACGATTAAATTGAGCTAAATCCTCAAAACACCACGGCATGTTGTACGTGGCTGTGTATTGTAATCAGTGTCACCAACATTTCGAGATAATATCTTCCAACTGGTTTCTGGCCTGTTCTGTGATGCAAGAGCCTTTTGTCATTTAGTAACCTTGATTTTATAAAGATAGTGGATGTGTGGAATCAGAGTGCTGGACCTGAGCCATTGTGCGCGCCACCTGCGATGTCAGGCGTGACAGATCACGTGACCGCACTTGAGATGATAACGGCACCGATTGGAGTGCCGGCACGAGCCACCTATCTGTAGAGCCACTTGACCCAGCTCTCGACAGCGACTGCCTCGTCACATTTCCAGCTGGCGAGATACCATCACTATCTGGTATGTAGATATTGTGACACTCTATATTTCTGGCCGTCGCCTTTTTAGTATAAAGGGCGTTCCTGCAGCATTTCGCCACAGCTATTTGGCAGCCACCGCTGAAGCTCTGTTCTCCAAATCGAAAGCAAGAATGACATTCTCGACAGAGGACAAAATTGTACGTGGGCCTGAGGGCAGCGTACCGCTTCCAGACGGGCTGGCACGCTACATTTTGGGCAAGATGCTGCAGCATGGTGACAAGGTCGCACAGGTGGGTCGCTTCTGGCAGCGTACGGAATTATTACTGATGACAGCTACTGTGTTCCATTTTTGATGAACACTCGTCTGTGAGAATTCTGTTGAATTTGCATGTTTGAAAATTGAAGAGTGTGGGTCTGATCAGAATAATCGGATGATTACTGATTTGATTGGTTTGACGACTAAATCTCCCTCTTTCTATTTTGTCTAAATTTTTCCATCTGTCTGTTATAATGCACCTGAAATCCTTTGTAACATTATTTACAGGGTGGCGCACGAAATGTGTTACTATTTTGTTTTTGAATATAAACTTTATTGTCAATACAATCTGAAAGGAACATTTACTACAATGAAGAGCCGTCCATGGAGATTTGTTCTAACTCAGCACATGCTCAATATGTCCACCATTTCGTTTCCTAACTTCCTTCAAACGAACACTGAAATTAGTGATTACCCTACGACACATGTCTTCCGTAATTTCACTGCAAGCTTGAAGAATAAGTCTTCTCAGCTGCATTAAATCACGTGGACGTTTCGGAAAATTTTTTCCTTTAGGTACCCCGAAAGAAAAAAGTCGCATGGTTTGAGGTCTTGGCTATTGGAGGGCCAATTTTGTCTGTCATTGAAGCGACCTGGAAACCTGAGTGAAATGATCCGCATGTCGAAATGCTCGTGTAAAAACTTCAACACAGTGTTTGCAGTATGTGGCCTTGCTCCATCTTGCATGAACCACTGTGTGTTGAAGGGCAAGGGTGTAGCAAGAAGCTGTGGAATGAAGCTATTGCGAAGCATGCTCAAATAACGCTCGCTGTTCACAGTTTCTTCAAAGAAAAAGGGTCCAGTAAGCCCGTGACTGGAAATTGCTGCCCACGTTGTAATCCTCGGAGCATAATGTTGTCGTTCATGAAGCACTTATGGGTTTTCAGTGGCCCAAAAGCGTACAGTTTGTTTGTTAACCACACCGTTTAAATGAAAATGTGCCTCGTCTGAAAACCAAACGTTGTTGAGAGTTTCTTCCCTACCCTCCGCCCACTGAGCAAACAGTAGTCTCTGCTGCTTGTTTCTTCAGTGAGCTTCTGCGCACAGGTCACGTTGTATGGGTACATATGGAGGTCACTTTTAAGAATGCGTTGAACGGAACGTCTGGATATTCTCAGTCGCACTGCTGCCTTTCTAGACGATTTCCCGGTACTTCTCTGTACAGCAACTAGTACCGCTTCAATATTCTCCGGCGAACAAACAGGCTTGGGCCGAGGTCGCTTTGCTTCCAATACTGTTCCTTCCTGTACAAATTTATCGTACAACCTGTGGATGGTCTTCTTGCAAGGGACCCATTGTGTGTTAAACTGTTGTCGAAAACGCCTGAGTCACAACAAGGCTTTTGTTTCATGAAAAAGTAACACAATTGCCGATCGTTGCTGTGTCGTCAGTCTTCCATTCTCAGTCATTGCTGCTTACTAGTCTCCTAGCGGCAGTATCGTGAATTACACGTCGTTTCATAACTCATTTGTATTTCCAAGCTCTGCTGGTACTGCTGTAGAGATCCCAGCGGGATATCTGATGTGCGTCGTAAATTGTGAAAGAAACAATTGATAACACATTTCGTGCGCCACCCTGTATTATTTATTGTGTGTCCATCTCCACACATGTTAGTCTCTACTCCTCCTCCCATGACGTTCTCTGATGGGAACACTCTAGCCCTCATGTCAGCATAGTAGGTGCTGCCCGTAACTCGTTTAGACAGACTGCAGAAGGCCCAACCTAGCATCTGCAGCCTGGACAAGTCCACCTTACACCGGATACCGGTACGAACTCTGGCGACCACAGTGCACTAGGATGCAGCTCTGTGATGTGGCCAGGAAGTGACACGTCTTGGTTTCGGAAGGAGTTTCCAGAGAGTGAGTTAAAGCCTGATGTTCTCAACCCCTTGACCCGCAGGAAGTCTCGCCTGAAAATCGTCATTGGATTCTTGAAATCGCTGAGTCCTCAGTCTTTCAGCCGTTTTGTTGTAACTAAGAAAGGCGGCCGTTTCCTGGGCATTCTCATTTGTAAACGAAATGCAATCAGAATGCAATAAGTAGGTACCGAAATCACAAAGCAAACACGATAAATTCAAATATAAATAAAACCTAACGACAAAAATGTCGTTAATCCGTAATACGCAAAGCGAAATCAGTAAAAATATTTGCATATTAGCCACATAAATTCAATATACTTCATTCTGCTACTAACATGAACTTCCAAAAATACCTTTATTACAGGTTTTTTTTTTTTTAAAAAAAGCTTATAGCGCCATCTGTTGGTTCCTTGGTCAACTTCGCAACTAACAGCTTCATCTGTTGGTTCTTTGGTCCAGAAACCGTGATGACTGTGTCAGTGATGTAAACATGTGGACTACTAAGATGAATGGACTCCGCCGACCGGTGTGGCCGAGCGGTTCTAGGCGCTTCAGTCTGGAACCGCGCGACTGCTACGGTCGCAGTTTCGAATCCTGCCTCGGGCATGGATGTGTGTGATGTCCTTAGGTTAGTCAGGTTTAAGTAGTTCTAAGTTCTACGGGACTGATGACCTCAGATGTTAAGTCCCACAGTTCCAGAGCCATTTGAATAATTTGAAAGGTCTCCCAAGACTTTTTTCTTTGTGCTGCGCCAAGCTATACTCAAATTACTATGACGTGAAAACCTCATGAAAATTCATCTAGTAGTTTTGGAGACTAGCGTGTTCAAAGACACAAACAGAAAGACAAACAGGCAGACGAAAGTTTTAAAAATACAAGGCCTGACCAATAAAGTGAGACTATTTCCTGTTGCTTTCATGATAGTTTGCCATCTGTTCCATGAATATCTGAAAAGAGCATATTCGTATGCACAGTATAATTTTCGTAGGTTATTTCCTGTAGCTGTTATGATAGCTTGCCATCTGTTCCATGAATATCTGAAAAGAGGACATTTGTATGCACAGCATAATTTTCGTAGGCGGAAGAATTCACGTACGGGCTATGCCATTCGCGTATCAAACAATGGAGGTGACCTTAAAGGAGCAGCACCGCGAAATAAAAGTTTTTGTTCGCTTAAGTCATACAGCCACTGAAACTTACGGAAAGCCGCAGCAGGTTTACAGCGAAGACACACTAACTACCTCGTGCAACAGTGTTTAGGTCTTTCAGGGACTTCGAATAAGGCCGACTCGTCTTGTGTTAAGCAAGGTGGGGCTAGTGTTCGGCTTTTGGTGTGACTGAAGTCAACATCAACACAACTGCTGTGATTGTTCGTATCGGCGGATAACGTAACGTAATTTCAGTGAAATGTTGCGAATTTATTATGGCTGTGTCTTTAAAATTATACATTTCGATATTATTCGTGTTTGTGGCCATTGGGTGCCACGTTTGTTGACTCCCAAACACAAGCCTGTGCGAATGGAGACAGGCTGCGAGGTGTTGCGTCTCTTTGTTGATAGAGGGGAATCGATTATCACCGAAGATGACCCATGGATGCATCTTTACGATCCTGAAGGAAAACGAGCCAGGACAATGTGGAAATCGCCAGGTTCTCCAACACCAAAAAATGCGAAAGCTGTTCGTTGTGCAGGGGCAGTGATAGTGATCACATGTTTTGACTGTCATGGAATGATTTACCAACATGCAATTCCCCCTCACACTGCTGTTGCAGCAGTATACTATACGTCAGTATCGGCCGAACTGAGGAAGCAGAATGTAAGGAAACCACTACAACTTCGTCGGATCAGATATTTCATCATGACAATGCGTGGCTTCACGTCGCAAATCGAGTCACGCAATTTCGGGCTCAGTTCAGCTACCATCTAGTACACTGCGATTTTTTTTTTAAATTCGCATCACTAAAGGCATAGTTTCAAGGCACTGGATTTGGAAACTCTTGAGCAGTGCTGAGGAAAAGTGAGGCGATACTGACAAAGAATGGCCTGCACCATGGTGGTGGTAAGTTTCTATGGGACCAAACTGCTGAGGTCATCGGTCCCCGAGCATCATGTGTTCCAGAACTGGCAAAGATGATTCAAAATGTGCCTTCAAATAGGAGGGAAAAACTCTGAAAAAACATTATTTAAACATTGAAATGGAGTAATAAACAACTGTGAAAGAAAGAACAGTCTCAGTCTTTGTTGATCAGCCCTCGTGAATTTTTAACTAGTTTTATCGTATTCTGTTGCTCCACCTACGTCACTCGCAGTCAGTTTTTGGCAAATATTTTCAGTGAAAAAACACGACAGATTTTCTATTTTCTCTTTACTATAGGTGAAGATGTACACTTCGAGGGTATAGGGCAGTAAGCACAATTAAAAGTACTTACTGAGGTGATAAGTTGAGAAGATTTGAGCACTCCATGGGCACTCTACTTGTAAGCTGACACTGCTAAGACGTAAGGACGCTTTCGCTGCGCAGGTGTACCCGGAGCTCGGCGGGCTGCAGCTGACTTACGATCAGCTGCGGCGGCGGTCAGCCGCGGCGGCGGCGCAGCTGCGGCGACTGGGGCTGCGGCCCGGGGAGGTGCTGGCCGTGGGCACTGCCGGGGGCCCGCACTTCACGCCGCTCTTTGTGGGCTCTCTGATCGCCGGCGTCGTCGTTGCACCCTTCAACCCAGACTTCGATCAAGGTGAGCAGTCTGGCAAGCAGTCCGCGACATTTCAGCTACACTACTGGCCATTAAAATTGCTACACCAAGAAGAAATGCAGATGATAAACCGGTATTCATTGGACAAATATAGTATACTAGAACTGACATGTGATTACATTTTCAGGCAATTTGGGTGCATAGATCCTGAGAAATTACAGCCACCAAACGTAGCTTACTGTCCCTCACTGTCAATCGCTTCCTCCTCCCATAGTTGCGATCTCTGACGCAATAGTGGAGCGGCAGCGTGCAGGGGAGTAGTACATTGTGTCGCTGCGTATCCCTTGCAGGTCCTTGACGGGTAGAAGTGCTTGTACACCTCCCCAAATTCCCACAGGCCCGTTACCAGCAGAATGATGCTTGCTTCCCCTGCTGTACAGTGACACATCACTTATACCACGGTCTAAGGCCTGTAAAGCACAAATCACCAATAATGTTTTCATTTAATTATTATTATTTACCTACAGAGGTATGGTGACCTGGGTGTCATCTTCTATGGGTGTCGCTACACATTTTATGACCTGACAGAGTGTTAGATATTTTGATTTCTGTGCATCCTTCATATCTTTAGTGGAATGTAATTATTATATACACTGTGTTGCACACCTTTTACTGCTTCACTATTACTTTGTTCGAGGACTATTCGGAATGTAAGAATCGATAGGTCGCGAAATGGAAAGAAGGCAGGCGTCAGTGCTTTCCGCCAATTCTCTACGCTGGCCTACAGCTCGTTGACTGTGTCAAAATGTTGTCCTCATAGCCAGCAGTTCATGTTAGCAGAGATGAAACTCAGAGGGAAACGATTGCGGGCTGTATTGTGGGTAATCAAACATTTCCAACTGAAAACGATGCAGGAGCATCTTCATTGCCCCTTCAGAATGCTGCTGAGAATTGTCTTGAAGAAGAAAACGCCCGACAGTTATGTAACGTTGTCTGCATAGCTTCAGGAGAAATTTCTAGCCAGGCCCTCCTACTTGGCTGCAGACACTATTGTTCTAGGTATATCTATGTTCTCCCTGTGTGATCAGAAGTAAAACGAACGACGTAATGTGCATACCTTTATTTATTTATTGCCAAATTATAGACCTGTTACCTGATGTTTGAAACGGGTCATACATCTTACAATTTATGTTTTTCATCTTTTTACAGTTTTCTTTCCTTTTGCTTTATCTACAACATTTACGAAGAATGGTACTTTTTAAAATAACAATAATTTAGGGTTGAAATATAAATAAAATTTTGTTGTTTTTTAAGAAGGTAGGATAGATGAGAGATTTGTTAGTACCATCACCGAATGTGACTGCCGGTCAATACCTCGCAATGGTTTCTTCGAGCCGTTGACCGCCAGTCACACACACACACACACACACACACACACACACACACACTCTCTCTCTCTCTCTCTCTCTCTCTCTCTCTCACACACACACACACACACACACACACACAAATGGGTATTAGTAGAGAAACTTCATCGGATTTTCACTGTGGTTTCCATTTCGCGACCGATCGTTCCTTACTTTCCGAATAACTATAGTAAACTTTTTTTTTTGTCATCAGTCTACTGACTCGTTTGATGCGGCCCGCCACGAATTCCTTTCCTGTGCTAACCTCTTCATCTCAGAGTAGCACTTGCAACCTACGTCCTCAATTATTTGCTTGACATATTCCAATCTCTGTCTTCCTCTACAGTTTTTGCCCTCTACAGCTCCCTCTAGTGCCATGGAAGTCATTCCCTCGTGTCTTAGCAGATGTCCTATCATCCTGTCCCTTCTTCTTATCAGTGTTTTCCACATATTCCTTTCCTCTCCGATTCTGCGTAGAACCTCCTCATTCCTTACCTTATCAGTCCACCTAATTTTCAACATTCGTCTATAGCACCACATCTCAAATGCCTCGATTCTCTTCTGTTCCGGTTTTCCCACAGTCCATGTTTCACTACCATACAATGCTGTACTCCAGACGTACATCCTCAGAAATTTCTTCCTCAAATTAAGGCCGGTATTTGATATTAGTAGACTTCTCTTGGGCAGAAATGCCTTTTTTGTCATAGCGAGTCTGTTTTTGATGTCCTCCTTGCTCCGTCCGCCATTGGTTATTTTACTGCCTAGGTAGCAGAATTCCTTAACTTCATTGACTTCGTGACCATCAATCCTGATGTTAAGTTTCTCGCTGTTCTCATTTCTACTACTTCTCATTACCTTCGTCTTTCTCCGATTTACTCTCAAACCATACTGTGTACTCATTAGACTGTTCATTCCGTTCAGCAGATAATTTAATTCTTCTTCACTTTCACTCAGGATAGCAATGTCATCAGCGAATCGTATCATTGATATTCTTTCACCTTGTATTTTAATTCCACTCCTGAACCTTTCTTTTTTTTCCATCATTGCTTCCTCGATGTACAGATTGAAGAGTAGGGGCGAAAGGCTACAGCCTTGCCTTACACCCTTCTTAATACGAGCACTTCGTTCTTGATCGTCCACTCTTATTATTCCCCCTTGGTTGTTGTACATATTGTATATGACCCGTCTCTCCCTATAGCTTACCCCTACTTTTTTCAGAATCTCGAACAGCTTGCACCATTTTATATTGTCGAACGCTTTTTTCAGGTCGACAAATCCTATGAAAGTGTCTTGATTTTTCTTTAGCCTTGCTTCCATTATAAGCCGTAACGTCAGAATTGCCTCTCTCGTCCCTTTACTTTTCCTAAAGCCAAACTGATCGTCACCTAGCGCATTCTCAATTTTCTTTTCCATTCTTCTGTATATTATTCTTCAGCTTCGATGCATGAGCTGTTAAGCTGATTGTGCGATAATTCTCGCACTTGTCAGCCCTTGTCGTCTTCGGAATTGTGTGGATGATGCTTTTCCGAAAGTCAGATGGTACATCGCCAGACTCATATATTCTACATACCAACGTGAATAGTCGTTTTGTTGCCACTTCCCCCAATGATTTTAGAAATTCTGATGGAATGTTATCTATCCCTTCTGCCTTATTTGACCGTAAGTCCTCCAAAGCTCTTTTAAATTCCGATTCTAATACTGGATCCCCTATCTCTTCTAAATCGACTCCTGTTTCTTCTTGTATCACATCAGACAAATCTTCACCCTCATAGGGGCTTTCAATATATTCTTCCCACCTATCTGCTCTCTCCTCTACATTTAACAGTGGAATTCCCGTTGCATTCTTAATGTTACCACCGTTGCTTTTAATGTCACCAAAGGTTGTTTTGACTTTCCTGTATGCTGAGTCTGTCTTTCCGACAAACAAATCTTTTTCGATGTCTTCACATTTTTCCTGCAGTCGTTTCATCTTAGCTTCCCTGCACTTCCTATTTATTTCATTCCTCAGCGAGGTGTATTTCTGTATTCCTGATTTTCCCGGAACGTGTTTGTACTTCCTCCTTTCATCGATCAACTGAAGTATTTCTTCTGTTACCCATGGTTTCTTCGCAGCTACCTTCTTTGTACCTATGTTTTCCTTCCCAACTTCTGTGATGGCCCTTTTTAGAGATGTCCATTCCTCTTCAACTGTACTGCCTACTGCGCTATTCCTAATTGCTGTATCTATAGGGTTAGAGAACTTCAAACGTATCTCGTCATTCCTTAGTACTTCCGTATCCCACTTCTTTGCGTATTGATTCTTCCTGACTAGTGTCTTGAACTTCAGCCTACTCTTCATCACTACTATATTGTGATCTGAGTCTATATCTGCTCCTGGGTACGCCTTACAATCCAGTATCTGATTTCGGAATCTCTGTCTGACCATGATGAAATCTAATTGAAATCTTCCCGTATCTCCCGGCCTTTTCCAAGTATACCTCCTCCTCTTGTGATTCTTGAACATGGTATTCGCTGTTACTAGCTGAAACTTGTTACAGAACTCAATTAGTCTTTCTCCTCTTTCATTCCTTGTCCGAAGCCCATATTCTCCTGTAACCTTTTCTTCTACTCCTTCCCCTACAACTGCATTCCAGTCACCCATCACTATTAGATTTTCGTCCCCATTTACATACTGCATTACCCTTTCAATACCCTCATACACTTTCTCTATCTGTTCATCTTCAGCTTGCGACGTCGGCATGTATACCTGAACTATCGTTGTCGGTGTTGGTCTGCTGTCGATTCTGATTAGAACAACCCGGTCACTGAACTGTTCACAGTAACACACCCCCTGCCCTACCTACCTATTCATAACGAATCCTACACCTGTTATACCATTTTCTGCTGCTGTTGATATTACCCGATACTCATCTGACCAGAAATCCTTGTCTTCCTTCCACTTCACTTCACTGACCCCTATTATATCCTGATTGAGCCTTTGCATTTCCCATTCAGATTTTCTAGTTTCCCTACCACGTTCAAGCTTCTGACATTCCACGCCCCGACTCGTAGAACGTTATCCATTCGTAGATTATTCAATCTTTTTCTGATGGTAACCTCCCCCTTGGCAGTCCCCTGCCGGAGATCCGAATGGGGGACTATTCCGGAATCTTTTGCCAATGGAGAGATCATCATGACATTTCTTCAAATACAGGCCGCACGTCCTGTGGATACACGTTACGTGTCTTCAATGCAGTGGTTTCCATTGCCTTCTGCATCCTCATGTCGTTGATCATTGCTGATTCTTCCGCCTTTAGGGGCAATTTCCACCCCTAGGACAAGAAAGTGCCCTGAACCTCTATCCGCTCCTCCACCCTCTTTGACAAGGCCGTTGGCAGAATGAGGCTGACTTCTTATGCCGGAAGTCTACGGCCGCCATTGCTGATTATTTATCAAAATTTAGGCAGTCGCGGGGATCTAACCGGGGACCGAAGATATTTTGATTATGAATCAAAGACGCTACACCTAGACCACGGGTAAACTACAGGCCATTTAAATCGCTACACCATGAAGAAGACGATGCTGTGATATGAAAATGATTGGCTTTTCAGAGTATTCACACAAGGTTGGCACCGGTGGCGACACCTACAACATGCTGACATGAGGAAAGTTTCCAATCGAATTCTCATACACAAACAGCAGTTGACCGGTGTTGCCTGGTGAAACGTTGTTGTGATGCGTCGTGTAAGGAGGAGAAATGCATACCATCACGCTTCCGACTTTGATATAGGTCGGATTGTAGCCTATCGCGATTACGGTTTATCGTATCGCGACATTGGTGCTCGCGTTGGTCGAGATCCAATGACAGTTAGCAGAATATGGAATCGGTGGGTTCACGAGGGTAATACGGAACGCCGTGCTTGATCCCAACGACCTCGTGTCATTAGCAGTCGAGATGACAGGCATCTCATCCGCATAAACGGATCTTGCAGCCACGTCTTGATCTCAGAGTCAACAGATGGGGACGTTTGAAAGGCAACAACCATCTGCACGAACAGTTCGACGACGTTTGCAGCAGCATGGACTATCAGCTCGGAGACCATGATTGCGGTTACCGTTGACGCTGCATCACAGACAGGAGCGCCTGCGGTGGTGTACTCAACGACGAACCTGGGTGCACGAATGTCAAAACGTCATTTTTTCGGATGAATCCAGGTTCTGTTTACAACATCATGATGGTCGCATGCGTGTCTGGCGACATCGGGGTGAACGTACATTGGAAGTGTTTATTCGTCATCGCCATACTGGCGTATCACCCGGCGTGATGGTATGGGGTGCCATTGGTTACACGTCTCGATCACCTGTTGTGGGCATTGACGATACTTTGAACAGTGGACGTTACATTTCAGATGTGTTACGACCCGTGGCTCTACCCTTCATTCGATCCCTGCCAAACCCTACATTTCAGCAGGATAATTCACGACCGCATGTTGCAGGTCCTGTACGGGCCTTTCTGGATACAGAAAATGTTCGACTGCTGACCTGGCCAACACATTCTCCAGACTTCTCACCAACTGAAAACGTCTGGTCAATGGTGGCGGAGCAACTGGCTCGTCACAATACGCCAGTCACTACCATTGATGAACTGTGGTATAGAAGTTCTGTTTGACTCAATGCCCAGGCGTATCAAGGCCGTTATTACGGCCAGAGGTGGTTGTTCTGGGTACTGATATTTCAGGATCTATGCACCCAAATTGCGTGAAAATGTAATCACATGTCAGTTCTAGTATAATATATTTGTCCAATGAATACCCGTTTATCATCTGCACTTCTTCTTGGTGAAGCAATTTTAATGGTCAGTAGTATATAACGAGATTTCGTTAACAAAACGAATATATAAAGGCTTACGGCGCCGCACTCATCCAGAGACGTTACGTTATAGTGCGACAGTATAACTGTTTCTAAATTCACTTTCGTTAAGAAAATCACTGCTTTGCGTCAACAGACGAGATGCGCCACGTACTGGCCATCCTCCGTCCACGGGTGTTGGTAGCCGATAAGCCGAACGCCCTGTACGAGCAGTCGGCGACCACTGTGCTCAGCTGGGCGGACGTCTTCAAGTGGTTCGAGGGGGAGGCGAGCGACGCCGCCGAGCCCCAGGCAGAGGTGGAGGTGGAGCTGGAGGAGCGGCCGCTGGACTCTCCAGCCGTGGTGCTCTGCTCGTCCGGCACCACTGGCTACCCCAAAGGCGTCGAGGTCTCGCACCGGGGGCTGCTGCAGCTGCTCGCCATCGGCACGTGAGTGTTGTCTTCACATCTCTCTCTCTGTAGCTGCGCCCAAGTCAAACTGAGGCACTAATACGACCGAGTGTTGTCTTCACCACACTACCGAAATAGTGATAAAATTCTCTCTATCCTACAGCAATGTCAAGCGTTTTAAAACAGACAAGCTTTCGGCAAAGTACTCCTTGGCCATTGTCAAGTGGTGACAGTCCGTGTGGGTACTGCTGCCTCAAAATCGCCGGGGAAACTGGCAGATTTCACGATACTTTCGCACCATTTCAATACTTAACTGTGAAAATATTTGGTATTATCTACACTACTGGCCATTAAAATTGCTACACCAAGAAGAAATACAGATAATAAACGGGTATTCATTGGACAAATATGTTATACTAGAACTGACATGTGATTACATTTTCACGCAATTTGGGGGAATAGATCCTGCGAAATCAGTACCCAGAAGAACCACCTCTGGCCGTAATAACGGCCTTGATACGCCTGGGCATTGAGTCAAACAGAGCTTGGATAGCGTGTACAGGTACAGCTGCCCATGCAGCTTCAACACGATACCACAGTTCATCAAGAGCAGTGACTGGCGTATTGTGACTTGCCAGTTGCTCGGCCACCATTGACCATCCGTTTTCAATTGGTGAGACATCTGGAGAATGTGCTGGCCAGGGCAGCAGTCGAACATTTTCTGCATCCAGAAAGGCCCGTACAGGACCTGCAACATGCGGTCGTGCATTATCCTGCTGAAGTGTAGGGTTTCGCAGGGGTCGAATAAAGGGTAGAACCACGGGTCGTAACACATCTTAAATGTAACGACCACTGTTCAAAGTGCCGTCAATGCGAACAAGAGGTGACCGAGACGTGTAACCAATGGCACCCCACGCCATCACGCCGGGTGATACGCCAGTATGTGCGTTCACCGCGATGTCGCCAAACACGGATACGACCATCATGATTTTGTAAACAGAACCTGGATTCATCCGAAAAAATGACGTTTTGACATTCGTGCACCCAGGTTCGTCGTTGAGTACACCACCGCAGGCGCCCCTGTCTATGATGCAGCGTCAACGGTAACCGCAATCATGGTCTCCGAACTGATAGTCCATGCTGCTGCAATCGTCGTCGAACTGCTCGTGCAGATGGTTGTTGTCGTGCAAACGTCCCCATCTGTTGACTGAGAGATCGAGACGTGGTTGCACGATCCGTTACAGCCATGCGGATGAGATACCTGTCATCTCGACTGCTAGTGATACGAGTCCGTTGGGATTCAGCACGGCGTTCCGTTTAACCCTCCTGAACCCACCGATTCCATATTCTGCTAACAGTCATTGGATCTCTACCAACGCGAGCAGCAATGTCGCGATACGATAAACCGCAATCGCGATAGGCTACAATCCGACCTTTATCAAAGTCTTATACTTGATGGTACACATTTCTCCTCCTTACACGAGGCATCACGACAGCGTTTCACCAGGCAACTGCTGTTTGTGTATGAGAAATCGGTTGGAAACTTTCCGAACGTCAGCACGTTGAAGGTGTCGCCACCGGCGCCAACCTTGTGTGAATGCTCTGAAAAGCTAATCATTTGCGTATCAGAGCATCCTCTTCCTGTCGGTTAAATTTCGCGTCTGTAGCACGTCATCTTCGTGGTGTAGCAATTTTAACTGTCAGTAGTGTAGTTGTAGCTAGGGTTACTATATTGTTTTACCTATTTCCTGTGCATAGTTTCACACAAAATTGGAGATATGCTGTAAATGGCGTGAATAAAAAGCTACATGGTAGATTACAACTGTTTACACACCTGGATTCGTACCTTCTTCCAGCAGTGTTAGTCCCGCAACCAATGGAGGACAACTGTGAAGTTTGTAAAGTAGGAGTTGAGGTACTAGTGGGAATAAAACAGTGAGGAAGGGTGATCAGAATTGCTTAGACACGTCAAGTAGCAGAGCGCGTGCCCGCGAAAGGCAAAGATCCCAGGTTCGAGTGGAAGTAAGGCAGTTTCTTTAGCGATTTTGAGTTCACAAAACCGACATATCTGCCTCGAAGTCTTCGCTATAGTATTGTGCATATTCCTATCTACTAGAAATATATTTTATATTCTTTTTAAACTTCAACTTCAAGAGACAGGTAATGGCCCACCTTCTATCACAATAGCCATTTCTCCTATATACTAGTCTGCAACTCACTCCCCCTCCCCAACAATTCCCCCTCCCCCCTCCTCCCCATGTCGGCCGACAACTTTTTTAAAATTCCGTTTTTTCCTCTAAATAGCGGGAATAAAAACCTTCATGGCAGATTAGAGCTGTGTGCAGACCTGGACTCCAACCTACCCTTGTCAATGTCGTATCATTCTTTTCCTCCTTCTTTATCTCTTCCGGTTCTGATAATACTAACCATAACTTCTGTAACGTTCTTTAAAAATTCCACTTTAGATTACGTTTAATGAAAGTGTAACGTTCTTTAAATCTTTATTGAATGAATGCGTGACTGAGGAACGGATAGAAAACTGGCGTTATCGTTTAGCGTGTTGTAACTGCAAGTGGTGTACTTACTCTGTGTTATTGTTAGCAAAAACTTCATACGAGCTCATTGGGCAATGCAACTCCCAATACCAATAAAGAAATGCAGTCACTGCAGAATACATTCAGCCCTTAGGCACTGAATCCTCTGACCCTGTTCAAAAGTGATAGCTTTGGTCCCTGTGCACATAACAAATAAATAAAATTGTCTTATATCTAAAGCAGCAACGGTGGAACGCGATATGTTCTCGTCTCTCATGAAGAAGAATAAAATATACTAGCTACAGGCTCAGCGGTGTGCAATGCTGGCCCTAATACAATGAAATGTACATGAAATTCTTTTGCCTGATAAATGAAAACATTTAAGAAAAATTCAATGTCTTTGAAAAACATGTGACCTGGGTAGGGAGGTGCTACTGATTTGGGTGAATTACTAACACTGTATTCGAAGTTAGGTTTGGATTTCCAAAACATCTGACAATTGAAATTACGTTACTCAGAATAACTACATCCTTTTTAGTAATTGAGCCACAACAATGAGATGAACACAGCAAGAATTATCTAACCTCACAAAAAAGCATAAATACAAATCATTGAATTACATATATCTGTGTTAACAAGTCTTAGAAACATTACAAAAGGGAAATATCTAACTAGTCTTTACATCAAATCTGTTTAAGTACATTCTGGAGTTACTCAACAATTTCCAATTACAGCCAACTCTTCTACACTAACACGGTGACAAAACAAGATTCATAAATATTTCACCTCTTTACCCTGCTTGCAAGAAGACTTCTGCTTCCACATTCATACCTCCAACAATACATGTACTCCTAATTCCTACATTACATTCTAAGCTTCACAGAGCACACCATAAATATCGCCTACGCCATACTCTTTCGCTCACAGGCAGCTACCTGCTGCTGTGCGTCAAGCGATCTCTTACTCCAACACTAAAATCTCAGACGGGAAGCAGTATCTTTTGTATTGCGGTCGTGCATAGTCATCGATCTGCTTTATAAAGCCTGTCAGACACATACATCGTTTATAACATAGTAGTTTCATTTTAGTTTACATTAGTATTATTATCATTTCGGGTGCCACATACAAGTGTGCCCCAGTAGACTCCTTTCAGTTCAAATGAGCTAAAATAATCAATATCATTCTTAATGTCCTTTATTATAGTTATTTGTGTCAACCATTATTATTACTAATATTATTTTTCTTCTGAATATATTTGGTTTGTGTTGGTCCTGATCAGATGTAAAAGAGAGCCTTGAGCAGTCATCCGATCATCCTAAATAAGCAATAAATAAATACATTTCATTCGGTATGTCAACAAATACTAGTTGATGTCTGGGTAAATAAGACTGAAATCACTGCTTTAAACTGATCCTCGATTGCTTAATCGAAACAGTTGATACTTGTCAACTACAGGGTGGGCAAATTAAAACTGGCCCAGAAAAAAATTTCATACACCTTAAGATAGCAACCGAATTTACATCATCCGTCCCGGATGTGTAGAATGTGTTGCCTGTCGCAAGGTGCAGTGACTATTTTGTCGGGAATTGTACAATAACAGTCATGAATATTCTTCTTTTGGCAGAACCATCTCGAGTTTTACAGGTGTCAATCGGATTAAGAGTAAGCAAAGTACTATTTGATTTGTTGTTACTGGAGGCAGCACTGTCCAGTCCATGAAATACTCCTGTTAGTGGTATTCCAGTGGTATGTGTTTATGATTTAATGCAAATAACAATATTTTCCTTAAATTAATTAGATCTCGTACGAGTTGCTTTTCTCTGTGCTAGTTGCCTGTATGAGTGGTTTTCAGAGAAAAAGTTTCCAGTATTTAACGAATATGTGAAATCTGCTTATTTTTCCTCAGCCTCTGTGGCCATATCGTGACAGTTCAATATTTCGAATGCTCTTTGTTTCCTACTGATAGAGAGAAGAAGCTGATGATGCTGGGTGATGGATCATTCTTGGTGCTGTCGCCTGCCTTCTGGATATCCGCAGTGGCACTTCTACTGCTGTCCATCAACGCCGGCAGCAGGATAGTCGCCATGCCTCAGTTCAAGGAATCACTTTTCTTGAAGAGTCTGCGCGAGCACAAGGTCAGTTGCTGTATTCTTGCACGTTCCGTATCTCCTAGTGACCAATTACTCGCACCATTGTTGTTCCTTCATTGCCACTTATTTATTTTACTTCGAAGTACCGGAAGTACTCCAGGCGTCCATTTACAAGTGCCTCAACTGCAGAAGTAAAAATGTGAGTCACATAATGTGAATGACATTACTGTGCTAAGACATACAAGTAAACGCTATTATACGTCACCTCTGATACATCCACTTTGAGATACTGGGAATACAACATACACTAATACACGAACTTTACACCACTGACGTGGGCAAAATAAAACAGACATGGTAAAAATTTCATGCAGCTTTAGATCACCTCCACCATGTAAGTTGGGTTGCATATCTTAAGGTGCATGAAATATTTTCTGCACTACATTTATTTTGCCAACCTTAGATGAACGCGGACGACTATATTCGCTGTGTACGTGGGCTGTTCGCAGGTAATCTCTGTTTTCATGCAGCTTTAGAAATTAGGGAGTCGAACGGAATCGCAATACACTGAATACACAAATGTTAAACTGATGCGTAATACGGTTTTAGAGGGGAGAAAATCTCAATACTGTAGAGCTTCATTGGAAAATTTGTGCCTTACACGTTCTGACAATTGATAAATTAAGGTACTGGGGGTTACTAGCTTCATTTATTTAACTAGTGTACCTTAAATTCTGTTCTCGTTCGATTCCGAAATTGTCAGGCAGCAGAATTTCATCCACAGGAAACTTGTTAACTCTTTAATACGAGTAGATTAGCTAACTTAACACGAAAGAGAAAGCAAAACAATGGTGTAGTTTTAGGATTTTCATGACAAAATTTCTTCAAATATGACAGCATTTTACACCCATCAAAAAAAGTTTTACATCACCCCGGTTCTCAGAACTCCTGAAGATAAACGAATGTGGATATTGTATCACAGACACAGTCACTTTGACTGTTGAGAGATGTCTCTAAACCCGCCCAAAGATGTAAACAAACATGCATGAGTAGCGCCTATTAGACGGAGGGGGTCCGACAGCCGATCAGTTCCAGTCATTCCACCAAGAAAGAGGTACATGACTCATGTTGTCTGTAGTTCAACAATGCCTAGACGGTCAATACCGCGGTTCGATCGCGTCCGCATTGTTACTTTGTGCCAGAAATGGCTCTCAACAAGGGAAGTGTCCAGGCGTCTCGGAGTGAACCAAAACGATGTTGTTCGGACATGGAGGAGATACAAAGAGACAGGAACTGTCGATGACATGCCTCGCTCAGCCCGCCCGAGGGCTACTACTTCAGTGGATGACCGCTACCTACCGATTATGGCTCGGAGGAACCCTGGCAACAACGCCACCTTGTTGAATAATGCTTTTCGTGCAGCCACAGAACGTTGTGTTACGACTCAAACTGTGCGAAGTAGTTTGCATGATGCGCAAGTTCACTTCCGACGTTCATGGCGAGGTCCATCTTTGCAACCACGGCACCATGCAGCGCGGTACAGAAAGGCCCAACAGCATGCCGAATGGACCGCTCAGGATTGGCATCACGTCCTCTTCACCGATGAGTGTTGCATATGCCTTCGACCAGACAATCGTCGGAGACGTGTTTGGAGGCAACCCGGTCAGGCTGAAAGCCTTAAACACACTGTCGAGTGCAGCAAGGTGGAGGTTCTCTGCTGTTTTGGGGTGGCGTTATGTGGGACCGACGTGCACCAACCTCTTCACCTCAGAGAAGCACTTGCAACCTACGTCCTCAATTGTTTGCTTGAGGTATTCCAATCTCTGTCTTCCTCTACAGTTTTTGCCCTCTACAGTGTCACATAGGCACCCAATTTTACCACAGTTCTGCCCAGTACCACAGTGGACGTGTCACATGATGTGAAGGTCGTCTTTACCTCTCTTTCCCACATTTGCCCATTCTCTGGATGTCTCCCCGATGGAGGTCAAAGCCGAATGCCCAGAAATTTTTTATGAGGTCCGAGGAAAACATTTCCGATACACTGTCACTCAGAATCTTAACGAAAGGAGGGATAAAGAGCGCCAATGAAGCCAGACCTTCCTTTGAGGCGCTGATTCCCACGCGTTTTGCGGTCGAAAACGACAAGTCCACAGTGTGAGGAGCAACAGAACGACTTTCTTGACAACCTTTGACAGTGCTGACATCCTACAGATGGTTCAAATGGCTCTAAGCACTATGGGACTAAACATCTATGTCATCAGTCCCCTAGAACTTAGAACTACTTAAACCTAACTAACCTAGGGCCATCACACACATCCATGCCCGATGCAGGATTCGCACACGCGACCGTAACAGCAGCGCGGTTCCGGACTGTAGCACCTAGACCCGCTCGGCCACAGCGGCCAGCATCCTACAGATGCTTCAGTTCTTCTCTAAGGACATCGTGGGGTAGTCACTCTGTTGAAGGTGATCGCCCTCCTTTGAAGTGCAGTGCGACCACAATTTTTACCGTGTTGTACACTGTGTAACTAAAGGGACCGTTCAAAACCACTCAACCCTCCCACTTTGCGGCCTATTGTGGCGTTTTCACGGAAGTGTGCAACATCGACACATGCTTAAACAAATAGTCCCCCTAAGGACTCCCCGATCGGCGCTACTGTCTGTGCCATCTGCCCACATTTGTTGAGCATTTTAAAAACGCATGTGTACAAAAAAAAAATCCATGTGAGAGTACGCATGCTGGAATGGAGATGTGTCAAGTGGTTCCTTACCTTGCAGACGCAACAGGTTTTCTCCATACAAGTACATTTTTAAAGTCCTCAAGAAACGTGGACAGGTGCAACTGACTGTGTTGCCGAATAGGGGATTCTTGGAAAGCCACTTTGCTATTTTATTCACACATGTATCAGTGCAACACCACTCTGTGATCACGCCAAAGGATGACTGAGAAAGCATAAGCAGTCTTTGCTGCTTCGTATCGCGTTCAAATTTCGTCGAATGGTTTTGAGTGGTCCCTTGTGGTGTAGTAGTCTACACAACAGCAAAAATTTCGGACTGAATGCACTCCTTAGGGAACAGCTATAGCGTCCGTGGGGTGTTATCTGTGTCAAAAATCGTCAAGAACGTCGTAATGTTGCTCATCGCTCTGTGAACTGTCGTTTTCGACCACAAAATGTGTGGGAATCAACGACTCAAGGGAAGGGTTCTACTGACGCCACCTATGCCACACCCTGATAGCTTTTCGTGTCGATTCTGACCGGTGGTGTGTTGAAACGCTATCCTCGGCTACATGTCAGAAAACAGCATGATTTCAACGCTGAGCTTTGTGGTTCCGATCTCAGTCGCAGAGGCGGTAAAAAATGGTAAAATGTAAGAGAGGATGTGTCGACCTATCCATCCTGTGACATGTCCGCCGTGCCGTTGGGCAGAATTTTGGTGAAATTCGGTGCCAATGTGACATCATTAATCGACGTTAAAGCTCACATGAACTTCTGAGCTATGATCTATTTTCAGCATGTGGCCACATCTTACAGTTCGAAGCGTCGTGTAGACGAGAGTGATGTCGGAGGGGGCCACACTTTTGCACCGCTGCAGAGGAATTTTTAGGCAACTTTGAGCCAAGTTTCACACTTACATGTGGCCGTGGGAAATAATTACGGATTTTCAAAAGGAAAAGTAACACTTTAATTCTGTTGTTCAGTGTATTTAACAACAGAACTATTCTAACTGCTGCTCTGAGAGATCTGTCATCTGTGAATGTCTAAGACTGCATCTTGGCTTAGAAGAATTGCTGTTGGTAAATCCAAATGATTTCCTTCTTTAGTTGGTCTGTTCACCGCTTAAGACAAAAAATATGTAATTCTCAGCTGTGTCACAGGCAAGAGCGATAATGTGTAATCTCACAGTGACATAGTTTTCAGGGGCACATGGAAAGTCTTCGATTATGTGTTTGTCAAAAACTGTGAACGCGACTGTCCTTGTGATTTTATGTCAAATGTATACTCATATGTGGAATTAAGCCATTACGTAGTCACCTAGAATGTTGAAATAAACATCCTGATTCGTGTTCAAGGTAACGTGAATGAGTCGGTTCAAATCATCGGGCCGAAACTTCACAGAACTTCTTCTGGTCTGAACAACACAGTCCACACACTACGGATTAAACGATTATTGGACCGCACTTGAATCTACGACTTGCATCGTTCGAAAAGAAACAAACTGGCGATTCGTCGGACCACACAACGAGCCACCAGTCAGTCACTGCCCAATGTCTATATAGTTTGGCCCACTGAAGGCGTCCATCTGTAGGATGCACTGCGAGTAATGGGCTTTCGCGAGGTACCCGACGCCAAATGTTCATAGCAAGCAATGCCCCACGTAATGCTTTTTCGGAACATGGTTGAGGTGGACTTGCATTCTCCTACAGCAGCAATTCCTGTCGAGTTTGAAATCGGTTGTAGTAGATAAAACGTGACACCTCGTCACCAGTTCCTGTCGATTAGGCGCTTTGTACGACCACTGTTCATATGCGGTGGGACTGCGAGTAGCCGGCCGTGTGGCCGTGCGGCCTAGGCGCTTCAGTCTGGAACCGCTCGACCGCTCCGGTCGCAGGTTCGAATCCTGCCTCGGGCATGGATGTGTGTGATGTCCTTAGGTTGGTTACGTTTAAGTAGTTCTAAGTTCTAGGGGACTGATGCCCACAGATGTTAAGTCCCATAGTGCTCAGAGCCATTTGAACCATTTGAATTTGGACTGCGAGTGGTATAGCATTACTTGTACAAACACTGCACAGTCCGCATTGATAAATCAATGGTCATTGTGCAATGCTCCCTCCCTAAAATGTTCTACTTAATCAAATCAATGACTCAAGCTAGCTTTTATGACTTTTATTATTTTGGGTCACCAGCCTCACTATGAAAGGTTCGCCCCGTGAGACAAGAGAAATTGTTCTAAACCGCAATGAGTGACCTCTCTGACGGTCCCCAAGACTCAGCGTCCGTTGAACCATAAGGAAACCAATGGAGAAATATAGACACTACACACAAGCCTAGCCTATCATCACACAAAGATTACAATGGACGCTGAAAAAGGAATGACGGCACATTTATCACTTACATGCGGAGAGACATCCTTTATATCCATTTCCATCCTTTTACACTTTGACAAGTAAGATCTCCTTTAGTTTCTGCATTTATATGGTATAATAAACGCCCTTTCTTTACACTATTACAAGCAAAGTTTAAATTGTCTTCTTTTATAGCTTTAGATACTATCAGTCCTCCTGACAATTAGTAACACCCACAAAATACCAGTCCTGTAGCCTTCGACCGATCAGAATTATTTGCTACCACCAATAATCGAAACTACAGGAAGTTTACTATGGCGCTTTACCTCTGACTGTGAGCAATACGCCTCTCCATTCTCCACCGGTCCTTGCTAAACTGCCCTCTCGTCCTCCGGGCTGCTTCCAACTCCTCACGCCTCCTCCTTCACAACTGAGGCGTTCCATGAAAACGACTTAAGGTCCATTAAGTCGTTTCTCCGTTTCCTACAGTAATTTCATCTGTGGGAACCAGTCTTTGTGCACACAAATTATTATTACTCTCCGACAGACGCAATGCCCTCTATAAACATTTGACGGCCGTGCTGCTCCAAGTCGTTTTTCTACCTACCGCCGTAGCCAGTAGACTACTTCCACGCCGCTCGTGCCAGTGGAGACATATTTGTCATTGACAGGATGTCCGTAGGGTGGAATTTACGTTTGGCAACATCGCATAGGAAGTACATAGTGAGTGCAAACAAGATATGAGAAGTGATTGTGGTAGTATGAGAACCACCTATTGGAAGAAACGTACAATTCAGAAAGAGAAGTGGAAGAAAGAGGTCGCGAAGAAGAAGAGAAATTCAGCACAGTCTTATATTTCGCCTAAAACCGGCAAGAAAATCAAAGAATTTGCAGTCGGTGAGAAATGTAGCACAAAGGAATGCTATCTTAAAGTATGCCCAACAGACCAAGAACAGATGCATGAATGATTCTGAGATTTAGGTGACAAGAACGCACAAGATAGATTGATATTAAGTTTAATTGAAAAGAAAACACCATGTAGAACATCTAATACACCTAAGTCTGGTCGGAATCGTTGCTCCAGCTATACATCCCATATAAAACGCAACGATTATATGACATTAGTTTGTAAATCCCTGCCGGCCGGGGTGGCCGAGCGGCTGTATTCGCTACAATCTGGAACCGCGCGAGCGCTACGGTCGCAGGTTCGAATCCTGCCTCGGGCATGGATGTGTGTGACGTCCTTAGGTTAGTTAGGTTTAAGTAGTTCTAGGGGACTTATGACCTCAGAAGTTAAGTCCCATAGTGCTCAGAGCCATCTGAAGCATTTTGTAAATCCCTATTCCGAAGTGTCTTGCAAGTTTCCGATAGTCGTTTGAAAACAGTTTTAAAGGCGTTGAAAGCTACAGTTCTTATAATTGAAGAGGGAAACACAGCAACAGACCGCATAAAACTGCAGTGGAAATCTAGGACGCGGTCCTCTTTCACTGGGACCAGTTTCTTTTCAAACGATCGCGTTATTGTCAAGCCAAGTCCAAGAGGAAATATTTTGACAACTTTGATCTCAGTGTTGCAAAATTATTCACTTCGTACAGAGATCATTTTCTCCATGAAATGAATACGGCACTCCAGATAAAGACTTATCATAAGTTCTTTAGGGAAAATAGTCCGTATTCGTTTCGAAAACCAACAACTGATAGCTGTAATTTCACCCGGGAGTGTGAAGTTATATTGAGTGTCAGTCCAAATGAACTTCACAAAAAGCTATATGAAGAACCCAAGCTTAAGGTGCCAGAATGCAGTGCCCAGAGTGCTCCTCCAGGACATCAGACACTCTCCTGCTTCGATGACGTCGAGCTCCATCTTGCATGAACCGCATCTTACCGAAATCAGGGTCACTTTTGATAATTTGGTTTCGAAAACCAAGAACTGATAACTGTAATTTCACCCGGGAGTGTGAAGTTATATTGAGTGTCAGTCCAAATGAACTTCACAAAAAGCTATATGAAGAACCCAAGCTTAAGGTTGCGGAGTTCAGTAAACTCAAGTACAAGTATCTGAAGTCGGCAAAACTTGACAACATAGATACCTTAGCGCTCGATATTATGCACAGAACCTGACTCTTCCTAAACTGAGAATTATTGCTGCTGTGGCTCTATGTATTTAATGTTCACTGTCACAATGACCAATCAAGTACATTTTATTGGTTTCTCGAAGGTACACCAAAAAAGCTTCAAATTTTCTTTGTTTCTCTTTATACGACGTCATAAGTAAGAAACTCCAGCAGCCAAAAAGTATTAAGACTGTTATACTTCTATTGGATTCGTGTGGAGGAGAAAACAAAAATACGGTCGTGGTACGATTTTGTGCTTCGCTTTCAGAATCAAACAAAGTAATCATACAACACGTATTTCCAATTCGGAGATACTCATACAGTCAATGCGGATCGAAACTTCGGTCTATATGGAAAAATGCTAAGGATTATTGAAAACATTGAGAATGTGCGCCAATATACTTCTGTGCTTCAGAACTGCAGAAAGAATCAAGCACCCTTCGAGGTGGTGGAAGGAGTGGATATTATTAAGAACTCGGCATCAGCTTTGTCATTATGCTACGTCACAAAACCCGAAGGAAAGACACTATTTGGAATACAAAAATATGTCATTTTGTATTATTCATTGTCCGTCTCGTCTACTTATGCAGGAACATTCAGCCCTTACCAAATAAAGAAACGAGGATGTATATAGCCAATGCGGAAGACGGACATGGTGATGGCGAAGACGTCTCGTTCTGGTATTACGGATGCATAGAAGAAAGATATATTCGCACTACTCAAGTTACTTCGAGACGACAATGCAGAAATGCTGAAGAATACTGTTGACAGACAATGACAGCTTAGGATGCGAAAGAGAAATATGATCAGTAGTAACCACGCATAGACTGTTGCAGGTCATTGTTAATCATAGTTGCGTCCTAAGTATGTTAGTAACTGAATAAATGAATTTCTTTCATTTAATGTATGAATATGTTACTACTAGATTTTTATAGAAGATTACTGAAGAGTGACAAATATTGAACTATATGTAAAAAAACGTAAATTAGTTATAAAGTACGACATGCACTCACTTTCACACTTTATTCAACATGTAAACGTTACTACAGATATTCGGATTACGTTATGACATGTCCGATACGCCTGCCATCATTGGCGATGATGTGGCGCAGATGAATGGCGAAATTCTGCATGACTCGCTGAAGTGTCGGAACATCGATGCAGTCGATGACCTCCTGAATGGCTGTTTTCAGCTCAGCAATGGCTTTGGAGTTATTGGTGTACACCTTGTCTTTAATACAGCGTTCAGATCGGTAGAATATGGAGGTCAATCAAGACCCACGCCAGTGGCCTCTGGCTACCCCAGAGCCAGAATGCAGTGCCCAGAGTGCTCCTCCAGGACATCAGACACTCTCCTGCTTCGATGACGCCGAGCTCCATCTTGCATGAACCGCATCTTACCGAAATCAGGGTCACTTTTGATAATTTGGATGAAATCATATTCCGAAACCTTCACGTACCGTTCCGTAGTCACCTTGCCATCAAGGAATATCGCACCGATTATTCCGTGACTGGACATTGCACGCCAAACAGTATCCCGTTGAGGGGAAGAGACTTCTCGATTGCGAAATGCGGGTTCTCAATGCCCCAAAATGTGCCAATTTTCCTTTCTGATGAACGCATCCAAATGAAAGTGGGCTTCGTTGGTAAACCAAACATACCGTACTAATTCCCATCATGCCCCGCAGTCAACTACGCAATTTCAACGTCCCAACGCAACGGTTCAGAAGTTATGACAATTTTATTTTATATATTTCAATAATAGTCACCTTGCATGTGTTATGTTCGTTGGTGTATATCATGGCTACAGGAACACCTTTACAGTGTAGTGTTGCTTTGAAAAGTAAATATATTTGTCGAATAAAAATATATTTTGCTACTTTACAGTGTGAGCACGCTACTTTTAGAGTTACTGACTGTTTAATAGTTAAATATGGAAAATGTTGGTTTCTTGTTCGTGTTATACAGTGATCTGTGGGAAAACAACTTACGTGTGGTACTGTATTATCAGCTCAAATCAGTATATAAGTCGTACATAGTACACTATAGCGTCATTTATTCTGAACCAACCATACGTCGTTCCTGTTTGACTGAAATTTCGTCCATGTATGAGGGAATACAATGAATTAAACGACGACGTCAAATATTTGATGCTCTGTATCTCGATTACCATGTATTGCAATTAAGTTCTTGTTTCAGACAACGCCTCAGTTGCGCTACCGGCTCGGACTCCGGAGCAACACTCACTGCCTTTAGTACTCTTTTCACTCTTGTGTTTCTCTACAGCACCCCTGGCCTCTGCCATCTTACGATTGGCTGTCTCATAAGCAACCTTGAAGGGCTGTCATTTGTCATTCTGTTCCCCGCTAAGCCCACTGCCTATCTTACTATTTCCAGATGCATTTTCAGGTATAACAGTGGCCTGGGAACCACAGCTTTTACTGTCCACGGGAAAGCAACATTCGGCAGCCGGCTAGGCACATCCATCCAGGGTTGGCAAAACAGCCTCAGAGTTCCCAGACTCGTCATGGTTCCACAGCGACTCTTCTGGGAACGGCCCAACCTGGCCGCGTTCGACTTTTAGATGCTCCCGAGACACCTCCGTCCTATTTCTGCAAAACAGGGTCTGTGTTCCCAGAGCCGCTATGTACCATAGCGACTCCAGGGGTTGCAAGGTGTCTTGACAAAAATTTCCGAGGATACAACAAATTCTCTGTGTCGAGCCTTCCCAGGGCCCTCGTCACCTTCTCCAACGCAGGAAACCACTATCCAGCCAGCCACTCACCTCGCGTCCGAAGCAGCAAGCTTCCTACCCGTTACCTTTGATTAAGGCATGACCGATATCAAGGCTGAGTTTATTTCCAACCCGTAGTCCCACTAAATGCGCCGTCACAACTGCAATGTTCAAACACGGTAGATCCTTTTTGTCATTCTGCCACATCTCCTCAGTGACAGAGCACTGATTTGATAAACGAACGCTCCATTTCTTCACTTCACTGCCATGACTTACTTCAGTAGTGGAAAGTCACTTACCCAGCGATGGTACCAGTTCTTTACTATCTGTTGTTCTCCTGGCCTTTCAACCGTGAATTTACTTTCAAAAACTTTTCTTAAAAATTTTCTTTATTTACTAGCGATTCATCAAGAACATTAACACATTTAATCGTACTATGTGAGAGTGGAAGTAGTTACCAGTGGGTAACTGATGAAAACAAATTAAATTTCTTTCAACAAATGGAAATTTTATTCCTAAAAGCCCCCCCTTTTTTTTTTTGAAACGGATTTAAAATTATACTCAGAAATCACCCTCAAAATATCAAGTTACAATTTTATTCAGAGGCAGAAAGAACAAATATTGACAGTATAAGCTTTCGGGCTGAGAAGCTTGCCGCTGCCTTTTGACACGGCCGTAGTCACGACCGCTCACAACAACCTCTGAAAGACTACACTGGTGCAAATCTGCAACACACCAGATTACTTTAAACTAAAAATTTCAACAACTCACACAAGCACATAAACTATGCACCCCGTAGGAGGGATGAAAATGGTACAAAACACTAACATTAAAAAAAAAATTAACTTGCCACCGAAGGTGCAACTTGATTATAAAAAAAAGCTCTTACGGAGGAAGGGTGGCAACTTAATACACTAAAATGACCATTTAAATAAAAAATACCATGAAATTCAGTCTTATAAATATACAAACATGCTCTGCATTACACATATACCGCCTCTCAAGATGATAGGCAAGATAAAAACATATTTCGTTACACTTCAAGCAATAAATTCGTTAAAACCGAATCCGAAAAACATGACAGAGGCAGCTATTAACGTACGGCAGACCGACAGACAGACAGACAGACACTAACTGCCTAACAAATGCGGACGAGAGACAAACGAGCAAGCAGGGACGAGGGACTGACCAAGAAAACAAGTAGAATTTAACAAGTAAATGATACGAAGGCTATCCACAAAGTACATTACGTTTGGAATTAAAAATAAATAAAGTATTGGAATTTTTTTTTATTATATACAGATGAAAGCCACACTTAAATACTACTTTTCTACATAGTTGCCATTTGAATTAAGGCACTTATCGTAGCGATGGACGAGCTTGGAAATTGCTTCGTCGTAAAATTCGGCCGCCAGCGCCTTCAACCACGTGGTTACCTCTTCTTGAAGCTGTGCGTCGTCATCAAAACGCTGCATAGCCAACCACTTCTTCATTGCTGGGAATAAGTGGAAGTCGCTCGGTGCCAGGTCGGGACTGTACGGCGGATGAGGAAACAACTCCCACTTTTAAAGATTCGAGAATTTCACGAGTGGCATTTGCCGTGTGGGCCCGGGCGTTGTCGTGAATCAGCAAGATCTTTGAGCCCAACTTTCCCCTGCGCTTGTTTTGTATTGCTCTTCTGAGGTTGTGCAGAGTTTGGCAATACCTTTGGGAGTTTATTGTAGTGCCTCTTTCCAGGAAATCCACAAAAATCACACCTTTTCTGTCCCAAAAGACAGTCGCCATCACCTTCCTTGCCGACATTGTCTGCATGCATTTCTTGGGTTTTTGGGGGGAATTTGTGTGCCCCCACTGCATTGACTGGAATTTTGTCTCGCAGTTCACATACTTAACCCATGTTTCGTTACCAGTAACGATGCGATCGAGTATTGAGTCGCCATCTTTCTCGTAAGCGTCCAAAAACGTTAACGCTGCAGCCATTCGCTGATTCTTGTGAATCTCTGTCAAGATTTTTGGTATCCATCTTGCACAAAACTTGTGGTGACCAAGCTTTTCGGTAATGATTTCATGCAACAAACTTCGTGAAATTTGTGGAAAACTCATAGAGAGTTCCGTTATTGTGAAATTACGGTTTTCACGTACCGCGGCATCGACTTTTTCGACAAGTTCGGCAGTCACTATGCTGGGTCTTCCACTTCGCTCTTCGTCGTGAACGTTAGTTCGGCCATTTTTAAATTTTATGACCCATTGACGCACTCCACCTTCAGCACGCACTTTACACTTCGCGGCATTTTCAATTAACGCTGACATTTCAAACTGTCACAGTAACTCATCGGAGTACAACACGAACCTCTCACTAGCACGGCAGGATGCCGACTGAGCGGCGTAATGCCATGACACCAAGATGGCCGCACTAGCCCCGCCCCTAACGGACACAAACGAAAACGTAATGTACTTTGTAGATAGCCCTCGTACAACACATCACGAATCACTTAACTTGTAATAAGTGCGATTTCTGGCGAAGACCTGGCGCAGCACTCCCAAAACGTTCTCCCGAACCGTCCGCTGCCAGCCGCTTCAACGGACGCAGGAAGGCGCGCCGATCTCCGTCGCAAATCGCACCGGCCAGCCCGATGTCCTGGTTTGACTCTTGTTGCTCTCGTGTCGGCCGCGAAGCCACTCCCCTCGCTATACGGCGCGGCCCACTGGACTGACAAGTCATCTTGTGTCCCAGTGCGCGACCGACCAACCGATCGATCCAACCGCCAATGACCGTTGCCTGAACAAACTCGAGCAGACTGGCAGGCTAACACATACTAGCACTCCGGACGACCGACAGACACTGACTGCCCCACACTGACCCGGCTGACCAACTGACCAGACTCGCCACTAGCGAGTTTTTTTTCCTTTATTGTAATTTTAATCACCTATACAGGCGGGCTGGCAGCAGCACATTACGCTGCTCTTCAGCCTTAAGTGGAACAATAACATGACATAGAGGTGATACAGATAATACAAAAAACGGCGGGCAAAAAATGGAGATACAAAAAAAACAATAAACATGAAACCGTTCACGTTGGACGATAAAAACACCAACACTTGTGGACACGGCGCACAAAACACGGAGAACGGCGATGGCACATGTGAACAATGGAGTTGTAACTGCACGAAACACAAAACGAAGCACACACACGAGATACTGATGTCGATGATCTCCGGCGCGCGAATGTTCACTATGCGTGTGCGAGTCCGGAGACCTGCCAAGAGAGGAGGAGGAGGAAGGGGAGTGGGAGAGCGAGAGGGGAGAGCAGAGATGCCACGGGCAGGGGAGAAAGGGTGGAGGGAGGAAGGGGGAGGGGAAGCCCGGGGGAAGAGGGGTGGAGGGAGGGGACGTGGGAAAAGGAAAGAGAAGGGAGGGAGGGTGCCTAAAGGAAAGGACACCGGAAGTGGGGGGTGGGGCAGGGTCAAAGCTGTTAGGAGGGGTAGATGGAGGGGAGGAGGACATCATCAGGGAGGGGGAGCTGGCGGAAGCCACCTTGGGAGAGGGTAAGGAGGGTGGAGAGATGGAGACCGGGTGGGATGTGCGAATACAGGCGCGGCAGCGGGCGGGGGTGGGAGAGGATCAGGGAGACGAGCGGGTGAGGAGGATCGAGTTTGTGGGAGGTGTACAGGATCCGTATCCTTTCAAGGAAAAGGAGGAGGTGGGGGAAGGGGATTGTGCAGGATCCACGTGGGGGAGGGGAGACGGATGCGATAGGCGAGGCGGAGAGCATGACGTTCAAGGATTTGGAGGGATTTATAAAAGGTAGGAGGGGCGGAGATCCAAGCCGGATGGGCATAACAAAGGATAGGGCGGATGAGGGACTTATAGGTGTGGAGGATGGTGGAGGGGTCCAGACCCCACGTACGGCCAGAGAGGAGCTTGAGGAGACTGAGTCGGGAGCGTGCCGTGGCTTGGATTGTCCGGAAGTGGGGAATCCAGGAGAGGCGACGGTCGAGGGTGACGCCAAGGTACTTAAGGGTGGGAGTGAGGCCGATAGGACGACCATAGATGGTGAGATAGAAATCAAGGAGGCGGAAGGAAGGGGTGGTTTTGCCTACAATGATCGCCTGAGTTTTGGAGGGATGCCACTAGCGAGCTCATAGCGCCCCTTAAATGCACGTGAACAGACTATCTTTCCCCTTTCCCACCAGAGGGAGACACCAAAGCTGCGCCATCGCCAGAAACGGAGGGCGACTGCTTCACATTACGCGTTGCGGCGCGCTCTTCGAAACTGCAATTTTACCAGCCTTCAGTACGAAGATCTGGTAGAGATCTCCCCGTTAATCTATTGTGAAAGTCACTTCAACTGTGCGTAGCAACTGCAGTTTACTTCCATTTGAAATTATTTACTCATTCCGTCTCTACAATTTTATCCGCCGCAAGTCCCTCCACTACCAAATTCATAATTCCTTGATGCCTCAATGTGTGTCTTTTGAACTGATCTTTTCCTTGGGTTGTCCCATAAATTTCTTTTTTCACAATTCGATTCAGTGGTTTCTCGTTACACCAACTAGAGGACTCCAAAGCGACCAGTAAGTTGTTTAGGGGGAGTGACCGATATTTTGTCCGGTGAGATAAAGTATTACTTTTAAGAGCGTTACGTCGTATTTCACGGAACATTGGCTGCAGGTGGTGGGCACCCTGATGGCGCCCTTCCTGGGCGTGAAGCTGCTGAGGATGAGCCCGCAGCCGGACCTGACGCCGCTGCGCCTCATCGTCTTCGGCGGCTCGGCGCTGGACCGCGTCACGCAGGCCCAGCTGCAGGCCAAGTTCAAGCTGGCGGCCACCCAGATGTACGGCATGACGGAGCTGCTCGTGACCCTCTCCTCCGAAAGCACCAAGCCCTCACCTTTCGGCTCCGTCGGCCTCCCGCAACCCAACGTCGAGGTCAAGGTAAGAAAGAAATGATCGAACTGTGCGCTACCTTAGATTTGTCAATCTGTAGCAAGCGTGCTAATATGCATACGGGAGGCAGTTATTAAGTTTCAATGACCACCTTGAACGTATCAAGCTGTGGCCGCGAAGTTGATGACAATGATAACTCTTTTCTTCATACGAACTTTCCACTGAGACTTGCCTGTATTACTAAACGACAAAATCGGTCTCCACACCATCTGGTCTCACCTACAGGTCTCTCACCTTGCGGCTTCCAAGAACAACGGAAACCTGTACTGAGTAATTAAATAAATTTAAAATTATCTCACGTTAAAGTTTTAACAGAATAAGTCGAGCATTAAAGTTGGAAACAGTGTACATAAGGCGAGGAATCGTAAATCCCGACACGCAAATTGTGGTTATTCTTTATTACATTTCTGCTGTCCATGCAGTATAACTTCAGCTTCACGCATGACCTTTTAATTTATTATTTCTTTACTACTAACTGTGTTCGCAACACATTTTACATACATTGTCCACCAATACGGTTAAGTGAATCTGCAAAATTATATCACGCTTAAAGAAAAACAGATTGGTGGCAGGGGAATGAATACGTTTATTGACACGTTTCGCCCTTCTGGGATGTCATCATAAAATTTTAATATGCTGCAATTTTCAATATACTGAAAATTTTCTGATGATGTCCCATAAGTGTTAAGCACGCCAATGAACGTATTGTTTCCCTGCACCCAACACTGTTTTTCTTTCGGAATACTATCCGCGGTCGCTGCATCAGGTACGTCATGGAGTGGGAAGAATTGTGGATTATATCATTGTACGACTCATGGATCAAGATATATGACGTCATAAATGTTGAGTTGAGTGAAAATTATCTTTTCTGCTGTTTAATAAAAAGGTGTGTGAAAGCGTATAGGGCTTAAGTGCTAAGGTCGTCAGTCCCTAAGCTTACACACTACTTAATCTAAATTATCCTAAGGACAAACACACACACCCATGCCCGAGGGAGGACTCGAAGCTCCGTCGGCACCAGCTGCACAGTCCATGACTGCACCGCCTCAGACCGCTCGGCTAATACCGCGCGGCGCTGTTTTATACATGGGTGTTGGATTCTTCAAAGTATTGCGATTCGGAATGTGTTTACTGACTTTTCCTAACGTTGGATGAAGTGCTGGAAACCTTGGTTGTAGAAGACTGTATTTTGGCCGTTCGGGAAATCCTCCTCCAAAGAAGCAGCATGTGTGACAGTGTACTGTTCAGAATGAAGTGGGGAGTTTTTGTGGAGAGAAACCACACCTTTCGTCAGCTTTCTGCAGCGCTTCTTCTTGACACCCTTCCAAAACCTTGTCAGATGATTTCGGTGGTTTGATCCTGTGACGGTTTTCCCGTTACGAGAGTAGTCTGTCAGCAGCATGTCACGACATATACTTTTCCAGACATAGATTGGTTCTTCGCCTTTCCCGTGTTAGTGAATTCCAATGTTACCAGCGACTGCTTTGTTCCTTTATCTCGGGGCCATATTGATACACCCAGCTGTCGACCAAGGCGTTAAGCCACCCAAGGACGCGTGCAGCGACGCTCCACACCTGCTGTGTCGGCAGGCTGTGAGTGTTTGCGGAGGCCATCCTGGGTGACAACCTTTGTCATGTACACGATGTCTCCGAAGACACTGAAAACTGATCCTCCGAGTTGGTGTCATTTGTGCAACATAATCTGACGGTTCGAAGGCACATGCTGATATTATGACACATTTAGAGCCAGTTATTAGTCTTTCATCGAGGTTGATTTCTTCTTAATATCTGTCTTTACGTGCACATTTATCTTCTTAATTATTTGTGAGTAATGCGTTCTCGCCAAGTCGTAAATCTTGACACGACTGAAAATTCCCCCCTGTGACACACGAGGCGTTGCCCTTGATAGCAGAGCTCATAAATTGTGCGCACCCTTTGCAGGTGGTGGACACAGAGTCTGGCGACGCCCTGGGTCCGAATCAGGACGGAGAACTCTGCTTCAGGGCCCCAACGGTTACGCGCGGCTACTACAACGACCCCGTCGCAACGGCTGCAGCAATCGACGCCGACGGCTGGTTCCACACAGGTGACGTCGGCTACTACGACGACGCGGGCCACTTCTACATCACAGACCGCATCAAGGACTTCGTCAAGTACAAGGGGCACCACGTGAGTATTTTATTTTTTATTTACACGTCAAGTTCCATAGAACCAAATTGAGGAGCAAATCTCCAAGCTCATGGAACCTCTCAGTCCATGTAATTACAACATAAAAGTAATAGCAGATAAAAATAAATGTTCATGAACCTGAAAAAAGTCAGTCCATAAGTTTAAGTAAACGCTATCAGCAATACAATAAGAAAGAACTTAATTTTTCAAGGAACTCCTCGACAGAATAGAAGGAGTGACCCATGAGGAAACTCTTTAGTTTCGATTTGAAAGCGCGTAGATTACTGCTAAGATTTTTGAATTCGAGTGGCAGCTTATTGAAAATAGATGCAGCAGTATGCTGCACACCTTTTTGCACAAGAGTTAAGGAAGTCTGATCCAAATGCAGGTTTGATTTCTGCCGAGTATTAAACGAGTGAAAGCTGCTTATTCTTTGGAATAAGCTAATATTGTTAACAAGAAATGACAGTTTATATATATATATATATATATATATATATATATATATATATATATATATATATATATATATATTGAGATGCCAATGTCAAAATACCCAGACTCGTGAACAGAGGTCGACAAGAGGTTCGGGAACTCACACGACTTATAGCCCGAACCGCCCGTTTCTGAGCCAAAAGTATCTTTGTAGAATGGGAAGAGTTACCCGAAAATATAATACCATACGACATAAGCGAATGAAAATAAGCAAAGTAGACTAATATTCGTATCACTCACTCTGATACCATTCGAATAGTAAAAATGGCAGTATTAAGTCTTTGAACAAAATGCTGAACGTGGGCTTCCCGTGACAGTTTACTATCCATCTGAACACCTAGAAATTTGAACTGTTCAGTTTCACTAATCATATGCCCGTTCTGTGAAATTAAAATGTCAGGTTTTATTGAATTGTGTGTTAGAAACTGTAAAAACTGAGTCTTAGTGTGATTTAACGTTAGTTTATTTTGTACAAGGCATGAACTGAGGTCATGTACTGCACTATTTGAAACCGAGCCAATGTTGCACACAACATCCTTTACTACCAAGCTAGTGTCGTCAGCAAACAGAAATATTTTAGAGTTACGCGTAATACTAGAGGGCATATCATTTATATAAATAAGGAACAGGAGTGGCCCCAACACTGATCCCTGGGGCACGTCCCCACTTGACAGTACCCCACTCAGATCCCACATCACACCCGTTATCAACATTGTGAATAATGACCTTTCGCTGCCTGTTGCTAAAGTAAGAGGTGATCCAACTGTTAGCTACTATCCGTATTCCGTAATGGTCCTACTTCTGGAGCAACATCTTGTGATCAACACAATCAAATGCCTTAGTTAAATCAAAAAATACGCCAAGCGTTCGAAACTTTTTGTTTAGCCCATCCAGAACCTCACAGAGAAAAGAGAATATAGCATTTTCAGTTGTTAAACGACTTCTAAAGCCGAACCGTACATTTGATAGCAAATCATATGATATAAAAGATCAATTACCCTTACATACACAACCTTTTCAATAACTTTTGCAAACACTGATGGCATAGAAATAGGTCTGAAATTATCTACATTATCCGTTTCTCCCTTTTTATAAAACGGTTTTACTACTGAGTACTTTAATCGTTCAGGAAACTGACCATTCCTAAAGGAACAATTACAAATATGGCTAAATACAGGGCTAACATGTGCAGCACAGTACTTTAATATTCTGCTAGAAAGTCCATCATAACCATGAGAGTCCTTAGTCTTCGTTGATTTAATTATTGACTCAATCTCCCTC